>NC_082641.1:81358420-81973420 GCF_028023285.1 Balaenoptera ricei
TTTATTTATACAGTTCTGCCTACTGGTTATGTCTATATTTACTTGAACTACTTGGTAGGAGAGGGCCTACATGAATACTCTACAAATAAACATGAGAAAAATGAAGCCCTAACTATTCTTTCAGTAGAAATGGCACTTTATTGATGCTGAAAATTGCACTATAATTTACATGCTGTGGGTGACTATATGAGCATCTTTTCCTCCTATTTTTTGTACACATGAGGATAAAAAAATATTTGGTTTGTGAAATAAGGTTTCCAATAGAAGAGGTATGCTAACAATGGCTAAAACTTATCTGAAAATAACTTAGAATCAAGAAATGACATATTTTCTAGCATCTTATCTTGAAAATTCCTTGAGATCATTCCATAAATGTCAACATTACCACGTGTGGTCAAGGTCATAAAGCGCTCTGCATTATGGGTAAGAGTTTGGTTTGAGAAATGTGGTAGGCAAAAGAGTGCTCCCCCTCCTCCAAAGATGTCTACATCCTAATCCCAGGAACCTAGGAATATGTTATCTGGAAAAGGGGACTTTAGATGGCAGATGGAATTAAGGTTGCTAATCAGCTGGCACTAAAATAAGGAGGTTATGCTGGATTGTCCAGGTGAGCCCAGTGCAATTACAAGTGTTCTTAAAAGTAGAAGAGAGAGGCAGAATAGTGGAGTGAGAGGGATATGTGACTATGGAGGAAAAATCGGAAATGCAGTATTGTTGGCTTTGAAGTTAGAGAAAGGGGACCCTGAGCTGAGGAATGTGGGCAGCTTCTATAAGCCAAAGAAGTCAAGGAAGCAGATTCTCCACTAGAGCCTTCAGAAAATAGTACAGTCCTTACAACACAATGACGTTAGCACAGTGAGACCCATGCAGAGCTTCTAACATAGAGAAATATAACGTAAATTTTTGTTGTTTTAAGCCACTAAAATTGTGGCAATTTGTATAGCAGCAATGGAAATTTTAATACAGGAAATAACATAGATCTAGATTCGAATCTCAGCTCTACCTCTTACTAGGTACATCCTTGAGCAACGTTTTTGAACTCTGAGTTTAGTTCATTTGTCAACAAAATGCATATAGAATAAGTGCCTATAAATAACCTTGCTTTAGGAATTTAGTAAACAAATGTTTATAAACTGCTTGTCATTGGCCCTAGAATAAGTACATACCTGTTATTATGTATAAAAGCAGAATTTTCTTTGATATGTAGTTAAAAGGCAAATAGTTTCTGAAAAAAAAAAGGGTCCACGTATTGAATCTTGAGTGTACTTCAATAGAAAGCTTTTTAAAAAGTAAACTTCTCTGCAAAATGGTTACATAAATGAACCACTGAAAATCATTAAGGTAAGCCATTAAATTAGTTTTATTGAGAACCAACATCTTTTTGAGTGAGAAAGAAACTTTATAATAAATCTAATCTGGTTAACGAAGCATGTCTTAGTTTAAATAATTCTAGCTGCTGTCACAAATAAAACATCATTTTTCATTGACTTATAATTTTTAAGAAATGTCCCTCGGGTGATAGATCAACACACGTTTGTGTTTCATTAGAGGCTTTATTCCACTTAAAGATACAAGGACACAGAATCTTCAACTTTAGATCTCTGTTAGGGCTTTGGATTCCTCAATCCAGTGGCATTGGGGGAAAAGAGGAGGTGGAGTAAGGTATTTCCACTTCTTAACCATTCTTTTTCTATAAGTTACACATCTCATTTGTGATCATATTTCCTTAGAGAACAATTCATAAAGCCCCATCCAGATGTAAGAGGTGATGCAAAATACGGTCCTCAGCTTGAGCACTGTTTAGTGACAACTGTGAACTATGGAAAGAGAAGCATCCCTTTGTGGTGAGCAGTTAAGCCATGTCGAACTCCTTATTGTGGAGAAACAGAGACCTAAAAATGGGCCTGAATACATTTACCAACAACCTAAATCTGTGTACCACATTGGTTAGATTTTCTCATCATCCAAAAGGGTATGCAACATGTTCTCCATTAGTAAACCTCCCAATTGTCATAGTCTTCAGATGTGACAGTTGCTAAAATAGTAAACAAGATATATAAAATCATTTTGCTCATGCTTGCCATTTTATAAGTGTGCAATGTATGTTAACAGAATTTCAATGTGCATCTAGTGCCACTCAAATAGAGAGTATTCATCTAACCTTTATTTGGGAAAGAGATATTTAGAGCCAATAAATATGTACATGATTCTAAAAAGGATAAATGTTTTCTTTTTAATGACTTCCAAATAAATAAATAAGAGATACCTTTTAATTCAATATTAACATCACAGTTTATGAGGCTTACCTAAAGCATAATTATTGCTGGTAATTAGGAGACACGGGGTTTCAGTTTTGTAGAAAAAATTCATTTCTTGGAAATGTAATGCAATCTGTTGTTTACTCATCATTAAACATATGTTGTTTTGGTTAATTCATAGCAAAAATAAAGGCCTGATCTAAAGTATCCTTAATTTATTTGCCAAGTTTTAAATATATTTTCCACTTATCTTAACATGACTATATTTGTGCATTTAGCTTATTTTTAGAAGATGAATAAAGGCCTTAAACAACTACCTCTGCTGTATATTCCTCTGTTTCTTTCAAGATATTTTTTTTGCTTGAAGCAAGAAGTGACTTATTAAGTATCCAACAAAAGGAAGTCAGAAGAAGGTAACATAATCTGTAGAAGGAGATTTAGCTTGATGATGTTTCATTAAGATTCCTTATTTACATGGGACTCTTCAAAGATGCTGTCGTATGTTTTTTTTTTTTTTTAATTTGCAAAAGTAATAAATTTTAACTGCAATCAATTATGATCACTGCCCCTTTCAAGCCCTTTATCATGTATCCCCTCCTAAACACAGATATACATAAGCTTTCTTTGATTCTATGCTTTTTACAATTTTTAAAATATCTTAAAAATTCTAAGTTCCTTAAAAATAATTGCATTATTTCAGGAAATACTGAAGTTGTCATGGATTAAATCAGAGGAAATTCCCAGAGACTGTAGCTGGCCTCCAGCCTTCAGTAGGGTCACCTTGTTATTATCCGCTTTTAGATAAACTACAAGTTGTTAGTACATCTACAGATCTTTATGCACTGCAACTGCAGCTTTAATAATGCACACATGTTCCTCTTGAGTTCTTAGATGTCTTTCCACATGGACATTCCAGTAGAGATGTTTCTGTGTAGCAGATGCTTTTAAGTATTGCGGGGGTCGTAAAAGAGAAAGAGTGATATAAATTATTGAACTTAACTGAGGGTCTCATTCAGTGGAATATGTTTTCCACACTTTCCTTCCAGAGATAAGGGCCTGGTCAGGGTTATTTGAAAGAAGAAGTGAGAATGAGAAAGATTAAGTAGCCATTTTTACTTCTCAAGTCCATTCCACTCTGAGAAAAATATATGTGTCTACACAGTTTGTTCCTGAGCATGAATGAGATGGGTTTAATGCTGTGCCTTTGGCTGGGAGTGGGGTCGAGGGAGCATATTTTACTTTCCATGAGATAAATTCATCTTGGTAGGTGAAAACTCTTCCAAAGGAAATGATTTCTGGGAGATTTTCTGGAAATCATTGATTCACTACATTCTTGTCTCCTGTAGAGTTGCTTCCTGCTGATTTGATGATTTTTTAACCTGGTAACAGGGGTCTGCACATTCTTGATCCTCAGATCTCAATCTGAGATATTCACCTCAGGATGAAGCTAGATGAAATTGTAATAAAACTGGTACAATAAGTAGCTCAAATATTCACATTACTCTCACATTTTTAATCTCATTCATCAAAAATATTTAGATAATATACTATTAAAATATTTTATGTGCAACTGTCTTTTCTTAGGGTCGTTAGCAATAAGAAAATATTTTTATGTGAATCAGAAATATTTTTATTAGCCTGGATATGAACAGAGAAGAGGTAGTTGTGTTCAGTGCTTCTAATTGCCAGTCTTTTCAATTTTAACCAATTGAATGGGTATGAAATGGTATCTCATGGAGATTTTCATTAATATTTTCCTTATGATTAATATTATTGAGCGCTTTTTCATGTGGTTATTGACTATTCCTACATTTTCTGTTATAAATTGTCCCTTCTAGTCTTTTTTCATTTTTAAAATTAGTTGTTTTCTTTGTTGTTTGTTTGGTTGTAAGATTTCATTATATATTCTGAATAATAATCCTTTTTTAGATATATGTACTGCAAAAGTGTTCCCAGTCTGGGATTTGTAATAGAGCCTTCTGATGAGTAGAAGTTTTAAATTTGAAGAAGTCCAATATATAATTATCTTTTAAATTTTATAGTTAATGCTTTTTTTTAATCCTCTCAAGAAATATTTGCCTATTCAAGCTCTTGAAAATGTTCTTCTGTGTTTTCTTCTGGAGGCTTTATTTTAAAAAATTTTAAGTTCAGGTGTATAATCCATCTTAAATTAGTTTTGATGTAAGGTGGGAGATAGGGGTTGAGATTTAACTTTTCCACACATTTACCCAAACAATGTAGCTAAAGTTTTGTTTTGCTTTTTTGTTTTTTTCTAGACTCTGCATTCTGTTCAGTTTATCAAAATATCTAGCCTTATGCCAATATCACACTTTCTTGATCGTATAGCTTTATAATAAATCTTTTAATCAGTTAGCTTAAATCTTCCAATTTTGCTCTTCTTTCTTCAACATTGTTGTGGCCCTTCTAGTTCCTCAGCATGCTGTGTCAGTTATTGAGTTCTTGCCTTTTAATTAAATACTCATCCTCCTCTATCCTTTTTGTGATGCTGAAGATTTGATTCTGTGAACTACCTTTCTCCTTTGCCAGCTATGTCCCTGTTTAGCTCTGCCAATAGGGTGCACTAGAGGGAGACTGCAAAGTGAGACGGGCTACGCATAAATTTCTTTTTTTTTTCCTGAAAAACTTCCTGAAACCCTGCAGTTCCAGAAAGAGTACTCTAGAGTCTCCACGGTGGCAGCAGAGCCCAGGCTCATACCCCTTTCTTTATGTTCCCAGCTCCATTTACATTGTGAAGGTCTCACATCCAAGCTTTATCCATATTCCTCTATGTGACCACCACTCAAAAATAGATGTGCCCTTATCTGTGGCATAGCCTGTCTTCAGTATTGTCCAGAGGAGAGAGCGACTTAGACCTAGAAAGTGGGCTTGGGACAATTTGGACAGAGAACACAGGGATCACAGATGCTCAGAGTAGGGTCTACAAGGGGATCTCAGGCTCAGGTCCAGTAGTTAACTTCATCACATGGACCCCTCACTCCAGGAAGGATTCAGCTAAAACAGAGCACAGAGCCCAGGGCCTGAAAACTCTTGCCTGCCTCTAAGGTGATTCTGCTTGTAATTCATATTAATATATTCAAAACAAGTAGTATAGATTACATATTTTGTGCCTGACTTTGTATAATATGCTGAGTATTCAACAGCCAAAAATAAATAGCCCTATTTTTGAATAAATAGTCGGGAAGAGGCAATTACTTCTTCTCACATTGCTCTATTGTTTGGATTCGTTCTAATGAGTACATACAAGCTGTATAAATATAGACTGAGAAAAAAAATTTGCAATGTCTAAAACTGACAACAGAATAATATAGAGAAAATCCAAAAACACTTGTGATTTCATGTGGAAAGTAGAAATATCACAAAAGAAGTTGGCAAGGGATATGAGCAATTTAGAGACGAAAATCAGAGGGCTAACAAACATAGGGAGAAAAATCTCATTCTACATTCAGACCAATGCAAATTGAAACAAAATTAGCTATCACTATTTATTACTAGATCACCAAAATTTAGAAGTCTATATAATCCACTCTAGATTATAAAAATATCTCTGAATCATAAACTTTGGGTAATGCTAGAAAATTGATCACGAAATCATCAAATATTAATTTTAAACAAATAGTTCCCAGGCTGCGTGCAACATAAAAGAGGGCAGAACATTGGACATGTATTGTAGGTGTTCACAGGCTTATTGAAGAAACATTTAGCAACAGTGTAATGAGGAAGGCAACCTAATGGGCTAGGGAAGAAAAAAATGGGTGGTTTCAATTTGAGCTGTACCTTGAAGAAAGTTAAGGGAAGGGATACAAGGTCAGGTAAAGGGGAACAACTAGAAGCCAAGAAAGCAGGATCAGGTGAGTCCAGAGGGAGAGTAATGATTCAAATTAAATACAGGATAAATACTACAAAATATTAATACATCTGAGAATTCCATGATAAGATTTTAGAGCACTATGCTCCATGAGAGAATGGATGAAAAACTCCAGACATACGGTGAAGTATTACATTTACATAGGAGAACTGTGGATGTCCATTAGCTAATTACAGTCATTTATTTACCCAGAGTTTTGGAATCTTTTTATTCCTCCAACATTCCTTTTTCTCTTGCTTTGTTCATGCCTGAAGCTTCATTGGTAGTTGGAATGAGTCTTAACAAGCCAGCAGCTGACAATACACCAAAAGATATAATGAAGGTCTATATCAGGGGACAAGTACACATCACACACAAGACTTCAGGAAGAAAAAAAATAATACATACCTATATTATTCAAATCCTAAACAGCAGGATTTCACTTTGTCTTTCTTTGCTTATTCTTCCTCATACTTCTTTGCTTTATATGATTGTTTTATACACCACACATACACACTTTCAAAACAAATGTAAACGGATTAGCCACTTAAATAGTTTACCTTCTGGAAAACATAGATTCTAAAACTATTGATTACATACCTTCTATGGGAAGAGTCTTCAAAACTCATTTTACAGATATTGTTGGCTCTGGAATTTTGTTAGTTAAGTACCAGGAGTCTGGATCCATTTGGTCACATCTTAGTTTGTTGCTCTAAGAATGAGTATTACTTTCTATGCTTCTAGAACTTAACTGAAGCTCTAGAGTATGTGTGGATTGGTTTTACATAGAATTACCTTGGTGTTAATCATGCATGTCAAAAATGAGGAGGGAGTTGTCTATTTGAAGACTGATTGACTGACAAGTGCATTGTTTGTTTACTTAATAGTTGTCGCTTTACAGTTTTACTAAGTTGGGGTTGGCTTTTGGCTTCCCATTTACTATATCACATATATCCACTTTTAAAGCTAAGTAGAATATGTCAGAGATGTCTAAAGAGAATGAAGGGTGGGGTCGGTTATAGGAAATTATTTGAATGAATTATTAATATATCAAAGGCAAGACCATCATGACAAGTACCCTTTTGCATTGTGTGATTAGTAACGAAGAATCAAAATGGAAAGTAATTTTAGGAGAAACATGAGCATAATCAAACTAGGCTTAATGTCAATTAGTCAACAAATAGTGATTTGCACTGTGTATCCAGCAGTGCTTTGCTTGCCAGGGTTTGTGTAGCAAACGCATATTTATCCAGTTATTGTGTTTACATGTTACTGGGTTTAAGCTGGAGGCAAACTTCTTCATATTACTCAGGATTTGAAGTCATATTTAACTTAAATACTTAATGTTATCTTAATTTGTTAACATTCCCGATTGACCAACAAGAAAAATCTTTCACCCAATTATATTTCATCTAAAATTATTTTTATCCATATGTTCAGACAATACTTTTATTTCATTCTATACCATAATAAAGTATTTTAAAAGTTCAAATATATGTGTGTTAGAGTATAGTGTGTTGAAATTACTCACATAGTAATAATGTCATTTGGTTAGAAAAGTCAGTTCACATATATTTTATTTATTTATTTTATTGAGCTTTGACATACATCCTCCTTTCTCTTATCTCTTCTTTTTTTTTTCATGTCTTTATTGCAGAATAATTGCTATACAATGTTGTGTTAGTTTCTGCTGTATAAAAAAAGTGAATCAGCTATATGTATACATATATCTCCATACCCCCTCCCTCTTGCATCTCCCTCGCACCCATCCTACCCCTCTAGGTGGTCACAAAACACCAAGCTGATCTCCCTATGCTATGCGGCTGCTTCCCACTAGCTATCTATTTTATATTTGGTAGTGTATATAAGTCCATGCCACTCTCTCACTTTGTCACAGCTTACACTTCCCCCTCCCTGTGTCCTCAAGTCCATTCTCTACGTCTGCATCTTTATTCCTGTCCTGCCCCTAGGTTCATCAGAACTTTTTTTTTTTTTAAGATTCCATATATATGTGTTAGCATACGGTATTTGTTTTTCTCTTTCTGACTTACTCCACTCTGTGTGACAGTCTCTAGGTTCATCCACCTCACTACAAATAACTCAATTTCGTTTCTTTTTATGGCTAATATTCCATTGTATATATGTGCCACAGTTCTTTATCCATTCATCTGTCGATGGACACATAGGCTGCTTCCATGCCCTGGCTATTGTAAATAGAGCTGCAATGAACATTGTGGTACATGACTCTTTTTTAATTATAGTTTTCTCAGGGTACATGCCCAGTAGTGGGATTGCTGGGTCATATGGTAGTTATATTTTTAGTTTTTTAAGGAACCTCCATAATTTTCTTCATAGTGGCTGTATCAATTTACATTCCCACCAACAGTGGAAGAGTGTTCACTTTTCTCCACACCCTCTCCAGCATTTATTGTTTGTAGAATTTTGGATGATGGCCATTCTAACTGGTGTGAGCTGATACCTCGTTGTAGTTTTGATTTGCATTTCTCTAATGATTAGTGATGTTGAGCATCCTTTCATGTGTTTGTTGGGAATCTGTATATTTTCTTTGGAGAAATATCTATTTAGGTCTTCTGCCCATTTTTGGACTGGGTTTTTGTTTTTTTGTTATTGAGCTGCATGAGCTGCTTGTAAATTTTGGAGATTAATCCTTTCTCAGTTGCATCATTTGCAAATATTTTCTCCCATTCCGAGAGTTGTCTTTTCATCTTGTTTATGGTTTCCTTTGCTGTGCAAAAGCTTTTAAGTTTCATTAGGTCCCATTTGTTTATTTTTGTTTTTCTTTCCATTTCTCGAGGAGGTGGGTCAAAAAGGATCGTGCTGTAATTTATGTCATAGAGTGTTCTGCCTATGCTTTCCTCTAAGAGTTTTATAGTGGCTGGCCTTATATTTAGGTCTTTAATCGATTTTGAGTTTATTTTTGTGTATAGTGTTCTAATTTCATTCTTTTACTTGTAGCTGTCCAGTTTTCCCATCACCACTTATTGAAGAGGCTGTCTTTTCTCCGTTGTATATTCTTGCCTCCTTTATCAGAAGTAAGGTGACCATATGTGCGTGGGTTTATCTCTGGGCTTTCTATCCTGTTCCATTGATCTATATTTCTCTTTTGTGTCAGTACCATACTATCTTGATTACTGTAGCTTTGTACTATAGTCTGAAGTCCTGGAGCCTGATTCCTCCAGCTCTTTTTCTTTCTCAAGATTGCTTTGGCTATTCGGGGTCTTTTGTGTTTCCATACAAATTGTGAAATTTTTTGTTCTAGTTCTGTGAAAAATGCCATTGGTAGTTTGATAGGGATTGCATTGAATCTGTAGATTTCTTTGGGTAGTAGAGTCATTTTCACAATGTTGATTCTTCCAATCCAAGAACATGGCATATCTCTCTATCTGTTTGTAACAACTTTAATTACTTTCATCAGTGTCTTATAGTTTTCTGCATACAGGTTTTTTGTCTCCTTAGGTAGGTTTATTCCTAGATATCTTATTCTTTTTGTTGCGATGGTAAATGGGAGTACTTCCTTAATTTCTCTTTCAGATTTTTCATCATTAGTGTATAGAAATGTGAGAAATTTCTGTGCATTAATTTTGTACCCTGCTACTTTAATAAATTCATTGATTAGTTCTAGTAGTTTTCTGGTAACTTCTTTAGGATTCTCTATGTATAGTATCATATCATCTGCAAACAGTGACAGATTTACTTCTTTTTTGATTTGGATTACTTTTATTTCTTTTTCTTCTCGGATTGCTGTGGCTGAAACTTCCAAAAATATGTTGAATAATAGTGGTGAGAGTGGGCAACCTTGTCTTGTTCCTGATCGTAGAGGAAATGGTTTCATTTTTTCACCATTGAGAACGTGTTGGCTGTGGGTTTGTCATATATGGCCTTTATTATGTTGAAGTAAGTTCCCTCTATGCCTACTTTCTGGAGGGTTTTTATCATAAATCGGTGTTGAATTTTGTCAAAAGCTTTTTCTGCATCTATTGAGATGATCATATGGTTTTTATCCTTCAATTTGTTAATATGGTTTAACACATTGATTGATTTGCATATATTGAAGAATCCTTTCATCCCTGGGATAAACCCTACTTGATCCTGGTGTATGATCCTTTTAATGTGCTGTTGGATTCTGTTGGCTAGTATTTTGTTGAGTATTTTAGCATCTATGTTCATCAGTGATGTTGGCCTATAGTTTTCTCTCTTTGTGACATCTTTGTCTGGTTTTGGTGTCAGAGTGATGGTGGCCTCATAGAATGAGTTTGGGAGTGTTCCTCCCTCTGCTATATTTTGGAAGAGTTTGAGAAGGATAGGTGTTAGCTCTTCTCTAAATGTTGGATAGAATTCACCTGTGAAGCCGTCTGGTCCTGGGCTTTTGTTTGCTGGAAGATTTTTAATCACAGTCTCAATTTCAGTGCTTGTGATTGGTCTGTTTATATTTACTATTTCTTCCTGGTTCAGTCTCAGAAGGTTGTGCTTTTTCTAATAATGTGTCCATTTCTTCCAGGTTGTCCATTTTATTGGCATAGAGTTGCTTGTAGTAATTTCTCATTATCCTTCGTATTTCTGCATTGTCAGTAGTTACTTCTTTTTCATTTCTAATTCTATTGATGTGAGTCTTCTCCCTTTTTTCTTGATGAGTCTGGCTAATTGGTTATCCATGTTGTTTATCTTTTCAAAGAAACAGCTTTTAGTTTTATTGATCTTTGCTATTGTTTCCTTCATTTCTTTTTCATTTATTTCTGATCTGATCTTTATGATTTCTTTCCTTCTCTGACTTTGGGGTTTTTTGTTCCTCATTCTCTAATTGCTTTAGGTGTGAGGTTAGGTTGTTTATTTGAGATGTTTCTTGTTTTGTGAGGTAGGATTGTATTTCTATAACCTTCCCACTTAGAACTGCTTTTACTGCATCCTATAGGTTATAGGTCATTGTGTTTGCATTGTCATTTGTTTCTTGGTAGTTTTTAATTTCCTCTTTGATTTCTTCTGTGATCTTTTGTTTATTTAGTAATGTATTGTTTAGACTCCATGTGTGTGTATTGTTTACAGTTTTTTTCTGTAATTGATATCCAGTCTCATAGTGTTGTGGTCAGAAAAGACAGTTGATACAATTTCAATATTCTTAAATTTACCAAGGCTTAACTTGTGACCCAAGATATTCTATCCTGGAGAATGTTCCAGGAGCACTTGAGGAGAAAGTGTATTCTGTTGCTTTGGGAGGGAATGTCCTATAAATATCAATTAAGTCCATCTTGTTTAATATATCATTTAAAGCTTGTGTTTCCTTATTTATTTTCATTTTAGATGATCTGTCCTTTGGTGAAAGTGGGATGTTAAAGTCCCCTACTATGATTGTGTTACTGTCGATTTCCCCTTTTATCGCTGTTAACATTTGCCTTATGTATTGAGGTGCTCCTCTCTTGGGTGCATAAATATTTATAATTGTTATATCTTCTTCTTGGATTGATCCCTTGATCATTATGTAGTGTCCTTCTTTGTCTCTTGTAATAGTCTTTGTTTTAGAGTCTATTTTGTCTGATATGAGAATTGCTACTCCAGCTTTCTTTTGATTTCCATTTGCATAGAATATCTTTTTCCATCTCCTAACTTTCAGTCTGTATGTGCCCCTAGGTCTGAAGTTGGTCTCTTGTAGACAGCATATATATGGGTCTTGTTTTTCTATCCATTCAGCCAGCCTATGTCTTTTTGTTGGAGCATTTAATTCATTTACATTTAAGTTAGTTATCAATATGTATGCTCCTATTACCATTTTCTTAATTGTTTTGGAATGTTATTGTAGGTCTTTTCCTTCTCTTGTGTTTCCTGCTTAGAGAAGTTCCTTTAGCATTTGTTGTAAAGCTGTTTTGGTTGCGCTGAATTCTCTTAGCTTTTCTTATTTGTTAAGGTTTAATTTCTCTGTCAAATCTGAATGAGATCCTTGCTGGGTAGAGTAATCTTTGTTGTAGGTTTCTCCCTTTCATCACTTTAAATATGTCCTGCCACTCCCTTCTGGCTTGCAGAGTTTCTGCTGAAAGATCAGCTGTTAACCTTATGGGGATTCCCTTGTATATTATTTGGTGTTTTTTCCTTGCTGCTTTTAATATTTTTTCTTTGTATTTAATTTTTGTTATTTGGATTAATATGTGTCTTGGTGTGTTTCTCCTTGGATTTATCCTGTATGGGACTCTCTGTGCTTCCTGGACTTGATTGACTCTTTCCTTTCCCGTATTAGGGAAGTTTTCAACTATAATCTCCTCAAATCTTTTCTCAGTGCCTTTCTTTTTCTCTTCTTCTTCTGGGACCCCTCTAATTCAAATGTTGGTGTGTTTAATGTCGTCCCAGAGGTCTCTGAGACTGTCTTCAATTCTTTTTTGTTTATTCTGCTCTGGGGTAGTTATTTCCACTATTTTATCTTCTAGGTCACTTATCCATTCTTCTGCCTCAGTTATTCTGCTGTTGATTCCTTCTAGAGAATTTTTAATTTCATGTATTGTCTTGCTCATCATTGTTTGTTTGCTCTTTAGTTCTTCAAGGTCCTTGTTAAACATTTCTTGTATTTTCTCCATTGTATTTCCAAGATTTTGAGTCATCTTACTATCATTACTCTGAATTCTTTTTCAGGTATACTGCCTATTTCCTCTTCATTTGTTTGATCTGGTGGGTTTTACCTTGCTCCTTCATCTGCTGTGTGTTTCTCTGTCTTCTCATTTTGCTAAACTTACTGTGTTTGGGGTCTCCTTTTCGCAGACTGTAGGTTCGTAGTTCCTGGTGTTGTTTTTGGTGTCTGCCCCCAGTGACTAAGATTGGTTTAGTGGGTTGTGTAGGCTTCCTAGTGGAGGGGATTGGTGCCTGTGTTCTGGTGTATGAGGCTGGATCTTGTGTGTCTACTGGGCAGGCCCACATCCGGTGGTGTGTTTTGAGGTGTCTGTGACCTTATTATGATTTTAGGCAGCCTCTCCACTACAGGGTGGGGTTGTGTTCCTGTCTTGCTAGTTGTTTGGCATAGGGTGTCCAGCACTGTAGCTTGCTGGTCGTTGAGTGGAGGTGGGTCTTAGCTTTGAGGTGGAGATCTCTGGGAGAGCTTTCACCATTTGATATTTCTTGGGTCCGGGAGGTCTCTGGTGGACCAACATCCTGATCTCAGCTCTCCCACCTCAGTGGCACAGCCCTGACACCTGGCTGGAACACCAAGACCCCATCAGCCATATGGTTCAGAAGAAAAGGGAGAAAAAAAGAAAGAAGGAAAGGAAGAAAGAAAAGAAAGTGAAAGTTATTAAAATAAAAAATTTAAAAAATTATTAAAAATAAAAAAAATTTTAAAGTATTTTAAAAAAAGGAAAAAAATAAAATAAAATACAGACAGAACCCTGGGATAAATGGTGAAAGCAAAGGTATACAGACAAAATCACCCAAAGAAGCATACACGTACACACTCACAAAAAGAGAAAAAGGGAAAAAAAAAAAAAAAATATATATATATATATATGAAGAAAAGGAAGAGAGCAACTAAATCAATAAACAAATCTACCAATGATAAACTCTAAATATTAAACTAAGATAAACATAAAACCAGAAACAAATTAGATGCAGAAAGCAAACCCCAAGTCTACAGTTGCTCCCAAATTCCACCACCTCAATTCGGGATGATTCATTGTCTAGTCAGGTATTCCAGAGATTCAGGGCACATCAAATTGATTGTGGAGGTTTAATCTGCTGCTCCTGAGGCTGCTGGGAGAGATTTCCCTTTCTCTTCTTTGTTTGCAGAGCTCCTGGGGTTCAGCTTTGGATTTGGCCCTGCCTCTGGGTGTAGGTCACCTGAGTGCATCTGTTCTTTGCTCAGACAGAACGGGGTTAAAGTAGCAGCTCATTAGGGTGCTCTGGCTCACTCAGGCCGGGGGGAGGGAGGGGTCCTGAATGCGGGCAAGCCTGTGGAGGCAGAGGCCAGCATGAAGTTGCACCAGCCTGGGGCACACTGTGTGTTCTCCCAGGGAAGTTGTCCCTGGATCACGGGACCTTGGCAGTGGCGGGCTGCACAGGCTCCCGGGAGGGGAGGTGTGGATAGTGACCTGTGCTTGCACACTTCCTTCTTGGTGGTGGCAGCAGCAGCCTTAGCGTTTCATGCCCGTCTCTGGTGTCTGCACTGATAGCCGCGGCTTGTGCCTGTCCCTGTAGCTCATTTAGGTGGTGCTCTGAATCCCCTCTCCTCGTGCACCTCGAAACAATGGTCTCTTGCCTCTTAGGCAGGTCCAGACTTTCCCCGAGACTCCCTCCTGGCTAGCTGTGGCGCACTAGCCCCCTTCAGGCTGTGTTCATGCAGCCAACCCCAGTCCTCTCTCTGGGATCTGACTTCCGAAGCCCGAGCCTCAGCTCTCAGCCCCCGCCCGCCCCGGCGGGTGAGCAGACAAGCCTCTCGGGCTGGTGAGTGCTGGTCGGCACCAATCCTCTGTGCGGGAATCTCTCCGCTTTGCCCTCCGCACCCCTGTTGCTGCGCTCTCCTCCGTGGCTCCAAAGCTTCCCCTGTGCCACCCCCAGTCTCCACCAGTGAAGGGGCTTCCTAGTGTGTGGAAACTTTTCTTCCTTCACAGCTCCCTCCCAGAGGTGCAGATCCTGTCCCTATTCTTTTGTCTCTCTTTTTTCTTTTTTCTTTTTTCTTTTGCCCTACCCAGGTGTGTGGGGGAGTTTCTTGCCTTTTGGGAAGTCTGAGGTCTTCTGCCAGCGTTTAGTAGGTGTTCTGTAGGAGTTGTTCCACATGTAGATGTATTTCTGATGTATTTGTGGGGAGGAAGGTGATCTCCAAGTCTTACTCCTCTGCCATCTTGAAGGTCTCCCAGTTCACATTTATTGCATTCATTTTAGTCTCTTTGATTAGATCTTAATTTAAATACTTTTGAGTTGCTCCAGGCTAGAACACTTAGAATGAAGACAATGCCTGTGCTTATTTCTTTTTCTAGTGTACAACTAGAAAAATACCTAATGGGATTCTTGTTTCTTGGTACCAATGGGCAAAACCAAACTGTGGATACTGGGGACTCTTGTTGCCTAGGAGTCAGTTACTAGCATCAAGTATGTAGACACTGTGATAAATAGCCTAGTCATTACTTTTTCTGACTAGCCTAGTCATTACTTTTTCTCATTTTGTTTTAAATGCTAAAATATGTATATTCTAAATTTTTCTGTACTAGTTCTTAGCCTTTTGGTTCTTTTTTTACCAACAAAAAGGACCACTTGGCAAAAACTTGTAGTTAGTCCTGTCCCTGATGGTACATTCAACCCAGATCTTGGGTATGAGAAATTTAAGGAATTGTAGTATAAAACTCTGGATATCAGCTTGAAATTGTTACCACTGATGATCTATGTCTAACCTGTGCTGTAGTGATGATAATTGTTCACCTCTCTTTTTCTGTTATGTCTGACATGTCTTCTTGGTAACTGTTATGGATATTTCTTGCTTTAGCCTACTAACCATCATTTTTCCTTCTGGTAGAAACATCCTTCTTACTTTTGAAAGAATACCTTTCCCTGTTGTTTGCAGTCTTAGTGTACTACATTGATCACTTATATCCAATCCATCAGCAAATTCTTTTGGCCTAATGTTCAAATTATATCCAGAACTGATCCCTTCTTATTATCTCCACAGTTACCATTGCCTCTTACATACATTATTTCAAGAACCTCTCAACTGGTCTTTGGGTTTCCCTAGTTTAGCTCTCTACAATCTTTTCTCAACAAAGCAGTCAACATGACTTTATTAAAAAGTAAACTAAACCATATTACTCCTCTTCAAAATTCTCCATCCTTTTCCCATCCTAATCACAGTGAAAATCAAAATCCCTACTGGGACTTACACAGTCAGGTCCCCTGTTATTTCTTCAAGCTCATCTCTTAATATATCACCCCACCATCACTCCACACCAGTCACCCTGAGAGTTTGCACTTACTGTTTCTTCTGCCTAAAAAACTTCACCTAGATATATTCGTGAATTGCTCCCTTTCTTTCTTCAAGTATTTATCCAAATATTTAAACACTGCTCCATACAGAGTAGGCAATCATTAAATATTTGTTGATTGTCTGAATGACTGTCAATCAGTTTCACTGCCCTCCTCTGACAAGGGGTAGTCACATATCCTAAGAATACATTTATCAATCTCTCATATCCCTTCCTCTCACTCTTTCTCTTTTTCTCTTTCTCTTTCTTCCTAATGAAATTGATTATGGAGTGTAGTAGATAAGGTGAAAAAGAGGTAAAGCTCATTCTTATTGATAGAAATTCTCTCTCTCTGTTACTTGCAGATTAGAGTCCTAAGCATGAGCCCCAGTCCTTTCTAGCAGATGGGAGATTTTTTAATTGTCACTTACTTGCCTTCAGTTCACCTCCTCTCTAATCCTGGTTACTTATCCACCTGTGTGAACAACCCCAATATTAGAATCCCTTCTCTCACATTCCATTGCTGACTGTTTCCTGGGCTCTTTAAACTGTAAAGACTGTAGGACACCAGTAGCAGAGACAAACACACTACATAAAGATGCTGTTCACATTTGGACAAACATTTTAGCTTCAGTTGCATCATACAGACAATATAAGTCCCGATAGACTATAAGGAGTACAAATATGAAAAATATCAAAGACTTGGTTAGAAAGTATGTCAAGTTCTTCTGTTATAAATGTACATAGATTTTTTTAAAGAAATATATTTTTCTGATTGATATTCTTTCTAGTATAAATTGTAATGCAAAGCAGTTATATTTATAAGATGGTTTACCCTTTCCCCTCCTCAAAAGCCCACATTGGAGAATGTGCACTGTTTTTTGAGTTCACCATTTTAGATAGCCCAAAAAAGTCTATAAATAATCTACAAAACCTCTATCAAGTGAATACTGGCTACAAGTGATACATATGATCTTGCAACTCAGAAAAGGAAAAAGGCACATATTCATCAGTTCATTAATTTAACAAATATCTATTAAGCCTTTACTATATACCAGGTACTCTTACAGATGCTGAGATACAATGATGACTAAGACAGAAATAGTCCATGCTACCATATTGCTTGTTAAACATTTGGCTCCACTTTGGCAATGCGGAAGTATTCCTAATTCGGAAATATTTAGCATTTTCAATGTATGTGTTTTGAGTGACTCTAACTACAACTCTTTTTTTTGGAGGCTAGTTCAACAGCGTGTGTAAAATTTTCTTATCATTCATTCATTTTCATAGGTATCATTAGCCCCTGTAATTTCTGATAAAGGCTGGAAAATTCTTATCACAATTGTATTTGTGCTTTTGGAAGTTCACTGAACATAAAGGAACCACAACAACCGAAACTAAAAACCAAGATTACAGAATTGGCCCCACCATTTGCTTGCTCTATTACTGTCAGTAACTTGTCTCATCTGCCTTTCAACATATTTCTTGCATAGAAAGTCATATTAAAGGGTTTTGATGATTTTTTAATTTTTGAGAATCCATCAAAGAATCATTTTATTTTATATTTGGATGGATTGGGGCAGGTTTTGTTTCACTTCTTTGTATGTTTTATTTCCAGTTTAGATAATTAGCTAGTAATTAGTAATATTTGACATCCTCTTCAGTGTCATCCATTTTCATCAGTCTTCAAAATAAGGCTTTATTTTTTTTTTTTCAATTTCAAAGCTTCTTTGAAAGGTATATTTCTTTTTTTATTTTGTGTGGTTTATTTGGATTGATTTTTGGAGCTCACTTGTGTTTTTATGTTTTTCAATTTAGTCCCATCTATAGCCTTCATATATTTTCCATTCCTAATTCTAGCCCATTTTATTACATAATCGAAATATCTCATATCTCACTGAATGTTGAATAGTGTCTGCTTGCAAATCTCACAAATTTAATACAAAAGGTGTTTGGCTTACAGAAGATACACTGTGAAAAAATCAATGATATCATGAAAGATTAAATATTTATAAAGCGTTTTGGTATTATGGGCATATAATTGGGGGAATTGTGCTCCTTTTATTTTGCATGAGTGCCTTTAGAAATTTTTAAAAACTGAGCTGAAATAATTGAAAGATCAGGATCCTCAGAGCACAGGGCACCTATCCCCATCCATAGTTGTAGGGACTCCTTGGAAATACACATCAGAGAATTGCTCTTGACAGTTTGGGCAGTGTGGACTTGCTCCAACTGACACTGGAAAGGCATCCCAAAGGGATCATGTACAGGACTTACAAGGGTACAAGTGTCCATCATCTGTCAGCCATCTTCTCTCATCTCTGACTTGGGTTCATTTCGTTCTGTCTTTGGGACTCAGACACCACATCACCCATGGCATCTGACAGCAACCACAAGCAGATTGAGAAAATAAAAATAAATTTTTATAGCTGAACTTTCATATCGTGCTGTGTTCCTTGAATACCATAATTTCTGTTAGATGCCTATTTAGTAAGTCCCAGATGTGCTGGCTGATTTTCAAAAGGGAGTTACCATTCAATGCTTGATAAACAATATGGGTAAGTGATATTTCATTCACTATTGCTCAAACTGAGTTGCTTTCCTTTACCAGTCTGCTATGGTAATCAACCCCTGTGACTTTATGGGCAACTTTTTCTAAGGCATACCTCTTTTAGACAAAGAGTATTTATCTCATCACTACATGATAGATAATGACCCATAACTGCTTAGACATAAAATTCCATTGTCGATTTTTGCCTGGGTATGTTTACAGTTTATTTTAATTTCATCTACACTGTTGGTTCATGGAAGATCCTTTGCATCCTGTTTCATATTGCAATGGGCATGAGTATAATTTAGGGTTTTCAATGTAAAAGCAGGATGTATAGAACCACAAAAATCTTAATAATTTTGAGTTCCCTTTCCCCAACATTGCGTCACACTTTATTGCACAGTGCTGTCTATAAAATAACACAAAACAGGGATTTAGTTCCCTTAATATGTTTTTCTTTTATAAAGAATGTTTCTGAGACTATTTTTCCCTTTCTATACTCTTCATCAGGACATGTTCTAAGCTTTCTTGCTTGTTTGCTATTGTATATAGATTGCCATGGTTTTCTCAGTGTATGATTTACAGCTAGTAAGTATTTTCCTATCAGGTTGTTGAAGTCTTTTAGTTAGTCACTCATTAGTATTGACTTCTATAAGTTAATATACATCTTAATTCTCTGTTTGGCATCTAATCTTTTTATAAACTACCAAAATTTTACTTTATTGTGACACTTGGAATTAGGTCTATATCCAGCAGGAAATTTATTTCATAGTCCCTAAATACCCTGTTACTCTTATGAACCCAAGTGGTATTATCAATATTTCAGTGAACTATGTGAATCAACTTAGTCAACCAACAAATCTGAGCACCATGTGGCCCACAGATAAGTATAAATAGGTTTCCTTGCCTTCAGTATTCTTACAGTCTATTGAAGGTGACAAGGCATGAATAAAAGAAGTCAACAAAAGAATCAATGAGGACAAATGATAGATTGATTACAGAGAGACAGAAACAAATACCAGAAGTTACAGAGAACAGATCTCTGTGGAGAGAAGTCAGAAGTGAAAATAGAGGTGGAATGCCAAGATTGAAGATAGATACAACTGAACCTTAAAGAATGGGTACGTTTCTATTGGCAGTTTGAGGAGCTAGAACATGAGGAGTTTGATCCTTAGGGGTGGAAGCTTGGAAGGCTATGCAAAAAAGCATAGAAGCAGGAAAGCAAATGAAATTTGTGAAAAAAAAATGTCGTTATACCATTTTGCTCAGTAGTGACGGTTTGTGTATACAATAGGAGGTAAAACCAGATGAAAAGTTTGTGTTCCGAAACTGAGAGTATTTTATACCAGGTTAAGTAGACTATGATAAAATATTATTTCAGAAAAACTAGTAGGTAGGATGCAACTGAATTCTAAAAACTAGTAGGTAGCATGCAAGTTGGAAGCAGGAAGAAAAGAGATTGCATCATTTTAGTGTTCCAGGGGATACACAGGGGCCCACCACAGTGTTAGCTGTAAGAATAGAAAGAAAGGAATGGCTGAGAAAGAGGTTACATAGACACTAAAGATCAGATAATTAAGGTAAGCCTGAAATGGGTTTTGTCAGGGAAATTATGAATTCAGTTTTCAAAATGCCAAATTTGAGATGAAAATGGAGTGTCTCAGAATCTCTCTTGTATCTAATTATTTTAGATACAGGATTGGAATCCAAGAAGATTAAAAGCCAGGGACAAAGGTTTTAGAGTTGACCTTTGTGGTGTGTATGCAATGTTGAGAGCAAAGCTCACTTAGTAATTACCAGTGAAGTTCCTGCAGTGCTAAATCTTTCATGAATGTTCGTATTGAGGAAAATTGATTTTCCCTGGCCAAAAGCTAGATTCCAAAGGCTTTCCTGGATTCCAGCTGCTGGGGGAAATACATGGCATAGTTCACAAATTCATAATCATCAGTGCAAAATCTGCTGACATGGGAATAGCAGTAGGATTTTATGAATTCCCATTTGAAATGATACATTCCTATGTGACAGGGATGTGTTTTCTTTTTTGGAGCACTTATCTCAATATCACATACGATTCATGTACTTTATGTGTTTTTCCATTGATTATTAAAAAGTATTTTCCATAAGTACCTCATTACTTACACATGACACGTGATCAAGACAAATCTTTCAATCTCTCATTTCTTGCTAAATATCCCATTATTACATACTTACTCAGTCCTTAGAACAGAAGTAGGTGTACATACTATTACTTACAGAAAGCGCTTTTAAAATAGTAAAGAACAAGTCAACCTATAATCGGATATATCTCATTTAGATTTAAAATTTATAAACTCTAAAATGTTGAAGGGAACTATGGTTATTTTATATTCCTTTGTCTTATAAATTGTAATATGTATTAAGATTATTAATATTAAATATCAATGATAACTGGATATATCCAGAACTGTGCAAAAGCTTTATCTTGCTCAAGGAGCTGAATCAGATTGAAACTACTTTATAGCCTATTGTGCACCAGGGAGGCCCTTTTTGTCTATCATCATCTTTAAAGTTGAGAGCCTCACTTCTTTTTTTTTTTTTTTTTAACATCTTTATTGGCATATAATTGCTTTACAATGTTGTGTTAGTTTCTGCTGTATAACAAAGTGAATCAGCTATACATAAACGTATATCCCCATATTTCCTCTCTCTTGCGTTGTCCCTCCCACCCTTCCTATCCCACCCCTCTAGGTGGTCACAAAGCACCGAGCTGATCTCCCTGTGCTATGCAGCTGCTTCCCACTAGCTATCTATTTTATATTTGGTAGTGTATATATGTCCATGCCACTCTCTCACTTCATCCCAGCTTACCCTTCCCCCTCCCCGTGTCCTCAAGTCCATTCTCTACGTCTGCATCTTTACTCCTGTCCTGCCCCTAGGTTCATCAGAACTATTTTTTTATTTTAGATTCCATATATATGTGTTAGCATACGATATTTATTTTTCTCTTTCTGACTTACTTCACTCTGTATGACAGTCTCTAGGTCCATCCACCTCACTACAAATAACTCAATTTCGTTTCTTTTTATGGCTAATATTCCATTGTATATATGTGCCACATCTTCTTTATCCATTCATCTGTCAATGGACACTTACGTTGCTTCCATGTCCTGGAGAGAGCCTCACTTCTTGAGGTCTTGAGGATCCTAGGGTGACTGGACTCAGCCAGACTGTTAGAGTGATGGGTGAAATATGAATGCAAAATTTTTTTCTTCCTAACAGAGAGAAGTAGAGTCTATTTTTCTCTCTCTTTGAAACTGATCTGGCCTTGTAACCTGATTTGGCCAATAAAGTGTGGTGAGGTGACCTTGTATAACTGCTGAGGTTGCCGCTTAAAAGGTCGGCTGCTCTGCCTTTGCCACCTGACATGTTCTCTCTTAGACGCCAGCCACCATGGGACATGTCTGACCACTTTGACACCACCATGCTGTGAAGAGGCCATTCATCTCCATGAGTCTGCACAAGTCACTTAGCATGCTAACTCAGAAGTGAGGAGAATATGTCCTCTATCTACTTGATCTTCTGAAGATTAACTAACTAGTGAACATGCATATATATATATATTTTTTAGTACATATTTCTGAGCATATATTTTTATGAGTATATATGTAAAAGTAAAACTCTGCAAACACAGTATGGTTCTTTTAGTATACAGAAAATGGTACTTCATTTACTTTTATCAAATATTTTCATATTGGCAATAGAAACTAAGTGAATGAATAACAATAAAAAACACCATGGGGGGGAAAAAGTTAAGTGTATCACCCAAAAATGATGACTGTATGTTGTGTGTTGTATGTGTATGTGTGTACCTCATCTGTTGTGTAAAAATCTGTACAAATCCTTTACATTAAAGACCTTGATAAAATTCTGAATCAAACCAATAGTCTTTAAGATTCTCTCTGGAAACTTTATCTTCCTTCTTATATTTTCTTTTTGCTTCCCTCCATATTTCAAATACCTGGGTCAGTACAACTGTATTCTAGGCCATTCTATCAGCATACATGTCACTTCAGGTTTATACTGATACATGTATATCACTCTTTCTCAGGAATCTTATTACTCCATTTTTTAGATTACCAGCTTAAAGAGTAATGTTTAAATTTTAAAAATTGGAAACAGTCTAGTGTTATAATTGAAGCATAAATGAAAATGATCAGCCACTACCTGCCGTTTATTACCTCAGTACTAAGTTCTAATGACAAATTTTTACTGCAGTGAGTCTATCAAGGGATCTTCAACACCTCAGAAGCAGTGGTTAGGATGTTTTCGAGGGCAGCACCGTCCTGACTCACGGGTCAGTGCTCTGTTCAGCCTCGTCTGTCCTCTCAGTGGAGCTGGGGTGTGGTCATGGGAAGGCAGCCCAGGAGGATACAGGATGCTTTGGGATTGGGTAGTTGTTCTGGCTCCATTCACTCAGCTGTATAAAAAGGAATGTCATTCCTTTCCCAAACGTTTACCATTACAAAATTTGAAACACTCTCTCCATGAAAAAACAGGTCGGGCCAAATAGGGCACTTTGAGGCGTTGCAGTGGCGGTTTTGACGCAGATCACATGCTAAGAACTTGACCACCAAGGCTGACTGGAATGATGCCTACTGGACGGGGATCACCAGTGATGGCTTTGTTCCTCTCTCTGCTGACCTTCCAGGCAATTTACACAAGTAAGGAGGGATGGTATTACCTGAATTAAAAAATTATCCAGGTAAGAATTAAAATTTAGGGGAAAAATAGACACTGGAAA
Source organism: Balaenoptera ricei (assembly GCF_028023285.1). NCBI lineage: Eukaryota > Metazoa > Chordata > Mammalia > Artiodactyla > Balaenopteridae > Balaenoptera > Balaenoptera ricei. The sequence continues at coordinate 81,381,813 of NC_082641.1, forward strand.
ATGGTTGCCTTTTGGATAGGATCCTAGAAGTTTCTGACTTAAAATTCACATTTTTAAGTTTTCATATGTACCCCAGAGTTATTTTCTTTGGCGAGTTTGTGACCTTGAGAACACATGGGTATAATGTATTTTAGAATGCTATGCTATGTAGTCTACAATGACAGAAATTTGCACAGCCAAATTTGCAAAGTGAGTTAATCTCTGCCCAAGACTGCTGGCATATGTGACATCAATTCTATATTAACCTTACGGCTGATCATTAAACAACGCAAGTTTGAACTGCACACGTCCGATTATAGGTGGGTTTTTTCAATAGTAAATACTACAGTACTACACGATCCCATGTTGGTTGAATTTGAGGATGTGAAACTGTGAATATGGAGGAACCACGATTGTATATATGGCCCTTAACTGTGGATTTTTGACTTTGCAGAGGGTCAGCGCCCCTGACTGACATGTTGTTCAAGAGTCAACTGTATTTGTAAATGACAGAATCCAAATTGAGTTTGAGAAAAAGAAAGGGTTTATTTTGAGAATTCAAGGAAGCAAAAGCTAAAAATATAGCCAGAACTTAGCAACTAGAATAGGAAATAGAAATACACTAAGAATTTAAGAAGTTCTCATTTATGGTTCTTAGTGTTTATCTCCTTTATTCTTCTTTTGTAATCTTTTTGTAATCTTTTTTGTTTTGTTGTTTTCAATCAGCAACTTTGTCCAAGTACTGGAGGCAAATTGTACTTCAGTGCCCAAATTTTAAAATCCCCCCATTTTTCTGCACATACTAAGTTATAATCTCTTAGAAACCAGTTGCCTAATACCAATTTCAAATCCTGGGAAATAGATCCTGCTTGTCTTGGGTTAGGTCACCATTTCTTGTGTAGGTATTTGCGTCTGTGGGCGTGGGGCCATTGTATTGACAACACCACTGTAGGTCCAACCCTGTGAATTGGAGGGGAGAAACATGGATTTGATAGAAAAAAATGGCATTATCGGCTTGGGCTGGGCAGTCAACCTAAAGGTGTCTCCTACTGGTCACTATTGGTAGCGACCTAGAAATTATCTTGATTTGTCCTGTATCAGGATCTGCTTTTGACTATCATTACTCTAATAATATTTCCAAGGCTTCTTCCTTTATCATTAAGGTTTCACTCAGAGAGAAGTGACCTATTTGATTTCTAGCTGAGAAAGCAAGTAATTAAATAATACCCTTGGGCTCATTCTATGTCCTGCCTTATCATGAAATAAGAAAGAAAGGTCTCCTGAAGGAGGATTAAAGAAAATGCTGATATATAGCAAATGATAGTTTAGTTTTGCCTACAAGGACAATTCTCTTTCTCAAAATAAGTGAATAAACTGTACTGGAGAACTTTGAGGGGGAAAAAAACCTACCTAAGCATTATAAATGCTGTAATGTAAGGTGTTTTTTGTTGTTGTTGTTGTTGTGTATTCCAAGACAAAAAGTAGAATTCTTAGGTGAACTTCCATTGTTCTTGCATCATTGTCAGCAGCAGCAGCAGCACTTGTGACTTCAACAAAAGCAAAGCTTATAAACTAAATATATACTAGATTCTTGGACTTATTTCAAAAACTAAGACTTTTTAAAAGAGACTCATTTTAAACTTCTAACAAGGATATACTAGCATTAAAACAGAAAACATGTAAACTGACAAAATAAAAGTGAAAGATTTAAATATACTATAAGGTGAAAATTCAAAGTTTATGATATTCTTACTATACACCAAATGAAAACGATATTTTAATTTTTAAATTTCATTCCTTCTCATATTCCCTTACCTTTTATTGATATATATACTTGAAGGAGATGTACAAAATTAAAGAGAATATTAGCAGAGAAATAAAGCAGGAGATTTATTTATTATTAAAAAGAAAATAAAACCACCATAAAATTGAAAGCCATCTTAAGAAAAGACCCAATAAGCATAACAATTTCTATTTGTACAAAGTATCAAACATATGAATATCGTGAAGATATGTTGATTCAGTTAGTTTTATTTATAAGTACTTCAAGGCAATGAAAAAAATTTTTTTTAAATACAAGCATGCAAAAATACCCCAAAGAAACCAAGAGTATGTACTTGGAAACATTTGGAAAGTTAAAGCATTAAAGTTAAAATTGAGGGTAACCCCAGTTGTACTGATCATCTTATCAAATATACTGGCAGGTGGTTAATAAATTTTAGAAAATGACAATTTATATATTGATAAGGTAATTTACAAATTACCTCAGTGAAGTCAGTGAAACAGATAACTTCCAATTAAAAATATTAAATCATTTAAAAAATCTCTTTTATAAACAAATGGTAGCTTGCAATTTAGTTTTTATTAGGATATTACCATAGCTACCATGTATATCACAAAATAAATGATGAATAAGATAAACAATACATTAGTTCATTATATTTACTGAGTACCTAATACTTAAAAATCAAGCGATAGATCCTGGAAAGTAATCAAAGATATAAAAAGCATGTATGAAACACTATAAAATATTAAAATAGTAAATGTATGCAGTACACAAGATTAGAAAAGACTAGCAATTACGTGCTCATGTACCGTACTTAACCAAAAGTTCTGGTCCAAAGCACAGGCTGATGTGCTAATTGAGAAGAAGCACTTGGGAGTCTGAAAGCTGTGTGCTTGTTTTTGGCTTTCTTCAGCTGGTCCTAGGTTGGCAGTGGGGGCAAAAATTAGGTAAGCTGTTGGTTAGTGATTAAGTACTAACTGTTTTGCACCAATTGCTTCACTGTTTGTGGTTTGGCTTCCTGGACTGGTTTCTCTAAATCGTGGGTCAGTTCTATTTCTTACATGGTCCAGGTGTTATCTCTTTGTATATTCAGTCTCTCATTACTTAGGCAAGACATATCTATATCTATATTATCTATATCTATATCTATGATAGTTATAATAAATGTCCAAAATAACTTTAACATTATAGATAAGATTAGTTATTTGTTGTTTAGATGGCTGGATTTTTCAGAGATGGACATCTGGTTTATGGGGAGGGAAATAAAATTAATCTTAAAAACACATTTAGTTCAATATAGTTGAGATTGAATATATTCAGGTCACTAGGACTTACATGAAAAGAGAGAATAAACATGTAGAGAAATTGATAGAACCATGAAATGGTTTGCATTCTTTTGACCAAAGAAGTGAGGTGAGGCAATAAGAGAATAGAAATATAATTACTACAATACTGGAGCTAAGAAATAAGTAAAAGTTTAACATGCTATGTACCCTTGCCTTCCTCCTCATTTTATGATCATGACAGGTAAATAAAGTAACCAGAATATATAGTCAGAATCACTTTTCATCTCTCTAACTCTGTGAAAGGTCTATAGAAAATTTTGAGAAACTGTTAGGATAAAGACAAATTGCCCTTAATAAAAAATTTATTTGAATTAAATGAAATTAATTTGAGTAAAGAATGTAAGACTTACTTTAAGTCTTTATGCCCATGAGCATTTCTGCATTGTGAGAATCTATTCTTTCTCCCACAAATTCTGGTCCAGTTACTGTAGATATGATTGCACATATGCATTGTCTTTCCTGTTTTATTTATTGGCAACTGTGCCTAAAATAAAATCCTTGAACTGAGAAATAGAGGAGGCTCATTTTCTTTGTTCACTATGTAACTTGGCCTGTGTCTGGAAAATTTAAGTAGCCAACTACTTAGATTGCCCTCTATCTTTACTGTCACTCAGGTTTCAGTACAGGTAGGCCATAATAGTAGAACACAAGTTTACTGTCAAGTGTTTCTTAAATCTATATAGTATTAAGTATTCCTCTGATGATTCAATACTGAATGTTCTACAAGAGTTAAGTACTTCTCTGTGGAAGCCCTACTATCATGACACATAAGACCTGATTCCTGTACTTGTGCATGTGTTTATTACAGAAAAGTAGACATGTGCACACATAACTCGCATAAAGTATTAAAATTATGTAATATCATAGAGGTACCATAAAGTCATACAAGTTTTCACAGTAGATAGCATGTGGTTTTGCTTGAAGTAAAGAGTTCATGGATCAAAAATGGCTTTATGGAGGGGGTAGGATTGAACTGGAAGTTAAGGATAGAATAAATTTACATTTGGGAAATAGAAAAATAGGCTGTGGAAGGTTTTTTTTTTTTTAATAAAGGAAAACATGTGACCAAAACATAGAAGCTTGTTTGGCAAGAATTTAGATTTTTCTGGGTACAGTGAAAATAAACCTGGAAAGATAGAGAAGATTGAAACATGAATGCCCTAACAAAGGCTTCTGATGGCCTCTAAACTATTGAAGTGACCTGAGCTTTACAAAACTTTCTTGTATCTGAACCAATTCACATGATGCCCATCTTCTACGTGTCTAAAATTTGACTTGGGGGAATGATAAAGTAAGTGCCCAGAAAACCCTGCAATGGGTAGGCTAGCACACATGTTCTAAGAAACACACACTTCACTGACTAAATCCATGCTTTTACTGTAACAAAACTATTGGAAACTATTACTTCCCTACTTTAGATTTTACTTCACATTAACAAATTCTATTTTCTACAATGCAATTTTATAACTTTGATTGATTTAATACTGCTTTAAAAATTAGCATTGTTTCATAGTATAACTGGCAAAAACACAAAAAGTTTCATATCCTTGATGACCAGAATCTGTGCACTGTCTCATCCCTAAAAGACAAACAGTGGGAAGTACTTCCAGCTGTCATGAAATAATTATGTTTCTGCAGGTACTGTTGTCAAGGTAAGGTGGTCTAGAATTATTTTGTTAGGTTCTCATTCTGAGTGAGTCAGTTTAATAACCATCATTACGGAAGCAGATTGTAATTACAAATAATAATTGTTTGGGAAATAGAAATTGAGCAGAATCAGCTAATGGCCAGTTTCTATTCAAGTTGCAGTTTGCATTTCTCATTTTATGACAAAATATTACTGGAAAGAGAATGAAAAGCAAACATTGCATTTCTATAATTTTATATTTTAAATAAAAAGTAAAAATTGTAGACCTCCTGAATTTTTTTTTTTCAACTAGTAGCTGTCCAAACGCAAGGATGTATACTATAGAGTAAGGTAAGAGAATTACCACATGAGGTCTGGAGTCTATGACAAGGGACAAGAATTTTTAAAGCTTTGACATATAAGACTGTCTAGATTATTTTTGCTTAAGATTTCATGTTACAACCATAATTAATTGAGGAAAATAACATTAAGATTTTGACTAACAATACCAGCTTCTTGCCTTTCATTAGTTTCAAATGACTGGACCTCCCTTCATAACCCTTTGTCCATCTGTCTTTATGTTTTAAAGCCATCATGCCAGGTCTCTATACTCCATATGTTATGGCTGATATTTCTGTCTGGAAAATACTGAATCTTTGTCTATCTTGCAGGAGAGCTTTATTTACCATTGGCCATGTGTCAATGTGGAAAGAGTACAGCTGAGGGTGTCAACAATTCTAGTGTAATATCAGTGGTCCCACGTGAAACATCTTTCACAGTAGACATGCGGACAGTCACCCCCACCTCAGGCTTTCCTCCTCCTTTATCTCTATCTCTGATTAAGCTTTCCAACCCCCACTATTCATTCTCCTAATACCACCTGCTCCGGAAGTTCTGAGATAAAAATGAGCTTATTTGATTAATGTTCATTTTCTCCTAATTTAGGAAGATAGGGAAACTTCCCTTGCTCATACCCAATAAATTATTCTCCTTTTTTTTTGTATTACACCCAACAAACTATACTTTGCAACTCAATTACCTCCATATTGAAACACATATAATCTTTTTTTTCAGAGAGAACGAATCCCATATGTTTTTCCAATCTGTATGTTTTAATTGTATTGTAGTAAAGTATACATAACATACAATTTACCATTTCAATCATTTTTCAGCATAGCAAACAATATTTTTAAGGGATACCTGTGACAGGAACTTAGGGGAGGGTGAATCATCTTATAATTCCCTGTATCTCATAGTCAGCAGTTTTCAAAGGAAGAATCTTTAGCAATTAAGTGGCTCGGTTTTTCAGCAGTCTTTTTTCTTTCTGTATATTTTTTCTTACCATCACCCAAATCTTATGGCCTGTGTAGGTAGGTGTGACTATTCCACAGTCCCCATGTACTTCTTCCTTTCCATATTTGCTTATGGGTCTGAGTTCCTCTAAAGTTGTAAATATAGGTTTCCTTTGGTTCCATTTTAGCTAATGGAGTTTCTGCCTCCTAAACTCCATTTGTGAATGTAATGTTGTTTCACAAGCGGATGGAGAATGATTTACTTCAAATTTTGACAACACTCTACCTCCTGGTATCCACAGGAAATATTGGTAAAGCCATAAAGATTAATTAGGCAGGTAACATGATTAATGTTTATGTTCACCTTTATGTTCAGACTTGATATATATTTTAATTCTGGCATTTACTGGCTGTGTGACAATTGACATGTTACTTTTTTCTCTGCCTCAATTTCCTCATCTCCAAAATGAGCATAATTATGACTGATCTCATTTTGTAGAAAAGATCATTAATCTCTACCAGTTCCTTAATTCTGTCTACCAATCACACTACATTTCTCTGGCTCATTCAGTTTTCCACTCTTCTAGATGACTATTTCATTCTTTTATTTCTTTTGTCAAAAATCCAGCACCTTTCCCCTCAACTACATTATCAGCCATCAACCTTTCTTCCTACTTTGCTAAGAAAGAAAAAACAATGAAAAGAAAATATCAACACCCTCCCACTGTCACATATAGCCTCACTCACTTGTGTCTGTGCTCTTGTACTTTGCCTTCTTGCCTCGGAGTAAGTATGACTTCTCTGCTCTTTACAGAGGCCAGCTGCTTTTGTGCACCAGATCCATCCTCTCTCTTCCTACTTAAGGACATCATTTCAGGTTTTTCCCTTCTGTTTTGCATAATTAGATATTTATTTCTCCCCAATCCACTGGAACTTTCACATCAACTTCTACCTTAATAAAATCCTCTCCTGAACCATTGTCTCTCTCCAGCTACTACCCTGTTTCTTTCCTTCTTAGAAGAGTTTTCTATATTTGCTCTCTCCATAAATCATCTCCTGTTTACGGAGCCACTCTACCAAAATTATTCTCTCAAAGTCAGCAATAACCTTTGCATTAAGAAATCCATTGGTTAGTTTCTTCTTCTTAAAATACTCTACTCACTAGCATTCTTAATTCTCTGGTTTTCTCCCTACTCCACTGGCTTCCTTTGATGAGTATTCTGTTCATTCCTCTCTATCTCTCTATCCTCCAAACATTGGCTGAGGTACTATCCTTGGACCTTTCCCCTTTTCTATATATATGCAATCCCTGTTGCACTCATCCAGTTTCATGGTTCATTAAGCATCATCTATTTACTAACACCTTCCAAATTTACATCTTCAGCCTTGATCTACCCCTGAAATCCAGGCTTATGTCTGCAGCTGCTTACTTGATATTACACTTGGCTGTTTAACTGGCATCTCAAACTCAACAGATCAAAAAATAAACTTCCAATAGTCTCACTGTAGTCTTTGCATTTCAATAAATTTTCATTCCCTCTTTCCAGATGCTCAAGCTAAATTCTTCAGCTCCCTTCCTTCCCTCACATCTGATATTCAAAAGCTCATCAAAATCTTACTGTCTTTGCTTTCCATCCAGTAAGTGACCAAGTCTCAACATCCCCATAATCCCTGCAGTCATAAAGCCACTGGTCCAAGCCACCATCAGCCCTCAGATGAGTTATCACAATAGCTTCCTATCTCATCTCCCTGCTTCCCTCTCTTTTCAATAATTATCATCATGGAGCTGAAGTGTTTCTCAGTAGATATATGTCACTCTTCTACTGAAATTAATTCAAATAATTTTTATCTCACTCATAGTAAAAACCAAAGTCCTTACAAATAGCCAAAATCTTTTGGTATCTGAAACCTCGTCTCCATCCTCTCTTTATGATCTAAAACTTCCCAATAGTTCCTCCTTTAGGCCATACTGTCTTTCTTGCTGCTTCCAAACACACCAGGCAAGCCTCCGCCAAGAGATTTGCCCTTGTCTTTCCTTCTATGTGGGATGCTCTTCTCCAGATGTTTGCATTGCTCAATCTCTCATCTACTTTACATTTTTATTAAAATACCATCTTCTGAGACCTTCTCTGACTATCCAATCTAAATTAGTGCCTTCTCCCAACCCCACACTTTCTATTCCCTTTCCCTGCTTTTAAAAAGTAACATCTATCTCCACATGACATTTTGCATTTGAATAATTTGTTATGCTTATTTTCTGCCGCTCCCCTCTCCCTATCAACACCAGAATATAAGATCCACGAGGGTGGGAACTTTATGCTTTTTTAAAAAGTGCTATATTGTCAGAATTTAAAAGTGACTAGAACACAGTAGTTATACATAGGTATTAATTAATTTAAATAATATCTATCTCAAGGGGTTGTTGAAAAAATCAGAGGAGATAATGTACACAATCTCTGAGCACATTCTGTATATACTAGAACGTCAGTAACTGCTTTCTATTATCAAGGAGAGTCTTTGAAACCTCAGAGAGATAATCAAGCTTTAGAATATGAAGGTAGGCATCTCAGTCCAGTGAGAGAAGAAGGTATATTTATCTCCATCATCAGTATCTAAGGGACATTTGATTGTGAGAATCAATAGTAGAATGTTTACCTTTTTGCTTTCCTAAACAGAAAGTAATTTTAATTAAATTTAAGAGGATAGCAGCTGTCACTTGGATTGCAGGTTTAGATAGCTATTTTTTTCCTAGAATAATTACACTCCTGTTCTTCCATTACATTAAACATTATGGTATAGAAGTACATCTCATTTCATTTTGGTTTTATAAACAATAAATATAAATTTCATAATATGAGTTTAATATTATTAAATTTATTTCCAGTCTTTATTATACAATTTTAGTGATTATGATGAGGAATCTTTGCAGTCAAAAATACGGTGCAATTAATGAGATATTTAGCTGTCAGCTTAAAAGAAGTAATATTGTCTCATTTTCACTCAAATAGCCCTTCTTATAAAGATTATTTGCAGCATTTATTTATCAGTTTATATATATATAATTTTATGAATGAGAAGTAAAACTTTATTTCTCTGTTTTCAAGATGAATACTCCATATCTTTGTATCAATTAGTGGTGACAAAAATTGAAATGTGATGTACAATAACTTAATGAGGCTAGAGCGATGGGATAAGGAAAAATAATAACTCTTTGAATGCTCTCTAATTATGTCTCTAGCAAATTTAAATGTTCATGTACAAATTATATTTTGCTTCTAAAAATGTTTTGCTTAGCAATTTTTTGAGGTACTGCTACAATCAAAAAAGAAACACTTAAACTCTTACAACTATATTTTTTAATACATTATTTTCTTTTTAAATTATTTTGATGGAACTATGGGTTGGCTCTTGTAAGTATCTTCAGGTTAGAAATATATGCTCCAGTCCTCGCAGCATCTAATCTGAGATCTGGTACATTCCAAATGCTCATAAAATTTATCTGATATGATTTGTTTAAGTTTTTCAAAAAATCCTTTTTATAATATGGTCAAATATATTTCCCATACACTATATAGCATATTATATTCTCTTTATTCTTCCCATTGTTTTTATCAAAAAATATAAAGACTTAAAATTATTTTAGAATGAATAAATATTTGCAGAAAAGGAACATTTAATTATTTGATTAATATTACTTTTAAAAAAATGTTTACAAATTTTAAAAAGATGTGAGGCTTATTTATTTTCTGTTAATTGTGTTGTAAAACATAAAATGGAAACACAGCCAGGCATGCTTTAACTCTTAGTGTAGTCCAAAGACATTTTGAGAAAAACAACTTTTAGTGGAAAGTAAAACATATCATCTTTTAAACATGGGAATGCAAAAAAGAACAAATAAATATTTTTACTATATATTATATTCAGAAAGAAAAGTTTTAGAGACTTGAACACTGAAACATGCACTCTCTAAAGTTAATGGGTAAGAGCTATGGGGAAAAATGTTCTCTTATTTGCTGTATCTTCATTGTATTTATAGCATTTTCTACATTGTATTGCCACGATATCCCAGCTAGAAATTGGCTAAAATATCTTTTCCAAGAGTCTCTTTCTGATGTCTTTTTGTTAGGGCATAATTATATTTCCCAAATAGGTGATAACTTATTCAAGGTCATGTTGACACTTTTGTGTACGTGGCAAAGGAGGGGCACAGTGACTTGCTGATACGCCTTGACTGTAATATTCAAATAAGGGTGGAGTCATGGGTATGAAGTGTACAGTTTGGGGAATATAGTCAATAACTATGTAATATCGTTGTATGGTGACAGGTCATAACTAGACTTCTTATGGTGATCATTTTGAACTGTATAGAAACATTCAATCACTATGTTGTATACCAGGAACTAACATACTGTTGTAGGTCGATTATACTTCAAAAACAAACAAACTCATAGAAAAAGAGATCAGATTTGTGGTTACCAGAGGTGGGGACTGGGGGAGGGGGAATTGGATAAAGGTAGCGAAAAGGTACACACTTTTCATTATAAGATTAAAAAGTACTAGGGATATAATGTACAACATGATAAACATAATGAGCACTGCTCTATGTTGTACATGAAAGTTGTCAAGAGAGTCAATCCTAAGAATTCTCATCGCAAGGAAAGCAATTTTTTTCCTTTGTCTTTCATTTTGTGTCTACATGGGATGATGGGTGTTCACTAAATTTATTGTGGAAATCATTTCATGATTATATAAGTCAAATCTTTATGCTGCTCACCTTAAACTTAGTGCTGTATGTCAGTTACATCTCAAGAAAACTGGAAGAGGGAGTTCCCTGGGGGCCTAGTGGTTAGGATTCAGGGCTTTCACTTGCCATGGCTGGGTTCAATCCCTGGTCGTGCAAGCTGTGTGGTGCAGCCACAAAAACAAACAAACAAAAAAAACTGGAAGGAAAAAAAAAGAGTAGGTATAGTAGCTCCATTAGAAAATTTAACAAAATTACACATTTTGCAAAGAAAATAAAATTACCAAAATTAATACAAAATTGTAAACAAACATAAATATAATTTTAACCGTCTTACCAAGAAATCTATCCAGCACTCAAAAATCTGTGCACAAAGAAAGCACCAGTCACAAAGTTTTACACTGAATTTTACCAGACTTTCAAGGAAATGAGATGCCATTACTAACACCATTTTTTTTCTGACAATAATAGGTAGGGAAAACCTCTCACATTTTTTGTCATGTTATAGCAATATCCAAAACTATCTGCCCAAAATGATCATATCTTTATTAAAACATAAGTATATTTAATTCATCAATGTGTAAATAAAATAATATATTGTGACCAAGTTAAGTTTTAAACCAAAAGAGCATGGATGATCCAATATTAAGAAAACTATTCATATACATTTGAATATTAATAGAGTATTATTTTGTCCATGTTAAAAACATTTAATACATGCAAATAGAAGGGATTTTTTTGGTAACTAACCAAAATGTTCACCTAAAACTCTAGTAATTTTGTTATTTGTTGAAATATTAAGACATTTTCATTCTGATTAAAAAACTGGGATTGAGAATGCTATCAGAGCTTCTATTCAGTATTTTATTAGTGGTTCTAGTCAACACAATAAAAGAAGAAAACACTAGGATATAAAGGTTAGAAAGCCAGAGAATAATTTACAGAAGAAAGAATTGTAAATCAATAAAACCATTGTCTCCATAGAAACTTATTATAATGAAATTCTAAAAGTGTACACATGCTGCAAGATCACTCTACAAAAATTATCAATGTTCTTTTACACCAGCAAACAATATAGGAATAAACAGATACACAAAAAAATAGTTTATTACACCTAATAAAATTTTAGATTTGTATATTTCAGCCATTCTACATTCAGGTATATACTTGAAAAACCTAGAGACATATTCACCAATATAGGAGGACTTGGATAAGCCTATTTATTTATTATAGACTAATAAATGTGTTGTGAAATTATAAAATATGGATGAGAAAGAAATTCACCAATTGAAAAAATGGTGGCTACTTCTGGGGTGGAAGAAGAAGAATAGAATTAGGGAATTTTAAAAGAAGGAGACAGAAGAGTTAAACAATATGATCAATGAGATAGATTTATAGATACATGTCAGATTTATAGAGTGACAATAGAGGATACGTCACCTTTTCAAATCAGTATCAACATTTAAAAATGATTACGAGAGAGGAAACATTAGTAATTTTCATGAAATAGAAAGATATTCTCTGATCACAAAGCAGTAAAACAGAAATCATAAGTAAAACAAAAGTTCCTTCCACAAGAAAATTAAAAAACAAAACTTTTATTAAAATATCACTTGGGTGAGAAGAGAAATACAAATCTAAAAATCCCCAGATAGTTATAATGTTCATTCTTTTCAACCTATAAGAGACAGAGTTGTTTTGAAGCATAGGCAATAATAAAAAACTCTGTAAGCTATTTTAAAAGACTAAAAGTCTTATTACCAAACTGGATAATAAAGCTACCACAAGTCAATGTCACTTCCACATATAAATGTAAATATCCTAAGTAAAACATTAAAAATGTAAACTATTTGTGCTTTACAAAAATGAATTAGGGCCATAACATTTTAGCCAAAGGAATGGAAATTTGATTTGATAATCTAAAATATATTAATTTAATTAACTGCATTAATGGATAATAGAAGAAAAATCTCATGACCAATTTAAGAGATATTCCCCCAAACCCTTTATAAAATGTAACACCTATTCCTCAACAAAGCCAGAACCAAATAAACAAAAACCTATATAATAGCCATTTCTGTTACTGTTTAAAAATGTACAAGACATCCAAGCCAATTTTATAAATAGAATAAAATTAGGTTTTAAGTAATCTATTGAGAGAGGAGACAAAATTTTTATTTTCAGAAATTATTACCAAAACCTCAAATCTCATAGGTCAGTGTGCTCATTCTTCTAGAACTATCTTCTTATAATACTCTCTTAGCTATGAAATATACATAAACATTACACATGCATGTAAACACACGTGTGTATGTGTAGGTGCACTTATCCCTGTAAATATGTGCTGTATATCAATTTGTGTATCAATATTTTAGTAACTTTATTTTCTAGCACACAAAAAAAGCTATTTCAGACACATCTTTTATTTTCCAAACTCCAGCTGTGGAATCAGCGTGCTTTAATTTGTCTGTTTTACTGTATAAACTAGTAATATGGGTCCAAAGGTGAAAATTGTGCAGAAAGGAAATCAGAATGTCATCTCCACCCTTCTATCTTTTCAACCTTCTTGCTACATACTCTCCATAGGTAATCAGTATCATTAGTATTTGGTTTGTCTTCTCTGTTTTTGTTTTTGAAAACAAAGAGCAAATACATTTATTTTTTGCCATACTTTTTATTAAGTGAAAAAGGGACTCATTATAAATATTCTTTTGTACTTTGCTTCTTTTATTTAAAAATACATCCTTGAAATCACTCCACATGTCATAAAAATCATCACCATTTTTTACAGCTATATAATACTTCATTACACAGGTTGGTTGTGCTATCTTTATTCAATCACTTTCCGATGTGTGGGCATTGTGTTTCATTTTTTCCTTTTTGTTTTTTTAATTACATATAATATTGCATGAATAATTATGCAAATATGTATTTTCAAGTTGTTGATGTTTCTTCAGCCTAAATTCATAGAGGTGAATCTGCTGTGTCAAAAGTTAAATGCTAATGTTCTTTTGTTAGACATTGCCAAACTCCTCTCTAGTTTGAAATGTGTATGAGCATCCGTTATCCACAAATTCACACTCAGAATATGCTGTCATAGAGTTTAACTTTTTAGCAATCTGGGAGGTGGAAGGTGAGAAATTGAATCACAAGTGTAGTTTAAGTTGCATTTCTCTAATTATGAATTATAACTCTACTGCTGAATTATAGTACTAGCTTTTGTTTTTATTTTACAAATACCTTTGGGAGTCAGCCTGAAAGATGAACTCCAATGATTTTGCCTTTTGTTATTTTGTCCTTATGTAGTGCTCTTCCACATTGAAACAAGGCTTACCCTTGTGACCAAAAGAATACTAGATATGGGGTGGTGTGGTAGTTCTGAAAATAAGCCATAAAAGGCGTGCTAGCTTCTATCTTGAATTCCTGCTCTGTTCACTCTGGGAGAATCCAACTCCCTTGCTAGGAGAACACTCAAATTGTCTTGTGGAGAACCTTATATCAAGACCAACTGAGGTCTTCCATCAATAGTTAATACTAAATTCCAAGCCCATGGGAATGAGTCACCCAGAATGAAATCATTCAGCCTTCAGATAACTGCAGACCTGGCTGATATCTGAATGTAACCACATGAAAGATTCAAGTCAGAAATGCCCAGCCACTTTCTCCTAGTGTTGGTTCTAGAGGGTTTCCCCAGTTTCTGTTTGTCTGAAAATGTCTTTCATTGGTCAATATCCTGAAGGCTATTTTCCACTGGAAATAAAATACTGTGTTGGCAGTTATTTCAGCACTTAGAAGATGCCAGTCCATTATTTCTCTTGTGAATACAACTCATATTTTATTGCTCCTTTCAATGTGAGTTGTAGTTTTTTGTTACTTTTAAGACTTTTGACTTTTTTCTTAACAGTTTCATCATGATGCTAAGTGTGGTTTTTTCAGCTCTATCCTGTTAAGTTTTGTAGAACTTCTAAACTCGTGTAAATGGATGTATTTTGTCCACTTTTTTCAGTTTTATAAACTTTTTTTATCCATCGTCTCTTCTAATAGAGGCTTTGCCCCATTCTCTCCTTCCTTTTCTTCTGGATCAAACATTAGATATTTTCATCTATGACCACTATACCTCTTATTCTGTTTTATGTATTTTCAGACTATTTTTTGTCTCTCTGCCTCAATCTGCATTTTTTCTACTGACCTATCATTCTGTTCAAATATTACCTCTTCATTTGTATCTAATGTGCTCTTATTTCCAACTATTGAATACATAATTTCAGCTATTATACTTTTCAATTTTAGAAGTACCACTTATTCTTTTTATAAATTTCAGTTTATTTCTGAAATTTTGCTTCTTCTCATTTATGTTTTTGAATTTGCTATAAATAGTTAAAACAATTTTTGATAATACTGATATCTGGATCACCCAGGAGTCTCTTTCTATTTTTTTGGTGTTTCTTTTGGTCTTGTTTTTTTGATATAACTGTAATGTTGCATTGAATGCAGACATTGTGTATGAAGTTCTGAATAATGTCATCTTCCTGGCAAAAGTGTATATTTTGGTTCTGGACATGATTGGAGAAAGGGTAGATGATCTGAATCAGTCTTGGATTGAGGGGATTCTAAGGTGTTTTGTATTTTATTTTGATTGGTTGATTTCCAGACTGTCTCCCTTTAGGATCTGTACTAAAACTCTACTGTTTTGTCTAGGGATCCTCTTCCTTTTGTGCATAACAATCTTGACAACAAGCTGCCAAAAGCCATGTTTAGTTTCTGAGACTCTTAGCCACTATGTTTTGCTTCATTGTCGGCCTTTTTCGCTGCTGCATTCAAATAACAAAAATACGTTGAAAGGAAAAATGTCGTGATTTGCATCTTTATTTTTCCCGAGACCTAGTTAATTCCTAAATGCCTATATTTGTCTCTTCAGCTATGACTGCATAAACCCTGTTATATTTTTCACCCTCTTAGTTATAGCTTTCTACTCAGCTCTTCAGCCTCTTTAGCTGTGCCACCTATGATATGACAAATATCTCTTGGGAAAAGTAGCAAAAAATTTGAAGTTCATTTCATTTCATTTCCTCCTTATCACTGGGATATCAACACCTAATTCCATTTAAATTTTATCAAGATGTTCCCTTATATAGCATAAGGGTTGGTCCTGTCCTATAAGGTAGTCATATATAGCTAGAAGTGGAAATTTTCTTGCTGCCTTGTTTTTAAGAGTCATAGTATTAAATTGTACTTATAATTTTCTTCTTGATACTGTGAATATGTATATTAGCTTGTTTTGCGGGTTCTTCCTAACTTTTTATAGTTATATTTAAAGACTGGTGAGAGAGATCTTGACATCTGTCTTTTTTTCTATACTGTTTACCAATAATTCATTACCAAAATTTTACCTTTCACATAATTTTGGATCAGTGTCTTCCTCGATTCCTTTTCATTATAAATCCAGTTAGTCATTTTCTTCTACCTGTTAAAGCACATTGAAAAGTTTTTTGTTGTTGTTGTTTTACTTGTACTTGGATATTTAATTGTTGTTGTGTTGTTTTTATAGTTAATTTTTTTTTAGGGATTATAATTGTCCTAAATGCAATGAGATAGACAATCACTAACTAATAGAATAGGAAAAAATTATAATAGTGTACATTTTAATCCACTAACTAGTGATACTGTTGGGTATTGATACTGATACATCTTTACTTGTAAAGATGACCCATTGAGGTAGAATTAGCACTACGTGGGTGTCAGGAGTTCTGTTCATGATTCTTATTGACTTTATAACCTTGCCCACATGGCTCTAATATTTCTGAAACTCAATTTATATCCATTTTTGAATTTATTTTAGAGACAGACATAGGATTTTTTAAATAGTAATTACAGAGTTGAAAATTTGAATTGTGCATTAGAACAAATCAGTTTTTTTATGCCATTATCTTTATACGTAATTATCTTTCTAAATATATATTCTGAAAAATATGTAAGAACGTAAAGAATATCAGAAAAAACTGCAAATTTGCCAACCTAAAAAAGACAAAATAACTGTAATTTATCTACATGATGATTTTCCCAGCCTTTTTTGTATACTGAATTTTTTTGGATTCTATAAGCATCACTACCACAGCTCTTCTTTTATAATTACACAGTATTTAAGCTTCTGCTTATATTCAGTATTTCCAGAGCAGAAAATTTTATTTGTTCATGTGCCTGCTCATTCAGTCTTATTCAACTGGAAGAGAAGCAACTTCCTCTCTGTTCGGCTCTAATGGGCACACTTTGGCAAGTGTTTTTCAACAAGCTTCACCTTATTTCTCAAGGAATCAAGTGTTTTCTAGGCAGGCAAAAAAGCTAGTAAATCAGCTGTAGTGTTAATCAGTAAAAGTAATCAGCCTCTGAAGCTAAACCTGTCAATTACAATATGTAACAACTAGCTCTTGGATGGACTTTAAAACACAACTTAAAGAGTGAACACAGAGTTGTTCTGCTACACTATTTTTTCCACTTTATTCCAAGCAACATTAGAATTTTAGATGAGACTAGAAACAGATTCTTTGAGAGTCTGTGCACTGATGAGTCTGAAAAGGATGTAAAAAAGAATGAAAGAAGCAGTGGAAATAGGTGTGAAAAAATTTTCTCTGCAATGTGACATAGCAAATGAAAATAAGCTCTGCTGTGCAATTCCAAATATGACTTTGTATGTGAAATAAAATTTATTTTTGTGGTTTATGCCATTCAAAGTTTTTTTCTAACATCCAGGTCAGTTTCTTTTGTGTAATTTCTCACCCTGTAATCAACTTTAGATTTAATGACATAATTCTATTTTTTTAAATTATTTGTTTGAATTTTCTGCACTTTATGCTTTGATGACATAGGTTTTCAAATTAATTGATTACATAAGGTACTTAATGTAGTAGAAAACCTAGAACATAAAAGCAATTGAACAATTAAAGCACTAAAGCAATTGAACAATTAATTATTAAATTGAAGAAATTAAATAAATTGTTAAAGAAATTGTTAAATAAGGTTGAAACAGGTATGTTTTGGGGGTAGTTAGAGGGGAAGAAATTAACATCAAGAATAACAAAATCTACACTGATCTCATGTAATGAAGAATGAAGGAAAGTTTAGATGGGACATACATTTATTTTTTTAAAAAAACTTTTATCATTTAAAAATGCAATTATTTTAACCAATTTTTGATAAAATAATCTCCCCAATTCTATTAAATATAAAAATGTTAATGAAAAGTGATTTATAAACTTTAAAGTCTAGGATAAGTACTTATTTTATCAGAAATTTCTAGTAATAATCACTTATTAAAATAGCATTAAGTAATATGCAAAGACTTCTAAATATTAGATCTCTAAATATTGCTAAACCAGCATGGAATAATAAAAAAATAATAACTGTGACAAAAACAATTAACAACACCATCATTTACTATATATAACTAGTATATATTTTTTGACATATGGTTTATAGTTTATATTGCAAG
Source organism: Balaenoptera ricei (assembly GCF_028023285.1). Lineage (NCBI taxonomy): Eukaryota > Metazoa > Chordata > Mammalia > Artiodactyla > Balaenopteridae > Balaenoptera > Balaenoptera ricei. Next base: position 81,400,070 of record NC_082641.1, read on the forward strand.
TCTATAAGTGGCCCTCTTATATATGAAAAACAAAACATGAAAACTTTATATTAGGGTATATTGGCAATGTTCCCACTCTGAGCTTCACCTTATATGTCTATAACCCATGGGGAGCTGCAAAGTGTTTCAGGTTAAAGTACTCATACGAGCAACAGTCAGTCTGGGGAATAGGGCGATATAAAGTATGAAGAACTTTTGCTGTGGCAATCCCCTTGCATTATGAGCTGCTGAAACAGCAGGTGGAGAGAGGCACTGAGAGTAGCAAAATACTAGTGTTGATCTGTGTGGCTGGTTCAAGCACGTGAGAGCCCAGAGGGTCCGCCTCGCCTGCTGGGACCTTATTACGTGCCTCATTATGGACTTAGCCAGAGTTAAGCTGCTAACCTGTATTACCTCTAACTGGCAAGGAAGGTGGAGTGTCAGAGGCAAAATCATGTATGTGACCTGTCACATTAAGCCCTGATGATGGATAAAATTCAGGAGTTGTTCTGTTGAAGTAGTTTTTCAGTTACAAATAATATCCCTCCAGCAAGGATTTAATTAAGTTATTTATTTTTGTAATCAAATGATATATGTAAAATTTAAAGTATAATTTTAAAGTATGTTCACTTACTCCTTAATATGATATAAAGCCTTTTTTGAAATAAGGGTAATGGAGTTTAATTTTCCATCTCTGCTTAAGTGATTGTAAACTATGACTTCATATCACTTCAGCATTTTCTGGCAATCCCCAAGGGTTAAGAAATGGGCCCAGGTAATAGTCTAATCATAATCATTTTTCTTACTAAAATTCTTTCTTTTCACACATTTAACCGTTTAGAATAGCCACGAATCATTCATTTATGTTAGTGTGTGGTTTTTAATACCCTGAAACAAGCAGAGTCCTTTAGCAGTTTCCACTATATCAGTCTACTCTGTGCCACTTGGAATTTAGGAATCAGCAGCTACTTTCAACATCAATTCAACAACCCACATCCAAGGTCACAGGGTGTTAAGCTTAATTATAAGACTTAAACTTCTATCATGAGACCAATAATTTTGTCTTGATTGTTAAACTCTGCAAAAATAACCTGTCTTCTCTATCTCAGCAAATGAGTTAGTTATTTACTGTTTCAACTTGCATAATTGACTGACGAACCCTAGGGACTTCTTCAAAGTCTATAACACAAGTGTTAATAACCATGCTTTAAACCTCTAACAGGAGTGTAAAATGCCTGTAAATGACGATAAATCTCAGTGTGTGCAATGTGACCGATTTATAGTATCAAAGCACAGTCTTCTAAGGCTGAATCCTATCTGTCATGTATATTTAAAAATCAAAGCTCTCAAAATTCCAGTGTGTGAAATGAAACTTTACAAAAGGTCTAAATCATGCAAATCCCCTTGGAACTTGTGAAAATAATTTACAGCTTTAAATTTTACCCCTTATTTTTTCATCAGCAATTAAAGCAACTTAAGTGAAACTTAGTGAAATTTGCTAGCACTTTCATATCAAATCTGTTAGAAATCTCTTCCCAAATTTCTTAAAGTTGAATAGCCTGATATCCACATCCTATATCCACAATGTTATTTAATTTCTACATCTTTCATCCTTTCATATATAGCTGGAGTAACTTGAACATGAATATCAAATAAAAAGGAAGATACTCTAGAATGGAAAACTAGTTAGAATGCCCATTTTATGTGTTTTATGATCATTTTTTGATTCAAGCTATTTAAGTAAAATGAAAATAAACAATAAAATTAACTTGAACAAGCATTAGAAATCAAAATTAAAATTCCTTCTAAATAATTTTGTTTTCATATATTAACTATGTTAATTAAATAGATTAGAATTAGTACATTCAGAATATGATGAAGATTGATTCAAGTTAGTAAATTAAATATTGTGGTAGACAACCTTCTCCTCTGCTTCTAGGTGATGAAAACACTTAGCAAGTCAAATTTCATGAGGCGTCTCTGAAAAATGGCAAGTGGATTGGATAATATTAAAGAAGTTAACCAAATTATAAAATGTATAGGGCAGTATACTGAAAAAACTATGACTGGTTTCACAGAAATTCAAAAACTAGAATAGGTATCTCCCAGAAAGAGGAAGGTAACTGTTTCCTAGAGGTGCCGTAACAAATTAACCTTAGCTTTAGGGCTTAAACTACAGAAATTTATTCTTTCATAGTTCTGGATGCTGAAAGTCCAAAATCAAGGTATTGTCAGGGCTGTACCCCCTATAAAGGGGAGAATCCATCTTTTGCCTCTTCAAGCTTCCGGTGGCTGTCAGCATTCCTCAGCTGTAGTCACATCATTCCAATCTCTGCCTTTGTCTTTATGTTGCCTTCTTCTCAGCGTTTGTGTCTTTTTTTCTTCTGTCTGTGTCTTTCATCTATTAGAGTACTTGTCATTGGATTTAGTGTCTACCTGGATAATTCAGAATGATCTCCTCATCTCAAAAATCTTCAAATTAATCAGCTCTTTAAACACCTTTTTTTCCGGATAAGATAATATTCATAGATTCCAGGGATTAGGACTTGGATCTATTTGAGGGGGGTGTGGGGATGACCAGTATTCAGCTCAGTACGGTAACTAACAACTACGTTTTGTAATCTTGCTTTAGGATTACTCGCAAAAAATAATCATAAATCCTTTCTCACTGCTCAACTCCTCCCAGAACAAGGATTTAATAAAAGGACATTTATTCTTTTAGTTATAATTATTTTAGAATTGTGGTTAGAAGAGCAAGAAAACATGCATAGGTTTGGTTATACCCAGTACGGCAGGCATGAGGAGATCAAGATTCTAAATTATCAAATACTAAAGTCTACTCTTCAGCAATAAATTCACATTCATTGAGGTAAGATCAAATGTATCATCTTCAGCTGTGTGTCCACATAGACATACACTACCCACAGTAGCAATCATTAAAGGAAAACTATACTGTAAATCAATAAGTATCTACAAACAGGTTAAAAGATATGAAATACGCACTCATTTGAGAATCACCAAAATTTAAGAATACTGAACAGCATGAGAGAACAATAATATAACAATCTTAACCAACAAATTATCTCATATCCAAGAATAAAGATTTAATAGAGAAAACAGAATTTTAAAAAGTTAGAATAAACATGATTAATGACCTCAGCAAAATGTGAGACTAAACCTCTACCACTAATAATTATAAAACTGAGGTGAAAAAATTAAAAACAAACAATTGACTCTTTGAAGGCATCAGAAAACATCAAAGACAGCCAGAACTCAAGGGGCTGAGATCTCAGAGAACAGATAAGGAGGCTGAAGAAGCCCCAGATTCACCACTGCTAATCCTCCTCAGAGAATTTGATCACTTGCTGACTTCTGGAAAATATTTAAAAAGAAAGTAGTAACCAAGAGCCTCCTAAGTTCTCCACAGGCAAGGGAGAAAATAATTACATACAGTTCAGCACAACGAAGCTGCCAGGAATTGAGACATTAAAATCCTGATAAAAAAAAAAAAAGAAACATAAAAACATGCATGCATCTAATATTTTATATGCAATATGCTCATAAGGCATTGAACAACCCCTAAAGGGCAAGTACAGAATGCAAGAAGTAGACAAACAAAGCAAAAAGCAGCTGTTCTATGGCTGAAAAGTTAATCAGACAATTCTGCCATATTGAGGTACTTTAAATACACTCCACTGGTTCTGTTTCTCTGAAGAACCCTGACTGACAGTCATCTCTTGTTAGCCTGGTGTTGAGGGAAGGATGTAATTTATTTTTCTGATTTAGTCTTAGTCTTAGACAAGCACCAAATCCCTGAGTCTCAGCTATTTATTCTTCTCAGGGTCCCTGCCCCTCCCTGGATATATTTCTGGGTCTACCTTACATTTCTTTCCCTTCTCCAGGGACAGTTTTGTTTTGTTTTCTGTTCTTTTCCTTCAGGTGCAGTATGTTCACCTCAGTGTCCAATGGCGACAGTGTTGTTCTCACCTCCACATATCAAGACTTTGATTCCCTAGGGGAGACAGTGGAGAAGGGACCAAGTGGAATTGCATTCCCTTCATACCACAGCCACTGGTCTTCTTTTCTAGGTCTGAGACATTGAAAGGATATTTTCTTTTAACTTCATCCAGTAATATCTGTGACACCCACTGGGGTTCAAGGAGAAAACTGTGAAGAGGATGTGGACTCCCCCAGTTTCTGTGGTCCCCATGGGCTTCACACACCCTCCCCAGTGTGCTCCTGATGACCACCACATCACACACCAGGCTAAATAAATTCTTCCTGGTATCCAAGTGCCTCATAAGCTATGGCCTGTGTTCAGTCTCTCCCTGGAGGCATCTCCTTAGATTTGGGATTAGTTTGTTGCCCTGCAACCTCAATGCTTAGGTAAGCTCGGGAAAGTTCTGAACCTGTAGCTTGTCTGGCATTTTTTCCTCTATAAGTTTGGAAGAAACACTCATTTTAGGTATCTCATCCCTGAATAGAAGCCAGATGTCAACAATAGACTTTTAATTAAAATGCTTGGACAACTTGGTTGTCATTTGTAACTAGAAAAAAAATAATCCATATCTTACATCTTGCACAAAGAAAAAAAAATCCAGTTAGATTTCGGATACAAATGTAAAAACATTAAACCATACAAGTATTACTAAGAAACATGGGTGAAATTCTCTTAAATCCTGGTGTAGGGAAAGGCTTTCTAACTATAACTCAAATACAGAGGCAATAAATGAAAAGATTAATGAATTTAAACCTGTAAAAATTATTTAAAGCTTTTGTATTGGGACAATCAACATAAAATAATCAACAAAACAGTCAGAATGGGAAGAAATGTTTGCAGTATATAAAATAAAGAACTAATATTTCTAGTACAGAAAAACTTAAAATTGATGCATTAAGGAGCAAAACTCTGAAAATGAGAGAAAAATATATGAATAGGCAATACAACAAAAAGATACATAATGGATTTTGAAAATGTGACATTTTCAAACTCATATTTGAAGAAATACAATCAAAGAACAATGAGATACTATTTCTTACTAGTGAAATTGGAAAAAAACATAAATATGAAAAAAAGTGTCTGTTGGTGAGGCTGTGCTATCAGGCATTCTCTTCATTGCTGGTGGAAATACAAACGGGTATACTCCTTCTGGAAGGAATTTGACAATACCTAACAAAACTATACGTGAACTTAACTTTTGACCCAGAAATCCTACATCTAGGAATCTACCCTGAAGATGAATCTCTTACATGATAAGAATACATTTGAACAAGGTTATCTCTGTAGCATTATTTATAATTGCCAATATTGGAAATAACATAATACCTAAATAGAAAAGAACCCAAATAAACTACGGTAGTTTATGGTAGTTAAAGCTTTCAATCTAGGGGCTGTCACATGCCCAAACTAATAATTCATACTATGTGAAATGTCCTCACTTGAGGCATGGCTCTTGGCAATAGTTTTATTTACATCTCAACCAACACTATAAGCCTTATAATTAAAATCATTAATGATATAAGTGTGTTACATTTAGTGAAAACTTTGACTTGTTGCTGTAGTGGTGGAGGTGAGAGTGGGCTTTTTGGAGACAGTCTGGACTTTTGCATGAAAAGGATGTAAAGATTTAGTGAGGTCTTTTAAAAATATCACCTTTTAGGGACTTTCCTGGTGGCACAGTGGTTAAGAATCTGCCTGCCAATGCAGGGGACATGGGTTCAAGTCCTGGTCCGGGAAGATCCCACATGCTGCGGAGCAACTAAGCCCGTGTGCCACGACTACTGAGCCTGTGCTCTATAGCCCGCGAGCCACAACTACTGAAACCCACGCGCCTAGAGCCCGTGCTCTGCAACAAGAGAAGCCACTGCAATGAGAAACCCTCACACCGCAGAGAGTAGCCCCCACTTGCCACAACTAGAGAAAGCCTGCATGCAGCAACAAAGACCCAATGCAGCCAAAAATAAATTTATAAAAAAATAAAACAAACAAACAAAAATATCGCCTTTTATATTTTGAAAATAGTCCTTACAAACACCTGGATGGGTAATACAAATCCTGTGAGATTTGCAGTCCTGCTGCCTAGAGATGGCACCTGAATTTTGATTCCTAAATGACTGTTTAGCCATGGGTTTCCTAGGACATTCCTTTTCTAATGTCAGTTATAAGGAAGTAGAATCTGGTCTCTGTTACTGTGTCATTTCTGCTTTAAGTGAAACTTCCCTGAGCTAGAAACCAAGTAAGATTTTTTTTTTAATTTTATTGAAGTATAGTTGATTTAAAATGTGTTAATTTCTGCTGTACAGCTAAGCGATTCAGTTATATATATATTCTTTTCATATTCTTTTCCATTATGGTTTATCACAGGATATTGAATATGGTATGCTGTGTTATACAATATGACCTTGTTGTTTATCCATTCTATATGTAATAGTTTGCATCTGGTAATCCAAACACCCCATACATCTCTCCCACACTCATACTCCCCCTTGGCAACCACAAGTCTGTTCACTATGTCTGGAAGTCTGTTTCTGTTTCGTAGACATGTTCATTTGTGTTGTATGTTAGATTCCACACATAAGTGATATCATATGGTAAATGTCTTTCTCTTCTGACTTCACTTAGTATGATAATCTCTAGGTCCATCCATTTGCTGCAAATAGCATTATTTCATTCTTTTTTATGGCTGAGTAATATTCATATATATATATGAATATATATATAATATTCATATATATATGAATATATATATAATATTCATATATATATTCATATATATACATATATTCATATACACACACACACACACACACACACACACACACACACACACACACCACATCTTCTTTATCCATCTGTCAATGGACATTTAGGTTGTTTTCATGTCTTGGCTATTGTAAATAGTGCTTCTATGAACATAGGGGTGCATGTATCTTTTTGAATTATAGTTTTGTCCAGGTATATGCCCAGGAGTGGGATTGCTGGATCATATGGTAATTCTATTTTTAGTTTTTTGAGGAACACCCATACTGGCTGTACCAACTTACATTCCCACCAACAGTGTAAGAGGGTTCCCCTTTCTCCACACCCTCTCCAGCATTTATTATTTGTAGACGTTTTAATGATAAACATTCTGACTGGTGTGATGTGATAACTCATTTTAGTTTTGATTTGCATTTCTCTAATAATTGGCGATGATGAGATCTTTTCATGTGCCTATTGGCCATCTGTATGTCTTCTTTGGAGATGTGTCTATTTAGGTCTTCTGCCCACTTTTTGCTTGGGTTGTTTTTTTGTTGTTGTTGTTATTGAACTGCATGAGCTCTGTATATTTTGGAAATTAAGCCCTTGTCGGTCACATCATTTGCAAATATTTTCTCCCAGTCCATCGGTTGTCGTCATTTTATTTATGGTTTCCTTTGCTGTACAAAAGCTTGTAAGTTTAATTCGGTTCCATTTGTTTATTTTTGTTTGTTATTCCTATTGCCTTGGGAGACTGACCTAAGAAAACATATGGTATGATTTATGTCATATAATGTTTTGCCTATGGTCTCTTCTAGGAGTTTTATGGTGTCATGTCTTATACTTGTCTTTAAGCCATTTTGAGTTTATTTTTGTGTATGGTGTGAGGAAGTGTTCTAACTTCATTGATTTACATGTGGCTCTCCAGCTTTCCCAATACCACTTGCTGAAGAGATTGTCTTTTCTCTATTGTATATTCTTGCTTCTTTCATTGAAGATTAATTGACCATAGGTGTGTGGGTTTTTTTCTGGTCTTTTTATTCTGTTCCATTGATCCATATGTCTGTTTTTGTGCAAATACCATGCTGTTTTGATTACTGTAGCTTTGTAATATTGTCTGAAATCTGGGAGGGTTATGCCTCCTACTTTGTTCTTTTTCCTCAGGATTGCTTTGGCAATTCTGGGTCTTTTATGGTTCCATGTAAATTTTAGGATTATTTGTTCTAGTTCTGTGAAAAATGTCATCGGTAATTTGATAGGGATCACATTAGATCTGTAGATTTCTGTGGGTAGTATGGCCATTTTAACAATATTAATTCTTCCAATCCAAGAGCATGGGGTATCTTGCCATTTCTTTGAATCATCTTCAATTTCCTTTATTAATGTTTTGTATTTCTCAGCATATAAGTCTTTCACCTCCTTGGTGAGGTTTATTCCTAAGTATATTCTTTTTTTGATGAGATTTTAAGGGGGATTGTTTGTTTACATTCCCTTTCTGATATTTCATTGTTGGTGTAAAGAAATGCAACCAATTTCTCTATGTTAATCTTGTATCCTGCTACCTTGCTGAATTCGTTTATCAGTTCTGGTAGTTTTTGTGTGGAGTCTTTAGGGTTTTCTATATAGAGTATCATGTCATCTTCATATAATGACAATTTTACTTCTTCCCTACCAATTTTAATAACTTTTATTTCTTTTTCTTGTCTGATCGCTGTGGCTAGGACTTCCAATACTATATTGAATAGAAGTGGTGATAGTGGGCATCCTTGTCTTGTTCCAGATTTTAGTGGGAAGGCTTTCAGCTTTTCACCATTGGGTAGTATATTGGTTGTGGGTTTATCCTAAATAGCTTTTATTATGTTGAGATGTGTTCCCTCTATACCCGCTTTGGTAAGAGTTTTAATCATGAATGAATGTTGAATTTTGTCAAATGCTTTTTCTGCATCTATTGAGATAATCATGTGGTTTTTGTCTTTTCTTTTGTTGATGTGGTGTATCACATTGATTGATTTGCATATGTTGAACCATCCTTGTGATCCTGGGATGAATCCAACTTGGTTATGGTGTATGATCTTTTTTATGTGTTGCTGGATTTGGTTTGCTAATATTTTGTTGAGAATTTTTGCATCTATATTCATCAAAGATATTGGCCTGTAATTTTCCTTTTTGGTAGTGTCTTTGGTTTTGGTATTGGTGTGATGGTGGCTTTGGGAGTGTTCCCTCCTCTTCAATCTTTTGGAAGAGTTTGAGAAGGATCGGTATTAGTTCTTTGTATGTTTTGTGGAATTCACCTGTGAAGCCATCTGGTCCTGGACTTTTGTTTGTAGGAAGTTTTTGTTTTGTTTTAAATTAGAAATTCTGCTTCATTTCTAGTGATTGGTCTGTTCAAGTTATCTGTTTCTTCTTGATTCACTTTTGGTGGGCTGTATGCTTCTACAGAGTTGTCCATTTCTTCTAAGTTGTCAAATATGTTGGCATATAATTGTTCATAGTATTCTCTTATAGATTTTATTTGTATTTCTGCAGTATCAGTTGTGATTTCACCTCTTTAATTTCTTATTTTGTTTGTTTGGGTTCTCTCTCTTTTCTTCTTGGTGAGCCTGGCCAGAGGTTTGTCTATTTTGTTTACCCTTTCAAAGAACAAACTCTTGGTTTTATTGATTTTTTTTAATATTGTTTTTTAATCTCTATTTATTTCCTCTCTGATATTTATTATCTCCTTTTTTCTACTGACTTTACGTTTTGTTTGTTATTCTTTTTCTGAGTCTTTTAGGTGTTGGGTTAGGTTGTTTATTTGAGATTTTTCTTGTCTCTTAAAGAAGGCCTTTATCACTATGAACTTCCCTCTAAGAACTGTTTTTGCTGTATCCCATAGATTTTGTATGGTTTTGTTTTCGTTGTCATTTGCCTCAAGGTATTTTTTAATTGCTTCTTTGAATTCATCGTTGACCCACTGGATTTTTAGTAGCATGTTGTTTAGTCTCCATGTAATTTTTTTTTCTTATTTCTTTTTATGTGTTTGATTTTTAGTTTTATGCCATTGTGATCAGAAGAGATACTTGAAATAATTTCTATACTCTTAAATTTGTTGAGGTTTGTTTTGTGCCCTAATATGTGGTCAATCCTAGAGAATATTCCATATGCATTTGAAAAGAATGTGTATTCTGCTTTTTCTTGGATATAATGTCCTGAAAATATCAATTAAGTCTAACAATTCTATTGTATCATTTAGGATCTCTGTTGCCTTATTTTCTGTCTAGAAGATCTGTCCGTTGATGTGAGTAGGGTGTTAATGTCTCCTACTATTATTGTATTCCTGTCAACTTCTCCCTTTATGTCTGTTAGTATTGTTTTATTTATTTGGGTGTTCCTATATTGGGTGCATATATGTTGATAAGTGTAATATCCTCTTCTTGTATCGATCCTTTTATCATTATATAGTGTCCTTCTTTATTTTTCTTTGTAGCCTTTGTTTGAAAGTCTATTTGGCTGATATGAGCATTGCAAGCCCCACTTTGTCATTTCCATTTGCATGAAATATCTTTTTCCATCCCCTGACTTTCAGTCTACGTATGTGCTTTGCCTTAAAGTAGGTCTCTTGTAGGCAGCATATTGTAGGTTCTTGTTTTTTTATCCAATCTACCACTCTGTGTCTTTTGATTGGGGCATTTAGTCCATTGACATTTAAGGTAATTACTGATAGATATGTGCTTATTGCCATTTTAAACCATTGATTTTATATTTTTCTTTGTCCCTTTTTCTTTTTGCTTTTCCTTTTGTGGTTTGATGATTTTCTTTTGTATTATGCTTGTGCTCTTTTTGGTTTTTGTGCATCTATTCTATTTTTTTGATTTGTGGTTACCCTGTTTTTCAAGTATGTTAACTCCTTCCTATATCTACTTGCTTTAGGCTGGTAGTCATATAGGCTCAAACACATTCTGGAAAAAAAAAAATCTACATTTTCTTACTCCCCCCCCCACATTTTATGATTTTGATGTCCTCTTTTACATCTTCATGTTCAGCCTTTTGCTGTTCATTGTGGTTATTACCACTTTCACAGAATTTTATCTTTTTTAAATCTGTGTACTGGCTTATTTAAGTGATTTACTTTCCAATTGTGATTTTCTCTTCCTTATAGATTCTTACTTCTTTTCTATTTAGAGAAGGCCTTTCAGTATTTCCTTTAGGATAGGTTTAGTATTGCTGTATTCTTTTAGTCTTTGCTTGTCTGAGAAATTCTTTATCTCTCCTTTTATTCTAAATGATAATCTTGCTGGGTAGAGTATCCTAGGTTGCAGATTTTTCCCTTTCAGGACTTTGAATGTATTTTGGCACTCCCTTCTGGCCTGCAACATTTCTGTAGAGAAATCAGCTGATAGCCTTATGGGGGTTCCCTTGTGATTAACTCTTTGTTTTTCTCTTGCTGCTTTTAGAATCCTCTCTTTATCTTTAACTTTTGCCATTTTAATATAATATGTCTTGGTGTAGGTCTGTTTGGGTTCATCTTGTTTGGGATCCTCTGTGCTTCCTGTACCTGGATATTTGTTTCTTTCTTTAGGTTTGGGAAATTTCCAGCCATAATTTATTCAAATACATTTTCAATCCCCTTTTCTCTTTCTTCTCCTTTTGGGATCCCTATTATGCATAGATTGGCATGCTTTATACTATCCCATAGGTCTCTTACATTGTTTTTGTTTTTTGTTTTTTTTTCAATTTGGCTTTCTGTCTGCTCTTCTGATTGGGTGATTTCCATTATTTTATCTTCCAGATCACTTATTCGTTCTTCTGCATTATTCATTCTGCTATCCTTTGCCTTTAGCTCAGCTTTTGTCTCAGTGAATGAGTTCTCTAATTTTTCTTGGTTCCTTTTTACAGTAATCTGCATTTCTATCACTATCTTTCTTAATTCCTTCAGTATTTTTATTATCTACATTTTTTTTTTTTTAATTTTTTATTTATTATGTTTATTTTTGGCTGTGTCGGGTCTTCGTTTCTGTGTGACGGCTTTCTCCAGTTGCGGCGAGCGGGGGCCACTCTTCATCGCCGTGCGCGGGCCTCTCACTATCGCAGCCTCTCTTGTTGCGGAGCAGAGGCTCCAGACGCTCAGGCTCAATAGTTGTGGCTCACGGGCCCAGCTGCTCCGCGGCATGTGGGATCCTCCCAGACCAGGGCTCGAACCCGTGTCCCCTGCATTGGCAGGCAGACTCTCAACCACTGTGCCACCAGGGAAGCCCTTATCTACTTTTTGAACTCTGTGTCTATTAGACTGAAGAGGTCTGTTTCATTGTTTGTTCCTTCAGGGGAATTCTCTTAATTTTTAATTGGGAGTGGTTCCTCTGCTTCTTCATTTTACTTATATTTCCCTTGCTTTATGAGTTTAGCAGAAACTGTTACCTACTCTGGTCTTAGAGGACTATTTTTATGTGGGAGTATCCCTGTGTAGCCTGTGTAGGTTTAATATTTTTGGTGCGAGGGCTTTTTTTAGTATGGATGCCTGCTGTCTCTTTTCTCAGCATATGCTGGCCATTATCCCCTTGATAGGAGGTGTGACTGGTTTTGTGGTGACCAGAGCCTGCACTGGATATTGAGTGGGGCCTCCCCTTTGCTCTGTGGTTGTCACTGCCCTGTCCAAGGCAGGGTCTGCTCCATAGTTGTTGGAGTAGAAGCCCCCACTTCTGAGCTATGTTTCTGAGCTGCAGTGCAAGGTAGGTGGAATTAGAATGCTCCCACTGGGAGAGCAGCCAATGAATATTCATCCACCAGAGGTGTTCACTGGTGAGTGTGCTCTGTTGTGTCACCTTTCAGCCGTTGTGCAGGCTCACAAAGGTCACTGTTGTTGGCCACTGCCCTCAGGCCTGCTTCAACTGTGGGAGTGCTGACAATTGGCCCTGGTATCTCTCAGGCATTGTTTCCACAAGGCCACTAGTGCAGATCCACTGAAGTCATGTCCAAAGACTGCAGTAGTCACATACCTGGACCCACTGTGGGAGCTATGGAGGAAGCTCAGGCCCTGGCCCGTCCCAGCCCACATGTGCACACACCCAGAAAACCCACAGCTGCCAAGGCCAAGCCCGTCCCAGCCACAAGAACACCCGTTGTCTGATTGGATGTCCTGCAGGTGCTGAATTTACAAAGCTGGTGGTGGAGGTATAAGTCTGTGGCTTGTGCAACCAGAGGGAGAGATTTCAGCCCTGCTTCCTAAGTTATGTGGCCCCTGGGGCTCAGCTATGATTTCAGCCCCATCTCTGTGAGTGGGAAACTCACTGGGACCTGCTCTTGGAGCCCACTGAGGCCGTGCCTACTGAGGTGGCAGCTGGGGCACAGGAGCCTGCTGAGGTGATGACTGGGGCATGGGAGCCCACTGAGGCGGGAGCCTGCTGAGGTGGCAGCTAGGGCATGCAAGCCCGCCAAGGCAGAAGGCCACCGAGGCAGTGGCTGGAGTGCAGAAGCCCACTGAGGCAGTGGCTGGGGTGCACGTTCCCAGAGCCCACAGGGCAATGGCACAGACCATCTGTGCAGGTCTCTCTCTCTTCTGCCTGCCACAAACCAGTTGTTCCACTCTCCTCTGAGCCTCTGAAGCTCCCTTCTGTCCCAGCTGATCTCCCCGCCAGCGAAGGGGCTTCTGAGGGTGCAGGAACCTTTGCTTTTTTACAGCTGCTTCCCAGGGGTGCAGGTCCTGTTCCACTTCCTCTTTTTTTTTTTTTTTTTCTACTCAGTTACATGGAGATCTTTCTTGTCCTTTCAGGTGTTTGAGGTCTTATGCTAGTGTTCAGTAGGTATTCTATGAGAATCGTTCCATTTGTAGATGGATTTTTGATGCATTTTTGTGGGAGGAGCTAAGTTTTACGTCCTTCTACTCTGCCATCTTGATTCCTCCTCAAGTAAGGTTTCTGTAATCTGAGATGGCAAGAGAAAATATAATGTATATAATACAAGGTAGGAATAATAAAATATACATATTTTAAAAAACTATCTAACATAAAAAGAATATATTCTAACATTTTAATTATGTTCAATCCCAAAATAGGAGGTATGAGTGATTAAGATTTCTTTATTTTTTTTTCTTTTTGATGAAACATATATAGAATTAAAAAGAAATTCATGTCCTCACCAACTGTAACTTTAAAATATTGACATTTTGCCATATTTGCTTTATAATTTTCCTTTTGGAAACCAAATATTAGTAATGCAGAGGAAACTTCCCATTGTTCCCCTCCTTAAACACATCAATTTGCCTTCTAAAGAAGAAATCACTCTGCTGAATTTTACCTGTATCTCCAGTTTATGTAGTCATAGTTTTACTACTTTTATATCTATCCATCAGCAGCATATGGCAGGAGCTCTATTAACTGGTCACTGATTAACTGTTCACCAGTTTAGCAGATGGGTTTCCTCACCTCTGTAAAATATTTGATTTCCATAGGATATTGAATTTTCATAGTTCATAATGTACTCTCTGATAATGGGTTGTAGGATAATTAAGACTCTGAAGATTTTATCCTGAATCTATTTATGCCATATGTACTTCATTTAACTTGTGTAATTTAATTAGGTATTATGCAATGCAGGAAATACAAATAAATAATAAATAATTTTTCTACAACTAAGTTTGGAATTGAAAAATTCCAAAAAAAAAAAAAACCCCTCAAACATTAGCATGAGAAAGACAACTGCATAAATTGGGGGGAACATATGTAATTCTAGAAGAATTTTATACCTGAATTGATGTGGCAATATTTTCAAATTCTTGCTCTAAAGAAAGAAAACAAACATTGTCTATAATGCTAAGTCCTAAAGCAAACTATTTATGAATGAATAAACATTTATATATTTTGAAAGAAAAAAGTAAAAATACATATAATTTTTTAATGATGCTTTACCATTTTTTTCAATTAAGCAACAAATTATGGGTAAAAGTTAATTCAAAAAAGAATTAACATAATCTACATAATTTTATTGATTTGTTATAGTGATTCATAATATAGATATATTTTAAATATTTTTGTGATTATTATACTTTTAGCATCTATTCTTATTATGGTGTACCAATTAATTGAATTTTATCAAATACATATATTATTCTTCCTATGCTGTATATTAGGCAGTTGTTTCCTTATGGAAGAATATTTAGTCTATTTATCTTTGCACTAACATGAAAAGTTTCTCAGGAGCTGCTATTCTTGTCCTGACTTGGACATTAATTAATTTGCTTTTAGAATTTCTAAATTAGGTATCATATTTGCTGAAGTTTCTGGCAGTTTTTTTTTTGATAGGAAGATTAAGATATTCCCTTCCATTTCTAGTTTCCTAAACATTTCTATCATGAATGTATGATGAAATTTTTCTAGGTTTTTTTTCCTGATTGAATAAAATTTACTTTTGTAAACATTTTTTTTTTCAAAGATTGAAGCATTCTTGCATTTCTGAACTAACCTCCACTTGGAGTGGATTACTTTTGTTCCAAGTGGCTAGGATTTGGGGGGGGCTATTATTTTAGTTTTTATTTTAAAATCAATAGTATTAAGTGAGCCCTATATTTTTTTCTTATATTGGAAGCTACTAGTTTATGACAGTCATATCAGCCTCAGAAAATGAATTGGGTGCCTTTATATCTATTTCTATTTTGTCTTACTGAAACTGAGTCCCCCTAAAATCGAGTTGCTTTACTCAGTTTACGATTAATCTCTCTGTCTAAAACTTTGTTCCCTTTCTTGTCCCATCTCTGTTCCCCTTAGGAGTAAGAAGTATCAAAGAAAAGGGGGGACTTGAAGTCAAGCAGGACCCTGTGGGGCCTTCCCAGGTACAAAAGCCCCTCTATGGCCTCCGTTTCTTGTTTGTAGAAAAAAAGCCTTAATCTCCTAGGCCTTTCCCAAGTTCCAAAGAGCAGACTCAAGCAGTTAATGATTAGGACAACAGAGTCATAAGACTCCTATTTCCTCCTGAAGGGATATAGATAACAATCTGAAGTATATCTTTGAATTGCTCTGTAGAAATTAAGACCACCCCCACACCCAGGTTTTTAATGGTGACTACAAGCTGACCACAAGCACTAGATCCCAGACTGGTTGGAACCAGAACATTGAGATTCCTGAAACATCACCCTGTTACCTCACCACCATCCAGTCAGAAGAAGGTCCATGAGCTGATCACGCATCCTACAACCCTCTCTCCTAACACGGTCTTTATTTTATTTTTTAAAATTTTTATTGGAGTGTAGTTGATTTACAATGTTGTGTTAGTTTCAGGTGTACAGCAAAGTGAATCAGTTATACATGTACATATATCCACTCTTTTTTAGGTTCTTTTCTCATATAGGCCATTACAGTTTATTGAGTAGAGTTCCCTGAGCTATACAGTACTAACGGAGTCTTTAAAAACCCTTACCTGAGAGCCATCAGGGAGCTAGAGTCTTACGAACATGAGCTGCCTGTTCTCCTTGCTTTGTTCCTGCAAATAAACACTTACTTTGCTGCAAACACCCACTTGTCAGAGTTTGGCTTACTGCACTGTGGGCATACAAATCCTTTCTTAGTAACATTATCAGAGATACTTATTTTTATAAGTATTTAGTAAATTTAGCTTTTCAATGTCTGAGCCAACTTTTTGTTGGTGTTTGTCAAAGCTTTTGGACTATTTGTTCATTCTCTTTTCTGTCTATTGGTGCAGTCAGGTTTTCTTATCTTTAATAAATTAATAACTTTTATTATGTCTGTCTCATCTCAGTTTTCAAAAAGCTATTGGCAAAAAATTGTGCACAGTATTCTTTTTTGGTAATTTATATTGTATCTCTAATTTCCATTTCATCCCTAACATATCTGGACACCCTCCTCAATTTTATTCATTTTACTTGTAAGTTTACCTATTTTATTAACATTTTCAGAGAAATCGTTTAGATTCTGTTAACTTTTGCTTTTTTACTTACTTAATTGTCCTATTTGATTGTTTTTAATGATTAACATATATTTTCAGTCTTACAACTATTTCTGTTATATGTATTTACATAGCAAGATTACATTCTACAGTGTTAGCAACATTCAATTTGACTTGCAATACTTTTATTAATTTATTTCAAAATATTTATATATTATCTACTTTTTGGCAGCAACCATTCTTGGTACTTGGGATATTTCAATATTAAAAAACAAAAACAATCCCTGTCCCTTTGGAGCTTACCTATTGGCAGGTGGTGGGGGTGGGGGGGAGATAAGGAGGACATAAATAAGAAAATTGTATGATTATGTTGGAAAATGATAAGTACCACGGAAAATATAAAACCCAGATCAGGTTAAGAGAGATTGGTAGGGAAGTGGTGGCACAATGCAATGTCAAATAGGAAAGTTAGCATATGCCTCAATGAAAAGGAGAAATATGAGCAAAGACTTAAGAAGGCAAAAAAGTTAGCCAAGGGATATGTGACTTACATGTATTGATAATAACTGGCTGATGTGAAGTACAGATTAAAGGGATACAGAGAAGAATCAGAGATGCTCTGAGAGATAATGGTGGCTATGAACATCTGGTAGGAATAACAGTATTGGGCATACCTTGTATAAATGTTTAAAGTAGAGAAGATACGATATGCTAATATATTGGATATGATACACAATTATGACTTCAAAATATTTGGCCAGATAAATGGAGCAGTGATTTTCTATCAATAGCAAAGAAGTGAGCTGTAAGCTGACCAAGAAAATATTTTGATATCATTTTTTTATGAGCAGGAGAAAAGTTTTACACCTCTAACTTGAAGCATGGAGTAGGTAGACCATATTTGTTTAGAGTTCAGGACACATATGAGCTGGAGAAACAAATTTGGAATTTATCAACACAGAAATGGTATTAAAACCACTAGAATGGGTAGAATCATCAAAGAAAAAGTACAGATGAAAAAGAGTACCAATGAAAGAGCCCTAAAGATTTTCAACAGTGGAGGTTTAGGCAAAAGAGAAGAAACCATCAAAAAAAGACTTGGCAAGATAAAAGGAAAACCAAGAGAGTCTGGTGTTCTGGAAATAAAATGAAGAAAGTACATAAGGGAAGGAGTGATCAATTTTGTCAATAGTCATAACAAGTTTGAAAGGTGAGATGTGGAAATGTGAAAAATGACCATTGGATTAAGCAATGAGAGATCATTGTTGACTTTACAAGGACTTTTTTTTGGAGTAGTACTCTGGTACAAGCTAGAACCTAGGCCCATCAGATTGAAGGGCAGGGGAAATCATAGATTAAAGAGCTAAAAAAGATTAAACTATTGTGGGCACTGGGGCACTAGAGTGAGTGAGCTAGCAGAGAGAAGCTGGTGATAACGAAGTAGGATACATAAAATTGAAATTATTGAAAAATTACAATAATTGATAATTGTAAATGGCTGAAGTAGGAACGTAGACAAAATAATTGGAGGAGCAGAATTCAAGGAACTGAATGGCTAGAGTGTTGGAAGGGTAATTTTTACATATATTGAAACTTCCAAGAATTATGAGTGGAATAATACTGGAAAGAGTGACAGTGAGACAGTAGCTTAAATCAGTAGAAAATTAAGGATGCTGTCCTGGTGTTAGGCAGATGATGTCAATAATGAAATGTGGTTGATACAGTCTGTTGACCTCAGATTCAAAGCTAGGGATTTTAGGGGGGAAAATGGTTGTATTACTTACACTTTCTGCAAAACTAATTCAAAATTTAGGGGTTTAAATATACAACAAATATTATTTCAGAGTTTTTGTTGGTGAGGAGTTTAGAAGCAGCTTTGCTGCATGCCTCAGCCTTGGGATCTCTCTTATGATGTGGTTATTTTGATATGTCAGCTGTGATTGGGATCATCAGAGTTTCTTTACTGAGCCTGGAAGATTGACTTCAAAAATTGCTCACTCATATTGTTGGCAATTCACTGCTGGTGGTTGGAAGGAGGTCGCAGTTACTGAAAATATGGATTTCTCCACAGGACTGACAAAAGGTCCCCAAGACATGGCAGCCAGATTCAGAGCAAGTGATTCACGAAGAAGAAAGACAGAAGCTTCTATGTCTTTTATGACCTAGCCTTGAAATCACACTCTCATTTCCCACAACAACGTATTGGTTATTCAGAGCAGCCCTACTCTGCATGGGAGAGGACTACAGGGAAGTGTCAATAGGAGAAGGTAAGGATTATGGGGGATGTCCTTGAAGATGGCTACCAAAACAGTGGAGCTATGTTCTAAACATGCCTTTAGAAATAAAAGAATTCCTAGTTAACGTACAACAATAGTCATATAAGGACTCTGGGGAAAAGAAAAATAAAACCACCACTGGGAAAAATAAAGCCACTATTGAGAGACACTACAAGGGAATTCATGCACTAATTCATGTATCCAGGTGACAGCTGGATTGCAATTTGAGCAAAACAAATGAAAGGACTATGCAGATAATATGTCAACAGTAAAGAGAATAATATGTACAACTTCTACGTATAATAGTGAATTTTAGAGGATAGAGTAAAAGAATTTAAGGAGTTAAGGTACGACTGCAAAAGGAGAAATGATAGGGATATAAAGAGCTTTACTGGATTAAGGTATGGAAATAATAGGAAGGTAACCTGGCAGTTCAGGGAGTTTTTTGATGACTGACATAAACGGACATAAGGAGATGAGTCTCAATGGATTCATTGTACATAAGTGGTAGCAAGGTTTGAGTAGTTCGGGCTATAACAAGGTGAGTTTCTGGAATTTTCTACTTGCCTGCATAGGTAGAAGTCCAAGGGAAAGGGAAGTCTTAGCCACAGTGCTCAGGCCTCTCCTAGAAAACAGGGTTAGAAGTTTGTGGGACAGGTGGGCTTAATCCTAGTGGTTTTAATGGGAAGGTTGCTGTTGCTCCCCTTGGAGAGAGGTTGCTCCAGCTCTGAGTGTGTGTGCTCTCCTTTGATACCTGTCAGTGACCAAGTGACCTGTGGGGGAGCTGGTGGGTGTTCCACCAACGTGTGGCCTCTTCCTCAACCTTGAAGATAGGGTTGGAGGGCTCTGAGGAAGAAACATGGTCTTATTTCTATTTTTGTGTATTTCCAATTATTTTGTAAATTCTATTGTGATTTCATTTTGAGTGGAAGAGCTTTTTAGAAGTGTTTATTTTAAAGTTCCAGAAATGTAAAGGGATGGTGGAGGGCTTTCTGTTATTATTGTTTATAAATAAGATGATTTTTATGGTGGTGATTACTACTTTTAATAAATTTGTTATTTTGTGTCCTGAAACACGATCAAATTTTAGAAAGGGTTTATGTGTTTGGTGGTGGTCATGGGGTTATTACTAACACATAGAGGTTGATTTATCTATCAATATAAATATTGATATACATATATACATTTATTTCATATATTATACATATTTCATATATTCATATTATATGACATAATATGCAATATTGTAATTATTAAATATTAATATATATATTCTGTTTATAAGCTACTCATTAGTCAGTGTTCTTAATTTTCTACTGGCTGATTCATTCTGAAAAAAGTAAAATATGTTAAATATACTTTTATTAGTTGAATTCTAATAATTCAAGCTTTATCATGCTTTTTATACCTTGGTGAATTATTCTTTATATTTTAGATACTGTCCTTCTTTATTCCTGTTTATACAATTCTGTTTAAAATCTCATAATATTACTTTATCACCTTTATTTTACAGAATTGTCTCGTATTTTGTTTTGGCCATTCCTTAATTTTCTACCTTTCTGAATCATTATTATTTAGGTGAGGATTTTTGAAAGAGTATGTAGCTGTGATTTTTAAAATTCAGTTTAAGAGTCTGTTTAAATAAGTGATTTTTAAAACTTTACGTTGATTTTTATCAGTATTTTTATTGATACATTTATTCAATATTTTTATTGAAGTATTTTTCATGTATGTTGTGTCTTCTATCAACTATGTTTTTCTTTTACTTGTCTCCTTTTCTGCCTCACATTAGATCAATGATACCCAAGCAAGGCTATTTTTGGTTGTCACAGTGGTCACAGCTGGCATCAAGTGGGTAAGTCTAGGAATGCTACTAAACATCCTCCTATTGCATTAGGACAACTCCACACAACACAGCAATAGTTGGACCAAAATGTCCATGTTAAGAATGTCTGTTCCAAACTACATGTTCTTTATTCTATTAATTTTTTTTGTAAAGTTAGAGTCCACTTTTTATTTTTATGATATTAGTTGTTACCTTAAAACAATTTTCAGAAAAGGTTAAATTAATAGGTATCTTTCTTCTGTGGTGCCAGTAAAGGCATTTAGAAAGATTTAAATTGATCCAGCTACTGCTCTCATCTTTTACATTGTTTTTAAATTTTAGTTCTATCAGATTTTTAATCAGCCCATACTGAGTTTTTGTCAGCATTTACACAAAGTAGTTATATATATTTAGCCGTATGTTTTACCATTTTCTTTACTTCTTATATCCCCTTCCCTTTTTCTGGGTCTTCATTCCTTCTTGCTGAGGTACATCCATTAGTAGCTCTTTCAGTGAAGGTAGATGAATGGCAAATTCTCTGCCTTTTATTGTCTAAAATGTTTTTATTTCATGTACATTCTTTAATAGTGTGGCTGGTATAAAATTATATTCATAGTAATTTCCTTCAGCACTTGGAAGAGCTTATTTCAGTATCTTCTAAGACCTATTGTTGCTCTCTGTGATCAGTATGTTATTCCTTGATAGGTAATCTGTTTATCTCCAATACATTATCTTTTTTACTCGCTAAGTCAGTAATCTTGATACTATGTATATTAGTATGGATTAGCTTTTGTTTATCATGTTCGAGAGACACATTATAGTTTGATTGTTTGGTTGAATGACATGTATCTTAGGTCAGTTCAGGAAAATTACTGATATTGTCTTATTAATGAATGTTTGTTTCCCTTAAATTATCTCTAACATTCTGAAGTCTTTATTAGAAGTTTAATAGACCTTTTTTTATCTCCTATATTTCAAATTCCATTCCACATTTTCTATCTTTTCTTTGCAGAATTATAACATATACTTGGGTAAATGTTTGAGTTCAGTTTTCATTTCATTTGTCTAGTTTGAACTTTTAATAAATACTTCATTAATTATATTTCTTATTTCAAAGACTATGATTTTTGGAATTATAGAGACTGGGGTTTCTGTGTTTAGCTTCATCAAATATACCTATTTTAATTTTTGTAATGTCCTCTTTCTTTGTCCCTTATGTATTCTCTTCCTTCTTTTATCACTTTTCACCTCATGGTCATAAGACAGATGCTTAATATCCAGCCTCACATACATGTTGTATCTTTTCTAAAAGTTTTCTTGAAATTCCTAGTTCGTTGTGGCCCCAAGACCAATGTGAGAAAAAAAGGAGCTGCGGTTCATGTCAGTAACCTTCATGAAAAAAAGAGGTCCAAGAGAACAATGCAATGGATTAGAAAAGTGGATGTATGAGTGAGTTGTAATGGGTGGACGGTGGCAGCCATAGAGGTGCTCTGCTCAGATCTCTTTTGGACCCTGTTATGGGGAGCATAGCTGACTATCAGTTTCCATCTGCTGCCCCATTTGTTCTATCACAGCATTCAGACAAAGGTCTGCTTCCCCAGAGCTGTTCCCAAAGACTGAGTCTGGTATGGAGAAGCAGATCCATCTCATTTCTATTTCAGGACTCCATCAAAGGGCAGTCCATTGGCCAGGTTGAATCTTTCTCAGAACTGGGCTGTGGACCAATACGCTTCCTACTCAGTCCTTCCTTTGAGAGTGGTTAGACTTGTATCATGGTCTGAAGGCTCTCCATGCCTACTTCCGGTTCCATGGTTGCCACCTGCTTTTATCTTGGAGTTAGGGAAGGCATGTTCACTGGTTTCTCAAACTAGCTGCTCTAATTCGGATCTGGGAAGACCAACATCTATGCTGCCATCATATTCCACCATTAAACTTTTACAGATGAAGGTCTACTTTTTTATCAGATATATTACCTAGATAATAGACATGTTGTAAACATATACTGAGGTATATAACTTTATCAGTTCTTTAGTAAGCTTAGGGAACATAGTGGATATGTGTATTCTAGAAAATTACTTCTAAGCACAGCTGTAAGCAAAGAAACTAGGTTCAGGAAAGTTGACAGTATAATTGCAACAATACCACCATAATTAATGGGCTGAATTCATATACAAAACATTTTTTAGGCAACTTCCACAGAGTTGATAGTAAAATTAAGAGTAGAGGAGTCATAATATATTTCTTTTTTATTTTAGGAATGAAAGCTCACTTAGTGTTAATACTTGAGTTATTAGTAGTTAACATTATCAGCATCAGAGTAAACTTTTCTTGCATTTAACAAACTTAGATAATTCTCAAAGGAAGGTATGTGTTAATATTTTAGTACAAGAAATATTGGTATCCATGAGCAAATGAAATGTAACATCCTCTCTTTTTATCAAGTTATGTACTAGATATTCATTTAATATCTATATATTTTGTAGAGAGAAAGAGAACAGGTATATTCACTTGGAAAATTTACACCATGGCACACAATTCTGAAAGAAAAGGAAATAACATTGTAAGAAATGAAGTTGTTTTGACTGAGAGAGGTAACAAAGTGGGACTTTCTAATTAACAGAAAGCAGTTAAAGCTGCTCTTGGAGAACTGTAACTTAAATAATTTACTGGCACTTAAAAGACAATATTTTGTGTAGACACTGAGTTTGGAAAAGCTATGGGGATAATACATCTTTTCAATCTCAAATATTATTTCATTGTTGATATTGTCTTTCCTGCAATATTAAGTTTTCATACTATTTTTTTCCTCCGTGACCTTGCCCAAAATGTGGAAAATAATGAACCCCATTTTCCTGTCTTGGCGAGATGATGTCGGTGCAAGAAATGTCCTCATTGTTACTTGAGAGCTGTATCCTCCTTAAAAACAAAAACAAATGTTGCATTAGCTAGATGTAAAAAAAATGAAAAACATGAGTTTTTTAGTCTGCATAATATTTTAGATTGCAGCAAGATAGGCTAGATTCTTTTTCCATCCAGTGGGATTTTGAGAGATGGAATTCTTATGAGATCGAATGCCTAATGGTCTACGAAGCTACGGCAGGATAGCCAAAGACTTAATGTTTATTTATCCACATTTATTTTTTACAATTACATGTAGATGTTATCCCTGAACTTTCATGCTGTTAAATACATTTATCATATGATATGCACTAATTACATTAGTCTTTGATTACCAAATTGTTCATAACACAATCATAAGCTAATGTATTTTTTGCAACAGTTTTGGGGAGTCCTTGCTTTTTCCAGTGTACTAGATGCATTGTTGTGTACCTAATTTTGAAATGAAAGTAAGTAGGTGCTTGATACTTCATATTTTTGTCTTCATAACCAAAGCAACTTGGCCTTACCTCTCTGGTATGGTTCTGGAAGAGGCTTTTTGAACTTTCCTGGGAATAAGAAATTCCTTTCTTCTTACAGTCTCCACTAAAAATAGACCACCACTCTACTCACCCCACCCCCCAATACTTTGGACAGAAAAGAGGATCAGGAGAATTCCTGGGTAACACCATTAAACATTCCATCATTTCTTTTTTCTTTACCACCCACCAATAAAATAGACCACAAAAGCCATTTTGACGTGTGTCACTAAAGGCAAATTTATAGTGAAGCTTAAACTTTAGAGCCTCTCCTTTGCAAGCACCCCTTCAAAGACTCTGGATGGGGCCCTACAAATGTGTTCACACTGGCAAATGTTTTTGACAATTTGCAATAGTCATATTTTTCTGTTCTCATTCTTTAAGATAGTGTCTCAGGCATTAAGCCCCACAAAAGTTTTATATGCCTCTAGCAAATGTCTTGTGCTCATGAGCACAGGAAGAATGGCTCCAAAATAATCATAAAACTTGAGCTTAGTGGAGTCTTATGGTTCAGCTACTTCAATTCCTTTCTACTAAAGATGAAGGAATTAAGGCCCAGAGAAGTTCAGTTACATGCCTGAAGTCACAGTCTGTTACTACTATTTTTTTTTTTTTTTAATATACTACTCTACGCCTTAAGAAGGAGCAATAGAAAGAGGAATAATGGGGTATCATGTTTTACTGATGCAGTAAAGGAGTAAACGCTTTGGAGTTGGGTGGATGAACATATAATCTTGACACTTGCTGGATAAGAGATCCTCACTTTTTTTTTTTTTTTTTTTTTCCCAATCTATTAAATGCAATGACATTTGCTTGAAAGGACTGTTGTGAGGCAGTACATGGGAACTTTCTGAGAAAATGATGGTTGGGCTGCGGGGATATTGAATAATATCCTCCGAACTGAGAAGGAACTCTGAGACTGAAAAACAAAGCAGGCAACTCCCTAAAGTGCAATTAGGAAGTTTATTTTGGGTAACTTACATACAGGCAGGATCAGTGGATGACGATCCAGAGGCTTTGGCAGCTGCACTCCACACCGCCTAAAGGGGTACAGGGGAATTCAAAGGGGCCAAAGCTAAAGATAGGATCTGTCTACTAAGGGAGAAGCGCCAATGGGAACTGGGGTTTTTTCCACCCCCTGGGGTCTCATGACCATTATTTCTCACAGACCATTAACCATCTGCTTTAGAAAAAGGCATTCTTCCAGTTTTCATACCAGATGAAAGCAAGGGTAAACGTTGATAGGGGACTTAGCTGGCTTGGGCACATTTCTTGTGAGTAGGCTAAAGCTCAGTCAAAGCAGAAAGGAGAAGGGGTAGGAATGTGAGCCTAAGATGGAGCTGACAAGATGGAGTCAGTATGGTTCGGCCACACAGTGATAAACTGTGCAACTGGCAGCTTGGCTGTAATGTTCTGTAAAATCTTTGCAAACCAACTGATAATCTCAAAATTACCTCATAAAAACAAACTAAAGACAAACAAATGTAGGGATAATAGCTAATTATTAGCAGCATTAGGGGGCTCCCACAAAGAATATTTCCTTGTTTAATCTAAGTCATTACACCCGATGAAAGAAAGGTTCTTCCACAAAATCAGGACTATTTTGAACACATAGGAAATGCTTTTCTCTGTATATATAAATATAATTTTTTTTTCTCCCGTTGGTATACCTAATGGGGTTATGTTACTTTTTGATCCATAAGTTACCAAAATGAATGTTAATATTCTCTTTCTCTTTATAAAGTATAAAATATATAATATACCTGTTATATATATAATTAAAAACATCATAACATAGAAGAGCCTTTAAGCAAACCCAGACTTCAAAGTTTCAAGCTAAAGCAACATACTTATATTTCAAGTGCTAAGTAAATTAAAAGTTTCTTACCACACTTGATGCTTCCTTGATGCCTGACGAGAAAGGAAAATAGGAGGGGAAAAAATGCTATCAGAGATTTATAAGGTAGAAAAGGAATAATAAAATGAGAAACAAGTTTTTGGATCTCTACACTAACTGAAGTTAATGTTTGTCCTTTAAATTAGATGAGACCATAAAATCTATTAGGGATTTAGGGAGAAAATAATGCTGATAGGTACTATGAGTAATATTTAGGGATTTAATTGGGCATGTGTATCCTACATGAAGAATATTCTCTGAAAGGTATGTCAAAAGCTATATCTTTAAAGGTTCCTTGCAAGATAAGATGAAATGTAGTACAAGGAAAATCTAATGGACCAAATTAAGAAATTGCTGTTAATATCAGATGTCACTCCAAGCATAGTGCTTTTAGAAATCCATCTTCTCTCTTCAAGCAAGAGGCTGAGTGAATAATGTCTTAGAAGTTTTTTTTCCCTGTGATTAGACTAACAGTATTGCATAGTGGGCTTAGAAATTACAACTCTGACCATGACTTTTCACTTCACACAAAATTCTTTTCTCAACCAAGTTACTTTTGAAATTGATAATTCATCCTCAGATTCGCCCCCTGGTCATGAATCAAGTTAAATTGAAATCTTGTTACAAAATGCTGTAAACTTATTGTTGAATGAAAAACCTCTCACTGTAAACAAAATATGGCATGATTTTTAAAAAAACTAGAAATACTGGGGAAAAAAATTTCTGAGTAAAAGGGTAGATCGATGACTGAACCTCCTTTAATAAAATCCTACCAAAACAAATAAGAATAAGGGGGAAAGACACTAGCAGAAATCCAAAACATACCACTGTATCTTAACAGGAATCTAGAAAGAAAGCACATTTAAAAATCAGTACCACTCTTAAAGTCCATCCACAATAGCTGTGCTCCTTCCAATATTAGAGAGGAAGAATGGTGAAGGGTCAAAATCTGGCATATACTTATTACACCTAAAAATTATCCCATGGAAGAACCATCTTATGAAGGTACACAGGCAGTCTTAGAAAAGAGGCTAAAACTCATCTACTATAGATATGTAACTTTACCATTCAATGTCTCACCACTGCAATCCATCACTATTCTTTAAGAGGAAAGGCAGCTAACTTAATTGCCCTTGAGACTTTCTTTTTGATTGATGGATTAGATAGAAGTGTGTTTTGTAAATTTCTAAATACTTGGATATTTTCCAGATACCTTTATATTATTGACTTCTAGTTTAATGGTGTTATGGCCAAGAACATACTTTGTATAATTTCTGTCCTTTAAAATTTGTTAAGTTTTGTTTTATACCCCAGTATGCACCTAGATTTATGTTCCGTGTGCACTTGAGGAGAATGTGTATTCTGCTGTTTGGTGGAGTGTTCTATAAATTTTAATTAGATCCTGTTCGTTGATAGTGTTTTTCAGGTTATCTATTCATTACAAGCTTTCTGGCTATTTGTACTATCAGTTACTGAGAGAGGCATATTAATGTCTCCAACTACATTGCAAGTTTGTCTATTTCTACTTTGAGTTCTATCCATCATTTCCTCACATATTTTGATTCCTACACATTTAGGATTCTTAAGTATTTGGGGGAAATGAATCCCTTTTATCATTGTGTAATACTCCTCTTTATCCCTGAAAAACTTTCTTGTTCTGAAGTGCAATTTGTCGAAAATTGATATAGTTACTCCAGATTTCTTTGATTAATGTTTGCATCTTTCTCCATCCTTTTACCTTAACCTATCAATGTCTTATATTTGTAGTGAATTTCTTATTGACAACACATAGTTGGATCTTTTTTTTTTTAATGTAAGATTCTCTTTGAACAAGTGGATTTACATCATTGACACTCAAAATGATTATTTATGTGGTTGGAGTATGTTCTAGCATCTTGTTAGCTATTTTTTATTTGTTGTTTCTTTTTTCTTGTTTCTTTTTTCTCTTTTTCCTGCCTTCTCTTCTTTTAACTTAGTTTTTTAATGATTCCATTTTATCTCATTTATTGTTTATATTATTTTTAGTGGTCACTCTATGGTCTACAACATACATTTTAAAATAATTTAAAACTACTTTCACATATTACACCTCCTCATGTGCAGGGTAAGATATTTTTAATTATGTATAACCAATTGCTCCTTCCCATTCCTTCTGCCCTTGTTGTCATGAATTTTATGATATTATCACCCAAAATATTGTTTGGTATGTCCTTTCTCAGCTATCTTTTAGAAAAACTGAAAATAAAGGTAAAATACAATAATTTTTTTCCATTTTCAACATTCTTCATTTCTTTCTGCAGTCTAACTTTCTGATTGATAATATCCTTTTTTCCTAAAAATTTTCTCTAACTTTTTCTTCCAGAGTAGGTCTAATGGCAACAAATTAATTCAGTTTTTTTTCACTGAGAAAGTATTTCTCCTTTCACTCTGAAGGATGTTTTCACTGAATATAGAATCCTACATTGACTTTTTTTTTTCTTTCAGCACATTAAAGATGTCACTCTCTTGTCTTCTTATTTGCACAGTTTCTGATGAAAAGGACTGCTCTATTCTTATCCTTCTCCTGTAAGTAATATTTTTTTTGCTCTTGCTGCTTTCAAGATTTTTTCTTTGTCATTGGTTTTCAACAGTTTGAATACAATATGCATAGGTTTGTTTTTTCTTGGTATTTATCCTGCTCAGTGTTCTCTGAGTTTCTTGGATTTGTGGTTTAGTATCTTTGACTACCTTTAGAACATTCTCAGCCTTTCTTTTTTTTTTTTTAATTTATTTATTTTATTTATTTATTTTTGGCTGTGTTGGGTCTTCGTTTCTGTGCAAGGGCTTTCTCTAGTTGCGGCGAGCGGGGGCCACTCTTCATTGCAGTGCTCGGGCCTCTCACTGTCGCGGCCTCTCTTGTTGCGGAGCACAAGCTCCAGACGCGCAGGCTCAGTAGTTGTGGCTCACGGGCCTAGTTGCTCTGTGGCATGTGGGACCTTCCCAGACCAGGGCTCGAACCCATGTCCCCTGCATTGGCAGGCAGATTCTCAACCACTGCGCCACCAGGGAAGCCCCTCAGCCTTTCTTTTTTCTGTACTGTTTTCTTTTTATTCTGCTTCTGAGGTTGAAATTGATAATTCATCCTCAGATTTGCCCCCTGGTCATGAATCAAGTTAAATTGAAATCTTGTTACAAAATGCTGTAAACTTATTGTTGAATGAAAAACCTCTCACTGTAGACAAAATATGGCATGATTTAAAAAAAAACTAGAAATACTGGGGAAAAAAATTTCTGAGTAAAAGGGTAGATAGATGACTCTAATATTGTCACTTAGCTCTAGGATGGTCTCTAGTTGTGTTTGCTTCATTGTTTTCTTTTTTTTTCTTTGCATTTCAGTTTTAATAATTCCTACTGTTATATTTCCATTTTGACTTATTCTTTCCTCTGCTTATTGGTTCTATTGAGGCAGTCAGAGATATTTTCCATTTCTGTCATCACCTTTTAAAAAATTTCTAGCATTTACATTTTATTCTTTCTCGTAGTTCCTATCACCCATGTGATCTTTCTATGATACCTCCTAGCTTATGGGAAGTGAAAATGACTGCTAGAGAGAGGGAGATGAAACCCTGGTAGTTAATACCCTTCAGTAGCCTTGAAAGATAGTAGGCCATATTCTTGGTATCAGAGGAAGAAAAAAAAGCTTTATTTCCAAAGAACAGTGATTACTTGACCTGCCTAGTGGTTCCCTGGAAGGCTCTACTCAGTTGGCTTATTTTTATTTGACCTCACTTGAACTTGCTCAGTGCTAAGAGCAATACCCAAGAGGTATTTGTCAAATGTTCTGACATCATGACTGGCTAAGGAGATTTATAAGAGTTGGGGCAGACACTAGGTTAACCAAAAATCCTAAAAGGGAAAGCTGAAGAAAAAGATGTCCATAGGTGCTTTGAAAACTCTGACATATTCCTGGGAAGGAACATGCATTCATAGTGATGCATGTTTTGAGAAAAACATGAGAAGGTCTTAAGCTCTCACCTCTGATGAATCTTGAGGCTCTGCACAAGCAGAATATAGAGGCTAAGTCACAGTTTACAATTCCTGGTTGAGTGTTGAACGTGTGTCCCAACACTCACATAGAGCCTCTCAGCACATTTGGGAGACTAATTCCAGAAATATAAGGAAATCTTTATTTAGTCATTTTCTGACCACTAAGCAAAACCAGTATAGAGTTTCATGGCCATACATCACAAAGAAACAGACTTTAAAAATTAGTTCAGAAATGTCAGTAACCCAATAAGAACAACACAAGCAAGTAGCAACAACAAAAATCTCTGGCAGAAGGAGTATCTGATTACATTGTTCATTTTCCATCAAAACATTATGATAAACTCACACACAAAAAATGGAAGTATGACCCCCACAAAGGAAAAAAATGATAGAATTTTGTCGGTTTTTTGACAAATTTGAGAAACCCCAGATGTAGGAGATACTAGACTTAGACTTTAAATTAGCTATTTTAAATATGTGCAAAGAGGTAAAGTAGACCATGTCTAAATAACTAAAGGAACATATAAGAATGCTGTCTCAACAAATATAGAATATCAACAGAGATAGAAATAATAAAAAGGGATTGAATAAAAATCCTGTGGTTGAAAACTAAAATGCCAAATTCAGTACAAGGATCAACAGCATATTTGTGCAGGCAGAAGAATGAATTGGCAAACTTGAGAAAAGATCAATTTAGATTATCCCACCTAAGGAACAGGAAAAAAATGAAAAAAAGTGAATGGAGCCTCATAGACCTGTGGGACACCAACAAATTTACCAATATCAAGTGTACCAAGTAACAGAGCTGAAGGCAGAGACATGTTAACAATAATATTTGGAGACTTCAACACCCTAATTTCAATAATAAATAGAACAACTAGACAGAAGATATCAAGAAAATATCAATAGAAGACTTGAACAACTTTATAAGCCAACTAGACCTAACAGACACTCCACCCAACAAGAGAGTATACGTTCCTCTGAAGTGCTTATAGAACATTTTCTAGGACAGACTACAGTTGCCCCTTGAACGTATGGGTTTGAACTGTGCAGGTCCAAGTTTATGCAGATTTTTTTCAATAGTAAATATTACACAGTACTACACAATATGTGATTGGTTGAATCCACAGATGTGGAACTGCAGCTATGGAGGAACCACAGATACAGAGAACAGTAGACACAAAGGACTATAAGTTATACTTGGATTTTTGACACAGGGGTTGGTTAGGATTGGTGCCCCTAGCCCCCATGTTGTTCAAGGATCAACTGTATATGTTTGTTCAAATAAACAAGCCTCAATAAACTTTAAAGGATTGAAATCATATAAAGTATGTTCTCTGGCCACGTAAAATGAAATTAGAAATCGATAACCGAAGAAATTTTAAGACATTCACAAATATGTGGTAATTAAATAACACATTCCTGATTAACCAGAGTCCAGGATTAAATCACAAAGCAATTACAAAGTACTTTGTAATGTCAATAATAATTGTATACAATGAGAGAAGTGCTCACATGAAAATTTATAGCGGTTAATTGCCTACAATAAAATAGAAGAAAGATCTCAAATCAATAACCTAATCTTCAACCTTAAGAAATTAGAAAAAGAACTTTAAATCCAAGGCAAGCAGAAGATGTAAGGAGTAAAAATTAGAGAACAAAAAAATACAATAGAAAAAATATAGAGAAAATCAACAAAACCAAAAGCTGATTCTTTGAAAAGATCCACAAAATTAATAACTTTTTCGCTACACTGACCAAGAAAAAAAAGTTTCAAATTGCTAAAATTACGAATTAAAGATTCGTACTACAGACTTTACAGAAATAAAAGTGGATTATAAGGAAATACTTTGAACAGTTATAGGGCCAGTAATTAGATAACAATGAGTGCATTTCTAGAAAGACACACACTACCAAACCCAAGGAGAAAAAAATAATCTGAATAAATAACAAGTAAACAGACTGAATTAGTAATCAAAAAACTTCACACTTAGAATTGATTAGGACCAGATGACTTCACTAGTGAACTGAACCAAAGACTTAAAGAGTTAATACTTACAAAAAATAGAGGAGATGAAGGAACATTTCTCTTTTTTGTATTTTAACATCTTTATTGGAGTATAATTGCTTTACAATGTTGTGTTAGTTTCTGCTGTATAACAAAGTGAATCAGCTATATGTATACATATATCACCATATCTCCTCCCTCTTGTGTCTCCCTCCCACCCTCCCTATCCCACCCCTCTAGGTGGTCACAAAGCACTGATCTCCCTGTGCTATGTGGCTGCTTCACACTAGCTATCTATTTCACATTTGGTAGTATATATAGGTCCATGCCTCTCTCTCACTTCGTCACAGCATACCCTTCCCCCTCCCCATGTCCTCAAGTCCATATTCTACATCTGCATCTTTATTCCTGTCCTGCCCCTAGGTTCCTCAGAACCTTTTTTTTTTTTTTAATTCCATATATATGTGTTAGCATACGGTATTTGTTTTTCTCTTTCTGACTTACTTCACTCTGTATGACAGACTCTACGTCCATCCACCTCACTACAAATAACTGAATTTCAGTTCCTTTTACGGCTGAGTAATATTCCATTGTATATATGTGCCACATCTTCTTTATCCATTCATCTGTCAATGGACACTTAGGTTGCTTCCATGTCCTGGCTACTGTAAATAGAGGTGCAATAAACATTGTGGTACATGACTCTTTTTGAATTATGGTTTTCTCAGGGTATATGCCCAGTAGTGGGATTGCTGGGTCATATCGTAGTTCTATGTTTAGTTTTTTAAGGAATCTCCATACTGTTCTCCATAGCAGCTGTACCAATTTATATTCTCACAAACAGTGAGACAGGGTTCCCTTTTCTCCACACCCTCTCCAGCATTTATTGTTTGTAGATTTTGGGATGATGGCCATTCTGACCGGTGTGACATGATATCACTTTGTAGTATTGATTTGCATTTCTCTAATGATTAATGATGTTGAGCATTCTTTCATGTGTCTGTTGGCAATCTGTATATCTTCTTTGGAGAAATGTCTATGGTTGTCTTTTCGTCTTGTTTATGGTTTCCTTTGCTGTGCAAAAGATTTTAAGTTTCATTAGGTTCCATTTGTTTATTTTTGTTTTTATTTCCATTTCTCTAGGAGGTGGGTCAAAAAGGATCTTGCTGTGATTTATGTCATAGAGTGTTCTGCCTATGTTTTCCTCTAAGAGTTTGATGGTGTCTGGCCTTACATTTAGATCTTTAATCCATTTTGAGTTTATCTTTGTGTATGGTACTAGGGAGTGTTCTAATATCATTCTTTTATATGTTGCTTTCCAGTTTTCCCAGCACCACTTATTGAAGAGGCTGTCTTTTCTCCACTGTATATTCTTGCCTCCTTTATCAAAGATAAGGTGACCATATGTGTGTGGGTTTATCTCTGGGCTTTCTATCCTACTCCATTGATCTAAATATCTGTTTCTGTGCCAGTACCATACTCTCTTCATTACTGTAGGTTTGTAGTATAGTATGAAGTCAGGGAGCCTGATTCTTCCAGCTCCGTTTTTCTTGCTCAAGATTGCTTTGGGTATTCGGGGTCTTTTGTGTTTCCATACAAATTGTGAATTTTTTTGTTCTAGTTCTGTGAAAAATGCCAGTGGTAGTTTGATAGGGATTGCATTGACTCTGTAGATTGCTTTGAGTAGTAGAGTCATTTTCACAATATTGATTCTTCCAGTCCAAGGACATGGTATATCTCTCCAACTATTTGTATCATCTTTATTTCTTTCATCAGTGTCTTATAATTTTCTGCATTCAGGTCTTTTGTCTCCTTAGGTAGGTTAATTCCTAGATATTTTATTCTTTTTTGTTGCAATGGTAAATGGGAGTGTTTTCTTAATTTCACTTTCAGATTTTTCATCATTAGTGTATAGGAATGCAAGAGATTTCTGTGCATTAATTTTGTATCCTGCTACTTTACCAAATTCATTGATTACCTCTAGTAGTTTTCTGGTAGCATCTTTAGGATTCTCTATGTATAGTATCATGTCATCTGCAAACAGTGACAGCTTTACTTCTTCTTTTCCGATTTGGATTACTTTTATTTCTTTTTTTCTCTGATTGCTGTGTCAGGCCTAGTCCTTACCTGACTTTTTCTCTTGATGAAGCTATTAAAACAACTTGATCCATGATAGCAAGAGAAACAGCTGTCTTATTTACCATTGTAGCCCAAATGCCTACCAAAGAGTCTTGCAAAGTATAGGCACTCAGTAAATACTTGTTGAATAAGTAATATTGTTGCTTCTGTGAGTTTGTTTAGTTTTTTTCTTTGATGCACTTCTTATTACATTAATAGGTAATAATGATTCTGCCAGTTAACTCCCCCCTCTTTGTCTTCCTCCCTCCTGAGTTCCAGCAACTTATATTTGGAACCATGAGGATTAACTCTTGAAATTCCATTCCATGTGCCCTCACTGAGCTCTTATATGCCACTAAATCCTATTTAATGAAAGACAATCATCTCAAAATGGCAAATAGCTTTCTGCAAATATTTTATTTCGTACAAAGGAAGAAAAATTAGCTAAGGATAGGACCAGAATATATTTTGTTTTTCTGAGAGGTTCTTATCTAAGCCTAAATATAGTTATGCTTAATTTCTGGACTAGAAATGCACATGGACCAATTTGCTTCCACGCTGCTGGGATACATTGAGCTATTAGAAAACTGGCAAGATTTGTAATACAGTAATGTTTCCTTCATACACTAATTTTTCATGCAAATCAGTATAGGGTCAAGGAAGGATTAATTCACAAACATAAAATACAAAGATTTAGGAATGGTAACTGGTATAAAACCTCTGGCTCCATATCAGGTTTATACCTGAAGCCTTAGTAATGTCCTGTGTTTCTAATTTCTCCAAATTATAAATCTAACTCTTCCTTAAATCCTTAATCCATATTCCTTGAAATCCTTACTCCTTAAGTTTTGTCAAAAACTCACAAACCATTCAAAGACGTGTTTTACATGATTGTGCATATCCATACTTGCAATAAGGTGTGCCCTGGGATGCAAACAACAAAGAACATCTTAAAGCATTTCCTCTCACTTAAGTATACCTTTCACTTAATATTTAATCAAGTCACTTTTTTGATGAGGCAAGATGATGTTAACTAGAATACTGTCCCCATGAAGATTAATTGAACAACTGACTATTTATAGTAAATACAACTATTGTTTAATATATACATGTAGGATTCACCAATGTTCTAACTACTCTAATGAGATGGGAGCAAAGTCATCTATACTTAAAAACCTTCTAATACTTTAAATTCTGCATATCAAGAATTAACTTTCTACTTTTTCCTTAAAACCTGTTCTTCTCTTTTTGTACTAACACTAACTCGAAAATATATCTGCACCCCCATGTTCATAGCAGCATTAGATACAGAGAACAAATTAAATTATTGGTCGCCAGAGTGGGGTGGGGGGAAGGTGAGGGGACAAAGTGGGTGCAGGGGGTGAAAAGGTACAAACTTCCAGTTACAAAATAAGTCATGGGATGTAACGTACAGCATGGTGACTATAGCTAATAATACTTCATTGTATACTTTAAAGTTGCTGAGAGTAGATCTTAAAATCCTTATCACAAGAAAAAAATTGTAACTATGTGTGGTAATGGATGGTAACTAGACTTATTGTGGTGATCATTTCACAATATACATAAATATCAAATCATTATTTTGTATACCTGAAGCTAATGTAATGTTATATTTCAATTATAGCTCAGTATATTAAAAAAGAATAATACCTACACTGATTTGGACTTGCCCTTTTTATACCATCTTCATTCCATAATTTTAAAGTAAGTTCAATGAAACAAGTAGGCCATATTTTTTCCAAGAGATTAAGTGTATATAGAGATCTAAGTGGAATTATTTTGTAAACCATTTAAAATTAAAACATTCTCATATATTCAGTAAGAAACTAATTGTATAATCTTGCAAACATTTCATGGCAAACTAAATACCCCTTAATCTATATAAAGACTTCTTATTCTGAGTTCCATGTGGCAGTCAATTGAACTTAACTTCAACTGACACACAAAATGACAAGCTATACTCATAATCCTTAAACCCTGAGGGAAACATTAAGCGATAGTATTTAGTAGTATTGCTGTTTTTAAAGGGTAAAGCCTTTTCAAATTGGGTGACCATCCACGAACAAACCCAGAACATATTGTTTGACAGGATTTTAAAGCCACTTTAAAGAATCACTGGAGGAAAAAAATATGCACCAATCTTCAAGGTGCTAAAAGGTGAATTAATTCCTATCTTGGTATTTATTCTGAGAAGTCCTGATGTTAAGAAAATTGTTTTATCATAAGTTTGCATGTTATAGTAGACCAAGGTTTTTGTGGGGGTCTTTTAAAGTAAAATTTTAGTAGTAGAGATATTTCGTGGGTTTTCCCTGATTCCATAGATTTAATAAAGAACATTAGATACTTATGTTGTCACCTAAAGTAGTAAATTCTGAAGTGTGAAAAGGTTAGCAACGTGTTCTACCCTCTGTCTTCTTTTAATGAGTCTTTATTTCTGAGCATCCATGTCTTCATTTTTAGCATTTGAATTTGCAAAAGCCACCATGGGAGCCTTGTGTACAGAGAGAGTGTGTCCTTCTATAATGTTGACATTATATTTTGAATTTTTAATGGAGGTTTGCAGTCACTCAGTTTGAAAATTGGATGAAATCAACACTTCCACAAACTTAGTCTTTCATTATCTCAGTGGAAAGCCTAACAATGTCAATGGTTGCCAATATACAGTAACATTTTCCTATTTATCTACTCAGTTTCAGAAAAGGTCAGATTGAATTTATAACAGTGGTTGGGCTGCTGTAGATATATCACTAGAGGGAGAAAATATAGTCTTTGAAATGATTTTACCACCAGCCAAGAAGAACAAACAGAAATGTTAATTACGACAGAAAGAGCGACTGCTGTTAGATAATAAGCCCTAAAAAGTTTTGCGGTCCTAATTGTTCTCAGGAAATAAAAGGAAGAATTGCAGATGCACAGATAATACTATTTTTTGATGGAAAATTGAATTTTCTCCTATTATTTTATAAATACACCCACGACCTTGTTGGTTAAACTAATAAATATTTAGACTAGACTCTTGTTTTGAAAATTCAGTTTTCTTTCTGTTACATTTAAACATTTGAATAGCTTAGAAAATTACAAGCTAGTCAGTGAGTGTGATGGAAAAGAAATCACCTGGTGTTTTCCAACAGGGACACCAGTCATGCTTCTCCTTTTAACATGCATTTTAATGTTGTGCAAGGGACTCATTCTTGCAGCAAAGAAGGTGTATATATAAAATGAAGCTCTTGGACTAGGTGATACCTAAGATACTGTAAACTTTAAACTTGACTACATGGTTTCCTTTCTACTTTCTACAGTGCTAAAAAATAAAAAGCCTAGTAACTTTTCCATTTCTCTGGTCAAGACTAATTGAAATAGTCCATAAACACTTTCAAGTTGAAAGAACATCATTCATCAAAGTGATATAGTTCACTATTTTCAGGTTTCTCTGATCTGTTGTTAGAAGGAACATTTTATACTCAGTGTGATGTGGCACTTGCCTAGGAGGTATCAAAACTGAATGTAGTAGTTTTTTTTTTACAACTGAGTCTAACAGATGAAGGAGATAAGGGACCATCACCAGACCCTTACTGAACTGAACTTAAATAAAGACTCTTTCCTAAACAATGAGCAATGGGACTTATTTTAATAAATTGAGTACAGGCCTATTAGGAAGATTCATTTTTGATGCTAATTAGCATACCAAAGATGAACTCCCCTTTCTTGCACTTAAAAATTCCTAATTATACCTCTCATCAAACTATTCAGCCACTTTTCTCCTTGTCATGGGTTTCCTTCCCTTGATAATTAATAGACTTAGCTCTGTGTATATGTTTTGTTGTTTTGTTTTGAGCTTCAGTAGTCTTTTTACACTTCAACAATCTGAAGTTTCCACTGAGATTTCCTTCATGAGCCTCACTCACAAGTAGTGTGCCGCCTGCCCACAGAAACGAACAAAGTTAGCTTTCACCTGGCCTTTTTGTGCTCAGGTTGGTCTTCTGGTGGTCCCATACCATGTGTGAGTCTCATAGAGGAAACTGTAGCCTCCTGTGAGATTTTGTTTTAACTCTCTAAGACATTTTTTACTTTTCCCTCTAAGCTTTGTTTTGATTAGTTGTCTATTTTAGATTTGGGGAGAGAAGACAAGCTATTGCTGTCTTTTTCAGGATTTATTTAATTCTGTTTTTCAGCTGTAAAAGAAAACCTTTTTGTGTCTATTCTATGTGAACCCTGGTACTGCCCTCCTCCCTCAGTGGAAACCATTTTAATTTCACAATGGTTAGCCTTTTCAGTTGCTTATAAAATTTATCATTATGTATATATTCTGGGAATATCTAATCAATAGGAAAGATACAACACAAAATGGGAGTGAATTAATACAACAGATTATAAAGTCTCTCAAATTCTTCAGAAACTCCAAGGTTAATTGGTTTATAGACACTTCTGAATACTTAGATATTTTTAGAATAATGTTTGGCTTTTCTGAGGGAAAGCTATTTAGACAGCAATTCTAAAAAAGAAGTTTATCCTTATTTGCTTACAAAATTAAAAGGAATGTAGCTTTTTCATGTTTTTAAAGAAAGTGTTAATATTGTTTTACAAATATAAAAATGGGAAAATTTGTATATGATATTTCAAGTAAAGTGAATCATTTAAATTAGACTATTTTGATAATATGATTTTGCCCTGGTTTTGTCATAGTATAAAAATGTAGGTATTACATTTTTATACTATGTACTAAAAGGTATTGTACTAATCTAGTTAGTACAATACTTGCTTTACTGTCTTGTAGAAAACATAATTAATCAAAACTTCCTAACTCTCTATAATAAGTTTACTGGCCTTAGGCTACTTTACTTTCATAGATGTTAAAGATTAACATAAGATTACATTAACAATGAAAAATGTAAATTATGCACCCAAATAAATTGAATTACAGTATCCAATGTCTTCATAAAATGGATTATTCTGGTAACTTCAGACATTGTACAACTTATACTAAACTACAGAGATTCTCTAATAAAATTACTTACACCAAATGACATATTTTGAAGGATGGTTTTTATATCAACAATAAATGAATTGTTCTTTAAGGATGACTTACACCTAATTTCTGAGATTTCTATTTGGCTTTGAAAACTTGAAAGATCTAACTGAATATTTTTAATTAAAAAGAAACCTTAAAAAAACAAATTCCTAAAGTAGAGAGAACAAATGTTTAGGGTTTTTATGCAATAGTTTATTATGTTCTTTCCTATGTTTTAACTATTTTGTTCTTTGTTAAAATGTACTTTTATTTTTCTTATTTTTTATTGTAGTAGGAACACGTAACATAAGATCTACTTTAACAATTTTTTAAGTGTGTAATACAGTATTGTTAACTAGAGGCACAATGTTGTACAGCAGATGTCTACAGCTTATTCATCTTGCAAAAGTGAAACTTTATATCCATTGAACAGCAACTCCCCAGTTCCCCCTTCCCCCAAGCCCTGGTAACCACCATTCTAGTCTCTGTTTCCATGAGTTTGACTACTTTAGTTTCGTCATGTAACCCGAATCCTGCAGCCTTCTATGACTGGCTAATTTCATGCAGCATAATATCCTCCAGTTAATACATGTTGTTGCATGCGGCAGGATTTCCTTCTTTTTTAAGACCAATTAAGAATAGTAAGAAAATTAAGAATAATATTTGATTGTATGTATATACCAAATAATCGTTATTCATAAATCTGTTGAATGACCTTTAGGTTGTCTCCACATCTTGGGTATTGTGGATAATGCTGCAATGAACATGAATGTGTGCGTATCACTTTGAGATCCTGATTTCATTCTTTTGGATATATACACAGAACTGAGGTTGCTGGATCATATATTAGTTCTAGTTTAAATTTTTTGATTAATACCATTTTTCACCGTGGCTGCACCACTTACATTCCCACCAACAGTGCACAAGCGTTTCCTTTTCTCCACATACTTTCCAACGCTTGTTATTTCTTTTCTTTTAATAATAGCCATCCTAACAGGTGCAAAAATAAAACATCTCAATTTTTTTCCATATAGATATGTTCCCATGAGAACACAAAATCTCTGTTGGAGAAATGTATTCAGTGTATTTAGGCACCAATTAGAAACGACAATGTTTTGTTCAAGAATACAGTTTTGAGACAAATATGTGGCCTTATGTCATTTACCATCACCTATTTTTTTTAAATTGGTGTATAGTTGCTTTACAATGTTGGGTTAGTTTCTGCTGTACAGCAAAGTGAATCAGCTATATGTATACATATATCCCTGCTTTTTGGATTTCCTTCCCATTTAGGTCACCACAGAGCACTGAGTAGAGTTCCCTGTGCTATACCGCAAGTTCTCATCAGTTATCTATTTCATGCACAGTAGTGTATATATGTCAATCTAATTAAGAATTGAACGAATTATCAATTTTTAATGAATGCATTGTGTTATTATCAATAAAATATCCTAAATTGCTGCTTGTGGCAGTATATGAAATTAATAGAAGTATAATTGTGCTTTTTACAGGAACACCTTCAAACCATTAAAATGAAGAGATTTAAATAGGTGTACTGGAAGAGGTAACACCAAAGTACACAAATAAACTGTGCTGTTTTAAATTGGCTTTCACTTCAAACCCCCAATTAAACAAACTTTTCTTGTGAGGTAGAATTATTTGGCTATAGATAAATCTCTGTTTCTCTCAGAGGTCTTGTATTCATTTTTTAATAGACAAATTTTTTAGAGCAGTTTTAGTTTCACAGCAAAACTGAGCAGAAAGTATAGGGAGTTCCCTCATACCTCCTGCTCCTATGCACACATGGTCTCCTGCATCATGAACATCCCCCACCAGAGGGGCACGTTGGCTACAATCAATAAACCTACATTAACACATCATTATCACCCAAAGTCTATAGTTTACATTAGATTTCACTCTTGGTGTTGTATGTCTATGGATCTGACAAATGTATAATGACATGTATCCATTACTATAATGTCATACAGAATAATTTCACTGACCTAAAAGTCCTCTGTGCTCCACCTATTTATCTGTCTCTCCCCACAACCTGTGGCAACCACTGATCCTTTTACTATCTTCATAGTTCTGCCTTATCTAGAATGTCAAATAGGTGAAATCATACACTATGTTGCCTTTTCTCATTGACTTTTCATTTAATAATATGCATTTACGTTTCCTCCATGTCTTTTCATGGCTTGGTATCTCATTCCTTTTTAGTGCCAAATGATGTTCCACTGTCTGGGTGTACCACAGTTTATTTATCCATTCACCTATTGGACATTTTTGTTGCTTCCAAGTTTTAGCAATTATGAATAAAACTGCTATAAACATCTGTGGGCAGGTTCTTGGGGAGACATAAGTAAGTTTTCAACTCATTTGGGTAAATGCCAAGAAGCACGACTGTTGGATGATATGGTTAAGAGTATGCTTAGTCTTATAAGAAACTGCTAAACTGTCTTCCGAAGTGGCTGTACCATTTTGATTTCCCACCAGCAATGAATGAGAGTTCCTGTTGCTGCCCATCCTAGCCACTATTTAGTGTTGTAAGTGTTTGCCAGGTATGTAGTGTTATCTCATGACTGTTTTAATATACAGTCATGCATATGATGTTGAGTCTCTCGTCACATGCTTAATTTTCATCTGTATATCTTCTTTGCCGAGACATCTATTCAGATCTTTTGCTCATCTTTAATTGGTTTGTTCATTTTTTTACTATTTAGTTTTAAGTGTTCTTTGCATATTTTGGATAATAGTCCTTCATCAAATATAGCCTTTGCAAATATCCCCTCTGAACCTGTGGCTTGACTTCTCATTCGCTTGACTTGTATCCAATTTTGACCTTCGTTAAAACAGCAAACTGGAGCCACATGTGAAGCAGTGTTATATAAAGCACTTGTCTAAATGTCTGTTCATTCTAGAATATTAACTCTAGTGTCAGATATGGTTTAATTCTAATCCTACATTTTCTACTTACTAAATGTGTGACCTTTGGATTTTACTGTTAAGACCTTTCAACATTTATCTCATCATATGATTTTCCAGGAGAATGAACTAGCATATGTGTTACGAAAGTTCTGTCAGAACATAAGGAACCGAACACTATGTGCAGACACACTAACGATATGGTATTAAAAGAATACATGAGGAATTCATTAAACAGTGCAATCTCAGCTTCAGCTCAGTCAGATCTCATAGAGACTGTCATTCTGTTAAGAAACTGTGTGATCATTTAGGATACAGTAGCTACACATTATTTGCTAGTCTAGTACGTACTTCATTGCACCATAATGGCTTCTCCTGCATTCTCTATTTGTGTCGTTCAGCTTCTCATCTTTCCACTAACTGCACTCTATCTCTGCATGTTTTATACAAAACTCTTCAAAACAAACATAGATCAATGGAACAAGATAGAAAGCCCAGAGATAAACCCACACACATATGGTCAACTAATCTATGGCAAAGGAGGCAAAGATATACAATGGAGAAAAGACAGTCTCTTCAATAAGTGGTGCTGGGAAAACTGGACAGCTACGTGTAAAAGAATGAAATAAGAATACTCCCTAACACCATACACAAAAATAAACTCAAAATGGATTCGAGACCTAAATGTAAGACTGGACACTATAAAACTCTTAGAGGAAAACATAGGCAGAACACTCTTTGACATAAATCACAGCAAGATCTTTTTTGATCCACCTCCTAGAGTAATGGAAATAAAAACAAAAATAAACAAATGGGACCTAATGAAACTTCAAAGCTTTTGCACAGCAAAGGAAACCATAAACAAGACGAAAAGACAACCCTCAGAATGGGAGAAAATATTTGCAAACGAATCAACGGACAAGGGATTAATCTCCAAAATATATAAACAGCTCATGCAACTCAATATTAAAGAAACAAACAACCCAATCCAAAAATGGGCAGAAGACCTAAATAGACATTTCTCCAAAGAAGACATATAGATGGCCAAGAAGCACATGAAAAGATGCTCAACATCACT
Source organism: Balaenoptera ricei (assembly GCF_028023285.1). Classification (NCBI taxonomy): domain Eukaryota; kingdom Metazoa; phylum Chordata; class Mammalia; order Artiodactyla; family Balaenopteridae; genus Balaenoptera; species Balaenoptera ricei. Next base: position 81,443,256 of record NC_082641.1, read on the forward strand.
AATTATTAGAGAAATGCATATCAAAACTACAATGAGGTATCACCTCACACCAGTCAGAATGGGCATCATCAGAAAATCTAGAAACAACAAATGCTGGAGAGGGTGTGGAGAAAAGGGAACCCTCTTGCACTGTTGGTGGCAATGTAAATTGATACAGCCACTATGGAGAACAATATGGAGGTTCCTTAAAAAACTAAGAATAGAATTACCATATGATCCAGCAATCCCACTACTGGGCATATACCCAGAGAAAACCGTAATTCAAAAAGACACATGCACCCCAATGTTCATTGCAGCACTATTTACAATAGCCAGGTCATGGAAGCAACCTAAATGCCCATTGACAGACGAATGGATAAAGAAGGTGTGGTACATATATACAATGGAATATTACTCAGCCATAAAAAGGAACGAAATTGAGTCATTTGTTGAGACGTGGATGGATCTAGAGACTGTCATACAGAGTGAAGTAAGTCAGAAAGAGAAAAAACAAATATCGTATATTAACGCATGTATGTGGAACCTAGAAAAATGGTACAGATGAACCGGTTTGCAGGGCAGAAGTTGAGACACAGATGTAGAGAACAAACGTATGGACACCAAGGGGGGAAAACCGCGGTGGGGTGGGGATGGTGGTGTGCTGAATTGGGCGATTGGGATTGACACGTATACACTGATGTGTATAAAATTGATGACTGATTAAAAAAAAAAAAAAACTCTTCAAAACAGAAGGACTGATTAGTTTGCTTAGCAGAGGATATTCACCAGCATAAGTATTAGATTGGTGACTCACCTACAGTTTGATGACTTTGGGCCAGATATCCATTCCATGCCCAATCAGCAGTTTGCAAGGACAGAGCCTTGTATTCAGCCTTTCAAGGAAGAAATACTCTTCCAATTAAAAAAATATATATACATATATATATATATATATATATATATATATATATATATATATACACACACACATACACACACATATATCTTTAAAATACATATACATGAAATGTATATAATATAAAGTTTATGTATAAAATATGTGATCTTGTCCTGCTATATCTCTAATATACCCCTGAACCTTTTAATCACTGCATTTCAATCATACTGTCTTTCTATCTGAAATCAGCAAACATGTCCCTTTCCTGGGATCTTTGGTTTTGTCTTTTTCTTTGCTGAGAACACTCTTTCTTGATATTTTCATAATTGGTCCCATCTAATAATTCACAACCCAGCTTAAATATACATGCTAAAGCATGAGACTTTCCCTGGCCAACCATCTAAGGTCACTCTCTATTCAATTACTGTGTTTTATTTTCTCCATATTATGCATCACTGTCTAAAATTGCTTTACTTTTCTGTTTGTTGTCATATTGGAATATGAGCACCATCAAGGTCTGGGCTATGTCTGCTTCATCACACTCAGTCACTAGCACCACACATTGGCTAGGACAGGGCAGGTGCCTGTTAGATTATTTTGAATAGATAAATAGTTTATTTGTTTAGAACAAAATCCCCTCAACCAGATAAAGTATGGCAAACACCTTGGCACTACACAAGTATAAAAAGTGGTCTTAACAAATGCTCCCCAAAATATAATATATGAAAATGTGATATATTTTTTAAATTTCCTGAAACAAGACTTACATATATTCATAGTGCAGAGGTTTTATTGGCCATTTGGTTTTTCAAGACTGTTGGGTTCTCTCAAAGCCCTGAAACTCTGCTAGCTAGTATGGAGGAGGAATACTTCACAAATCACTGTGGTGACGCTCTAGCCCAAAACAACCTAGATTCTATGCTCCAGGCAACATGAAAAAAAAGTAGCATTCTTTAATTTTCTGAAATCTAGAGAGATCTGTTTCCTTTTGAAGTTCTCACAGCTCTCAACATGATGACAGTTTACTGGACAAGGAAACCTCAACTTTCACAAAATAAATAAAGAGGTAGGTAGGTAGGTAGGAGGTAGGTAGGTAGATAGACAGATATTAGAATTTTATTTTTCTATAGAAAAAATTGAGACAGAGTTATCATTTATTTTTCTTGACACTATTGGTTGAAACACACCTAGAATTGTATATCATGTATATATAGTAAAGACTTAAAAAAGTAAAAAGTAGAATTGGACGGAGGTACAAAAAAATGAAATATAAATTAAAACTTCGTATTTTTACTTAGAAAATGTTAACATTATTTTAAATATTCAGTTGCAAAAACATAAAGTATTATTTTATTCATTCTAGTTCTCTCTGTTTGTTAACCAGCAGAATCAAAATTTGATATCTCTTTACCTCATTGTGTGATTTCCAAGGTAAGCTATAATTTATGGAACTAGTTTATACAGGAAAAGTTTCCTGAAAATGTGTTTGCACACAGCCAAGATAAAGTCTTACTAGCACAGTGTTGGCATGGCCTTTGGATATCTGTATTAACATGTTATATGGCCACATATCCTCTTTTTAATGCAGGCATCAAGGAAAAGAACATAAAAAAAGCAAATCACTTTGTACAAAATTATAGCAAAAATTCTCCCTAAAAGTCTAAAGAGAAGTGAATGCAAACAAAAATGTGTAAACAGATTTGTAATAAATATAATTTTTACTTGCTAGAAAGCCATAATTCAAACATGATAAAAGATACATAAAAGCATATACAGTAGAATATCTGTTGAAAACACTGTAATATGAATTTCAGGTGCTGGTAGAAATAAAAAAAGAATTTTTAATATTATGCCCTTGGAATTAAATTTAAAATAAAATTGACTTTTTGGTGTACTTAAATTCATTTTATTATTTCTCTAATGTTATCGTTTTAGAATTATAGAAAGGGAATGTAATGGGAATAAGAAAGGACTTTATTTATATATGTGTATATTTGTATCTTTTAATCGTTTATATATAACTTGAAGTAAATTGGAAAAGTACTTTAGAACAATATCAATTGGGAATACAAATAACAAAATCCATTCTGGGTAGATTATTAAAATATGTTAAGTTGCTCACAGATTCTTAGGGAGGGCTAAAGGGTAGGAACAATGTCCAAACACACCATTTAGCACCAATGACACCTGCATCTGGGTGCTAGCATTTCTGCTACTAAAGTCCCTAAAGAATCAAATCTTCATTATCACACTGACTGATTCCAATTCAAATCTTCAGCTCCATGTGACTTATGAAACCAAGGCCATGCACCTGCACCTTAGATATAGAAGAGTCTGTGATTGTAGGTTTTCTGGCCTTTGTAATGGAAAAATAGGACACAGAATCTGGGGAATTACCTTAATTCTCAAAGTGTTATGAAGCCACAAATAACAAATATATGCTCTCAGATTATGCTAAAGTTCATATGACAAAGCTGCTTCTTAAAAGGGATGACTTGCCTTCAAGGACATAGGTTTCTAAAACTGAGTTCAGATTTTTGGCCAAATGTAACATCTGGAATTATTCTCATATCAGGATTAGAGCTAGGTTGTCGCAAAAGACTAATTATAAATTTTTCTTCTTAAGTCCTAATGCACCAATTTCCTATAGTAACTCTAACTTCCCTAAAGATTCCCTCAAAGTTTAAACCATTCGCTTCATACGAACTAGCATGGCTAGAATAAAAAATCAGATAATAAGTATTGGCAAGGATGTGGAAAAATGGAGATCTTGTATATTACAGATAGGAAATAAAATGGTTTCAGTCACTTTGAAAGATGGTCTGGCAGTTTCACAAATAGTTAAATATAGCATTACCATATGACCCAAACAGTTATACTCTTAGGTATATACTCAAGAGAAATGAAATCTTATATAGGAATGTTTATCACAGCATCATTCACAATAGCCAAAAGGCAGAAATATCCATCACCTGATGAATGGATAAAGTATGGTACTATATCCATTTTCCATGGAATATTGGTCATAAAAAGAATGAAGTACTGATACATACTACAAAATGGATGAGCCTTGAAAACATTATGCTAAGTGAAAGAAGCCAATCACAAAAGAGCACATATTTAAGTTACCATTTACATGAAATGTACAGAATAGGTAAATTTATAGAGATAAAAAGTAGATTAGTGGTTGCTTAGGGTTGAGAGGGGATAGAAGAGTATGGAATGGCATCTAAATTGTACAAGGTTTTTCTTTGTGGTGATAAGAATGTTCTAAAATTGACTTTGGTGATGGTTGCACAACTCTGAATATATCAATACTAAAAGCCATTGAATTGTATATCTTAAATGGGTGAATTATGTGGTATGTAAATTATGTCACAATAAAGTTGTTTTTAAAAAAGCATTGTGAAAGTAGCCTTAAGAGGATGGCTGCTGAGTTTCACATATGACTCCGTGAACCACATCCATCACAGAAATGGCCTGATGCAGAAATTTCATTGCTGTGCTGTTGCCAATGCCCACATATCTGATGTAGAAAGAGCAAAAAGATTTATCTTTACATTTATGTTTCTTCCTTCCCTTATTCATTCAGTATACACTTAGAGAGAACCGCCTGTTCTAGGCCCTATACTGGTCACCTGGAAGTACATCATAAATAAACAACATCTACTCTTAATAAGTTAATCATTTAGTAATGGAATTGATAAATCAAAAATTATAAGTAGAATAAAATTATGTGTGTCTTGTTTTTAAAGTATATTGACTAAAGTACCTGCAAAGTGAGTTTAGAGATATTATAGCAAATGTGAACACTGAGTTTAACAGGTAGAGAAAGAAAGGAAAGGCAGCTCAAGGATAGTAAGAAAAAGAGGAAAAGAACAGATTAATTAATATAGAGTTAGTAGGTTTATGTAAAGTAAGTAGAGATGGAGGACAGAGGCATATAAATGAAGCCAAAAAATAGGTCAATGCCAGATTATTAAAAAAAAAAAAAAAAATTCTTGGGGCAAGGAATTGATCTCTTCTTTTGTGGACTGTGGGACACTACTGACAGCTTAGAGAAATGATATAACATGATTCTGTCTGAATCTAAAAATGTTATCTTCGCTGAGAATAGAGAATGTTTAATTCCTAGAAAGTCAAATATCTATAGGCAAAAGGACCAAAAAAAAAAGAGTTCATACAGTATGATTCCATTAATATAAATTCTAGAAAATGCCAGTCATGGTGACTGAAAGAAGATTGGTTGTTGTCTGCAGACTTGGTAAAGAGTAGGGAGAACGGCAGGATAAAAAATTCCAAAGGGGTAAAACTTTAAAAATTATGAATATGTTCACATCTTGATTGCAGTGATTGTTTCACAGGTATTTTCATATATAAAAACCTACAGGCTTCCCAGGTGGCACAGTGGTTGAGAATCCGCCTGCCAATGCAGGGCACGCGGGTTCGAGCCCTGGTCTGGGAGGATCCCACATGCCGCGGAGCAGCTGGGCCCGTGAACCACAACTACTGAGCCTGAGCGTCTGGAGCCTGTGCTCCGCAACAGGAGAGGCCTCGATAGTGAGGGGCCCGCGCACGGCGATGAAGAGTGGCCCCCGCTCGCTGCAACTAGAGAAAGCCCTCGCACAGAAACGAAGACCCAACTCAGCCATAAATAAAAAAAAAAAAACAAAAAAAAAAACCCTACAAATTGTATAGTTTAAATATATGCAGTTTGTTGTATGTCAACGATACCTCCATAGACTTGTTAAAAAATAAAGCACACGGCAAAATGCCCCCCCAAAAAAGATAAAAAGGGAAAGAAGAAAAAAGGAATGTATAACATACAAATGATGAAGAAATAGAATGTTAAAAATCATAAGCTAAAACAAGGAACAGGCCCTTTCCTTTTGCTAGTGAAGAGAGCTATAGTAAGAATATATTATTACAAAATAGGCAGAGGAACTGAATAGACATTTTTCCAAAGAGGACATGCACATGTCCAACATGGGCAATCAAAAGGTGCTCAGCATTACTAATCATCAGGGAAATGCAAAGCAAAACCACAATGAGGTTATCACCTCATACCGGTTTGAATGGCTGTCATCCAAAAGACAAGAGATAACAGTGTTGGGGAGGGTGCAAAGAAAGGGAACCCTTCTGAACTCTTGGTGGGAATGTGAATTGGTGCAACCACTATGGAAAACAGTATGGAGGCTCCTCAAGAAATTAACAATAGAACTACCATGTGACCCAGCATCCCATTTCTGGGTATCTAAAGGAAATGAAAACAGGATATCAAAGAGGTATCTGTGTGCTCCTGTGTTCATTGTAGCATTATTCATAATAGCCAAGAGGTGGAAACAACCTAATTATCTGTGTTCATTAACAGATGAATGGATAAAGAAGATGTGAGATTATATACATATATATTAAATGGAATATATATATATGTATACTCCATTTTATACATATATATATGTATACTCCATTTTATATATATATATATATATATATTTATATATATATATATATATATATATATATATATATATATATATATATATAAAATCGAATGTTATTCAGCCATGAGAAAGAAGGAAGGAAACCCTGCTGTTTACAGAAGTATGGATGGATCTTGAGGGCATTAAGCTAAGAGAAATAAGCCAGAGAAAGACAAATACAGCATGGTATCACTTCTATGCAGAATCCAAAAAAAAAGCGTAACTCATAGGAGCAGAGTAGAAAAGTGGTTGCCAGGGGCTGGAGGGAGTGGATAGGGAGAGGTTGGTGAAAGGGTACAAACTGTATAACATGCTGACTATAGTTGATAACACTGTATTGTATAATTGAAATTTGCTACGAGAGTAGAAATTAAATGTTATCGCCAAAAAAGTCTGTAGAGAATAGATATGTATATGTATGTATGTAGAGAACATGTATATATGTAGAGAATATATATATGTATATATGTCTGTATATGTATATATATACATATATGCAGAAGAGAGAGAGAGCGAGCTTAACCAACAAGTGATTATTTGGAGTTTAATCCCTAAAGTCACTTTTTATTTGAAGCCTTCAGTCATCAATGACATTATTTTGTTCATTTGCTTAATACCCAAACTAAACTGTACATGATATTCATGATTTTATCATTTTTACCATTGTATCCATAAGGATACCTGGCACATAGTAAGTACTTAAAACATATGTGTTAAATGAATAAAGAAGTATATAAGGTAAAAAGGATGACTCAGGTAATATCAACAAATTGATAAAGAAAAATCATCAGTACACATTCGAAAAATACGTTATGACCTCCAAGTGACTGAATAAACTCAGATAACAATCAAAATACTGCCATGAACAAACTTTTCAGCTTTCAATCCTGAAGGCAGGGAGTGGGTGAGATTTAAGAAATTAGATACAAGATGATAGTTACAGAAATGAGATCTCTGTGAAAAAAATCTGTAGATTTAAAAATGCACACTGTATAACAAGAAAAATTGATGTTGAAAAATCAACATTGAGATACATATGGTAGATCAGATTATTATTCAGCAAATCATTCCCTTCCCTGCTATCTATATTAGAGAACCACTTCCTGCTCCACTGATATTTGTCTTGGCCAAGTAACTGCTTTGGCTGAAGCAATATGGGTAGACGTGCAATGGGCCTGTTCAGAACCTAGGCTCTGAGTGATTTGAGAGATTCTGCATGCCCTTTGTAAGCCTGTAATCACTGCCTTTAGAAATTCATGACCCAATACACACTGCCCCATTAGCTGGATCCCAAAATGAGATGCACAGAGCAGATCCTCCCAGCTGACCAGCAATCAGCAATCTGAAGCAGAGTCGCCACAGCCAAAACTCAGACATGTGAACAATGCTTATCATTGTATGTCACTGTCTCATGTGGGTGGTTATAAGCTATTACCATGGCAAGAGCTAATACTAGATATTGCCTTTTTGCTATTAAGTTAAAGGATAAAAAAGTGATTCATGAGAAAATAGGTATAAAAAGCAAATGCCTTGTATGAAAGCAAACAGGATGGTGTCTTCCACATAAATAGCATAAATATACAACAATGGAGCTAAAAATTGCAAATTTTTCAGAAAGACTTTGACCCAAATATTATAATCAGCCAAACTGTTATCAACTATTAAAATAGTAGTGATGAGACAAAGATGAAACAATTCCAAAAAAAAAAAAGGTGATAAATTCTTGAAGAAAGACCTTGACCTTGAAGAAAGGCCTTGACCGGATTTCAGTCAACAGTAAAATAAACCCAAATAAAATAACCAGAAATGGAGAAGCTGTGGTAAACAAAACAAATAGACAACTTATAATGATCACATAACTTAGAGCCAAACAGCTATTATTAAAAAAAAAAAAAAAAAAACAAATGTTAAATACACATAACTCTTGAAAAGTAAAAATGAATATAATTGCATGACAGGAGGTGGAAAGGGAGAAGAGAAATTGATAGCTGTAAATAAAATGTGTACTTAAAATCAGCATGCTTTCCCCAATCTCTTTATGTTTACTTTTACCTTTATATTGACTCAAGATACGGTCTATTTTACTGCATGTTCTATGTGCACTAGAAAAAATATATATTTTCTACTGTTGGGTGAGATTCTCTACAAATGTCGATTAGATCCAGGTGGTTTACCGTGTTGTCAGTTCTTCTATACTGTTCATTTTTTCTCTAGTAATTCTGTCAATTACTGCAAGAAGAGTGTTGAAGTCTCAATTAACATGGTGGATTTATCCGTTCTTTCTATTAAGTCCATATTTGCTAAATTGGTACAGTGCCTATGTTAAACAGTATGGAAGTTCCTCAGAAAAGTAAAAATAGAACTACCATATGATCCAGCAATTTCACTCCTAGGTATATATCCAGAAAAAAATGAAAACACTAATTCAAGAAGATACATGCACCCCAATGTTCATAGGAGAACTATTAAAAATAGCCAAGATATAGAGGCAACCCAAATGCCCATTAACAGATGAGTAGGTAAAGAAGATGTGGCATTTATATATAACAGAATATTACTCAGCCATAAAAATGAATGAAGTACTGCCACTTGTAGCAATGTGGATGGACTTAGTGAATATTATGCTTAGTGAATTAAGTCAGAGAAAAACAAGTACTGTATGATATCACTTACGTGTGGAATCTAAAAAACAATACGAATCATTGTATATGCAAAACAGAATCAAACTCACAGATATTGAAAACAAACTAGTGGTTACCAAAGGGAAGAGGGAAGGGGGGAGGGGTAAATTAGAGGTAGGGGACTAAGAGATACGAACTGCTATATATACAATACATAAGCAACAAATATATATTGTATAGCATAGGGAATTATAGCCATTATCTTGTAGTATTTTTATAATGGAGTATAAAAATATTGAGTCACTATGCTATACACCTGAAATTAATATAATTTTGTAAATTAATTATACTTGAATTTTAAAAAGTCCATATTTTCTTCAGTATTTTGAGGTACTTTTGTCAGGTGCACATATTTTTAGTGAACTGACTTCTTTTTTATGATGTAATATCCCTCCTAGTTTGATAGTTTTCTTTGATCTATAGTCTATTTTCTCATTTGATACAATCTTATTCCTGTCTGAAGAACTTTGTATAGCAATTTGAAAAAGCAAAAACAAGGTTTTCTTGCAAAGGACTCTCTTAATTTTCTTTCATCTGAGAATATATTTATTTCACCTTATTTCTTAAAGGATATTTTCCTTGCATATAGACTTCTGGGTTAACAATTTATTTCAGGTCTTTAATCAGGTTGTGCTACTTCCTTCTCACCTCTGTAGTCTTTGAAGAGAAATATACTGTCATTTGAATTGTTACCTTGTAAGCAGTTTGTCATGTTTCTCCAGCTGCTTTCAGTATTTTTTCTTTGTCTTTAATTTTTAGCAGTTGATTATGATGTATCTCAGTATCAGTTTCTTTGCATATTGTCGGAGGAGGTCATGGAGGGGACATGACCACCTGATCAGAGGGTCCTCACCCCACCCCTGTCTTTGAAATGTACCTTTTGCCCACCGTTTCCACAGTAGGTGCCAGTTTCAAGAATACAGCCTAGAGAGAGTAATATGTTGTTGAGACCATCTGGACTGTGTATGTGACCTGCACCCCTTTAAGGCCTCCATATAAACTTTTAAGGTTTCGGCCAGCAGGTGTGGAGATCTACTCCATCTTGTGGCACCCAAGACAAGCCTCCTTTGTAAGCTCCCTTGCTTATTACCTGCCACTTTCCACTCTGGAGGGGTCTGCCTCTCTCTTTGGTCTCTCCTTTCCCTCCATGTATAGGTGTCACTTTCAGACCACTCAGGAAGCTCCTGAGGTGGAAAACTAGCATGTATATACTGCTTGAGGTTCACTGAACTTCTTGAATCTATACATTTACGTATTTTGCCAAATTGAGGATTTTCTAGCCTTTCTTTTTCTCCAGCTTTTTGTATTTTTCTATTGAAATCTTTCTCAACTTCTATGAGGGGTAATCTCTCAAAGGAACTTGATATACTGTTCATTTTTTCAGTCTTTTCTCTTTTGGTCAGATTGGCTATTTTCTATTTGGAATTCAAAAGTAGATAATTTCCATTTGATTTATCAATACTTTTTCCATTATTTATTTCATTGATTGCTTTGCTGAGAATTTTTATTTTTCCATTCATTTCAAGGGTGTATGTCCTTACTTGTTGGAATATTTTTACAAAGTGCTGCTTTAAAGTTTTTCTGAAACAAATGTAATATCTGTTGTCTCAAATTTGATGTCCATTGGTGGTTTTTTCTCACGTGAGTTGATATTTTTCTGATTCTCTTTATGCTAAGAAAATTTAAATTGTGTGCTCATTTTGAATACTATGAGACTGTATCTTAACTTAAATCCTATAGAGCACATTGTTGGCATTTTTGTTGTTCTGACAGAAAATCTAAGTTGGTTAAGACTGTTAAGTTCTGTGGGTCATGGCTTCAATGTAAGCGTTGTTTTCAAATCTTTGAAGGGCTATTCAGAGCTGTCTCATCTGTGGCCTACGTACTGTCTAGTCTGGGATCTTGGCAGTGGTCTATCTCATGGTTCAGTTTCCAGTGTCTGCTCATCCTGTTCAGATCAGGTTCATACAAACACATCTTAGAGGTGAGCTCGGGAGTTCATAAACAACTATGGGGTTGCTTTCCAAAGTCTGTCTTTCTCTATAATCCCCTCCATACTTTGTGGTACCCTAGGGCTTCTTTTTTACATACTTTGGCAGAAGTCTGGGCCTTTATTTACCTGCAGTTGCCATGAACTTCCCACATCTGTACCTGTGATTCAAGAGACGAGAGGACAGAGAGAGGAAAACAAAAACCAGGAACAATAGAGATTTGCTTTATCCTCTTGGAACCATGGTCCTTCGATCAGAGGAAGTTTCCCTATCTTAGACTTGTAGATACTGCAGCTGCCTATTTTCACTGCTGCTGCTACGGCTACACCATACTCTTGTTTGGGTGTTGAGATATAGGAGGAGAGAGAGAAGTAAACCCTTGAGGATTCCTCCTATTCTCTCTGAATGTTAGGAGACCCTTTTTTTTCAAGCCAGAACTACAAGGCTTATCCTTGAGTGCACTCGGTCAGGGTCCACGCACACTTCCAGGTTTCAAGCTTCACTAAGTCCAAGTCAGTGTATACCAGCAGGGGAAAATGGCAAACTTACTACTGTTTTAGTAATATTTTGAGTTCCGGTTTTATTCCTCAATGTACTTGCTACTACTTACTTCTCAAATAGCTCTTCCACGCATTCTGTTCAGATTTTATAGCTGAATTCAGTGGAAGACACAGTGAAACGTGTTTACTTCATATTACATGGAACCAGAACTTTTCACTTCACTTATAATTTAATGAATCTTTTTTTTTTTATTCTGCCAAAAAGTACAGTCATTAGTCCTAAAAGAAAGAGGTCATTGAATTTAGAACTCAGAATAACATATTTTTTAAAACCTTTTAAAACTTGATCTACTGAACCTTTATTCATTTTTTTCAGTCCATTTTCCCCACAGTTGGAATGTGGAAAATTAGTTGTAGTTCAAGCTTTGTCAACTAACCAGTCCTACAACTGAGGCAAATCTCTATATACCTTGGAAATTGCTTTCTTCAGCAGTAAAATGAATGAAGCAGGGCAAAATATTCTACTATATTACTTCCAACCAAAATCATTTTATTTAAAATTCAATTTAAATAAATCTAAAATCCTCCTATTTTCATCTTATAACCTCTCTATGGCACGTTAAGCTTGGATCCTTTATTTTATTCCTGATAAAAAATAATTCAATTCCATTTTAAAATTATCTTATTCACTTGTGTGTTGGAGGCAAATGCCTCTGGTCCATGAGAGCATTTTGTGCACATCTCTTCCTAACTCCACATTCACTGATGACATGTTAGTTGCTTGGATTCAGCTGGAATAGGAGTATCTGCCCAATAAAAATTGTCAAATGTTGCAAATTGGATCTCTTTTTTTCTTATCTTCCCCCTTCCCCAAGCTGGTTATTAATCATTTAGCAGATACTTATTCTCCTCAATAATAGATATTTTTACTTCATAGAAAAATGATTTTATAGACTATTTCATAAATGGCAAAGGTTAACAAAAGGTAGATTAGGACATAGATCTATCATATATTAGATATATCAGTTCTTCTGGCAATACAATTTACTATCACAGAATTTGGCTGTGATTTTTGAAAACTTGCCTAGTATTTTCAGACACCCTGTCAAATTCTGATTGCAAATAAATTGAAATTATACAAATAAGTTGTAGCTTACTAGCCAAAATCTTGGTTATTTTTTTAAAGACTCTAATGATCACTCTAGGAGTAAGCCTGGCGTATATTGCTTATAGAGCCTGTACATACAGCTTATATGCTATATCCAACTATAAATATAACTGAATTGGGAGAAATTATTGAAGCAGCTGTAGTAAATCTGTTTCCAAATAACATTTAAGTAGAAAAGCCTGCAAACATAGTTTACATGAATCACCTTCAGGGAAAGTAATTTTTCCCTTATAAGAGCTCCTATATATACTTAGATTTACCAAGACATGTCTCCCCTGAATGTGGTGAGAGGTTAATTAGAGAAAGACAAGAGGGCAGTGCATATTAGTTTTGTATTGAGAAGCAGGAGGTGATGAAAGGCTCTCATCCAAGACACATTTGCCCTGGTGATTTTATCATGGTACTATAACGCAAGTTATGGTCCTCATGTCAGAAATGCAATTTCATCAAAACAAGAATGGACCTTCTATGAGAGGAATGGTTATATAAACAAATCTAAAGATTAGTATATAAAACAGGATACTACCCATCCTTTGCCATAGGACATGAACCAGGCTATTGAAATAGGCAGACTTACCTAGAATGCCAAATCATAATCAGAAGGTTATTGATATGAATCAAATGAATGTACAATGACATCAGTTCTAAGAGAGCCTGACTTGAGTCTATTTGTTTATCTCTACAATAGGATTTATCTAATCACTGAAGTTATAATTATTATCATCAGCTGAGAGAACCAGTGTTGGCTCCACAATAGGGATGAGCTTAAGTCTGGGAATAATCTATTGGCTAAGGTTGCTACTGTGACTCATCTCATCTGACAACTCCATCTGATATTCAGATTGAAGCATTCTTTTTCTTTAAAAAGGTAATATTTTATATTTTTCCAGATAACAGTGAAAGCATTTCCACACACACAGCTTCATGTCTAAGTTCTTGGGGAGAAATAATAAGCCTACTTATTTAGGAGTTTTTCTGATTTTTTTCTACATTAATGATGTCAAAATAACTTTACAAACAGGACACTGCTATAAGTGCCTATGACTAGTGTACAGAAAAGGCTGTCATATATTTATTTATATTTCTTTCCCTCACCCCTACCTCCAAAAGCATTTGATGTAGTTAACAGGTAGAAATACAGCAAAATGGAAGATTCAACAAGAAAAAACAATCTTCTTAGGTAAGTGGCAGTTGTGGCTGTATGAACTACTTTTTGCTTCTAAAAATAAAAAGATAATGAAATTAAAAAATTTTAAATACAGACATAAGTTCAAAAGAAAATACTCAAGTGCCAGAAATCAACACTACCAAATAAACACCACTCACTAGTTGAGGGAAACAGAAAGAAAGCTTGTTGTCTGGCTGATATTGAAGTGGAGGGGGAAAGGTTCTTCAGTAGCAGAGGATTAAGTTTTTCTAGATATAAGGATAATGTGATTACCTAATCTCTTAATATGATTGTTGACCACAGAAAGACTTATGTCTAAAAACCCGTATTTTATTTCTTTTCAGATTACAGGTGGCTAGCTTGGACAGAAATTGTTTTAATTTTTATAAAACTTTACAGAAAAACCTAAGGAATAGCTGATAAATATTTGTAAAAGACATTTTTATGTACCCTAGTCTCATTAATATGCTCTCTGATTTCCAAATAGACAACAGGCAATAATTCAATTGAAGATTTGAAGAATAACTGTTGTGGTCTTTCATAGAAATCATTAGCCAAAGAAAATTGGTGGTACTAGTAATTCAGGGCATGAATTTAATATAAACTCTATGGTGTGTATTTCCCCCAGGCAGAGAGATAAAAACAGAAATCATCTGACATTCACTACTATGTCCTTCCAAAAGTATTTTCCATTTGTGTCATTAGATCCATTCTCCACAACAATTCTCTACAAGAAGCAGACCAGGATGGACTAATCAATGAGAACACTTTCTTCTGTTGTTGTGTTCAAGCAACAGGATCCCTGGCCCTGGGTCTGAGGGAGAATGAGAATGATGTTGATTATCCTACCAAATGCTCTACGTGGATCACATCAGGCTAACTGCATCTGTCATAGCTCCTCTCAAGGTATCCTTTTCTCTGTTAGTCTCCTGTTCCTCCCTTAATTACTCAAATCTGACGGTGCTATTTGTTTCCTCTTAAAAACCTTATTGACAGAGTATGTTTATTTTACTGGTCTTCATTGGTGTTATGATTTTCCATTTTTCTTACTTCATTAATTTGTCTTTACCCTTTCCCCTTTTTATTTTGATTAATTTTATTGTTATTTTCTAGCTGGGTATTTGAAATGCTTACTATACACACACACACACACACACACACACACACAACACACATATATATGTATATTATCTTTCCATACATCTGGATAATTCTATTATTTTCTCTGCTTGGACTTCTTCCCCTCCTCTCAAGTTAACTCAATTATACTTATTTCATAATTTAACCTTTTCTTGCTTTGGAAAAGCTTTTCTACCAACTAATTCATAGTCTCTTCTCTTCACTATTAAAATACTTATTATTAGTAGCACTCATCCACCATTTGTCATTTACAGTACAATCTTGTGAAATTTAGTTATTTTTCTAGACTCATTCTTAGAAAAATTCACTTAATATTTGCTTCATGATGTAATATAGCTTTTAGGGGTTTGTTGTTGTTGTTTTGGGTTTTTTTCAGTGCTGTCTTGACAATTTTGAAGCCCTGGCTAAAGGCTGTCCAGTTCCCCTCTGAGCACCTGATTAAGGCCATACCCTAATCACTTCTTTCACTGGTTTCTCTGATATTAAGGATTTATGACATTAGACTGCACCCACCCATTTAATCCAAGATAATCTCCCCATCTCAATGTTCATAACTGTAATATATCTGCAAAGTTCCTTTTGCCATGTAATGTAACACAGTTACAGGTCTGGTGATGAAAGTGTGGACGTCTTTGGGGAGGCATTATTCTACTGTAACCTAAAGCCAGTCAGCACCCTGGAGCTCAGCCCAAGTCTGAAGAAGAGAGTTCCAACAAAATCTATCCTGAAGCCTTGAAGAATAGAAGTGAACCCTATTAGCTACCTGGAGACAAGCCCGCTCTTCTTACATGTTCAAGCAAAGCCAACAAACTGAGCTCAGCTGTAGTCAAACCATAGTTGGCCTGCACACCCATAAACATAAAAAATATTTGTTGGTGACACAAAGGCACAGTTACACAGTATTATTACATTAAAAACAGACAAATACAGAATAGGTACAAGAGGTAATGGTTGGATCAACATGGATGTTGTCGGGATGTCTAAATCCAGTGGTGTTTAAAGTGTCTGTAGCAGATAGATACAATGTAAGGTATTTTGGTTATCATGGCATTAATCCTTAAGATTTTAAAGCTAAGCCCTGTGCATTTTCTACATACAATGCCTCTCCTTTTGAGAAACACTTTTAACTTAATACTATGTCCTAGAAGATGATTGAATGCTTGACTATGAGCCATCAAGTTATTTGTGACCTAAGATTCTCATTCTGAAATGGGTATTTTCTGACGTACCAAGTCATAAATTTTGGCATTCACAGCAGCTTTCCATAATCAAACACAAATTTAATATATGAGATCAAGCTCAAGGAACTCTATAAGGAACAAGTTCCATTATGTTCCAAGCCCTACTAAGTAGGCCAGATTCTTATGGCGTCTCCTCCTGATATACAGCTCCCTTTTCAACCCATATACATGACCTCATGAGGAATTTCCTATAATTAGCTGACTGCAGAAAAAGAAGTTGAACTTTGCACCACCTGCTGGTAGAAAATATCAACATTGCAGTCCCAATCAGGGGGTTCTTAAATGATAGTGGTAAAGGAAATTCTCAGTAAAGAGAAGTTCAAGTAATGTGCGATTGATCACTTCCTCTGGTTGTATAGATGACCAGCGTCATCTACAGTGATTCATGATCCATGACTCACATGTTGGCTGGATGGCATGAAGCAGGACAAAACATGATCCATAAATTGATGACAAGATGTGAAGGGAGGAGATAGGTCAAACGACATCTTAGGAGGGGCAAAAAGTATAACCACAACAGAGAAAGCTCTTAATATCCTGGTAGGAAAGATGAACAGTTCTGTGTATGTCTTACAGCCTCTCTGCTCAGAAACCCTATATCTTTCTCAATGGCCTCTTGAATTAATTGACCGTGGTGATAGGAATAGAGGTTAGTTGTAGACTTTAATACATAGTACTTCCTCTATCTAAGGTTTGATTTGGCTAGAGCTACTTGCTAGTGGCAGTGATAAGCAGTGAGCTCCCAATATGACAACACTCCCCTGGGACAAACATGTTACCTGTTAACAGGTTGATTATCTTGCATATCTTCATATTGGAAATGGCAGCATCTGTGTTTCCTAAGAATAGATATTTACTCTGAATATAGACCTGCTTTTCCTGCCTTATATAATGCTCTATTCATAATCATGTGCCATCATTTACCATAAAGCCTTGTTATACACACAACAACCTTAAAGCTGTTAAAGAGCTGTGGAATATTTGGAAAACAGTATCTGCAGAGTAAACAGTGTGTGGGCAACGTCCTGTAGGATGTGTTATATGCTCTGCACTAGTGATCAGTGTAATAGCACTCCTTCTCTTATAGCCAGATACATAGGTCCAAGGACCAAGGTGTGGACATGAGAGTAGTTGTTCATAATATGGTTCTTAATTTCCTATTAGAAAAACTTTCATTTTGTATCTTCACAGCATTTGGCTCTGATGATCTGGAGATCATGTTTCCTAAGGGAAGGATGTTTTCACCAAGGGACTCAAGATTGATTCCGTTAAGCCAGAAGTTGAGCATTTTGTGCTCCTTCTGCTACTGAAGCACTAGGTAAAAAGAAGAGGTTTGCTGCATTAGTGGGGCTGATTTGTCTTGATCAGCTTTCTACTACTCAATGGTAGCAGAGAGAAGTAGGCCTGGAATTCAGGAGATTCTCTTACTACATCTGTGTTTTCTGGTAAAAAGTAATAGAAAAATAGAACTACTTCACACACGGTCATTACTTAGGACACAGGTTCTTCTGGGAATAAATCTGAGAACTCACCAGACAAAAAACTATGATTAGCTGTCATGCTGGCTGAGGATGAAGGGAATGTGGAAGGGGTAGTGATAAGGGAAGTTACAAATACCAACTATGACAATGTGACCTTATACAAAAACCAAGGATTGTAGTGAGTATTCATATTTTCTTTTTTGCTTTTATATACATATATATATATTTGTAGATATTAAAAATCAGTTTTTCATCTTTCTCTCTATGGTTCTCTTATTATTTAATGTAAATGGGGTCACTAGAGATTGAATTTATATTTTAGATCTTTAAGTTTCAAGATACCTAAGAGGGAAACTGACTGAGCTAGAAAAGATATGAACACTATCGAGATGAATAGAATGGCACATGGGATTTTGTATCTCCCCTTCTGGGGAGAAGACAATTTATTCCCTTGACTTTACAAGGATAGTTCTGACAAGATAAGCAAAGCATGATGCTATTACCTTTGGTCAGAACTTTAATATGTATAAAAGGAGTGTGCATAGATGCTAAGTCCACAAACATTATACATGCACCATACAGGATTGTCTGAGGTCAATTAGGCATCACTTCCAACTGTGAAGTGGGAACTACATTTCCCAGAATCACCTTCACTGTATGGTCATTGGATAAGATTTTCCTAGGAGAGGAGTTCAGGACTTCTGGAAGGCTGGAGTGAAGGGGAAGCCATTATTTCCTGTGTAGAAATGAAGTTCACAGTAGCACCCTGGCAAACTCTTGAGGACTACCCTCTTCACTGTAACAGACTGGACAATTTGTTGGGAGCTCCTCAAAAGTCCTCAAAGAATGTAGCAGTTTACAGGGAGACACTTGAGGATCTCTGGTTCAGTTTTTCAGGAGAAAAAAAACTTCAGTGTCAGTACCTATGACCTTCAGTGGCTGCTCCCCAAACAAGTGGTATAAACTTTCCCTGAATTTCGCCTCCCAAGCAATTTCAAACTCATGTAAAGATCTAATTCAATATTCCATGCAAGGACTTCCCTGGCGGTCCAGTGGTTAAGACTTTGCCTTCCAATGCAGGGGGTGCAGGTTCAGTCCCTGGTCGTGGAGCTAAGATCCCACATGCCTTGTGGCCAAAAAACCGAAACATAAAACAGAAGCAATATTGTAACAAATTCAATAAAGACTTTAAAAATGGTCCACATCAAAAAAATCTTTAAAAAAAAACATATTCAGTGCAGAGTAGCTTCTGTTTTCGTGACTGAATCCAGACTGATATTGGATTGTAGTTCCTGGAGGACTGCAAATGGAATATGTGTTTTCTGTATCCATTTAGTGTTTGGTGCTGAATAATTGTTCAATAAATTGTTTATCCAGGTCAGATCTTATCTTCACCTCATATAGTGAAAAAGCTAACAACAACAAAAAAAGTGGTAGGGAATTTTAGGAGGAGATAAGACTTTTGCTTCCCATGTCATTATGTTTCTGTATTGAACAATAATGAACAGTAATCCTCTCGAGTATTCAAAGGTCTTGAATTATTTACCTAATCCTTTGTGTCATTGAATATTTCTCTATTTTACCTAACAGATTTTCCATTGATAGCTTAGTCTACTGGGGTTTCTGTATGTCAGCTGCCTCAATGACGGAAGGAAGTAGACAACAAACAAACAAAACAAAAAACAAACAAAACACTACTGAGAAAGACTACAACCAAAAACTTTTCACCTGTTCAATTAAATAGAGTAGGATAAGGTTGTAGGTAACCCTAACTACTACTTTTGTAGTACTCCAGTTCTGAAATTTAACTTGAAATATAATTTCATAAAAATATGTCCTATATTAAAAATCCATTCTTTAAATGTCATTAATAACTTTTAAATACCTTTATAAGTCAATCTTTGCTCTTCTCTTTCCTGAAATTCACTTTATTGAACAGATTTAAAATTATGTCTTCATGGAAATATTTGTTCAACCTCTACTACAAATTTCAGAGATTGATAGTCACATGCATGCATGGAAATCCTTTGAGGGCATGGCTCCTAAATCTTGTATGCTTACTGGTTTTTATTTTATTTTTTCTCCTCCAAAGATGGCTGTGAGTAAGTGGAAACATTAAAGCCAGGAAAATTGAGGTTCTGTGTTGAGGATAGATAATCAAACACAATCGGAGCTGTGAACAGACTCTGAGTTTTATAATTTAATATCAGCAACACCAACTGGAAAGCAGTCCATAGGAAATTATAAAATTTCACTGACACCATTTTGAGAACAATGCATTCAATTCACTTAATTCTTTCTACTACTGACCACTTACTTCCAAGAACTGGCAAGATATGCTTTCTACTGACAGTAATCCTTGCTATTGATTTCAAAAGTCGGCTTCAGCTAAAGTAAATTGACATTCATATTACTAGCTTAGCAGGGATGAAAGTTTAAGTTTATTGCTCTGCCCTGAGGGGCAGCAGCGGCACATAACATAAAAGGCTTTGATCTGGCTTCTAAGGTAAAAGGAAAGAAAATGTATATAAAAGTAGCAGTTCTGTTTTTCATACACCAATTTAGCTGTGCAATGGACTACATGGTTTTTATTGCAGTGACTGCGGAGAAAGGCACATTTTAGTGAATGAGTTTATAAACAGATATCATCTGGTTGGATTCAGCTGTTAGTAAGTGTAATGCAAAAACAGAAGTATCAAATTAAGCATGATTCAACTCGGGAAACAAACTTTTTAAAATTCTAACTATTTTCTTTAAAACCTAGACAAGAATAAAAGTTCCCTGAATTCACAACACATTAAAACTATCTGTGCCTGAACAGTGATAATAAAAGCAGAAACTAGCATGATTCAGTATTATTGTCTCAATAATAATGCTATTCGTGTTATTAAATTTGGATTGCCCACTTCTACTTTTATGCCACACTTATATTATCATGTTAGAAAATAAATTCAATTTCCCATTTTATATTGCTGCAAAGCTATTTTAAGATATTTTACAGAATCTATGATCCTGCTCTTTTGATAGATTCTATTATTTCTTTTTTCATTAATATTGATTAAATGTATATTTTCCTCCCTGCTTTTGCACATTTCAGTCTATGTACTTTCAAGTATTTAATCACTGAGTTATAACTTTAATCATAAACAGATTTCCATTCAAACTCTCTTCTCTTTATATTTGGTTCAATGTTTAGACCTCATTCTATTAAGATTCTAATATCCATTTCGATATTTAAAACATTTTTAATTTACAGACTATTATGAAAAGAACTCCTTTTGTGTCCATCGGGTTGTAATAATACCTTAGTACATATTACTTAAATTAATAACTCAGGAAGTAATTGCTGATATTTACACTCTAATGAAAAACCTGAGCATGTCATATTTTTGCAAATGTTTGTTTTCTTAGCTATTCATAAATCTTTTTGAAAAACTGGTTTTGAGACTTCATAAATATTATGAAATTCCATTTTCTCTACAATTTCTATTTAGTTATCTTTAAATGGAGGCAATCGCACAACAATTTGAGATGTATGGAATATGTTTTAATTGGTATTACAAACCTATTGTGCTAAGTATAGGAAAACAGTCTTTGTAATATATCCTAAAAATTCTGCTTCATCACAAAAATATATTTTTAAAATATCACTGGATTTGAAGAGCATGAGAATGGTGAATATTTATTTTGTCTTTTAAATTCTATACAAGTAGGCTGGCACAAAGCAGGTAACACTGGATTTTGCTAAAGGTAAGAATATAATTAGAACACAAGCACACACAAAATGATTCTATTTTGTATGATACAAGGAAATAATGGTATATGTTTTAAAGGAGATTAAAAGACAAATCATAAGGTTGTTAATAAACTGGCAACATTATTAATTTTCACCAAAAAAATTCACAGGAAGTTTTATAAATATTTATACTACTAAAGTTTTTTAGGTCTAAGATTATAAAGAGAAAAAAAAGGCCCCCACTCTCCAGATAGTCAGCAGTGATGATTTTGAAAATATAAATAAAAATATATGTATAAAATTCAAATGTATAAAATGAAAAGGAAAATTCCATACTCCCTTCTACATTTCTCTATCCTTCCTGTCAAATGTACCTCCCACTAACATTTTTTTGCATTTCATAAAAGTAAACATACAGCTAGATAAATAAATGCATGTCAGTCATATCTTTTGATATGAACACATAGTTTTTTAATACAATTTATCCTTTCAATATATAGTACTATAAACATTCCATCTATTGCTTTTTTTCATAAGATATTTTGGATGTATTTCCATATCAGCACAAAAGATCTACCTTGTTCATTGTATATATCTGTATTCTATATACATGCACTGTATTCTATATACATATAAGTTCTGCTAATTAAATGTCACATTATTATACTTATTTTGATATTATATGCAATCTTGCAAACCATATTTTGGTGTATGTAAGCATATGTTTAAAGTATAACCCTACACGTGGAATCTATTGTTCATTAAGTAAGTGCAATTTTCATTCGTATAGATATCATCAATTTTGTTCCAAAGGGGTTAGCAGTTGCCATGAATTTATTCCCTGAGTCTTCGTTTTCTCTCTCTCATTTCTCTCTCAATTATCAGGTGTCAACAGTGGAAAAAAATGCTATCTTGTTTGTATTTTTATTTTTTTAATTACAAATGAGGTTTTATGTCTGTGTGTTTATTAGTATCTCTAATTGCTCTGTTATTTTGCTCTAAATTGCTGATTTATATCCTTTCATAATTGGTCTATTTTTAAATCTTCAATGAGCCTTTTATACATTAATAAAGTTAATTGTAAAAATGTGTTTTTTTCTATTTTTTCTTTTTATTTCTTATTTTTTTTGCTTGCTGTCATTATTTTAGGGAAAAAAAATAAATGTTTTTACTCCCCTGCCCCGTTTGTGACTCTTGATGAAAAGGATTGAATCTTTTTTTTTTTCTTAAATCACTAATATTTACTGTGAACAAAATCCCTACTCTGAGTCTATATCTGAATTTTTTCTTCTGTTTTATTAAATTTCTTGCCTCTTTCTTCTCTGGATTTTGTTATCTTCTAGTGAATCTAGTATAACCCAATTCAGGCTTCTTGTTTTTATTTAAAGGACTATATGGATAATTGCTTTCTAATGTACTCTGAAGAAAGGAAACCTTTTTCATGTTGGCTGTCATTTCCATTTTAATACTGTCAGAGTAGATACCATTGTAGTTTAAAAATATTA
Source organism: Balaenoptera ricei (assembly GCF_028023285.1). Classification (NCBI taxonomy): domain Eukaryota; kingdom Metazoa; phylum Chordata; class Mammalia; order Artiodactyla; family Balaenopteridae; genus Balaenoptera; species Balaenoptera ricei. Next base: position 81,466,227 of record NC_082641.1, read on the forward strand.
ACTTTTTTTTTCACTTTCAATGAGAATTTTGGCTTCATTTCTTTGTGTTTTTTAACTATCTATTTTTTCCATTTATAGGAATCAGATTTACCCTTAGGTTCTTCAGTGGTGAAGAATGCTGAATTATAGTCATTTATCCCCTCCTATTCACCATCTTCCCATAACCTTTGGTAAACCTCTCAGATGTGCTGTAGTAGAGGTGCTTAGTTTACCCATCACTACCCCAAATATTTTTTATCAAAATTAAAAGGTTATTTGGTATGTAAAAAGTGAGTTCAGAACTCCATTGTGTCAAATTCAACACTGCATTTTACATATCTTTTCTTTTTGGAGTCCTGGACATCCCTAGTGACCTTTAAGATTCCTGCAGTGGTGATGCTAATACAGTCTCTCCAATCACATCCACCAAATTGGAGCCTGCCTGTATTAGGAAGTGGAAAATCTTCAATTTCTTCCACTTTTCAATTTTAATTTCTTCAGTCTCAGCTTAGATTTTTAGATAAAGTAATGCAGGTGAAGAAATAACTGAATTGTCATCCTTTTTGGAAGGCCCCAAGCTGAAGTAATTATAGCCACCTTTACATTCTACACAAGCATGAATTCCACCAGGGTGTGTGTATTGCTGCAGGAGAGACTCTTAACTCAAGAAACTGGCTTACACCCTTGTGGCGGTGGGAGGTATAATTCCTCAAAATGGCTTTATTTGTATAACTTATTCTAGTCTTCTTGTTTTCTCTGTAAGACCAATTTTAACAGTGCATCACGTTCAAAGGAACATAAATTCAAGTCTAAAAGGCTTGAAAGTGGTGTGATCTTTATGCAGCTTACTTGAAACGGAAGTCTGGAAACAGTGGAATTTCATCCTGATGCACAGCACCAATGTTCTACAATCCTTCTTTGAACAGCTTTTCCCTCAAAGTTCCTACCATCCCAAGGGCTACTTCCTCTAACATGCTGTCCACCCCAAACTTCATTCTGTCTTTAATTAATTCTGCCCTTTCACTGTGCAGATATCCTCTTTTCTTTGATAAATAGATTTAGTCTTCTTTTGATGTAAAACAAATTTGCTTTTACCTGATTATTCCATGTTAACATCTCTATATCAAATGACAACAGAACAGAACCACGTAGAAAGAAGAAAGGTGGAATGATCTGAATGAGTATACATCACCTAATATTTTTTCCGTTATACTTATGAAAACACATGTGATTAGCTAAAATTAGAACTGTTTATCCCCCTGAAAGTAGCTAGATACAGAGATAAACATTTCCTGTTCAGGTAACTGACTGAGACTTCCCCTCCTTATACAGGGAACTATACTCAATCTCTTGTAATAACCTATAATGGGAAAGAATCTAAAAAAGAATACATATATGTATGTATATATACATATATATGGATCACTTTGCTGTACACCTGAAACTAACACAATACTGTAAATCAACTATATTTCAATAAAAATTTAAAAAATGAATAAATAACCCTGAGTGTAAAATACCCTGTTGACAACTTGTTTACCCCTCCCTGTAAAAATGGTCAAGGCAAAATCTCTGCTGAGATGCTGATCTTCAGATATGGTCTGTTCTCCCTATTGCAATAGCCTAAATAAAATCATCTTCTTAATTGTCTGGTGAGTTTTGTCTTTGACAGTACCATACATCTACATCAATAATTCTAAACAGATAGATAAAAGAATTGGTAACAGCATTTAAATTGAGGCAAGTGACTTAAAAAATGGAAACAATATGCAGGAAACAGATGAATACAAAACACATTTTTCATTGTCTATCATAACTTGACAGATAGATAATACAAGATTCTACATTAAAACCTTATAGCATAAGAGTTTGAACTATTTAGATCAGTGTCAACAAATGGTGCATAGAAGATTCATTTCTAGAGAGAATTTTTTTTTGCATACAGAAATAAAGTAAAACACTTACCTTTTCTTGACTGCTATATAATCTTCAATTTTCTTCTCTAAACAAGTCTATTCTGCACAATCTGCTCTATTTTATTATTACTATTTTTAAGTATATCTAGTAAATAGAAGAGATATAGAATTTGCCAAACTCTCAGTATGATGTGGAATCCAAGAAAGTACAGAAAGGGCAATACTAAATTTTGAGAGACATAATTGGACTGAAAAACTTCTAGTATTAAATCATTTACAATCTGAAATACATATATATATATACACACACACATATATATATTCTGTTTGCCTCATTGTTCACTTTGTCTTTTTTTTTTTTTTTTTTTTGCAACTTCTGAGCGTTCCTTCAGATAATTGGATCCACATATACTGCCCATAGTTTCTCTTTCGTTTTAAAAGAGTTCCTTGTCCTAGTGAAATCCACAGCACCCAGCAAGGCACTGGCTCCGTTTTTAGTATTGCCAGACTTCTCTAATTATTTTCTCTTAGCCACAGTTTTACCTGATAAAATGGGGGGACAGATCATGATTCCCAGTTGTCTTTTTTTGTAGTATGTGTAATAGAGAAAATAACCCTTAAATTCTTAAGTATTTTTCAAAATTATCAAGGTCATAATAAAACAAAGCAAAACTTAGACACAGTCACAGATTGGAAGAGACAAAGGAGACATGATTAAACACAATGTGGAATCCAGCATGTAGCAGACAAAGAGCACTACCGGAAAAAATCTGAGGAAATCTGAATCAAGTCTGGAGTTTAGCTGATAGTAATACACAAATGTGGTTCTTTGTTTTGACAAATAGACCATCATTATGTAAAATTTTAACATTGGCGAAATCTGGATGAGGGCATATGGAGATTCTCTGTTATCTCTGCAACTTTTCTGTAAATCTAAAATTACCACAAAATACAAATTTAAAACCAAAAGACACCAACATATAAAGGTACCTGCTGTGTTCTTCTTCTCCAAGCCAGGTCTCGAACAAGGTACCTTCTTCTGAGAGACTGCCTGAAGGTCCTGGCCCCATTCGTTGAGCTGATTCTGATTTGGATTCAGTGATGTCACTTGGTGCTCCCCAACCTGGAGATCAAAGGAATGATATGTATCTATCTTCTCTGATTATCATTTTGGTTGAGAGTCAGCCTTTTTGCCCATCTTCCCCATTCTGGGTAGTTTTCTGTCACTCACTCTCAGAAGCTGTGACACATAAAATTCTTTAGGGAAAAAAGTGTTGTAGCCCCTCTTTCCATATGATTCAAACTCCATTTTATGGCATCATTTGGGACTCAAACCATCCTATCATTTATTTCCATTCCTAAATTATAACAACTCCACTAATTTACACATGTAATTCCTTCTGCCAAAAGTAAATAAAAATCAAGATATGAAAGCTAATTTCTGCCTGTCTCTCAAGCTCACCGATTAGTCAAATATCACCAGCAAGTCTAATTCCCCTTAGGTAGACACAGAATTCTTCTCATTATCACTACAAAGCAATGGTGAGCACAGTCCTTTGATTCAAGAAAAACATCGATTAAAGATAAAAATAAAAACAACTGACTATTTAAGAATGATGAAGATTGAAGATTAAGAATAGGTTATCTGATGGAGTTGTATTCATTACTTTCCTTAAATAATGAGAAATCTGCATTTACAACCCATCTCTGAAACAAATGTAACTCATGCTATAAAGCCTTGCCAATAAATAGTTGGGCTCTAATAAAGACACTTCCCTATAAATACATGTGAATCTGAAGAATATATAAAATTTTTCACTATGTGGAACAATAGTTTCATTACCACCATTTTCTGCTTCCATCCAATATTAATCACCTCTCATGGGGTTAATGATTAACCCCTCAGGCTCAGGATGATAGGCTATTTCCTCCTAGGACTTCAAGCCATCTAAAAAGTTTGTTTCCCACATATTCACCCAATGCTGTATGGGAATCAGATGTGGTTGAGAGCCCTTTAAAACAGCTAAAAGTCCGTTCATAGAGTTCTCTGATTCATAGGCCAAAAAGTTAATATGTTATTTATGTCTATTTAGCTGCCTTATTGTTAGAAGTTAAAGTGTTTGAAGAGGAAGGGAACATTTTTTTTTAAAACATCTTTATTGGAGTGTAATGTTAGTTTCTGCTGTATAACAAAGTAAATCAACTATATGTATACATATATCCCCATATCCCCTCCCTCTTGCATCTCCCTCACACCCTCCCTAACCCATGCCTCTAGGTGGTCACAAAGCACCAAGCTGATCTCCCTGTGCTATTCAGCTGCTTCCAACTAGCTATCTATTTTACATTTGGTAGTGTATATATGTCCATGCTACTCTCTCACTTCGTCCCAGCTTACCCTTCCCCATCCCCATGTCCTCAACTCCATTCTCTATGTCTGCGTCTTTATTCCTGTCCTGCACTAGGTTCATCAGAACCATTTTTTTTTTTTTTTTTTTAGATTCCATACATATGTGTTAGCATACAGTATTTGTTTTTCTCTTTCTGACTTACTTCACTCTGTATGACAGACTCTAGGTCCATACACCTCACTACACATAAATCAATTTCATTTCTTTTTATGGCTGAGTAAGTATCCATTGTGTATATGTGCCACATCTTCTTTATCCATTCATCTGTCGATGGACACATAGGTAGCTTCCATGTCCTGGCTATTGTAAATAGTGCTGCAAAGAACACTGTGGTACATGACTCCTTTTGAATTACGGTATTCTCAGGGTATATGCCCAGTAACGGGATTGCTGGGTCATATGGTAGTCCTATTTTTAGTTTATTAAGGAACCTCCATACTGTTTTCCATTGTGGATGTATCCATTTACATTCCCACCAACAGTGAAAGAGGGTTCCCTTTTCTCCACACCCTCTCCAGCATTTATTGTTTGTAGAGTTTTTGATGATGGCCATTCTGAGTGGTGTGAGGTGATACCTCATTGCAGTTTTGATGTGCATTTCTCTAATGATTAGTAATGTTGAGCAACCGTTCACGTGTTTGCTGGCAATCTGTATATCTTCTTCGGAAAAATGTCTATTTAGGTCTTCTGCCCATTTTTGGATTGTGTTGTGTTTTTTGATATTGAGCTGCATGAGCTGCTTGTAAATTTTGGAGATTAATCCTTTGTCAGTTGCTTCATTTGCAAATATTTTCTGCCATTCTGAGGGTTGTCTTTTCATCTTGTTTATGGTTTCCTTTGCTGTGCAAAAGATTTTAAGTTTCATTAGGTCTCATTCGTTTATTTTTGTTTTTATTTCCATTTCTCTAGGAGGTGGGTCAAAAAGGATCTTGCTGTGATTTATGTCTTGGAGTGTTCTGCCTTGTTTTCCTCTAAGAGTTTTATAGTGTCTGGCCTTACATTTAGGTCTTTAATCCATTTTGAGTTTATTTATGTGTATGGTGTTACAGAGTGTTCTAATTTCATTCTTTTACATGTAGCTGTCCACTTTTCCCAACACCACATATTGAAGAGGCTCTCTTTTCTCCATTGTATATTCTTGCCTCCTTTATCAAAATTAAGGTGATCATATGTGCATGGGTTTATCTCTGGGCTTTCTATCCTGTTGCATTGATCTATATTTCTGTTTTTGTGCCAGTACCATAGTGTCTTGATTACTGTAGCTTTGTAGTATGGTCTGAAGTCTGGGAGCCTGACTCCGCCAGCTCCGTTTTTCTTTCTCAAGATTGCTCTGGCTATTCAGGGTCTTTTGTGTTTCCATACAAATTGTGAAATTTTTTGGTCTAGTTCTGTGAAAAATGCCATTGGTAGTTTGAAAGGGATTGCATTGAATCTGTAGATTGCTTTGGGTAGTAGAGTCATTTTCACAATGTTGATTCTTCCAATCTAAGAACATGGTATATCTCTCCATCTGTTTGTATCATCTTTGACTTCTTTCATCAGTATCTTCCAGTTTTCTGCATACAGGTCTTTTGTCTCCTTAGGTAGGTTTATTCCTAGGTATTTTACTCTTTTTGTTACAGTGGTAAATGGGAGTTTTTCCTTAATTTCTCTTCCAGATTTTTCATCATTAGTGTATAGGAATGCAACAGATTTCTGTGCATTAATTTTGTATCCTGCTACTTTACCAAATTCATTGATTAGCTCTAATACTTTTCTGGCAGCATCTTTAGGATTCTTTATGTATAGTATCATGTCATCTGCAAACAGTGACAGCTTTACTTCCTATTTTCCAGCTTGGATTCCTTTTATTTCTTTTTCTTCTCTGATTGCTGTGGCTAAAACTTCCAAAACTACGTTGAATAAGAGTGGTGAGAGTGGGCAACCTTGTCTTGTTCTTGATCTTAGAGGAAATGGTTTCAGATTTTCACCATTGAGAATGATGTTGGCTGTGGGTTTGTCATATACGGCCTTTATTATGTTGAGGTAAGTTCCCTCTATGCCTACTTTCTGGAGGGTTTTTATCATAAATGGGTGTTGAAATTTGTTGAAAGCTTTTTCTGCATCTATTGAGATGATCATATGGTTTTTAGCCTTCAATTTGTTAATATGGTTTAATACATTGATTGATTTGCATATATTGAAGAATCCTTGGATTCCTGGGATAAACCCCACTTGATCATGGTGTATGATCCTTTTAACGTGTTGTTGGATTCTGTTGGCTAGTATTTTGTTGAGGATTTTTGCATCCTTGTTCATAAGTAATATTGGCCTGTAGTTTTCTTTCTTTGTGACATCTCTGTCTGGTTTTGGTATCAGGGTGATGGTGGCCTTGTAGAATGAGTTTGGGAGTGTGCCTCCCTCTGTATATATTGGAAGAGTTTGAGAAGGATAGGTGTTAGCTCTTCTCTCAATGTTTGATAGTATTCACCTGTGAAGCCATCAGATCCTGGGCTTTTGTTTGTTGGAAGATTTTTAATCACAGTCTCAATTTCATTGCTTGTGATTGGTCTGTTTATATTTTCTATATCTTCCTTTTTCAGTCTCAGAAGGTTGTGCGTTTCTAAGAATTTGTTCATTTCTTCCAGGTTGTCCATTTTATAGGCCTACAGTTGCTTGTAGTAATCTCTCATGATTCTTCGTATTTCTGCTGTGTCAGTTGTTACTTCTCCTTTTCCATTTCTAATTCTATTGATTTGAGTCTTCTCGCTTTTTTTTCTTGATGAGTCTGGCTAATGGTTTATCAATTTTGTTTATCTTTTCAAAGAACCAGCTTTTAGTTTTATTGATCTTTGCTATTGTTTCCTTCATTTCTTTTTCATTTATTTATGATCTGGTTTGTATTATTTCTTTCCTTCTGCTAACTTCGGCGTTTTTTTTGTTCTACTTTCTCTAATTGCTTTAGGTGTAAGGTTAGGTTGTTTGAGATTTTTCTTGTTTCTTGAGGTAGGATTTTATTGCTATAAACTTCCCTCTTAGAACTGCTCTTGCTGCATCCCATAGGTTTTGGCTCATCGTGTTTTCATTGTCATTTTTTCTAATTATTTTTTGATTTCCTCTTTGATTTCTTCAGTGATCTCTTGGTTATTAAGTATTGTATTGTTTAGACTCCATGTGTTTGTATATTTTACAGATTTTTTCCTGTAATTGATATCTACTCTCATAGCATTGTGGTCAGAAAAGGTACATGATATGATTTCAATTTTCTTAAATTTACCAAGGCTTAATTTGTGACCCAAGATCTGATCTCTCCTGGGGAATGTTCCATGAGCACTTGAGAAGAAAGTTTATTCTGCTGTTTTTGGATGGAATGTTCTATAACTATCAATTAAGTCCATCTTATTTAATGTATCATTTAAAGCTTGTGTTTCCTTATTTAATTTCATTTTAGATGATCTGTCCATTGGTGAAAGTGGGGTGTTAAAGTCCCTTACTATGTTTGTGCTACTGTTAACTTCCCTTTTTATGGCTGTTAGCATTTGCATTATGTATTGATGTGCTCCTATGTTGGGTACATAAATATTTACAATTGTTATTTCTTCTTCTTGGATTTATCCCTTGATCATTATGTAGTGTCCTTCTTTGTCTCTTGTAATAGTCTTTATTTTAAAGTCTATTTTGTCTGATATGAAAATTGCTACTCCTGCTTTCTTTTGATTCCCATGTGTATGGAATACCTTTTTCCATCCCCTCACTTTCAGTCTGTTTGTGTCCCTAGGTCTGAAGTGGGTCTCTTGTAGGCAGCATATATATGGGTCTTGTTTTTGTATCCATTCAGCTAGTCTATGTCTTTTGGTTGGAGCATTTAATGCATTTACATTTATGGTAGTTATTGATATGTATGTTCGTATTCCCATTTTCTTAATTGTTTTGGGTTTGTATTGTAGGTCTTTTCCTTCTCTTGTGTTTCCTGCCTAGAGAAGTTCCTTTAGCATTTGTTGTAAAGCTGGTTTGGTGGTGCTGAATTCTCTTAGCTTTTGCTTGTCTGTAAAGGTTTTAATTTCTCTGTCGAATCTGAATGAGATCCTTACTGGGTAGAGTAATCTTGGTTGTAGGTTTTTCCCTTTCATCACTTTGAATATGTCCTGCTACTCCCTTCTGGCTTGCAGAGTTTCTGCTGAAAAATCAGCTGTTAACCTTATGGGGATTCCCGTGTATGTTATTTGTTGCTTTTCCTTTGCTGCTTTTAATATTTTTTCTTTGTATTTTACTTTTGATAGTTTGATTAATATGTGTCTTGGTGTGTTTCTCCTTGGATTTATCCTGTATGGGACTCTGTGCTTCCTGGAATTGATTGACTATTTCCTTTCTCATATTAGGGAAGTTTTCAACTATAATCTCTTCAAATATTTTCTCAATCCCATTCTTTTTCTCTTCTTCTTCTGGGACCCCTATAATTCGACTGTTGGTGCATTTAACGTTGTCCCAGAGGTCTCTGAGACTGTCCTCAATTATTTTCATTCTTTTTTCTTTATTCTGCTCTGTGGTAGTTATTTCCACTATTTTATCTTCCAGGTCACTTAGCCGTTCTTCTGCCTCTTTTATTCTTCTATTGATTCCTTCTAGAGAATTTTAATTTCATTTATTGTGTTGTTAATCAGTTTGTTTGCTGTTTAGTTCTTCATGGTCCTTGTTAAACGTTTCTTGTATTTTCTTCATTCTATTTCCAAGGTTTTGTATCACCTTTACTATCATTTCTCTGAATTCTTTTTCAGGTAGACTGCCTATTTCCTCTTCATTTGTTTGGTCTGGTGGGGTTTTACCTTGCTCCTTCATCTGCTGCATATTTCTCTGTCTTCTCATTTTGCTTAACTTACTGTGTTTGGGGTCTCCTGTTCACAGGCTGTAGGTTTGTATGTCCCATTGTTTTTGGTGTCTGCCCCCAGTGGGTGAGGTTGGTTCATTGGGTTGTGTAGGCTTCCTGGTGGAGGGCACCAGTGCCTGTGTTCTGGCTGGTGTGTCTGAATCTTGTCTTTCTGGTGGGCAGGGCTGCATCTGGTGGTGTGTTTTGGGGTGTCTGTGAAGTTAGTATGATCTTAGGTAGCCTCTCTGCTAATGGGTGTGGTGGTATTCCTGTCTTGGTAGTTGTTTGGCATGGGGCATCCAACACTGGAGTTTGCTGGCCGTTGCTTGGAGCTGGCTCTTAGGGTTGAGACAGAGATCTCCTGGAGAGCTCTTGCTGATTGATATTACGTGGGGCAGGGAGATCTCTGGTGGTCCAATGTCCTGAATTCGGCCCTCTCACTTCTGAGTCTCGGGCCCAACACCAAGCCAGAGCACCAAAACCCTGTCAGCTACATGGCTTAGGGAAGTCTTCAGCCAAACAGAAACATCATGAACAGAGCACACACCTGTAGAAACCCTCCAGTAGGGAACATTTAAAGGAACTATTTTTCCAACTTGGAAGAAAGGTGGCATATAAAGGTGCATTAAAAATTCATAGATCTACAAAGTCCAGTGGGATTTGCTATTGTTTTTAAAGATTTATATAGTATCTAGAGAAATATAAAGTTATGAGCAATAATAAATTTTTATGTAATTTAAAAAATTGATTTGGATCAGAGGCACTTTTTCTCCAGTATGGGTGTTATTGACTTTATGTAAGAACAATAAATATTTTGCATTTAAATTAAAATAGTGCATTACATTACTTGTATCTGCATTTACTCACAAGGCTACTGATGTATGATTTTATGCCTACAAATAAAAAGAAAGTGGCAGGGTAGGCAACACTAGAAGCAGTTATTATTGTTGTCCTATATTTAAAATTAAAAATTACTTTACAATATAACTTAGGCCACATCATCATTAAATTCAAAGAAAAATAAAAAGGAAGAGACTGATTAATCTCTTAAATCTCTTTAGAAGCAAGAAAATATCTTTTTAGTCCATATGTCTATTTTTCTTTGGTTCATGTATCTACCACACTGCTGGTTATTTTTTTAATTTCATGAACCATAACCTCCTTGAAAAAAGATGCATGCCTAGGCTATATGGCAGAATATATATAAGGTATTCTTTATATATTAGAATACAAAGATTGCATAACTTTTTCATATTATAAAAATGTTCATTGGGTTATTTGTATGGAAATATGTTAATATAAATGTTTCAGACATTACATGAAATTTCTAAAAATCTTATATGTTCTGGTATAATGTTATAAGTCATAATCCTAGTTATTACTTTAAAATGTATATCTCAGAAATAACTAATTTTCTTGTCAACTGCATTATTATGAACTTTCATCAAATCTTTAACCATGGTCATTTTTAAGTCTTTTGTCATTTACAGACAGTTCTGGGTGTACTCTGATGCTTTTGCAAATATGTTCCTATAAAAGGGTTTCATCTTCAAGAAATTCATGGAAAAGACTCTGACAAGTACAGGTTTCTGGTATCTGACTGTACTGCTGAAGTGAATGAATAAGCATTTTCAGAACTCTAATGAAAAACTGATGAACTCATAAAAGTGCTAACAAAAGATCAAGATGAAAAAAGAAATTAATTACATGGGACTGAGTGAACTGATGAGGATGAGTATAATTTTTGTGACTTTCTGTTTGAATAAAAAAAAAAAAAATCCCACAAGGACTCAGAGGCAAAGAATATACAAATCAATCTTCACTGCAAAGTAAAGGAGCTGTTACAGTGGAGGATTACTGGACTGAATGTCAATATTATGACATAGTATGAGTGTGTTTCGTGTTGGGTAATTGCAATCATTGTTGCTTTTGTTGTGGTCATCCATGTACAATGCTTGGTGTCAGTCTATTTATCTCTTGTAAAAATGAAATACAGTGTGTGTGTGTGTGTGTGTGTGTGTGTGTGTGTGTGTGAAAAATAAATTAAAAAATAAACTACAAAAAAATAATAATAATAATTGTTCTTTGGCCGATTGTTCCTTAAAGGATGACAGTCACTAAGGAGACTTAACAGTAGTATTATGCCTTTCTAACTGCTTTCAGTGGAGGAAGGCCAATAATTGAAAGGATGACAGAGATGCTCACAAATGGAGGGTGTGCTCTGGCCAGGGAGAAACAATTCATCTTTGATAGAGTGATAAGACATTTTCATCTTTGGGCAAATCTAAATATAAGAATGTTTGTCATATATCTAACCAATTTCTGATTCTTTGTCATGTTTAATCCTTTGTCCTTGTTGCTCTATGGAGCACCACAGAGTAAGGCAAATGTTCCTATCAGCTCATAAGACGTTTGAGAATAGGTATAACAATCCCTTATTTGATTCAAAAAACTTTCAAATATGGTTTCTTTAGAGGTTTCCTATCCTGTTTGCAAGTATTCCTACTACTGCCCCTCATGAAATCTGGATTTCTGAACTAAATGCTACAAGGGTCTGACCAAGTCTATAAAATGAATCCATCCTTTATTTTGGATTCTGATAATGCAGAACAAACCTAAGTAGTTTTTCTGGATCCATATGTCCCTGTATTTTAAATATTTGGTAACAAAACTGAAAGACTATTTTACCAACTTTCCCTTATCTAGTCATGGAGATAATTATTTCCTTTCTATTCCTCATACCTAAATTCAAATTAACTAGTCCCATGTTCTTCCAGCATAAGGAAATTGTTAGAAGATTACTATGCACGTGGTCAAGGTTGGTATTTGTGCTTCTGAAGCATGCGTACCAGCCAAATAGTCTATGTAAATGGAACCAAGGACTAATTGTCAAATCATAGGGGTTAGACACTTCCTCCAGAGATTGCAACAAATATTTATCAACTGCCTACTATGTGCCATACATTGAGCTAGGCACATGGATATCATGATGAATAAGCTATTCATGATTCTTGCCTTAATATATCTTACAGTCAAGTGACAGGGAATAACTTTATAAATTAATCACAAAAATCACAACTGTTAAAAGTACATGGGGTACTTCCCTGGTGGCACAGTCGTTAAGAATCTGCCTGCCAATGCAGGGGACATAGGTTCGATCCCTGACCTGGGAAGATCCCACATGCCGCGGAGCAACTAAGCCTGTGCGCCACAACTACTGAGCCTGTGCTCTAGAGCCCACGAGCCACAACTACTGAAGCCCACGTGCCTAGAGCCTGTGTTCTGCAACAAGAGAATCCACCACAATGAGAAGGCTGCGCACCGCAACGAAGAGTGGCCCCGCTCACCGCAACTAGAGAAAGCCTGCACGCAGCAACGAAGACCCAGTGCAGCCAAAATAAAATAAATAAATAAATAAAAAAAATTTTAAAGTACAGGGAAAGAGTAGTATATAATGGTAGATAGCCCCATACTAATCATGGAAATGTTCAAAAAACTGTTAACTACCTAAATAGCAATGAAATATCAAATGGTTAGGAATAAACCCAAGAAAATATGTTCCACATCTATACATAAAACACTAACATATATTAAGAAAAAGTAAAGACCTAAATGAATGGAGAGGTATACCAAGTTCAAGGTTTGAGTACTGAATACATTGAAGCTATCATTTCTTCCCAAATTGATCTGTAGATTTAATGTCAGCTCATTTAATATCCCCACATATTTTAATCAATTTTGATGAAACCCAAGGTGGGATCGTAGTGGAGAAAGAATGTTTTTCCTATAAATTGTTTTAATATAATTGGATTGCCATGTGGAAAAAAACAAATGGAAATCCACAAGTGAAACTTCACAATACAAACAGAATTCTAATCCAAGAGGATATACATACATGCAAAAGTGAAAGACTTAACAAAAAAAACTGAAAGATAACATAGTAGAATACTTTCTTGACTAGAAAGAAGGTTATTTTTTATTTTTGCTTTATTTTTATTTCTATGTAGGATTGCCAAACTTAGCAAACAAAGATATGTCACACCTGGCTAAATGTGAATTTCAGATAAACACTGAGTAACCTTTTTTAGTGTAAGTGCATGCATGCAATATTTGGTGCATACATATACTAAAGTATTTTTGTTGCTTATATGAAATTTACACTTAACTGGGCATAGTGTTTTTTATCTGACAACTCTATTTCTAGGTAAATATATAACAGAAAAAACTGCATAAGGGCACCAGAAGAACTACAATAATGTTCATATCAACATTATTTGTCAGAGTTCCAAAACTGATACAACTAAGTATCCATCATAGGTAGAATAAAGAAATTTTAGTATAGAATGAAATACTATAAAATACTTGAAATGGACAAACTACAGTTAAAATGAATAAGAAAAGACCATAACACAGAATTATGCATTTGGTATGGTTCAATTTATATAGAGTTTAAAAACAGGCAAAACTAAAGTTTGGTATTAGAAGTCAGGACAGTGATTGCCCTTGGAAGAAAAGGAAAGTAATGATCAGGAGGAGCTTTATGCGGACTTCTGAGGTGCTGGCAATGTTGGATTTGTTAATCTGGTAAGTATGTATATGTTGAAGTAATTTATTGAGATCTTCATCTACATTGATTATACTTTTCTGTAAGAGTCTTATGATTCAACAAAAAAATACTAAAATGTCACAGCTACATTGATATAGGCCAAATTGACTTTAAGGCAAAGAACATCACTAGAAATTAAAAAGGTCACAGTACTATAATAAAATTTTCACTCAAGCCATAAAATGTGAAAATTCTGAATTTATGTTCGAGTACAAATTAGAGTTTTAAATTGAAAGTAAAAATTGCCAGATTTTAAAAAATTAATTGACAAGGCTACCTAACGATTGGAGATTTTAACATATCTTTCTCCAAAAAGAAGTTACAATACACATTTAAACAACACAAAATTAAGCTTGATCTAATGAACTTAAAAAGAACATTGAACTCAAAAATTCAAATATGTATTTTTTCAACCTACAGAAAAGGGCTCGTAAACTGACCACTTACAAGACCACGAAGTCCACAACCTTAACCATAAACTTTAAGTAAAAGTACCTGGCCCTGAGTTCATTCTATTTTATTGCCACAGAGTTAAAAAAAAAAAAAAAAAAAAAGTAACTGTAACATCCAGGTAAATCATTATATTCACTTAACGCATGAGGGAAATACATAACATTATTATGAAACAGCCACATATGCTAACTTTTATGAAAAAAATGACATTCTCAAAGTCAAAATATTTAAATACCAGTTGGATCCTACTATATTATACGCATATTTTTAAAACGATAATATCTTTGGGTTTTAAACCTTAATCAGATCATGTCTACACTACAGAAATTTACTAAAGTATCTAGAAGCCCTTTAGAAGATTGAACAAACTAATCAGAGCATTTGGCTTTTGCTGAGGAACTGTAAGTTTTTATAAAAGCAAGAAAAACTGGGAGTTTTTTGTTTGCATGTTTGTTTTAATGAGGCATCCATTAGAGACCTATTTTACATAAGGTAATTTAAGGAGAAAATATTAGGAATACATTAAACAGAAGGCTTTCCAATGTATTTTCTCTCCTCAATCAAGATCTTTTTTTAATTATTAAAAAAATTATATATTACTTTGATGAGAAGTGGAAAAAGAAAATTTTGCTAGGAAAACTACCTGCTACCTAAATAGAGTCAAATCTAAAACTTCTTCCAAAATATCAAGTCTATCTGATATTTTTCTAATATAGTCCTTCTCCATTTTAAATAACAAAATCAGTTTCTGTAATTTACATGCAAGAGATACTATTCTGAAAACATATTTCTGGTAAACTCTTTTTCTGAATTGAGGGGCTTCCTTTGGCATATTTTGAACTTTTGATTTAACACTGAGGCTCAAAAATTTTCACATCTTGCTTCTTTTTTAATTAATTGTGTCTGAAATATCATAACCCAATTTGTACATTTGAATTTTTACATCAAAATCTACTCCTATCCCAACAGGCATTGATCTTGAAGCTCACAGCATCATTCAGATAAGTGGCTTAGTTATCTACTATCTCTGCATCCAAAAGAGTAATCATTTCCCTAACCTGTCCCTCTCTGGTTATATTGCATGCCCTAAGCTAAAATTATGAAATGGAAATGGAAAGAGAGAATCTATTTGGAGTGGTAATAAATAGGATTTTTGTAGTATAGCAACTTGTATAAAATTGGCCTGTAAAAGTCCATGAATTATAGACTAATGTGGCAGACAATTAACACCTTTTTACTACATTTTAAAAAGTCATCAACATTGTTTTGAGTGAGGAAAATTTGCAATATAGTAAAGTTATTGTTACTTCATTTCCATTACCTTAGAATGTGAGAGGAGACTGATGCCAGTTTGGTAGTTCTAAGCAACATCATGGGTGCCTAGTTACAAATTGAGAAGCAGCGAATCAAGAACCACTAGTCTGCCACTAAGACAGGAAAATTGTGCTTTTTAGGAGTTAATACTGGAGCTTAAATTCTGGATTTGGACTCAAACTTACTGGGAACTGATATCTGACTTAAAAAAACTCCTAATAAATCTGTTGTAGACTCGAATTTCCTAGTTGTCTTATGCCTGAGATTTGCTCATTACTTTTAATTCCAGTGGTGAAGTTACCCGCCTGTGTTCTAGTGACAGTGGGACAGAAAAGTTGCTTGAACTCTCAACTGCTCTTCCTTTAGTAATTTTATGGGCAAAGCCACAGCCTGACCATGATGCAATAATTATTTTATTTAAGCGTTTTTAAACAGCTGGGATTTTATCCACAATTATAAATATCAGCTTGAACAAAGAGTATGTTTTTATAATAAGATCAGTGATTCCAGCTTACAAATGAAAATTACTGAAAAAGTTATCTGACATATCTTTATGTATAATGTTATCAGTATTAAAATAATTGTGAATCACAGCAAAGCCTAATCAATGTTGTAATTTCAATTCTTCTTAATACCATTCTTAAAGAGCCATTTGAAAAATAATAGCTACTGAAAATAATATCAGGGATAAAATTATGCTAGACAAATGAACAATTCTCCTTGGAAATGAATAAACAGCTCAAGAGCTCAGCAATCAATCACTACAACATTAATACTATATAATTTTCTGTTCTATTAGCCTTCTGATTACTTGATATATTTTTCTTAAAGTTTGTTATTTAATATATTGGTTTGTTCAAATTGTCATGAACAGCAAATTTATACTTTATTTCCCTATAATATTTAGCTTATATCTGTAATTTGAACAACCTTCTTTTGTTTATAGACAAATGTTCTTTCTAGGAGATCTTGACAACTACCAACTACCGATTACTGAGTAAGGAAATGTAGTGATTGATTCACTACAATGGATTTGTTTCTTGTAGGATTACTAGCTGAAACTCAGCAGAGATTTCTTATCAGCTATCTATGTCTTTTACCTTAGAAGAAACCACATCTATTGCTATTGTATTAGCTTAAGTACATTTACCAAAAGGTCTGGAAATGACATTCATTAATCTCACCAGTGATTTCTTTTCAAAAACTGATTTGTGTTATGCTGAGAGTTATTAAAAATACTTTTTATTTAGATTACTTAATATCTATTTTGATCATCCAGCACCGCTTTGGTTTACTTAACATAAGAAAAAACTGATTTTATGCAGTCATATGCTTGTATTTGTTAACAATAGGCTCCCCAGAGAGAAAAGAACTGATGTGTAACATTTGACAATTTTTCAGAAGTAAATTATTCCACCAAGGCCAATTTTAAGCTACCAGTGTGATGCCACTCATTAAACAAGAAGTTGGGAAGGAATAAACACAATCACTTTCATGAGCCTGATAAGGATAGCTAGCATATCACTGAACGTGATGAAGTCTTTTACTTACAGTTTATAATTAGGTAGATATATTAAAACCTCCTGAATATTTTTTAAAATGTATGGTATTATATGATTAAGGGCCAAAGTTTGTTTTGTTGTAAAAGCCTTAGAAGAAAGCTTTTATTATGTCCCTTGCCCAATCCTAGCCTAATCTTTTAAATTTCACCATACTACTTTACCCAAAGATTTTTTTCAAGGGTCACCTCCTTACCCATCTTAATCCATCTGTTCACAATTATTCCAGTTTCATCATATGCTTGCAAATGACAGCTGAACTCTACTATCTTCTATTTCTCTCATCCTATACTTCATGTACAACAATGCTAGAACCTTTTTTCTAAAAATTCATAAGTACCTAAATATGGGTATACACTTGGAGAATAGGTCCCAAAACAAACCAAAAAAATAATTCACAAAAAAATTATGTTATTTAGAGTAGGAGTGACATGTCTTGACTTTCCAACTGTGCCAATTTAATTACTGTATTGTTATAATATGTAATTAATGGAATTATTAAAATTACCTTCTGATATGAGATGCTTCTTTCTGTTAGAATTTATATAGAGCAGCACAAGTATGTTACACTGAAACACTGGAAGCCAGAAGAAATAGGTGGAAAGTGGAGGAGGGATGACAAAAAACAGGGAGGTAAACATTTTCAAAACCATTTTCTAGGTATTAGAAGAAAAACAAAACCAAAAGGTGTTTCGTCTAAATATACTGGCATTTGTACAAAACACTGCAGATAAGGTGCCTTGGGAAATAATTTTATAGCTGAAGTCTTCACTCCTCTTCTGTAAGAATTGGAATCATGTGAATATAGTGAATATTCTAAAGATCTACGACATTTTAATGATATATCTTGTTACTCAGATATATCATTTTATCAAAAGAAAAAGGGCACATAAAAACTTGAGCCAAATTCTCACCTTCATCGAATATAAGAATCCATGTATATACACAGCATATAAATTATTATTCTTTTCTGTCTATGCTAGCACATACAAATTGCTTGGAATGTGGTTGATATATATTTTACTAAAGTTATAAAAAGTAAATTCAGCAATACAGGGAACTCTCATTACCCAAGTATTTGCTATTCAAATACAAATAGCATAAATGTTGAATAGCAAAGAAAAAACATCAAAACACAATAACAATCACCAATGACAAAATCACTTATACAAGTTACCATCTCTCAAACATCCACACCTGTCTTAAATGTTCGCCTTTTCCTGAATGTAATATGAACAGATTCATGTATGTGTAGACTTTGAGTCTGGCTTCTTTCACATGGTACAATGCTTTTGAGATACATCTATGTAGATGTATGATTGATGTATATAAATGTGTGTATCAATAGTCTGCTCCTTCTTATTGCTGTATTGGTGTACCCACATTTGTTTGTTTCATCATAGTTGAACACTTTTGGGGGGGCAATTATTAGAACATTCCTTAAATATATTTGCATACAGGCAAATTAGTGTGGATATTATTCTCATTTCTCTTGAGTAAATACTTACTAGTGGCATTACTGAGTCATATAGTAAGTGTACTTTTTAGTTCATAAGAAACTGCCAAACTATTTTCCAGAATGGCCATACATTTGGCCAGCTTTCTGCTTATCTCCTCAGCTTCTTGAAAGTCCCAGTTTCTCTTCATCTTCTCAGGTACTTTGCCAGTCTTTCTAATTTTATCCATTTCCTAAACATGTTGCAGTAACCATTATGTTTTATATTTGCATTTCCATAATTAATAATAATGATGATGATGAACATCCTGTCATAGGCTCATGTGCTATTCATATATATGCCTTGCTGAAGTATTTGTTCATTTTTAGATCAAAAATGTTGCCCAATTTCCTTTATTGGGTTGTTACCTGATTATTGAGTTGCAAGAAACCTCTGTGTAGTTTGGATTCAAGCCCTTTACCAGATTAAGTGTTTTGCAAATATTTTTTCTCAATCTGTGTCTTGTATTTCATTTTAACAGTGTCATCCAAAGAGATCTTTTAAATTTTGATGAACTTTAGCATATATATTTTCCCTGTAAACTTCATGCTTTTTGCAAATTAAGAAATCTTTGCCTAACCCAAGGTCACAAAGCTTTTTTTCTTAAGTTTTCTTCTAAAATTTTTATAGTTTCAGTTCTTATATTAAAGTCTATGATCTATTTTTAGTTAATTTTTAAAAATAATTTGAAGTCACAGTTGAGGTTTATTTGTTCGCATATAGATTTCCAAATGTTTCAGCACTATTTGTTGAAAAGATGATCTTTCCTGTATTGTGTGTCATTTACATATTTGTTGAAAATTAATTGACCACACAGATGAGGTTTTCATTTTAGACTCTGTATTCTGATTTATTGAGCTATACCTATCCATACAATACTGCATGGCCAGGATTGCTGTAGCTTTATAATACAATTTGAAATCAGGTAGTGTGAATCCTCCCACCATGTTCTTCATTAGACAATTATACATTAAAACTACAACTCGGTTTCTCTACACAACTCAAATAGCTGGGTTTTTTAAATCAACAATTTCAAATACTTGTGAGACTCTGCAGTAACTGGAATTCTTACAACTTGTTGGCAGCATTTTCAGTTTGTTCAATATTTTGGAAAATTCTATGGAAGTAACTCATAAGAATAAACACGCGTATGTCCTATGGCCTACCAATTCCACTTCTACATAATAGGAATAACCTTCGACTTGATACAAAAGAAAATTTCAAAACCTGTAGCTCATAAATGGCAATATATATTCTTACTTATATACTTACAACAGGATACTCTAGATCAATACAAATAAATGAACTAGATCTAGACACAACTTGGATGAATCACATAGACATAATGTTGAGTGAAAAAAAACAAGATTCAAAAGGTAATATATAAAGTACAAAAACTTGGCTTTGGTTTTAGAAGTCAGGGTAGAACCTACTTGGACAGAAGGCAAAAACAGTGATGTGGAGAGGTAGCAGGGGATTTCTGATTCTTATATTTATAGGTTTGGATGATAATTACATGAGTGTATTCACTTTGTAAAAACTGACTTTTATGCTTATAATTTATATACTTTTTATATGTATATTAATGACTTCAAAAAGGTTTATTATATAAAAAGCATATTCCAGTTAATAGAAGACATCAATATGGAGTCCTCATAATGTATGCAGTGAGGTATCAAAGGAGCATAGGAACTTTCTAGGATTACCCTTTTGCATTCCAAAAGTATAAGGAATTCAGAAATCATACACTTCCCTATGAAATGAAGAATATGCAGTGACCGTTTTTCTTAATGCCTATAGACAGAAGCAAAGCAATCATTCCACATGCTTTAAAGGGAGTGTAGGATTGGAAGCAGCTCCTTTGCCCCTTTCCTGTTTGTCTATTTCTGTTCCCCTCAAACCTTAATTATAAAAATGAGATCACTAGTAACATTTAACCTAACTCCTGACTTCTGCTCTACTGAATGTACACAATGCCTTGCCTAACCTGTTGATTCCTTTCCTAGATTTATTCTTTTAGAAGAATAAAGACTTAAGTAGTTAAAGAATGACTGACTGACTACCCGCAGTTTCCCCCTTAGCAAATTTGCAGGTGGACCACGTGGGCAAGACAGCATCCAGAGGAAAATCAGAAGTCAGCAGGTCTGCACACAGTGGAAAAATGACGAAGAATCTGACTCCTACCTTAATGACTAACTGAGATTTTTTCCCTTTAAAAATTGTCATGGCTGAGCAGTATTTTCAGAATTGGTCTCCAGACATGAGTCCAGCTTCTCCCCAGATTGCCAGCTTTTCTGAATAAAGCACCCTTCCTTTCTATGCACTTGCCCCTCAATTATTGGCTTTTGAGCAGTGAGCAGCTGAACCTGAGTTTGGTAACAGGATTGAAAATAAGGGCATGCTTTGCATCCTGTTTTGTGTGGAAACCTACTGTCCTAATTCAGATACTACTGTTATTTAATTGCCCACATACTCTAAATCATAGTTCAGCAATCTTTTCTGTAAAGGGCCAGATAGTAAATATTTTAGTCTTTCCAGGCCATATTACCTTTATCAAAACTACTCAACTCTGCCACAGTAGAGCAAGAGCAACCAGAAATAACACATAAACAAATGAGTCTGGCTGTGTTCCAATAAAATTGTTCTATGGACACTGAAATTTGAATTTCATATAGTTTCACATAGAATAAAAGATTAGTCTTTAAAATTTGTTTAAACTATTTAAATATGTAAAAAACAATTCCTAGCTTGTAGGATATACGGAAACAAGTAGTGGGCTGGATTTTGTCTGTGTGTGGGCTTTAGTTTGCTGACCCTGGGTCTCAATTAGGGTTTTTTTGGTCCCTTTTCTGTTTTGTCTATAGTACTCTAGTCTCAGACTTTAAGAGACTGGAATCTGCTTGATTTGGTGTTTCTCTTCTCTGAGAACTAACAGAAACCAAAGAGAAAAAAATATCCATCCATTATGCATGTTGAGTTCCTTCTGTTTGATGATCCTTCCAGCCAAGAACCTGCCTGTGCACTATTCACTGGTCACTCAATCATTAAGCCAGTCTCCTCTGCTGTAGTGTACGTGATGTTGCATCCAGAAATAGCAAGGAAATATGTGTTTAAATATATCTTCTCTAGAAAATAGATATTAAATTTTGAGTGCAAGGGTTCATAAATGCCCTGATATTGTTTGCCTATTTTATGCATGAATGTGCATTCTTTATGGAGAGCCAGATTCATCATTTTCATCAGATTTTAAAGAGGTCTATGGCTCAAAAGATCTTAAGGAGCATTACTTAAGAGCCCTAAAATATATCTAGGTTGCTAGTACCTGTAATGTAGGAAATGACCACAATGAGAGCTAATAATTTGTTAAAAGAAGAGTGATAGAAAAGCCAAAATTAGAGAAAAAGAGTTACATATTCTACAACCATACACACATTAATGACATTTTACTATTTGAGAATATTGTAGGTAATGAAATCTTAGTGTCTTTAAAAACATTAGCATTAAAGCAATTTGTATTTTAGACTAACTTAACTGCTTTTTTTTTTTAAACCAGAACTTCATTTACCTCTTGATATTGTGTCCTGGTAGTAAGGTAAAGGTCTTTCTTGGAACTTCTAGTTTTAAAGCTAGGTACTTGGGTGTTTCAGGCAGTTTCCTGTGGCAGCTGAGCTAAGAATGCGGAGGCCTTAGGCAGAGCCATTAGGCATGTCTACTCTTTGTTTAAACCACTGCACTTTACCTCTGATGGTATTTGTTTTGCACACTGAAACACAACTATAGACCTCTGTTTGTATGTCATCAGGTTTAAATCATTTTTATTGAAACAATAAGATAAATACAGCTTCGATGTACAGTCCATCTGGTTTCTATGACTATCTCCTTATCCTATCAGCAAAGTCTCCCATGTATCTTCTTGATGTGAGATATATGGCTTCTTGTCTTTTCCATTGCCTGCCAGCAGTGTTTGCTCTTTGTAACATTTTTCTCTTGTTTTTTTCTTCAAGGACTCATATCTGGAAAGCTAAGAAGAAGGCACAGCATCTTGCCTATCCTCTAACACAGATTGTTTCTTAGAGAACATTCCTTTAAATGGAAAACTTCCCTTTATATATAATTGTTACTATAAATATAACCATCAAGGAGCTAAATTTTTTAATGTAGCTTCAAAAGTACTTGTTCAGAGTGAGAAAGTCATTCTCATGATGAAAGATAATCTAAACTAAAGCTGGTTTCCTTGGTGTAGCTTATCAATATTATTAACATTCCTCCATCTTATCTTCCACCTAATACAGTATGCAGGAAAACTTGCTTTTGAATGAATGCTTTCAGTTACTTTCTTCTAGTTTATTTATTCAAATGTCACACTCATCTATTTCTATAAGTATATTCATAGCATAATTACTGTTCTTTACCTTACTTTTCCTCATTCAAAAGCACACTGTAGGTGCCTCTCCCCTAAATCACTTAGATCTGTATCATACTGTATGTTATTCCATTGTATGTATTTTTCATAACTTACTTTACTAAGTAACTAACCCAAGGTCATATAGGTAGTAAATGGTAGAGGTTATGCTCTTAACCATTAAGGTATAATGTTTTTAAAGATTTTTTTTTTTTGACTCTGGCTTTTGGGAGAATTCTTTGAATCAGCCTATTTCACTATACTGTGTCAGCAAGCTTTTTGCTTTTCAATGATTCTATTGAGTTTTTACCTCTAAGACTTTTTTCTTTTCAGTTATTGTAGTTTATTAGCTGAAATTGCTAACACCTATATTTTAGATTGCAATTGATAGCTTTTATGTTTCTATTTTTTTACATTACAATGTTTTATTCTATTTTTTGCCATATTTGTTAATGTGCAGACATTATTCTCCATTTAACTTATCAGATGGTTTACCAGTTTATGTGTTCAACATTTTACAGGAAAAATATATTCATATGTTTTATATATATATATAATTTTATGTTTATTTATATATCTGAGAACTTATTTCTATTTTATATATAAGTAAATAAAAAATATGGATAAGTATAGAATTTACAAGTTAAAAGTTTACATGTTCACTGCCTTCGTGTATACAAATTTGTGGAGCCAAAGTAGGAGACCAGGTTGAGTTATTTTTATGTTTATTGGGTTATTGTAGAATTCTTTGTTGATTAAATTTAAATTTGAAGTAGACTTTATGGGAGTTGGATGCTTCTCAGTATTTGATTTTGTTAGATTTTCTTTCTTTTCTTTTTTTTTTCTTAGTAGTATTATTCAGTAATGTTTTTGTCCTGTTTTTCAGGAATGCCAATCATCCATGCTCTGGATTTCTTTTTCCATCCTTAGAAATATGTTGACTTCCCTGTCTTCCTCTTTCAGTGTAGTTGTACTTGGTTTGTTTATTGGTTGATTTAAACATGATGTGCTCTCATTTCTTTGAGATGTTCTTTCTTTTCTTTATATTTTTGTAGATCCCAAGATTTACAAAAGCTATTTTTTTTTTTTTTGGCAAAAGATAGTTTAGTCTTTTACTGTTTAAAATCATGTTTAAACATCTCCAATGGCATTGTCAATAACTGTTAATAATTCCTGAATTAACTCGTCCAGATTGCTTTTATTTTTTAGTCTGAATCCATTAAAAAAATTCTTGAAAGTGTAAATATGTTGAAGTATATTATGGTTCAAATTTCTTCTGTTTCCTGCAATATTCATCAAATATGTGCATAGAAGTTAATCTCCTTTTTAATGTTGGAGAATTTTGCTTATAATAGCTATACTAGGTGCTAATTAGTTGATTTATTTTTACTTTCTTAAACCTGGTGAATTCTCCCCTAAGAAAATGAGTTAGAGATTCCCATTGTTATTTAGGTTTCAAGTTACTATCTTTTGAAAACTCCCACTTCCCTTCATTATACACTAAGGACATCAATCCACCAGGTGAATTCAGACATCTCTACTTCAACTGATCAGCAAATGAGTTTAGCTGTTATATGTGGTACTGTGGGACAGATCACTTTATTTTCATAATCATAGTCTCTTGTCTACATAATAATAATTGACATAATTATTTAAAATGTTTAAATTCCTCTTATTTTATAAAATGTTATAAACGTTACAGTGATGAAAATAGTTAAATGCATATGTCTTATACACTTAATATAATTAAGTGGATATTGGAAGTAATAAGACCTGCTAATGGAATCAAATCACTGAATATACATTAGATGTCTATTAGAAAAGCATACAATTACAAGTAAAAAGAACAAAAGTAAATAATCTATATTAAAAATCCTAGAAATATATCGTCAACTCTTGTGTCCATCAGGGAAACTGAAACTAAACATTTTATATTTTTAAGATTTTTTTGTAACAATCTCTCCTTCTATGCATAAACCAGTCCGTTGGTTTTTGCATATTAAATATCACCTATATCCAGGTTTACCTTATACACAAAATGATGAAAGCTAGAACCATTAATAGATTCTGCTAAAGATATTTACTGTCTCTTTTCTTTCCTTTGTTGAGCATCAGTGGCAGTGCCAATGATAGTTTTCCACACTTTTTTTCCCATATAACTGGTCTGTACTCCATGTATTCACAGGCCTGCAGCTGGTCCCTTTCCTTTAACTTTTTTTCCTTGCCAACTTTGAGGAGAACTCTAAACTTAGGTAAGAAACGGTGGATAGTGAAAATCATGTTCCTTTGCAGTTATTGCTTTGCAAAAGGAAATTGCAATGTGAGAATAAGTAATTATATGTTTACAGTGATGGAAATGTGTACTCTGAAATGGTCTTAACTTGATTCTAACTTTCCAAATTTAACACTTTTGAAATGAATTCACCATAATTGGGAACATGGTTTCCCAAATCTAAGGTACCTCTTTCTCTTTCTTGCTTCTAATTTTATTATTCCAAATTACAGTTTAACTGATTTATCCTACTTTTTTTTTTCCCCTTTTTAAATTAGACACAAGCCTTTCAAAGGTACCGGGAAATGTGGTTAGATGGCATGCAGACGCTGCCGCCTGGTTATGAGCACCTGGGGAGCAGTTACCTCTGGTCAGGTCGAGAGCCTGTTTATCCTCCATGACAAAGTACTCTTTACTGAAAGAGTGAAAATGACTTTTATTCCAGTATGAAATGCACTTTGCTTTATTGCATCTTTCCTTGATAATAGAATTCAATCAGATCTTCTTGTTGTTGTTGCTGGCAGTTTTTATCTAGCCCTCCTCCATAATTCAGCTGATCTGAACTTTCAGTCCCCTGCTTGAGGCAGACCCCGATGCAGCATGACCAAGTAAATACATTCAAATTCTCAAAGTCTTAAGTAGGATAAATGCTTCTTATCAGAACTATTTATCCATGGGAGGTACTCTACCTTTTATATTTTACAGCTGTTGACTTGTCCCGAAGGAACACATGCACTGAAATTTCCTGTTAAAGATTAAATGCTAATCTCCCAAGTGGCCAACATCTATTCAGCTATTTACAACAATGTTGTAAGTCAACACCAAGCAGCTGTTCAGTCTATTTCTTCATACAAGGATTCTTAGCTTCATAGTCTAATGAATCAACCTGAGGTTGATTTAGGCTTGCAATCATGCCAAGAGCTATGAGTTTATTTATGACTTAATAATTTAAGAGGATCCTTGCCATTTTCTCATAATATAACTAGTAAATCAATCATAAAAGAAAATCATGACAGACATGACTCAACAAATTAGAAAGAAACCTTAGGAAAACATATCATTACTTTTGTTTTTAAAGCAGTATGAATCACATTATAAATCATTTCTGGAAAAGCAAAAAGAAACAAGTCATGGCCTCTTCCAGTGTGTTTTAAAAGGTGAATTAACCCCAAGGAAGCCGACTTGTTCAAGTGATGGCTGTGTTTAGAGGAATAGTCACAAACATAATGAAGCACAAGAAAACAGAAAATTGCATTGGCTAAGAGCAATATGACAGATAAATGACTTTGGATGAACTTGTTAGGAATAATTGTCTGACCATGGAACATCAAGTGACAATGTGGCCGTAACTGCTTGTCATGAGCCCGGTGGTGTCAGACCCACCAAATCATAAGTTTGGGTGGACCTAAGAGCAATCCATCATAAGATGGCTCACACATCTGGGATCAGGAACAAACAAAGCCAGAAGGTAAATGTAAGCTGCATGTACAGATGGCCCAGATTCCCAAGTCATCCACAAGTGTTTTATCTCAGCCCCTTCCTCATCTCACATCTATGGCCATAAGAATGCCATATGGACAGCTGATAAAGGAGGTAAAAGTCCAAGTTTGGTTCAAGGTAGGTTCAAAGTTTGGTTCAAGTTGACCTGTGAGTGCAAACTGAAATTGGTTAATGGCTGTGCTAAAGCCCCCTTTAAGGGTGGCCTAAAAGAGACTGGTGAATAAATGTCCTGAGGGAAAAAAATTTATATTTTACACATGGTTATCCATATTGTGTGGACAGAAAAGTAGCCTGTCAATAGACTGTATATAATATCATGGGCATTGGTGTTATGGGCTGAATTCTGTCCTCCCAAAATGCACTTGTTGAAATTTCAACCCCCAGTACCTCAGAATGTAACCATATTTGGATGTGAAGTCTGTAAAAATGTCATTCAGTTAAAATGAGGCCTTTAGAGTAGGGTCCTAATCCGATATGACTTGCATCCTTATAAGAAGAGGAAGAGACACCAGAGATGGGCACACAGAGAAAAGGTCATGTGAGGACACAGCAAGAAGGCGGCCATCTGCAAGCCAAGGAAAGATGCCTCAGGAGAAACTCAACCTACCAACACTTTGATCTTGGACTATGAGAACAGTGAGAAAATAAATTTCTGTTGTTTAAGCCACTCAGTCTGTGGTATTACAGCAGCCCCAAAAAACTAATACAAACGGCAACTTATTTGGCTATTTAGAAAGAAGTCTAGGAGGAGCAGGAATGGGAGATTAGAGACATGGAGATCTGAGAATAAGGTGTGTTCAAGGATGGATAGGAGTGGTTCTAAGTCTGAAAACTTTTTTACCGGAGGTTAACACCCACTAAAAATCATTCATTAGAGAAAGAGTACTAAACAACGAAGTATCCAGAATAATTTAGACAGCTGATGTCACCAAGTCACTTTCGTGGCCATCCCAGTATTGGCACAACAGTTGCTACCCTGGCAAGGGTGGAGACTATGTAGCTATTGCTTCTTTCTATTGCTTAATCTCACAGCAACAGAGACAAACCCTCAGCCCCTGATATAGCACCATTTACTGAAGAAACTAGGAAGCCAACTGGTGACAAGCTTATTACACTGGACTCCTTTCATCCTGAAAAGGGAAGCATTTTATCATCACTAGGATAGACCCATATTCTTGTATGGAGTTTCCTTTTCTGCTTGTTAGGGTAGCAGTGTTATTTAAGTAATACAGTGTATTTAATCTGCTGATATTCCATCAGACCAAGGGACAAACATAAGATCAAAGGATACATGGCAGGAGTGAGCACTTAACTATAGGATCCACCAGTCGTATTGCATATCATGCCACCCTGAAGCTGCAAGTTTGACAGAGTAATGGAAGGGCCTGTTGAAGATACAGTTGAAGTGTCATCTTGAAGATAATTCCCGGTGATGTTAAGGAGTAATGCTTCTAGACACCATAAAAAAATTGCCATTATATTGTGAGGTGTCTCCAATTGGCAAATTACACTAGTTTGAAAATCAAGAAGTGAAATTAGCAGTGGCTCTGTTTACCTTGACTCTTAGTAATCTACTTAGAAAATGTGTGCTTTCCATCTCTGTTACTCTGGTCTCCTTGGGTTTAATGATCCTGTGCCCCAGAGAAGGTATACTTTCATTAGGTAACACAGCAATATTCCAATTAAGCCTCCAGTTATGGTAACCTCCCAATCACATTGTACTTATGATTACAGTCTAACAGGCAAGGAAAGGAGTCAATCCTGGCAGGGGTAAATTGACCCTGATTATCAGGACGGGGTAAGCCTTTTGTTGCATAACGAAGAAAGTAGAGAAGAATAGGTTGGAAAGCCAGGCGATTCACCTTGTTGTCATTTGGTACCCCCTTGACCAATTTTAACTGTGAATGAAAAAACATAGTAACCCCCCACCCTCACCATCCAAGAAGGATGCAGTTTTCTGCTACCTTCATCAGGTGCTAGTTGATTATATAGAGAATCTAGAATGGATGGGAGAGGAGATGGTGATAATATACAGTTATGCCATCAGGATGAGCTGGAGGGGTTGTAATTTATCAAACTAACCTTCCTCTTACAACTTCATCCCAGGAAACAAGGCACGACAGAATCCGAAAAAGCAATCTCCATATTATATGACTCAAGTGTATCTATGTGCCTTAAGAGATGGATTGTAGTAGATGTCACGGTGAGTGACCCAGGTAGCTCCTTCAGCACAGAAGCACTCATTACCCTGGCTGCTGGGATTTTGGTGGTTTACAGCTCTTAGCTGAATCCCTTTCCATGACTTTCCCTTAACTGTGAAAAGTTGCTTCACCCAAAATCATTCCTCCTTCCTAAGGGCAGCCTGTAACCCATATCAAGTCAATATTGAGTATAAAGACCCAAGTCCCATACCCAAATGATGAATAAATTTGAAGTGTCCATATTAACTATAGAGCTCCTTGTAGGATAGACTGAGGCCTTTGTTGAGAAGGCCTGACATTTCAGCTTTAATCTTTGTGGCAGGTGTTGATTATATGAGCACTCCCTAGTTATCTTCCTGTATATACATCTCAGACTTTGCTTTGCAGAGTAGCTGATCTACCATCTTTTAATTTTTTTTAATTTTAACTATCTTGCTCTGTAATAGTTCAAGATTTGGCATTGCCTAACATACTCTCTTGCCCTCAAAGAACTCATAATCTAGAAAAAGAGAAAGAAAAAAAATGGAAAAATTTTCCTATAAATTTAAAAGTATATTCACTTAGTGAATTATTAAAAAGAAGAATCTTCATTATAATTGCGCTTTCCTTTGTTATTTTTACTTCAAAGACCACAAAAGTTGATCACTACATGTTTCAAGTCTATTACCTATCAAATAATTGTTCAATCTAAAAATTAAGAATTTGATATTTATCACCAGAAACAAAAGCAAAAATTAGTAAGTGGGACTAAAACCGAAAAGCTTCTGGACACCAAAATAAACAATCTACAAAATGAAAAGAAAAAAAAAATTCAAGTTATATATCTGATAAGGAGTTAATATCCAAAATATATAAAGAACTCACACAACTAAATAGCAAAACAAACAAACAAAAAAACAAATAAAAATGGGCAGAGGAACTGAACAGACAATTTTCCAGAGAAGACATAGAAATAGCCAACAGGTATATGAAAAGATGCTTGACATCACTAACCATCAGGGAATGCAAATCAAAACCACAATGAGATATCATTTCACACCTGTCAGAATGGCTGCTATCCAAAAGACAAGAGATAACAAGTATTGGCAAAGGTATGGAAAAAAGGGAATCCTTGTGCACTGTTGGTGGGAATGTAAATTGGCATAGCTACTATGGAAAACAGTATGGAGGCTCCTCAAGAAATTAACAGTAGAGCTACCATATGATCCAGCATCCCACTTCTGGGTATCTAAAGGAAATGAAGACAGGATATCAAAGAGGTATCTGTGTGTTCCTGTGTTCACTGCAGCATCATTCACAATAGCCTAGATATGGGAACAACGTAAGTGTGCATAAATAGATATAATACACACATACATACACACATACACACAGAGAAATATTATTCAATCATGAGAATAAGGAAGGAAATCCTACCATTTGTGCCAACTTGGATGGCACTTGAGGGCATTATGCTAAGTGAAATAAGTCAGACAGACTATATAATATCACTTATATGTGGAATCTAAAAAAGCTGAGAAATAGGGGAGTAGAGAGGTAGTTACCAGGGGCTGCAGGGTCAATGATACTGGTCAAAGTGTACAAACTTCTAGTTATAAGATTAAGTTCTGGGGATAATACAGTGTGGTGATTACAGCTAATAACACTGTATTACATACTTGAAGGTTGATGAGAGAGTAGACCTTAAATATTCTCACCACAAAAAAGAAATGGTAATTATGTGACAGGATGGAGGTGTTAGCTAATGCTATGGTGGTAACTGATATATAAATATATCAAATCAACACCATGTACACCTTAAGCTTACACAATGCTATATGTCAATTATATCTCAATAAAGTTGGAAAAAAAGAAAAAGAAAAAATAGAATTTGGTACTTATGAAGTCTGTGAAGATATTCAATGTATAAACCCACTATAATAAAAAATTAAAAATTTGTATTTTAATATCTGAGTTTATTCATGAAGAATGAAAAAGAAACTCCATTACAACTGTTTATCTGATAAAATTATTTTGCTGGTGGCTTTCTTATTTCCTTCAAAGAATGGGCTATAATTTTTACTATATTTCAAAGCAATAATTAATTCAAAAGGAGGGAGAAAATCAGACTGGTCACAGCACTTGGTGATTTAGGTAGTTGCAGCATATTTTAATTCTATGTAAGTGTCAATTTTGATGTTTTTATTTTTCTAGCTTTACATATTATATACTGTATTGTATACATGTAGGGGCCCTTTCATTTTAGAGATTCTAAAATTATTTATAACTGTGTGCATTCAGGTAAATATTGACATTGTGAGCAAATATCACACATAGTAGTCTTTTTAAATTCTTACCTTGGGAAATTTAAAAAGGAGACTGGCAGTCTATCTTAAAAGATTTTCTTGAAGAATATTTTAGGATTGAGAAACGTTTAAATTATTAATGGATTAACAATTTGATATTATAAACTTAAAAATTGAAATGTATGGGATTTTCAGCCAATGTTTAAGAGGAATTTTTTGTACTAGGCAATAAGCTCTAGCCAGACTAATGTATTAGTCCCTATATCTCTCAATGGTCAATTCTCAGTTATCTCTTTATTCTGCTTCTTAGGATTTTTGGCACTGTGGATCACACACTCCTTCCAGACAACCATCTTCTCTGTTCTCTTCCTACCTCACAGGTTGATGATTCTTGGTCTCTAGCTGGATCCTCTTCCTATACATATTTGAGGGATTAAGATTCAGTCTTTATTAATCTTCTATTCTAATCTCATTCCCTAGTCAACCTCTTCCCTTCACAAGGTAATAACATCTGTACTCTAATGACTCAGGACTCTATATCCAGACCAAAAGTATCTCCTGTATTTATATTGCTATATGCGTCTGTCTATATTTTTTATTACTACTAGAAAGGAGAATTTCCTTTCTAGTCTTAGTATTAACATAATTGTGAATTGCTATTCTATTTTCCTTTCAACCCTGGTAAGAATTCCCTCTTCTTCTTTCTTCTCTGGCTGCATATGATCCTTCAGGTAAATTGCAAGATCTGCCTAGTCTGCTTCTACTGTCAGCCACTTCACTCTTTGCCCCAGGAGAGCACAGCTTTCACTTCTCCCAGTCTACAGTTTCTTTTCCATGTTGAAAATGACTAATAGGACAGGTGCTACACTATACCAGAGTCTGCAGTTTTAAAATCATTCTCAAATACAAAATTTTGGATTTAAATATATTTAAATATTTAATTGTTATATTAACAATTCCCAAAGCCACCTATAGATACAACACAATCCTCATCAAAATTCCAATGGCATTAGTCACATAAATGCAAAAAAAAAATCTTAAAATTTGTGTGGAAGCACAAAAGATCCAAATAGCCAAAGCAATCCTGAGGAAGAAGTACAAAGCCAGATGTATTACACTTCCTGATTTCAAACTGTACTACAAAATGATAGTAATGAAAACAGCATGGTGTGGGCATAAAAATAGACACATAGACCAAAGGAATAGAGCAGAAAGCATGGATTAAACCCCCACATATACAGCCAACTAATATTTGACAAGGATACCAAGACACCCAAAGGGGAAAGAATAGTCTCTACAACAAATGCTGTTGAGAAAATTGCATAAATACATGCAGAACAATGAAATTGGACCCTTCTCTTGCACCACTTAAGAATTATCTTGGAATAGATTAAAGAATTAAACATAAGACCTGCTACCATGAAAATTCTAGTTGAAAAATATAGGGAAGAAATCACTTGACTTTGCTCTTGGCAATGATCAATGATTTTTTGGATATGGCAACAAACAACAAAAGCAAAAATCAACAAATGTGATTAATGAAACATGAAAGCTTCAGCATAGCAAATAAATAAATAAATAAATTAATTAATTAATTAATTTTAAAAAGGCAACCTACAGAATGAGAGAAATTTTAGCAAACCATATATCAAATAAGGGTTAATATCCAAAACATATAAAGAGCTTTTACAACCCATTAACAAAGAAACAAACAGGAACTCAATAGACATTTTTTCCAAAGAATAGAGCCAACTGACCAACAGGTTCAGGAAAAGATACTCAACACCACCAATGATTGAGGGAATGTAAATCAAAACCACAATGAGATATTACCTCACGTCTGTTAGAATGGCTATCCCAGTAAGACAAGAGATAACAAGTGTTGGTGAGAATGTGGATAAAAGGGAACCTTATACACTGTTGGTGAGCATGTCAACTGGTTCAGCCACTATGGAAAACAATAGGTAGATTCCTCAAACAATTAAAAATAGAACTACTGTACAATACAGTAATTCCACATCTGGGTATATATTCAAAGGACATGAAAACAGGATATCAGAGAGATATAGGCACTCCCATGTTTATTTTAGCATTAATAGGGAAACAGTCTAAGTGCATATCAAAGAATGAATGGATAAAGAAGATGTAGTATATATGGAATATTATTCAACCATGAGAAAGAAAGACACCCTGCCATTGGCAACAACATGGTTGGAACTTGAGCACACTATGCTGAGTGAAATAAATCAGATAGAGAGAGACAGCTACTGTATGGTATCACTTATATGTGGAATCTAAAAATGCCAAACTCATAAAAACAGAGAATAAAATTGTGGTTACCAGGGGATGGGGGATAGGACAGATGTTGTTTAAGAGTACAAACTTGCAAAGAGTAGTAAACAAACCATAAAGATCTAATGCACAGTATAGTTAAATATAGACAACAATCTTGTGTTATAATCCTCAAACTTGCTAAGAAACTAGAAATTAATTATTCCAACCACTAAAAAGAAACGATAATTATGTAATGGGGTGCTAATTATTGCTACAATGTCAATCATATTATAATATGTAAATGTATCAAATTAACATGTTGTACACCTTAAATTTACACGTTACATATCAAATAAATTTCAGTAAAAAAAAAAAAAAAAATCCTTCTTTCTTTGTAACCTCACTTTGATCCACTCTTGTTTTTATGTAGTACCTTTCTAAGTGATGCCACAGAGCCTACTATCTAGGACCACATTAGATTCTTATCTACAAAGTCTTTTCTCATTATGTCTGTAGTACTGGACATAGGTGTGCCCATCTCACCGATGCCTGCTGATAATTTATCCTTGACCCTGCACTTTCAATTCTGCTTATTTGCCAAAGGTTGTTTTCTTGTTACTTTTTTTCCCATGTATTTCTACTTCTCTTTTTTAATGCCTATATGACATTCTTTTATATTTTATTTGATTCCTATTGATTAGAAAGCTTATCTTTCTCTTTATCATTTTTCAAGACATTTTGCCACAACTATTTCATCCTTTTGTAGAGCTGTAACTTTTTACATATAGTTTTTATTGGTGGAAAAAGATGGCATTTTTTTAATTTGTAAGATATGAGATGTCTGGGGGGAAGGGGATTAATCTTTTTTTGTTTTGTTTTATTTATATTGCTATCAAATACAGTGGCCTGCATAAGTTCAGAATTGTAGTTTACTGAGTTGCTTTTATGTTTGGCACAGGTTGATTTTCATACTGCTTTCTTTGAAAAATGTTGCCTCTTCCTTGATTTTACCTTGGTTAATTCAGAATGAGTTAAGCTGAGGTTTATTTTATGAGGAAAAATGGATTATTACATAAATAAAATTTTTAAATGTCAATATCAGATCTACAATTAATTGGTAGACCTGCAATTAGAGCCAAATTCAAACCCTAGGGCTCAGACTCTTTAAAGGCAAGTAATTTAACTGTTCCATATTTCAGTTTACTGTTCTGTAAAATGGAAATAGTAAATTTTTTTACCCAGTTATTATTGTAATCACTCTGCAGATCCAGGAAAGCCCCTCCCACACACCGAAAATTTAGTTTCAATGTTGAGACTGATCACGGCACACACATAGCAAAAGAATATGAAGACTTTTATTACTCATATAATGATTCTTCCTGTGGAAAAAACAGGGCAGCTCCCAAGCAGGTCCAAAAAGGGCATGAGAGAGCAGAGAAAAGAAACTGGCTTGGGGTTTTTATTCAGGATGGAGCTGAGGTGAAGTTTCCCACACTTGGATTGAATTTCCCACCAGTGACCAAGGAAGGAGCACCCTGGCTTTCTTATCAACTTGCACAAACGTGGGGCAGAAGGGGAAGAGGGAGGAATGAAATTTAAAGGTGTTTGCAGTAGAATATCAAAACATGGAGTCAAAACTCTGTATTAGCATAAGGATTATGAGGGACAATATTTGCTAAATGCTTAACAATAAAAACAACCACTAGCTATCATGATTATTCTGGTAAATAAAATCTTCGTTATCTCAATTACTTGCCCAGACTGTCAGAGGAGGAAGAAATCTACACTTTCAGTGCATCTCAAACATATGTGCGCTCTAGATAAATTGCTATAAAACAAGAATAACAACAAAACCCTCTTTTGGTTCCGTATCTTTCTCTTTTCATGTTTTCTTCCAGTACCTATTTGAAGCTATCCAAACAAAAAATCCTCCTACTTACAACCACATTAGGACAGCAATAGTCTAAGTAAGCACATGGAAAGGAGAGGCAATGAAAACTTCTTAGGATATAGAGCTAGCAGGAGTTAAAAATTTGAAGTGCTTGGGAGAGTATTCTTTTATTTTGCATTAATTCAGACCAATTCTACTTTCTACCTACTATATTGCTTTGAATGACTAAGGAAGGTAAGTGAACTGCATATTTCACAGTTTTAACTCATGAGTTATATAAATGTGCCATTTTTCTATCCCTGCTTACTAGAGATACATAGCAACCTAGGGCTAGTGGTAATGCTAGTGTTTATTATAAAGTTTGTCCTTTGTGGGCTTCCCTGGTGGTGCAGTGGTTAAGAATCCACTTGCCAATGCAGGGGACGCGGGTTCAAGCCCTAGTCCAGGAAGATCCCACATGCCACGGAGCAACTAAGCCCATGCGCCACAACTACTGAGCCTGTGCTCTAGAGCCCATGAGCCACAACTACTGAGCCTGCGAGTCACAGCTGCTGAAACCCACGTACCTAGAGCTTGTGCTCCGCAACAAAAGAAGCCACCGCAATGAGAAGACCACGCACCGCAACGAAGAGTAACCCCCGCTCGCTGCAACTAGAGAAAGCCCGCTTGCAGCAAGGAAGACCCAACACAGCCAAAAATAAATAAAGTTAAAAAAAAAAAAAGTTTGTCTTTTGTATCTCAGAGATTTCATTGCCCAGTGATTAATTTCTATTATTTTTTACTTTTTCAGGAGAGAACCTAGATGATTACCACAACTCACATGGTTTACTTTCAAAAATTGATTCCTCTTCATCTCCTATTTCACCTCAAACCAGTCCAATCTGATTTATTCCCTTCTACTCTCTGGTAGTGTTCCGGTCTATCACTGCCAATCTTTTTTTTTTTTTTTTAAATAAATTTATTTATTTAATTAATTTATTTTTGGCTGCTTTGGTTCTTTGTTGCTGTGCGCAGCTTTCTGTAGTTGCGGTGAGCGGGGGCTACTCTTTGTTGTGGCGCACGGACTTCTCATTGCGGTGGCTTCTCTTGTTACGTAGCACTGGCTGTAGGTGCACAGGCTTCAGTAGTTGTGCGAGTAGGCTCTGTGGCGAGTGGCTGTGGCTCGCAGGCTCTAGAGCACAGGCTCAGTAGTTGTGGTGCACTTTGCCCGCGGCATGTGGGATCTTCCCGGACCAGGGCTCGAACCCATGTCTTCTGCATTGGCAGGCAGATCTTATCCACTGCGGCACGAAGGAAGCCCTATCACTGCCAATCTTTTTATTGCTAAATATGCAGTGGTCACTTGACCATCCCCATATTACTCTACCACTCAGCACTAAGCAACATATCTATCATTCCATCACTGGGTGGGAATGGGAGGTATCTTCTTTCTGTAGCCTATTTTTCTGCTACCATTCAGTCCCCTAAGTCTTCATCCTCTACGCCACCTATGAATGACTGTCCCCAGCATCTGTCCTGCACTTTCTTTTCTCCTCTAGTTTTTCTCCTAAAAAAATCTCATCCATCCCATTGTTTAAATGTCATCTATATATGATGTCTTCCAAATATGAAAAGTTGGGTCATCAATTCATGATGATGAAAATACTATTACATAAATATTCCCTTATATTTGTGGTATTCATTTAGTTGTGGAATGCTGAATTTTTAAATGATTAGGGTTAATTTGATTGCAACTGTCGATGGATTAGCTTTAATTATAAAGTAAGTTTTCTTCTAACCTAAATACTGTGAGTATAATGCATTTCCATAATTTTAGCATATCTTTGATTTTGGAGATGTGTCCAGTGACAAATCTTTCTACAGCTGTTTAAAACAATCCCAATTTTGTTGAAAAATAACTATATCATAATGTCATCAGGAAAAAGCAATGTTTTCCCCATTAAAATAGAATTGAAATACTTTTTAAATATGGTTTTTTTTCTCCTTAGCACCATTTTACGTTCTCAGGCAATTTACAGAGGCTTCAGGGGGTGCTTATGACATAATTAAATTTATGCCATATTAAAGTGTAGCTTGATTGGTGCAACTGAATAAAATGAGATTATTAATTACAGGTAGAATTTTGTTCTACAAATTTCATAAAAAATTAAACAGTATCTTTCTGTTATTATTACTGTGCTTACCACATGTCATTAGGTCTTTATTTGGGAATACTAATTTTGTTAATATCACTCTAATGAGCTCTCCCATGCAAATTAGAGTATCTGGTTTTCATTATCTTTCACCAATATTGAGAAGGATTTTTAAAACATTTGATACTGCAACAAATTTAAGAAAGTTTAGAGATATTTCAAATTACTGAAACCATCATTTTGTTTATCACAGGAAATCAGAAATACCTTTTGTTTTTAACTCTAGTTAGAATTAATATTTTCATCCTGGTTTGATACAATAAATGAAATGGGAAATTCCTAGGTGGTTTTACAGTCTATATGAACAATGTAAATGGAGTCTATTTGTTTTATATGGAACTGCATACCCTAACTGCTTAGTTAGTTCCTCTCTCTGTTTGCTACTTTTACTGCTCTTAACCTTTGGTAAGGTTTTCTTTTTTTTTTTCCAATAATAGGATAAATACATTGTGATGTGCTATTAAATAAATCACATACTTGACAATGAAATCAAAATCAACAGAATCCCCTTATGTAAAACACTTCTGGAGAATAATGTACATTAAAAATGCTTACTATACAAATAGAAGGGAAGTGTTCTGAGGTGTGCTAAATGATGACTGTAACAGCCTACCCTAGTTGAAGGTCTTTAGTCTCTGGTGTTTTCTCACTGTTACAATGTTTGCCTAACTGTCATTCATAATCAGAAGGGTTTATTCCTCACACATTAATAATGAAGTAACTCTAGCTAGAAGAGAAAGTTCTCAATTTGGGAAGATTTTACCTCAGTCTTTTCTTTAAAGATAAATTTTCCTTCTTATATCCTAAACAGTTTAGCCTCACAGAGACCGTTTTTAGGGCTAAATTCACAAAACACTGCCTGACTTCCATGCTACTGCCTTTAACAGCCTTTCTCTGCCAGGTTCTCAGGATGGTAAAGGTTGTTCTGTAGAATTACTCACCTGCACTGCATAATTGAAAGATGCTATTGTTTTCTCTTTGTCCTGCCTATGGGTTTAGACAGCTGTTTCTCCAACAGGCAATAAATTGGTTAAAAAACAAAACCAAAAATACAGTGCCTTTTGGACAGTTGTGTAGAAGCACAAAAAAGAATTTATTAAGCTTTTTACTGTCAATGCGATAATTATTGCTCGGTCTATTTTTGCATAAATTCTTTTCAGTAGCACTTCTATGGATAATAGTTTCATTTATTTCCTGCAATAAAAAATATTTTAGTCTAAATGATTATAATGATGAAAATATATAACACATCTTTCTGTTTTCATTATACTATCATTTATGTAATTCGATGATACTGAAATAATTGGAGGAAGCAGGTGTAACTGTATAGGTAATAATACTGAGTTTTTACTCTACGCTGATTTGAGCTTTTCAAAAGGGTCATTAAAAATGTCCATGTGATCCTACCATTTGTTTTACAAAACCTGGCACTGATGACAATTAGGCACAATCACAAATCAACATAAAAATAAGAGGTAAATAAAAGAATGTAGTGTAAATTTTACTTAACTAAAAATAAATAAACCCACTCATTCTCCTCGCTAACTCTCTAGATGAAATTCAGTTTGTCACCCCACAGTGTGACTGGAGGTTAAGGAAAGCAGTTTAGGATGTTGTTTCTGTTTATAATGGTCAATAACTAAAAGGATAATCTTTGGAATCATATCGAACTTGGTTCAAACCCCACCCTCTGTCTGTAGCTGTTCCACTTTTGCAATGTCACCTAGTTATCTGAACCTGGGTTTCTGTATTTGTAAAAACTGAGATAAAAAGTTGGCATTTCAAAATATGTTTCTGTAGATTAAATGAGACACTGCGCGTAATCTTACACACACTGGGGTCCTACTGCACAGTAATTGTCCAATTAATGGCACGTGAAAGTTATTTCTTTGACTCACATTAGAAATCACCATTATTTTGCGGCCTGCATGATCCATAAGTGCGGTTTCCTCGTTGACCTAGAAATTTTTTTTTTTTTTTTTTTTTTCCCGTATCACTGCCTTTTCCCTTACCTTGTTTTCCATACTAGGGTTAACCTTTCTTCCTTGTCTACTAGGACTCTACTTCTATTCATTTGTTAAAATTTTCACTTCACCTTGTATCATTTCCTTGTTTTTCTAATAGATTCTTTGATCCTCTGGATCTGCATGAGATATTTAATAACTTCTACATAATCTATATTCCTTTTATTTTAGCTCATGCATCGTTTTTTTTTTCACTTTTCTCCCTCAAGGTATTATAAGGAATTAAGATAGAAATCATGCTCTATGTTTCTTTAATAAGCACACTTATCACAGCATCATGTATTATCTGAACATATTACAAGAAGTAATAGAAGTAATAAGTTTATGCCCATTAAGTTGCTCAATTATTAAACCTTGTTAAAATATTCTATATGCTCTAATGAAAAAGAAACTTTCTGCTTCTTACAGGACAAAAATGGGGGTATACTGAAGATTACCAAACAGATGGTCTAATATTTTTATACCTAAGTTGCATTTGATTTAGTAATATCTAAAAAAGAGAAAATTAAAATAAGCAAAACAATTTGTACAGTAACTAAATTTAGAATTATTTTTAGAGATGCAGATATAGAAGAACAAAAGATTCAGAAAGGTTAGACAACATATTGTAAATTACAATTAACTGGAATTTACAAAGTATATGGAATCTTCTCTACAAAGCTACATACAACTTGCAAAAAATCACCAAAGGCAAGAATCTAGAGATATTAATACCTATTTTGGTATAAATCAAGGTTGAATCCCTTTTGCAGACTTATGTAATTGGCATTTTTGTTTAGCCATGACATTATTTAAATACTTTAAGCGCTTCTGAAAGAAACATGCGTGTCCACGGGACCACATTTTTCACCCTGCGCATTTTTTATAAACCAAGCCACTGTGCACATTCACGTTACCTGCCCGGATCTTTAAAGTATCTTAAGATAATTAACTTCATGAATATAGTATTTTTTATTGACGTATAGTTGATTTACATTATTATATTAGTTTCAAGTGTATAGCATAATGATTCAATATTTTTATGGATTATACTCCATTTAAAGTTATTACAAAATAATGGCTATATTTCCCTGTGCTGTGCAATATATCCTTGCTGCTTATCTATTTTATACTAACAGTTTGTACCTCTTAATCCCATACCCGTATCTTACCTCTCCCCCTCCTTCCCTCTCCCCACTGGTATCCACTAGTTTCTTTTCTATATCTGTGAGTCTGCTTCTGTTTTGTTATGTATTCGTTTATTTTTCAGATTCCACATGTAAGTGATAACATACAGTTTATCATTCTCTGACTTATTTCACTAGGCATAATACAAATTTAACAAGTGGGACTACATTAAACAAAAATGCTTCTATACAGCAAAGGAAACCAACAACAAAATGAAAGGCAACCTATTAAATGGGAGAAAATATTTATAAATCATATATCTGATATGGGGTTAATATCCAAAATAAATAAAGAACTCATACAACTGCATAGCAAAAGCAAAAGAGCAAAAACATCTGAATGGACATTTTCCAAAGAAGACATACAGAGGGCTAACAGGTACAAGAAAGGGTAATCAACATCATTCATCATCAGGGAAATGCAAATCAAAACCACAATAAGGTATCACCTCAATGGCTATTATTAAAAAGGCAAGAAATAAGGTGTTTCCCAGGATGTGGTGAAAAGGGAGTCCTTGTACACTGTTGAGAATGTAAATTGGTGCAGGCACTGAAGAAAACAGTATGGAGGTTCTCCAAAAAATTAAAAATAGAAGTACAATATGATCCACCAATTCCACTTCTGGGTATTTATCCAAAGAAAATGAAAAGACTAACTTGAAAAGAGACAAGCACCCTCATGTTCATTGCAGTTTTATTTATAATAGCCAAGATATGGAAATAAGCTAAGTGTTCATCAAGGCATGAATCAATAAGAAGATGCGGTATGTATGTACAATGGAATATTATTCAGCCATAAAAGAGAAGGTTTTCTTGTCAGTTGGGACAATATGGATGAAACTCGAGGGCATTATGCTAAGTGAAGTAAGTCAGGGACAGAAAGACAAATACTGTATGATTTCACTTACATGTAGAATCTAAAAAGACAAAAAAAAACCCAAAAATGAACTCATAGATACAGAACACAAACTGGTGGTTGCCAGAGGTGGTGGCATTGACAAAATGAGTTAAAGGGATCAAAAGGTACAAACTTCCAGTTATAAAATACATCAGTCATGGGGATGACTTATGGTA
Organism: Balaenoptera ricei; assembly: GCF_028023285.1. NCBI lineage: Eukaryota > Metazoa > Chordata > Mammalia > Artiodactyla > Balaenopteridae > Balaenoptera > Balaenoptera ricei. Next base: position 81,508,085 of record NC_082641.1, read on the forward strand.
CAGCACTCTGACTATAGTTAACAACACAGTATTGCATTTTTGAAAGTTGCTAAGAGAGTAGATCTTAAAAGTTCTCATCACAAAAAAATTTACAACTACGTTTCGAGACGGATATTAACTAGGGTTACTGTGGTTATCATTTTTTTGCAGTATATACAAATATTGAATCATTATGTTTTACACTTGAAACTGATATAATATTATATGTCACTTATACTTCAATTTAAAAAGAAGAAAAAATAACTTCTCTAGCAACGTAGTCCAAAGACAAATAGCAGTGTCAGGAAAAAGTACCAAATTAAAGGTAACCAATGCATTAAATGTTCAATTATATATTCTGTGGTGAGTAGGAAATTGTTCACTGTATTTTGATTTACATACATTTTGTGTACTGTATTATTACATATATTTGTATATATATACATGCTTATATACACAGACATTTTATATAAACTGCTTTGTTCATTAGTTTTTATCTTACATTGCTTATATACATTTTATAGTTAATTATTTCATAATAAAAATGAAAACAAAAGATGAGGTTGACATGGACAAATAATGGCAGTTTATTCTCTCCACACTCAGTGACAATAACAATGGACTTCACTTAGTTTATGCTACACAAATCCCTTGTGGCAATGGGGAAGTCATTATTTGGGTCATTGTATATTAATTTTCAAAATAAATTTCTTGAGAAAATTGCTTTTCCAGACTAGTCAACTATAAAATATAAAAATATATTTTTATGTCTAGGCATTTAACTTATCTTTTAAAATAACATAAACTTTTTCATTTTACTTAGATTCATTTTCTTTTTTTTTTTTTTAAATTGTGAATTTTTTTTTTAACATCTTTATTGGAGTATAATTGCTTTACAATGGTGTGTTAGTTTCTGCTTTATAACAAAGTGAATCAGTTATACATATATGTTCCCATATCTCTTCCCTCTTGCATCATTATTTTTAACGTCTACTAACAAAAATATTTCTGCATGAGACTGTATTTTTATTAAGCTTACACTATCATTTTTTTCTTTCCTTTAACTGGGAAATAATACATATGCTTTATATTTATGTAAAATATAATTATTTAAATTTTTGTTTTCTGTAGAAATGAAGCATGCTCACTTGCTTGGTCCAATATTTGAGCTCCTCAATTGCCTCTTATATTCAATGGTAAAACAAATTGTTTCTTAATTAAATGCACAGAAGTATTATATGTTAATACATTTATGTCATCTTTTAAGATTTATCTTTTATTTGCATGGATTTTATTGATAAGATTTTTTCATGAAACATCCTATTAGAAATCAAATAATATAATACTAGTGATATAATACATGATTTGTTATTATAAAATATATTTTATTCTATACAGAATACAAGTTAATTACATTTAAAATAAAAAATGGTATTTAAAAATATAATTTTTATGAAATAATGCCATTTGCAGCAACATGGATGGACCTAGAGATTGCCAAACTGAGTGAAGAAAGTCAGACAGAGAAAGACAAATATCATATGATATCGCTTATATGTGGCATCTAAAAAAAGGGTACAAATGAACTTATCTACAAAACAGAAATAGAGTTACAGATGTAGAAAATAAACTTATGGTTACCATGGGGTAAGGGGGAGAGGGATAAATTGGAAGATTGGGATTGACATATACCCACTACTATATAAAATAGATGACTAATAAGTATCTATTGTATAGCACAGGGAGCTCTACTCAATACTCTGTATTGACCTATATGGGAAAAGAATCTAAAAAAGAGTGGATATGTGTATATATATAACAGATTCAATTTGTTGTACACCTGAAACACAACACCATAAATCAGGGGACTTCCCTGGTGGTGCAGTGGTTAAGAACCCACCTGCCAATGCAGGGGACATGGGTTCAAGCCCTGGTCCGGGAAGATCCCACATGCTGTGGAGCAACTAAGCCCAGGCACCACAACTACTGAGTCTGCACTGTAGAACCTGCAAGCCACAACTACTGAGCCCACGTGCCACAACTACTGAAGCCTGCGCGGCTACAGCCCGTGCTCCACAACAAGAGAAGACACCGCAATGGGAAGCCTGTGCACCGCAATGAAGAGTAACCCCTGCTTGCCGCAACTAGAGAAAGCCTGTGTGCAGCAACGAAGACCCAGTGCAGCCAAAAATAAATTAATTTATTTAAAAAAATTGTAAATCAACTATACCCCAATAAAAATTTAAAAAATAATTTTTATATATTTATCATTTAATACTTAAATATTTCCCTCTTCAATCATTTCTTCACATCTTCCTGGTACAGATTATTTTGCCTTTGGGTTCAAATGTATAAAATAATTATCAAAATAATAGCTGGTTCTGTTGGTTTTAACTAAATCTCATTTGGAAACAATTTATGATGCTTTATCAAATAATATAATCAGAGAAAGTTGGCAAAAATGTAAATCTTTTGGAAAGATTTACTTATCATTTGTAATTATATTTATATATGTCTTGTGGTTAAAAAAAAGATATGTCTAAACAGAACAAAAAAAACAAAATCAAATAGATAATAGAGAAAATGATTGACAGATGTGGTCCTGTAAAAATAAAAATCATAGGCATGGCAAAGAAATTCTAAAGATAAACTATAAACAAAATATAAACAAATTCTAAAGACAAATGATAAACTGGGTAAAAGATTTACAGCAACATATATTGCTAATTCTTCAAAAGTTCCCACAAATCCATAGGTAAAATTAGTCCTTCATCAGGAATATGGGCAAAGTTGATGAAAAAGCATACCTCGTATTAAAAATAAAATGTAAAGATATACTTAGCTTTACTAGTAACTCGCAATTTGAAAATATTTGATCCTTTGAATTATTGCATTCTTAAAAACTACTAACACTGAGAAACCCATATTTGGTTAAGGTGGAAAAAATAGATGTTTTGAAGCCATATTTGTGGAAATGTAAATTGTTTCCAAGTTTCTGAAGGGTAATTTAACAATATATATCATATAAAACTTGCATATTGGTTTTCTAGCTATCCTTCCAATAGAAATTCATACTAGGAAGATAACTGTACATGTCAGCCAGCTTTTGTCCTCATGGATATTTATTACACTATTGTTCATATAATATAATGGTGAGAAAATGAAATTTCCCTAAAAAATCATAATCAGGAGAGTAGATTAATAATTAGGGTACATTTATGTAACAGAATCCTACATAGCCATTAAAATGATAATGTACATTTAAATTATTGATGTGGGAAGAAATACATGGTCCCTAAGTAAAGCAGGGTCCATAACGGTAAGATCTTGTTAAATTAAAAATTTATGCTACATTTGCAAGATTAGATGTGTATAGCTTAATATTAGAAATATTTACCAAAATATTAGCAATTATTTTCTTTGAGTAGTAGGATTTCAATGAATATTATTTTTGTTTTTTTTTAATTTACTCTTCAGAACAATTTGAGTAGTGCACTGATTATTAAGCTATTGCTTCTCGGCTAAAAACCTGCACTCTGTATTCTGCTTGGTGATGCTAGAATTGAGACTCTGAAAACCACGGTTCTCCTTGGTGCCAGTTTCCGGTGTTTTCACATAATCATGGACTTGATTTCATCTTGTCCCCCTCAGAGATGGCTGATGGGCATCCCTTCCTCAGAAATCTGGATACCTACTCCTTGAGGATTTCCTAAGCTTCTAGAGTCTAGTAACTATGTAATCCCTTCCATTGTTCTCCTAGTCCAAGGTTTGGTTGCTCCTTCATACATTATTACCATTGTGTTTCTTTTCGCCTTTTTGGTTCCTCAGTCCTATTCTATATGATTCTCTATATTAAATTTTGCTCATTATAATAACTGGTGTGAGTTTTCTCTATTTTTCTGTGTGGACCCAGAAAGATAAAGTTTAATTATAATTCCCATCAGAGTAAAAAAGCTATTTTATTTTGAAAAATTACCAATGTTGTTCCAATGAAGCCCCCTAAGAGAAAGCTTCTTGAAATCCTCCCTAACAAAGCTGTAATAAGCACGAAATTTGGCAGAAGTAAAGAGTGCCTATTTCTCACTGAGCTTACCAAAATGTACGCACTTTACCTGTTCACCTGAGTGATTAATGCTTCTTCTCCTCCATCTTTCTTCACTTTTCCCACCGTCATATGCTACCCTCAACACATATTGGAAAACACATGTTTTGGTATGTATGATGTTTTCAAAGATAGTTTGAGATGTTTTCAACTCAGTGAGAAACTGGTGAAGTTATGAGGACCTGGAATAGCAGTTGAGGAATAAGGTAATAATCAAGAGGTAGAATATACACCTTTGGTGAGTCATAAAATGATGGGAATAAAAAGCCCTCTCCAAATTGAATGACTCATGACACTAATGAGTTAAGGATCTGGTGAATTAACTTTGGGAAATGCGAAGTGGTAAAGGTGTCTATGCGATATTTTGAATTAAACATAACCTTTGTTTCCTTTAGGAAGTAAATCTACATTATATATATAATATGTATGTATATACATGTGTGTGTATGTGTATATATATACATACATACACATATATACCAAGTAAAATAAAACTCACACAAGCATCACATAGAGATAGTCATTTTAGTTATTTATGTATTATGTCCATATATGTACATGGTCTTTATAATGCAATAAACTTCAACAAAGTATGTCATGACTTGCTTTTTATGAATGTGTTTGATATCACTGCACATCAATTTTTACTACAAAATTTTTCAAATTTATTTTTTAATGCAACATGTTTTAGTGTTTGCTGTGTAGTAAGCTCTATAATAGTCACTGAGGATTAAACAATGGGCAGAAAATACTATTTCTGTCTCATAGGACCCATAATTTAATAGAGAGACAGATACCATGTTGGGTATGTATTGTATTAGTTTAGCCCAGCTGGACTAGCTTTTTCAGGATTTAGTTCCCTGAATAATTCCAAGTTAAAGTGGACCACAGAAACATTTTACCTCAGTTTTGCAATCTAAGAATAAAACGGAACTTCCTTAATCTGATATAGAATATGTCTGTCATCATGTAGCAAATATCTTACAAAATGGTGAAATATTGATCTCTGAGAGCTAGAAGGAGACAGAGGTGCTCATTAACAATAATTTTCCACAACATATTAGAAGTCTTAGCCTGTGCGATAAGAAAAAATAAATACATGATGACTGGAAAGAATACTGTTATTGTTTGGCATTGAAACCATTATGCACCAAGAAAATTCAAAATTATATACAGATAAATTATTAGACTTGTTAAGTGGATTTAGTATATTAATTGATTATAAGGGAAGGATACAAAAATCTATTGAATTTATATATAACAGCAACAAATAAATGAGAAATGAAATTTAAAATGGTATCAGGTACAATAGTTTCAAAATTTAAATATTTAACAATAAATCTAACAAAGTATATTAAGGTAACCACAGTAAAAGAGAGAGAGAGAGAGAAAGGGAGAGAACTTAGTAAACATCAAAATAAATGGGGAAATGTGTTAAGTCTACAAATTAGAAGAAAATGTTTGAAGATATCAATTTTCCTCAATGAAAATTTTTTAATTTATGGAAAAATAGATGAAAATGCCAGCAAGATTTTTCATTCAAATTGACAAGCTGATTCTAAATGTGTATGGAATATGTATCTCGACAGGACTGAGAATAATGGTAAAAGTCTTGAAGAAAAAGGAGGAGGAGGAGAAGAAAGCTGCTTTGTAAGATTTACATGTCAAATATAAGACTGATTGTGAAGCTAGAATAGCTGAAATAGTGTGGTATTGACATAAAAGTAGACAAACTGATTAATGGAAAATAGAAAGTCCAGTAACAGACACACATGTACATATAGTCACATGATTTATGATGCAATGACAATGCGTATAGATTCAATATCCTTATCGAGAAAATGGGAATAAAGACCTAACTCTCAGAGTCGCTGTGAGGATTGAGATAATCAGTGTAAGGCTCCAACCTAGTACTCAGTACATTTTACAGCTCAGTAGATGCCAGCTATGCTATCAGTTTATTACATCTGACGAATTACTCTTCCTGTCACAGAATTACTGTTTATTTCATTTGAAACAACTGCTCTTAAACCATTTATTTCTGAAATATAACTAACATCTCCTGCTTCATGGTCCACAGATATTCTCTCCAGTTCTCATATATTTTCCATGCCTTCACCCCTCTCATTTCTCTCCCTGCATTACATCCTTACTTAAACAGCATTTTTCTGTATCAAAATTGCTGTATGAACTATATAAGTCCTTCCCTTTTTTCAAACAAATTTATATTCTATGGCTTAACTAGGCCCTTACTTTTTTTTTTGGATATCCTAGACCAACAATTTTGAGACAAACTTTTGGATACTTTATATAACTTTTCTAACAGTTCATGGTCATGAGTATTACTCAATAAATGCATTGTTTAGAGTCCTATATCATCTACCTAGGGACCAAAAATTTGAATGACATATTAAAGGGAGTGATCAGCTCTTGGTAAATAGACACTATTCCTCTGTACCAGAAAAAAAAAAAAAAAAAAAAAAGCAAATTTGCTTTCAGACTATGCTTGCCTTTTGTTTGTTTTTTCTGAGTCTAAATCAATTTTTCAATGTGTACGGAGTAAATACTAAAGTATCACGTGTAATAGCCCAAGACAATCTTGTCTGTCTTCCTATACTTTAGAATAGATTGTTTCCTTCTGAGTTAAAACATTTAATAACATTTAATACATAATACAGCCATATGAAAAGACAGTCTCTGATTGAATGTAAGAATGGTAATTACACTTGCCGCTATGGCCACTTCAAACCATAAAAATGTACAGAAGTGCTACCTAAAGTCCATTTTCTGTAAACACTGAAAGTAGATCATGAGAACTGATAAGAGAACCAAAAATCAGTTCAGGAGCAAAATGCTTTTTTTCATCGCTGATTTCCAGGACAACTGGTACACATATTGATTTATCCATTTCTCTTACCTAGATGTCTATAAAAATCAAATCATCTTTAAATTGGATTTAGATCCATCTTGAGATTAGTATACTGCACCTAAATAAATACAATTTACCCTTTCAATACATGTATATAACTTGAAGTTTTATTTTAAATGACCAAGTATAGGAACAGTGAACCTGAAAATCAGCATTGTGAAAAACGCATTATTTCAAGCAAGTCTTTCAATTTGCAGCATACAAGCTAGTTAATGCATCCAATTGATTTCTCTTTAACCCAACAGAATTACTATTTTGTTTTATTACCCACTGAGTCTGAAAACAAGTTGAACAGAACATATTTAAGGTAACTCTCTATACTTCTAAAAATATAAAATACACTACTGAAAATTAACCACTGTATCAAAATTTCCCCTTCATTTAATTTTCATACTGGTATGCCAATACTAAGACCATTTTTTCCAGGAATATAGTTTGGTAAACACAGCTACAATGTTTCACTTTATACAAACTGTGCAAATTATGTTTTCTAAAAATAATCAGGACAATATTAACTCATTCTTTGTTTTATAAAAATACTAAGATAAATATTAAGTCCTTAATTCAGCTGCTATTATAAACAGAATTATAAGATTTATTCCTTAAATGCATGAAGCAAAAAATGCTTACAAAGACAGTCAGCCATCTGTGCCATTTGTTTGAGTGAACACATTTGACCACTTTGAACACACGTGTGCTGTAAGCTGCAAACATGACAATTTAGGATAAAAATGAACAGGATGAAATACTTTTATAAAATTCCTTTCCTCTCTGGAAGGCTACTTTCCTTGGGTACTTAGTCGAACATTACTTTATACATGAGTATAGGAGATTTCCCCTATTTTAATACCAATATTGCAATAGTTTGAGAGATAATGATGTTCGAAATTTTATACACAATAAAGTAGGTCATTTAGAATGACGTTAAATAACTTTAAATCTAAAATGTTTGTAAGTTTCCAGAATGTTCATAAACACTATAAATAACACAGATGTTTACATCCACTATTCTTCTATAGAAATTAGTGAAGTCTTTAAGTTGACTGCTGTTTTACTCGATAACATGAAATTTTTTCTGATTCTTGGACTTTTACTATGAGGTCTGATAGTCTTTTTCTGGTACACCACATCATTACATAATAAAATGGTCATTTGAGTGTATTTGCACAATTTATTAAAAATTGTACAGCATTTGCTTCTCTAGGTTTTTCAAAGTGTGATATTAAACAACAGAATCCTTGCCATTTAACTTATGTTATCATATAATTTATAATTTAAATGCAAATTCAGACTTAGGAATTGTTATTATCAGTATTTGTAAAGCATTAAATCCTGTTTCATGATTGACTCTTTTTTTAAAAATACATCTTTATTGGAGTATAATTGCTTTACAATATTGTGTCAGTTCCTGCTGCGTAAAAAAGTGAATCAGCTATATGTATACACATATGCCCATGTCCCCTCCCTCTTGCATCTCCCTCCCACCCTCCCGATCTCACCACTCTAGTTGGTCAGAAAGCACCGAGCTGATCTCCCTTGCTATGCAGCTGCTTCCCATTAGCTATCTAATTTACATTTGGTACTGTATATATGTCACTGCTACTCTCTCACTTCGTCCCAGTTTACCCTTCCCACTCCCCGTATCCTCAAGTCCATTCTCTATGTCTGCGTCTTTATTCTGTCATGGCCCTAGGTTCCTCAGAACCTTTTTTTTTTTTTTTTTTAGATTCCATATATATGTGTTAGCATACAGTATTTGTTTGCTCTTTCTGGCTTACTTCACTCTGTATGACAGACTCTAGGTCCATCCACCTCACTACAAATAACTCAATTTAATTTGTTTTTATGGCTGAGCAATATTCCATTGTATATATGAGCCACATCTTCTTTATCCATTCATCTGTCAGTGAACACTTAGGTTGCTTCCAAGTCTTGGCTATTGTAAATAGTGCTGCAATGAACATTGTGGTACATGTCTCTTTTTGAATTATGGTTTTCTCAAGGTATATGCCCAGTAGTGGGATTGCTGGGTCATATGGTTGTTCAATTTTTAGATTTTTTAGGGAACCTCCATACTGTTTTCCATAGTGGCTGTATCAATTTACATTCCCACCAAAAGTACAGGAGGGTTCCCTTTTCTCCAAACCCTTTCCAGCATTTAATGTTTCTAGATTTTTTGATAATGGCCATTCTGACTGGCATGAGGTGATAACTCATTGTAGTTTTGATTTGAATTTCTCTAAAAATTAGTGATGTTGAGCATCTTTTCATGTGCCTCTTGGCCATCTGCATGTCTTCCTTGGTGAAATGTCTATTTAGGTCTTCCACCCATTTTTTAACTGGATTGTTTGTTTTTTTGATATTGAGCTCCAAGAGCTGTTTGTATATTTTGGAGATTAATCTGTTGTCTGTTCTTTCATTTGCAAATATTTTCTCCCATTCAGAAGGTCGTCTTCTGTGCAAAAGCTTTTAAGTTTCATTAGGTCCCATTTGTTTATTTCTGTTTTTATTTCCATTTCTCTAGGAGGTGGGTCAAAAGGATCTTTCTGTGATTTATGTCATAGAGTGTTCTGCCTATGTTTTCCTCTAAGAATTTTATAATGTCTGGCCTTACATTTAGGTCTTTAATCCATTTTGAGTTTATTTTGTGTATGGTGTTAGGAAGTATTCTAATTTCATTCTTTTACATGTAGCTGTCCAGTTTTCCCAGCACCACTTATTGAAGAGACTGTCTTTTCTCCATTGTATATTCTTGCCTCCTTTATAAAGATAAGGTGATCATATGTGTGTGCATTTATGTCTGGACTTTCTATCCTGTTCCATTGACTATATTTCTGTTTTTGTGCCAGTACCATACTGTCTTGATTACTGTAGCTTTGTAGTATAGTCTGAAGTCAGGGAGACTGCTTCCTCCAGCTCTGTTTTTCTTTCTCAAGATTGCTTTGGGGCCTTTTGTGCTTCCATACAAATTGTGAAAGTTTTTGTTCTAGTTCTGTGAAAAATGCCATTGGTAGTTTCATAGGGAGCACTGAATCTGTAGATTGCTTTCAGTACTATAGTCATTTTCACAATGTTGATTCTTCCAGTCCAAGAACGTGGTATATCTCTCCATCTGTTTGTATCGTCTTCAGTTTCTTTCATCAGTGTCTTATAGTTTTCTGCATACAGGACTTTTGTCTCCTTAGGTAGGTTTATTCCTGGTATTTTATTCTTTTTGTTGGAATGGTAAAAAGGAGTGTTTCCTTAATTTCTCTTTCAGATTTTTTGTCGTTAGTGTATAGGAATGCAAGAGATTTCTGTGCATTAATTTTGTATCCTGGTACTTTACCAAATTCATTGATTAGCTCTAGTAGTTTTCTGGTTGCATCTTTAGGATTCTCTATGTATAGTATCATGTCATGTGCAAACAGTGACAGTTTTACTTCTTTTCCAATTTGGGTTCATTTTATTTCTTTTTCTTCTCTGATTTCTGTGGCTAGGACTTCCAAAACAATGTTGAATAATAGTGGTGAGAGTGGGCAACCTTGTCTTGTTCCTGATCTTAGAGGAAATGGTTTCAATTTTTCATCATTGAGAACGATGTTGACTGTGAGTTTGCCATATATGGCCTTCATTACATTGAGGTAGGCTGCCCCATGTCTACTTTCTGGAGGGTTTTTATCATAAATGGGTGTTGAATTTTGTCTAAAGCTTTTTCGGCATCTACTGAGATGATCGTAAGGTTTTTATCCTTCATATGGTGTATTACATTGATTGATTTGCATATATTGAAGAATCCTTGCATTCCGGGGATAACCATACTTCATCATCGTGTATGATCCTTTTAATGTGCTATTGGATTCTATTTGCTAGTATTTTGTTGAGGATTTTTCCATCCTTGTTCATCAGCAATATTGGCCTGTAGTGGTTTTTCTGTGACATCTTTGTCTGGTTTTGGTATCAGGGTGGTGGTGAACTCGTAGAATGAGTTTGGGAGTGTTCCTCCCTCTGCTATATTTTGGAAGAGTTTGAGAAGGATAGGTGTTAGCTCTTCTCTAAATGTTTGCTAGAATTCACCTGTGAAGCCATCTGGTCCTGGGTTTTTGTTTGTTGAAAGATTTTTAATCACAGTTTCAATTTCAGTGCTTGTGATTCGTCTGTTTATAGTTTCTATTTCATCCTGATTCAGTCTCAGAAGGTTGTGCTTTTCTAAGAATTTGTCCATTTCTTCCAGGTTGTGCATTTTATTGGCATATAGTTGCTTGTAGTAATCTCTCAAGATCCTTTGTATTTCTGCAGTATCAGTTGTTACTTCTCCTTTTTCATTTCTAATTCTATTGATTTGAGTCTTCTCCCTTTTTTTCTTGATGAGTCTGGCTAATGGTTTATCAATGTTGTTTATTTTCTTAAAGAACCAGCTTTTAGTTTTCTTGATCTTTGCTATTTTTTCCTTCTTTTTCATTTACTTCTGATCTGATCTTTATGATTTCTTTCCCTCTGCTAACTTTGGGGTTTTTTAGTTCTTTCTCTAATTCTTTAGCTGTAAGGTTAGGTTGTTTATTTGAGATTTTTCTTGTTTCTTGAGGTAGGATTGTATTGCTATAAACTTCCCTCTTAGAACTGCTTTTGCTGCATCCCATAGGTTTTGGGTCATTGTGTTTACCTTGTCATTTGTTTCTAGGTATTGTTTTATTTCCTCTTTGATTTCTTCTGTGATCTCTTGTTTATTTTGTAGTGTATTGTTTAGCCTCCATGTGTTTGTGTATTTTTACAGTTTTTTTCCCCCTGTAATTGATATCTAGTCTCATAGCATTGTGCTTGGAAACAATACTTGATACGATTTCAATTTTCTTTATTTTACCAAGGCTTGATATGTGACCCAAGATATGATCTATCCTGGAGAATGTTCCATGAGCACTTGAGAAGAAAGTGTATTCTGTTGTTTTTGGATGGAATGTCCTATAAATATCAACTAAGTCTATCTTGCCTAATGTGTCATTTAATGCTTGTGTTTCTTATTTATTTTCATTTTGGTTGATCTGTGCATTGGTGAAAGAGGGGTGTTAAACTCCCCTACTATTATTTTGTTCCTGTCACTTTCCCCTTTTATTCGTGTTAGCATTTGCCTTATGTATTGAGGTGCTCCTATGTTTGGTGCATAAATATTTACAATTGTTATATCTTCTTCTTGGATTGATCCCTTGATCATTATGTAGTGTCCTTCTTTGTCTCTTGTAATTGTCTTTTTTAAAGTCGATTTTGTCTGATATGAGAATTGTTACTCCAGGTTTCTTTTGGTTTCCATTTGCATGGAATATCTTTTAAATCCCGTCACTTTCAGTCTGTATGTGTTGCTAGGTCTGAAGTGCATCTCTTGTAGACAACATATATACGGGTGTTGCTTTTGTATCCATTCAGCCAGTCCATGTCTTTTCGTTGGAGCACTTAATCCATTTACACTTAAGGTAATTATTGATATGTATGGTCCTATGATCATTTTTTTAATTGTTTTGGGTTTGTTTTCATAGGTTTTTTCCTTCTCTTCTGTTTCCTGCCTAGAGAAATTCCTTTAGCATTTGTTGTAAAGCTGGTTTGGTGGTGCTGAATTCTCTTAGCTTTTGCTTCTTTGTAAATGTTTTAATTTCTCTGTCGAATCTGAATGAGATCCTTGCTGTGTAGAGTGATCTTGGTTGTAGGTTTTTCCATTTCATATCTTTAAATATGTCCTGCCACCCCCTTCTGGATTGCAGAGTTTCTGCTGAAAGATCAGCTGTTAACCTTATGGGGATTCCCTTGTATGTAATTTGTTGCTTTTCCCTTGCTGCTTTTAATATTTTTTCTTTGTATTTAATTTTTGATAGTTTGATTAATATGTGTCTTGGTGTGTTTCTCCTTGGATTTATCCTGTATGGGACTCTCTGTGCTTCCTGGACTCTACTGACTATTTCCTTTCCCATGTTAGGGAAGTTTTCAACTATAATCTCTTCAAATATTTTCTCAGACCATTTCTTTTTCTCTTCTTCTTCTGGGACCCCTATAATTCGAATGTTGGTGCATTTAATGTTGTCCCAGTGGTCTCTGAGACTGTCCTTAATTCTTTTCATTTGTTTTTTTTTTCTTTATTCTGCTCTGCGGTAGTTATTTCCACTATTTTATCTTCCAGGTCACTTAGCCATTCTTCTGCCTCAGTTATTCTGCTATTGATCCCTTCTAGAGAATATTTAATTTCATTCAATGTGTTGTTCATCACTGTTTGCTCTTTAGTTCTTCTAGGTCCTTGTTAAACGTTCCGTGTATTTTCTCCATTCTATTTCCAAGGTTTTGGATCATCTTTACAATCATTACTCTGAATTCTTTTTTAGGTAGACTGCCTATTTCCTCTTCATTTGTTTGGTCTGGTGGGTTTTTACCTTGTTCCTACATCTGCTGCATATTTCTCTGTCTTCTCATTTTGTTTAACTTACTGTGTTTGGGGTCTCCTGTTCACAGGCTGTAGGTTCATAGTTCAATTGTTTTTGGTGTCTGCCCCCAGTTGGTGAGGTTGGTTCAGTGGCTTGTGTAGGCTTCCTGTTGGAGCGGACAGGTGCCTGTGTTCTGGTTGCTGGGGCTGGATCTTGTCTTTCTGGTGGGCAGGGCCGTGTCTGGTCATGTGTTTTGCGGAGTCTGTGAACTTAGTATGATTTTAGGTAGCCTCTCTGCTAACGGGTGGGGTTGTGTTCCTGTCTTGCTAGTTGTTTGGCATGGGGTGTCCAGCACTGGAGTTTGCTGGCCATTGCGTGGAGTTGTGTCTTAGCATTGAGACGGAGATCTCTGGGAGAGTTCTTTCCCGTTGATATTATGTGGGGTTGGGAGTTCTCTGGTGTCCCAATGTCCTGAACTCAGCTCTCCCACCTGAGAGGCTCAGGTCTGACACCAGGCCGGAGCACCAAGACTCTGTCAGCCACATGGTTCAGAAGAAAAGGGAGAAAAAAGAAAGGAAAAAAACCTTTTTTTTAATTTAAAAAAATAATATTAAAAAAAAGAAGAGAGCAACCAAACCAATAAACAAATCCACCAATGATAACAAGCACTAAAACCTAAACTAAGATAAACATAAAAATCAGAAACAAAGCAGTCACAGACAGCAATCCCCAAGTCTACAGTTGCTCCCAAAGTCCACTTCCTCAATTTTGGGATGATTTGTTTTCTATTCAGGTATCCCTCAGATGCAGCGTACATCAAGTTGACTGTGGTGATTTAATCCGCTGTTCCTGAGGCTGCACAGAGAAATTTCCCATTCTATTCTTTGTTCCCATAGCTCCTGGTGTTCAGCTTTTGTTTTTGTCCCACCTCTACATGTAGGTCGCCCTCAGGCATCTGTTCCCCGCCCAGAGAGGAGGGGGTTAAAGCAGCAGCTGATTAGGGAGCTCTTGCTCACTCAGGCCAGGGGGAGGGAGGGGTACGGTAGTCCTAATTGGAATGCAGGGGGAGCCTGCAGCGGCAGAGGCCACCGTGACGTTGCAACAGCCTGAGGCGCACCATGTGTTCTCCCAGGGAAGTTGTCCTTGGATCACGGGACCCTGGCAGTGGCGGGCTGCATAGGCTCCCGGGGAGCGGGGTGGGGTGTGGATAGTGACCTGTGCTTGAACATAGGATTCTGGGTGGCTGCAGCAGCAGCATTAGCGTTTTAGGCCCATCTCTGAGGTTTAGCTGATTGCCGCATGTCATGCCCATACGCCCGTCTCTGCAGCTCGTTTACACAGTGTTCTGCCTTCTGTGGGTGATGGGTGGTGCTCTGCTTTCTCGTGCACCCTGAAACAATGGTCTCTAACCTCTTAGGCAGGTCCAGACTTTTTCCTGGACTCCCTTCCAGCTAGCTGTGGCGCACTAGCCCCCTTCAGGCTGTGTTCACGCAGCCAACCCCAGTCCTCTCCCTGGGGTCTGACCTCTGAGGCCCAAGCCTCAGCTCCCAGTCCCTGCCCGCCCTGGCGGGTGAGCAGACAAGCCTCTCGGGCTGGTGAGTGCTGGTCAGCACCAATCCTCTGTGTGGGAATCTCTCCGCTTTGCCCTCTGCACCACTGTTGCTGCGCTCTCCTCCATGGCTCTGAAGCTGCCACCCACGCCCACCCCCTCCCCCAAGTCTCTGTCAGTGAAGGGGCTTCCTAGTGTGTGGAAACTTTTCCTCCTTCACAGCTCCCTCCCAGAAGTGCAGGTCCTGTCCCTATTCTTTGGTCTCTGTTTTTTCTTTTTTCTTCTGCTCTACCCAGGTATGTGGGGAGTTTCTTGCCTTTTGGGAGGTCTGAGGCCTTCTGCCAGCGTTCAGTAGGTGTTCTGTAGGAGTTGTTCCACATGTAGATGTATTTCTGATGTATTTGTGGGGAGGAAGGTGATCTACACGTCTTACTCCTCCGCCATCTTGAAGGTCCCCCTCCTCATGATTGACTCTTTATTGTGAGAACTGTGATATCATAGGCTGGCTGGCTGGCTCCTTCCTTCAAGGATTATTATCAGCTCAAAAGTTTTCCCTCACACACTGATATGTGGACTCCTGCATTTTCTGTGTGTGCTCTTAAACAGGCTTTGTTAATGCAAGAAAATGGGATTTTATAGTTTAGTTGTTTCCTGCCTTGTTTATGTAGGATACTCAATGATATCTTAATTCACATTCAAAATTCATAGCTTGAGCCCCCTATTTTTGCCTAAGATAGCAACTAGCAGTTCTGAATGTCTGTAAGAGCAATATCTTTTCACCTTTTCATAATGCAGAGCTACTGACACTGCTCGTTATACAGTCTCTTCTTGGAGGGAGCAAATAATACATGTATCTTCCATGTTTATATTCAGGGCTATAACTTCAGATTTGTACTATGGACATTAAATTTACACAGATGATTTCATGGATTTAGACCATCTTACCATTTTGCTTATATTACAACAACTAAGGTAGAAGTGTTTACATGTGTAATGTATATCAGAATTCCACACTAATAGCTATATATTAAATTTAATATTCATTAACAGATATCACTGATGTCTTGAGCTGCATCTTCTTTGTGAATTCAGTTACATGTTACCACAGGTTCAAATGAGAAAACTAAACAAAGACAGAACTATTACCTGCCCATTTTGATACTAGCAATTACACATTGGAAGATTCACTAAGGTACTGGTGAGCAAGAGTCACCCTGTAACCTACTAGCTGGAATATATACTGGGACGTGAGCTCTCCTTGATACTAGTGATAAAATATGATAGAATACTGAATTTCCTATGCTACGGCTGTCCTACATTTAAGCAACCTTTTGATTAGTTTCAGGGTCAATGTGGGAGTTGTAAGAACAAAATACTGCACTACAAGAGAACTTCAGATGTGCTCCTGTATTCTCTGTGCAAACCCAAAAGTGCAAGGCATGTTACCACATGATTTCTCAAGAGGATATGATGTTGCTGAAAGAAGGATCTTTTTCCTATAAATTCAGATTGTGGAGGCCACTGGACTAGAGTGGGAATGAACAGGCCTGATAAGGGCAGATAAGAGGAAGGTATCTAACAGAGATGTGTGGTCTTTCCAGAGGTCCTGGTCCTAAACAGCTTCCCTTCTAATTACTCTAAATACAGCTGGTAAAATAAACCAGATATCTAACCTCTCCATTTAAAACAGATGAAAGACATGGTTAGGTTGAGAATGTCAACATTTGAACTACAGAAATAGTACTATTTGTGGCTGCTTCTGGGACCTTATTATTTCCTAAAATTGTGAGAATAGAGGAGGGTATAATAGAGCCAACTAACTTCATATGAAGAAGCATATTTTTTTTAAGTTAAAATCTTCAGAAAATCCTTGAAACTCATTTGTCCACAAGTAACAAACTTTGATAACAAACTGATAACAGCTATCCAAAACCACCAAGTAAATGAATTTAAATTCCTTACTCTCTCACTGATGATTTAAAAGCAAATGTTCAAAAAAGAAGTGGCATAAGGGAAAGTAGTAACAATAACCAATAAACTAATAATCACCTTGAAAATAAGAGTGGCTCCAATTTATGCTTTTACAGAAATAATGAACATATGCTATATATATAAGTATATGAACTATTATGTTCACCCCTTGTTAATTCTGAAAACTGTGAATTTTGGAGAAGTGACATGGCTTCCTCAAAGCGTTGGCAGTAATACTACTAAGTGGCAAAGCAGGAACTTGGACACAAACAGTTTAAGTCCAAACTATATGTTCTTAGTAATGACACATTACTCTAGTGGCTCTCTTTATCACTGTTACAATTGCTGCTATACAGTTTCATATATTCTTCACCCAAACTCTATGTGACTTAGATTCATTTTAGATATGATGAAGCTATCATAGGGAGCTTAACTAACTTCACAGCTCTTCTAGAGGTAGCAAATGGTACAGTGACTCAGATATCAAGGCCAGTATCCTTCCTGTATTCCATTCTGTTTGGGGCGATTAATTTTTCTATCTGCCACCGCCTCAATTTTCTTTTTCTTAGCTGAAGATAAAAGATAGGGGCATATATAAATATAAATATACACATGCATACTCACACATTTATTACTGTTTGGAATATTTTATATGTTATCATTAGTATAGTAAGGTTTTTAGTGCTTTGGAGAACATTCATATTTTGTGTTGCTAGATTAAGATATACAATTTTTTTTTTTTTTTTTTTTTTGGCTGCATCCCATGCAGGATCTTAGTTCCCAGACCAGGGATTGAACCTACGCTCCCTGCAATGGGAGTGCAGAGTCTTAACCACTGGACTGCCAGGGAAGTCCCAAGATATACATTCTTATACACACATTTTTTTGGACTTTCTTTACTTTCTCCTTCATTATTTAGCTACCATTATAAATGTGTTAATATACGTAATTAACTGAGAAAGAAGTACTACATATGGATAGAGCACCTCTGGAGCCAAATGCCCCATCAGGCAGCAACTCCAGAGCTTTCTGTGCCTCTGAAGCTGCGAGTTCCACGTATTCTGTGCTCCCCTCACCGTTTGGATCTCACCATGAAATCTAGATACATGTTTTTATTTCCATATTTAAAAATTACTTAAATGAAACATTTATGAGTTCATTGGAGTCACTGAAACACTGGGTTGGAGGGTCTTGGTCTAGAGCCTTGCATGCAGCACAGAGCTATTCCCTGTCCTCTAACACTCTTCCTAGTGCTTCACAGGGTAGCTCCATGGAGAGATACCTCAGGACACCCTATTCTAAAGAGCTTCCTACTTTCACTCCCCACAGCACTGCCCTATTTTCTTCGCTATACCTGTTACTTTCTGAATTTGTTCTGTTCAATTACTTATTTGATGTCTTTTATTGCCTACAAAGATGTCAGGCCACTGAGAATTAGAAATGGGTTTCTAGTTCAATCTTGTGTTCGCAGTAACTAGAATAATGCCTGAATCACAGCTGGTTCTTAATAAATACTTGTGACATGAAAATATCTTAATTGGTTCCCTTGCTCTATATTTCCTTAATCTCTACTCCTCCCTTCAGCTTCCTGTTTGCTCTCTGGATCTCCAATTTCTTTCACTTCCATAATGTAGATGAATTTCTCCCTAGTAGTGTTGGGTGTCCCACCTTCTACCTTAAGCACTAATCAAGACGTCCTTCTAAACAAACACAGCATTCGTCCTAAAGACTTATAATTCATACACATTATTTCATAAGTAATTATGTACTTGTAGATTACCTATATGCACACTAACATTTTTTGTGTGTATGTAAACTTGTATTACCTATTTTTTCAACATGAGTAATCTATCAGCACACCAAGTTTAACTATAAGTATGTTAGAGAAGTATTTGAAATAGGCTATGGTTTTGCAGCAGATTTTCTATTTTTGCTAAAACAATTTAAGAAATAGGAAGAAAATGATTTAAGGACAAAGAATCTAGTAGTGAGCAGGTATGGCAAAGACAGGTTCATGAATTACTACAATGGATTCTAATGATTATGAGATCCACAATAGGTACACACTAAGGAAAACTTTTCAGGGAGCTCCAAAAGACATTCTATGTTTGTGCTATCAATTCAAGGTATTTTCCCAATGGCTTTGGCCTTTATGTAACAACGTCTAAAGAGAAAGAACTTCAGAAATCTTTATATCTCTGAATTATTAGAGATGAAAAAATAATTCAAAAGGATAGTTGAGCTGGCAGGGATGTTTTTGAGAAGGCTGAAAGAGTTACAAAACACTACGAAGAGGTAAATAATGAAAAACAAAACTCCAAAAAACTTTATCCATTATCAGTAATTGTTTAACAGGTAAGAGGATAAATTTAGACTTCCTGCTAAAGCAGTGGCATTCTATTATGGACAAATAAAGATTGTTTGCTTATGCTAGACGGTGAAAAAAAATAAGTTACAAAACTCAGAAAGAAAAAAAATATGAATTTTGAGTTGTAGACTTTAAGCTGAGAGAACTATGGAAGTAGTCTAAGGCAGAGCCAACTGAACAATTCTCCCTGAGTATGTTCTGATTAGAAATGCTAGGAAAATCTAACAACTCATGTTCACTGCTGCTAATTTAACCATGAAAGATTGATATAGCCAAAGAAATTTCCAACTTCAAACTAAAATGTTGAATAGAATAGGCAGATAGGCAGTGTTTTCAATGCTTGTCTCATTGGAAGAATGTGACATTGGAAGAGAAAGAATTATACTGAAAGTGATTAGAAGACTATACAGATGATAAATATTAATTCTTCTCAACAATAGTTTCTAACAAAAGGATGACATTTTCTTGATGGAGAATTGAGTATTGGAAAAACTGGAAAGAATTCATTCAAAGATAGCAGGTTAAGTGATAAAACAAAGCAAACCAAAAAACAAACAAAAAAAACTTTAAAATGAAATTTTGATAAGAGAGGAAAAGGCAAATGGGTACTTTGAAGGAAAAAAAAAATGCAGAGTAATTCTAATTTACATTTTGCTCCAAAGAGAACAGAAATCGCATTGTTCATTTGAATGTTAACAACTTTATCTGTTAGAAGCTGAGGAGGTGGTGAGTGGAATCCTGTACTCTTCTAACATACAAGAATTGATTGGTTGGTAATGAGAAAATGTCAGAAAAGATTAAAATGCACTTGTAATTTTATAAGGGAATGATTACTATATTTAGATATATACCCTAAACTTTTAGGAGATATTTCAATAATTACTCAACCAGTGTAAAGATGATGACAGAAGAGTTGCTCAGTAAATGAATTACAAGAGATGGCTAATTATCTTTTTTAAAAATTGTATTAAAGTATAGGTGATTTACAATGTTGTGCTAATAGAATTATACAATAAAAACAGGAAGACGTATGTATTTTGGTGAATGTTTCCCTACCACCTAGATCAAAACACAGAACTTCTCATTACATCAGATTTTTCTTTTTTTTTTTTCACTATGCATGTGATGCATTCAAGTCAACGCCTCATACCCAAATAGGAAAACAGTATGGCTTCAATCATCATCAGTTAGAGAAGCTCATTTTAACTCTGTATAAACAGAATCTCACAGTATGTACTCTGTTGTCTGCCCTCTTTTGCTCACAATACTAATGAGATTTATCTATTTTAAGTGTATCATTAATTCATTATTTTTCATTAATATATATGAATGATATATTAGTATACCACAATTTATTTATCCATTGTATTGCTGATGGAAATAAAAGTTGTTGTGGGCTTTAGAAAAGCTGCTATGAATATTCTTGTATATGTACTATGATGGGCATGAAAGAGCACTTAAGAAAATATGATAGAGAACCCAGGGGCACAGTGATTCAGAGTATGTACTCTGGAGCCAGATTGCTGAGTTCCTCTATTCTCCATCTGTGTGACCCTGGGCAAGTCCTCTGCTTTTTCTGTCTCACTTTCTCCATCTGTAAAACTAGGATTAAAACAGTACTTAATCCATACAATAATTATGAAGGAAAATGGGTTGATATACAGACATACCTTGTTTTATTGTGCTTCATTTTATTGCACTTTGCAGACATTGCATATTTTTTACAAATTAAAAGTCTGTGGCAACCCTACATCAAGCAAGTCTACTGGCGCCGTTTTTCCAACAACATTTGTTCATGCCTCTGTCACATTTTGGAAATTCTTGAACTATTTCAAATTTTTTCATTATTATTATATTGTTATTCTGATCTGTCATCAGTGATACTTGATATTACTATTTTAATTGTTTCCGAGCTCTACAAACCATGCCCACATAAAACAGCAAACTTAATAAATGTTGAGTGTGTTCTGCCTGCTCCACCCATCAGCTGTTCTACTGTCTCTCTTGGGGCATCTCTATTCTCTGAGACACAACAATACTGAAATTTGGCCAATTATCAACCCTACAATGGCCTCTAAATGTTCAAGTGAAAGGAAGTGTCTCTCACTTTAAATCAAAAGCTAGAAATGATTAAGCTTTGTGAGGAAGACATGTTGAAAGCCAAGACAGGCCAAAAGCTATGCCTCTTGCACCAAAGAGTTAGCCAAGTTGTAAATGCAAAGGGAAAGTTCTTGAAGGAAATTAAAAGCGCTACTCCAGTGACCATAAGAATAATAAGAAAGTGAAACAGTTTTTATGGAGAAAGTTTCTATGGTCTGAATAGAAGATCAAACCAGCCACAACAATCCCTTAAGTCAAAGCCTACTCCAGAGAAAGGCCCTAATTCTCTTCTATTCTTTAAAAGCTGAGAGAGTTGAGGAAGCTGCAAAAGAAAAGTTTAAAGCTAGCAGAGGTTGGTTCATAGGTTTAAGGAAAGAAGCCATCTTCATAACCTAAGAGTGCAAGGTGAAGTAGCAGGTTCTGATGTAGAAGCTGTGGCAGATTATCCAGAAGATCTACCTAAGATAATGAAAGTGGCTATGCTAAATAACAGATTTTCACTGTGGACAAAATATTCTATTTTTGGAAGAAGATGCCACCTAGGCCTTTCATAGCTAGGGAGAAGACAACGTCTGGCTCCAAACCCTCAAAGGACAGGTTGATTCTTTTGTTAGGGGCTAATGCAGCTGGTGACTTGAGTTGAAGCCAATGCTCATTTACCATTCTGAAAATCTTACGGACCTTAAGAATCATGCTAAATCTACTCTGTCGTGCTCTATAATAGAACAAAAAGCCTGGATGACAGCTTATCTGTTGATAACATCGTTTACTGAATATTTTAAGCCCACGGTTGATACCTGCTGCTTGGGAAAAAGATCCCTTTCAAAATATTACTGTTCATTGACAATGCACCTGGTCACCCAAGAGTTCTGATGGAGATGTACCACAAAATTCATGTTGTTTTCATGCCTGCTAATATAATACTCATTCTGCAGCCCATGGATCAAGGAGTAATTTTGAATTTCAAGTCTTATTCTTTAAGAAATACAATTCATAATGCTATAGCTGCCATAGATAGTGATTCCTTTGATGGATCTGGGCAAAATCAATTGAAAACCTTCAGAAAGGATTCACCATTCTACATGCTATTAAGAACATTCAAGGTTCATGGGAAGAGATTAGAATATCAACATTAACAAGAGTTTGAAAGAAGTTGATTCCAACGCTCATGGATGAGTTTGAGGGGTAAGAGACGTCAGTGGAGGAAATAACTGCATATGTGTCAGAAACAGCAAGAGCACTAAAATTAGAAGTGGACCCTGAATTTGTAACTGAATTGTTTCAATCTCATGATAAAACTTGAACAGATGAGGAGTTGCTTCTGATAGATGAGCAAAGAAAGTGGTTTCTTGAGATGGAAACTATTGCTGGTGAACATGCTGTGAAGATTGTTGAAATGACAACAAAGGATTTAGAATATTACATAAACTTAGTTGATAAGACAGTGGCAGGATTTATGAGGATTGACTCCAATTTTGAAAGAAGTTCTACTTTGAGTGAAAACACTATCAAACAGCATTGCATGCTACAGAAAAACTGTTCATGAAAGTAAGAGTCAATTGACGTGGCAAGCTTCACTGTCGTCTTCTTTTAAGAAACTGCCACAGTCACTCAACCTTCAGCAACTATCACCCTGAACAATCAGAAATTATCAACACTGAGGCAAGACTCCCTGTCGGCAAAAAGATTCTGAAGTCTTAGATGATGGTTAGCCCTTTTTTTTTTTTTTTTTTTTTTTAGCAATAAAGCATTTTTAACTAAGGTATGTACATTTTTTTTCAGACATATGCTATTATTGCACACATGACAGACTACAGTATAGTGTTTACCTGACTTTAATATGCACTGGGAAGCTAAAAAAATTATGTGACTTGTTTTATTGTGATATTCACTTATTGTGGTGGTCTGGAAGTGAACCCACAGTATCTCCAAGGTATGCCTGTATATGAATTATGCAGAGCAATGCTTGGCACACAAGTATTTCAAAGAAATTCATGGCAACAGTGTTAGGAAAGCAAATGACAAAATGAGCTGATGTTAGCAGAAAATTCCAATGACTACAACAGGATATTTTTTTTTAACTTTGTGAAAATAGAAAGAGCTAGTTGACTCGTTATTTCTACTTTCTCCGATAGACAAATGCATTCATAGTGAAGACGTAAATATCTGTTAATCATTAAGAGTAACTTAAACCAGTGCAGATGTTTAAGTGGTCCATCCTGCTGTGTCCACACCTGTTGTTAAATTTCAGCTTCTGTTCCAATTAGTCAATTACTTTATTAGCTGTAGGTGAGGAGACACCAGGAGAGCATCTGGCCATGTTAAGTGACTTCCCATTTCCAGGTTCATACAAATGGCATTTGGGATGTTGGACACATTTCAAATGCAAATATTTAGCAATTACATATTCTGAGTAACATAAAATAGGAAAGGAGCCAGATGACAATTTTTAAAGAGAACAAATTGGGTTCTGAAAAGTACTGACCTATGGCATACTTATTGAATGACAATTAAAGTTCAGATACTGTGCAAGGCAGTGGATACAAAATGATATACTAGACACGATTATTATGTTTGAGAAGTTTACATGTTATTCTGTGAAAGAGTCAATAAATAGGTAAAAAAATGTCACTTAGCTATAAAAATTTATCAGCTAAGATTCCTAAATACATGTCTGTGCATTTGGGGATTAAAAAGTCAATATTAGAGGTTCAGGAAGAACAAGTTGCCCCAAAATAATCAGGTTTTTGCACATAGGTTATATGGTCTCTAGATTGTGAAATGTAGTTATATCTTATTTACAAAACATATCTGTATCAATTAATTCTTCCATGTTCAAACCACTAGGTCCCTATTCACTAGGGACCATTGGTGGCCTTTTAAAGGAATTTCTACTCCAAAGAGTAGAAATTTAATCAGAAAGTCCATACTCTAACGTTTAATCAGAAAGTCCATACTCTAAAACTACACGCTATGAAAGATTCAGCTTTCATACCTCACGTCATCACCACAAGGTTTGTTCATTAAAATAATTAATGTTAAAATGAATTTTAATTTTTTAAAGTTATTTTATTATGGCAATCAGAATAAGCTAAAATATTTAGAGTGGGTATTTACCCCTTTATGAACATGGCATAAAACTCAAAAGAGGACTTCATACATTACTCTTGATCCACAGATGGCTTGTGTCATAACCCTGTTTGTAGGATTCTTATTCATCCTATTCTGATAGATATTTGAATCCAGCCACTGGAAATTCTCACAAGGCTTCGTGTAAGGTGTCTTAAAATATGACAGAGGGGTGAGGATACACCAAATTCATAAAAAAGTTTTAAATCTATGTCTAGCTTTTAATAAATGTCTGCAGGCAAGGCAGAATTAGACTAGACTTTACTGAGACATTACTTCAGAATGAGCCAGAGGACAAGATTATAGAAATAGTTTACCTTTGTCTAATTCTATTCACTTCTACAAACAAATGACAAATTAGGCCAAATGACAATATTATTCTTTTCTAGTTATATATTCTCTGAGACTTCTTCTCTGCTATATACCTGAAAAGGGCTTAGCAAGTGGCATGTACTATTGTGTTAATACATATTTTTGAATAAATAAATGAGAGAAGAGTTTAAATTAAGACCCTTGAGAAAGTAATCATAAACATATTAAAAATTTAGAAATTATGGGTTTGTAAATCACTAAGTATATTCCTAAATTGTTGTGTCTATGACAACTGCCTAATAAAATGTGCCAAGACAAACTATCAAGCAATTCTATCCACTTTTAAACTCTATTTCTATATCCAGAATCTTGCACTTCTTTTTTTTTTTCTTTTGGTAAGAACACTTGAGATTTACCCTTTTTAAAAAATTTTAAGTGTAGAGATCCAGTGCTGGGTGCAGCCTCTCTGCACTCAGCCTGATTCCGCCATCTTGAATCACGGTGTCTTGTGGGATGCTTTTGCACATGGCCTGCAGCTGAAGTGTCAGATGGGGCAGTCCTACGCTGGGAACCCTAATGTGACTTGTTAGGTGTGAGGCCTCTGCACGTGGCCCCCTACAGTACTTCAATGTTAAGCAAGCCAAGACAGCTACAGACAGGTATAAAAGGAGCTGGAGCTCTGAGTCTGAACCACTGGACTAACAGAACCTCAGACCCCAGGGAATATTCAGCAGAGTGAGGTCGCACAGAGTTCCTCATCTCAGCACCAAGACATAGCTCTACCCAATAGCCTACAAACTCCAGTGTTGGAAGCCTCAGGCCAAACAACCAGTAAAACAGGAACACAATCCCACTCATAAAAATAAAAAAAAAAAGAGAAGACAAAAAAAATGTCACAGATGAAGGAACAAGGTAAAAACCTACAAAACCAAATAAATGAAGAGGAAATAGGCAATGTACCTGAAAAAGAATTCAGAGTAATGGTAGTAAAGATGATCCAGAATCTCAGAAACAGAATGGAGCACGGATTGAGAAAAGACAAGAAGTGTTTAACAAAGATCTAGAAGAACTAAAGAACAAACAAACAGAGATGAACAACACAATAACTGAAAAGAAAAATACACTAGAAGGAATCAAAAGCAGAATAACGGACGTAGAAGAACGAATAAGTGAGCTGGAAGACAATATGGTGTAAATAACTGCTGAGGAGAAGAATAAAGAAAAAAGAATGAAAAGAATTGAAGACAATATCAGAGACCTCTGGGACAACACTAAACACACCAACATTTGAATTATAGGGGTCCTAGAAGAAGAAGAGAAAAAGAAAGGGTCTGAGAAAATGAAGAGATTATAGTGGAAAACTTCCCTAACATGGGAAAGGAAATGGTCACCCAAGTCCAGGAAGCACAGAGAGTCCATACAGGATAATTCCAAGGAGAAACACTCCAAGACACATATTAATCAAACTAACAAAAATTATTCAAACAAAAAATATTAAAAGCAGCAAGGGAAAAACAAAAAATAACATACAAAGGAATCCCCATAAGGTTATCAGCTGAATTTTCAGTGGAAACTCTGCAGGCCAGAAGAGACTGGCAGGATACACTTAAGGTGATGAAAGAGAAAAATCTACAACCAAGATTACTCTAACCAGCAAGGATCTCATTCAGATTCAATGGAGAGTCAAAAGCTTTTCACACAAACAAAAACTAAGAGAATTCAGCACCACCAAACCAGCTTTACGATAAAGGCTAAAGAAACTTCTCTAAGCGGGAAACACAAGAGAAGAAAAAGACCCACAAAAACAAACTCAAAACAATTAAGAAAATGGTAATAGTAACATACATATCGATAATAACCTTGAATGTAAATGGATTAAATGCCCCAACCAAAAGACACAGACTGGCTGAATGGTTACAAAAAAAGCACCCATATATATGCTGTTTACAAGAGACAAACTTCACCTAGGGACACATACAGACTGAAAAAGGATGGAAAAAGATATTCCATGCAAATGGAAATCAAAAGAAAGCTGGAGTAGCAATACTCATATCAGATAAAATAGACGTTAAAATAAAGAGTGTTACAAGAGATAAGCAGAGACAGTACATAATGATCAAGGGACCAATCCAAGAAGAAGATATAACAATTATAAATGTTTATGCACCCAACATAGGGGCACCTCAATACATAAGGCAAATGCTAACAACCATGAAAGGAGAAATCGACAGTAACACAGTAATAGCAGGGAATGTTAACACCTGACTTACACCAATGGACAGATCATCCAAAATGAAAATAAATAAGGAAACATAAGCTTTAAATGACACAATAGACCAGACAGATCTAATTGATATTTAGAGAACATTCCATCCAAAACTGGTAGAATGTACTTTCTTCTCAAGTGCACATGGAACATTCTCCAGAATAGATCACATCTTGGGTCACAAATCAAGCCTCAGAAAATTTAAGAAAACTGAAATTGTATCAAGCATCTTTTCTGACCACAACACTATGAGATTGGAAATCAATTACAGGAAAAAAACTGTAAAAAAACACAAATAC
Organism: Balaenoptera ricei; assembly: GCF_028023285.1. Lineage (NCBI taxonomy): Eukaryota > Metazoa > Chordata > Mammalia > Artiodactyla > Balaenopteridae > Balaenoptera > Balaenoptera ricei. The sequence continues at coordinate 81,535,469 of NC_082641.1, forward strand.
ATGGAGGCTAAACAGTGTGCTACTAAATAACCAAGAGATCACTGAAGAAATCAAAGAAGAAATTTAAAAACACATAGAAACAAATGACAATGAAAACATGACGACCCAAAACCTATGGGACACAGCAAAAGCAGTTCTAAGAGGGAAGTTTATAGCAATTCAATCTCACCTCAAGAAACAAGAAAAATCTCAAATAAACAATCTAACCCTACACTTAAAACCACTAGAGAAAGAAGAGCAAAGAAAACCCAAAGTCAGTAGAAGGAGAGAAACCATAAAAATCAGAGCAGAAATAAATGAAATAGAAACAAAGAAAACAATAGCGAAGATCAATAAATCTAAAAGCTGGTTCTTTGAGAAGATAAACAAAATTGATAAACCCTTAGCCAGACTCATCAAGAAAAATAGGGAGAGGATGCAAATCAATAAAATTAGAAATGAAAAAGGAGAAATCACAACTGACACTGCAGAAATACAAAGGATTATAAGAGACTACTACAAGCAATTATATGCCAATAAAATGGAGAACCATGAAGAAATGGACAAATTCTTGGAAAGGTACAATTTTCCAAGACTGAACAAGGAAGAATTAGAAAATATAAACAGACCTATTACAAGTAATGAAATTGAAACTGGAATTAAAAATCTTCCAACAAACAAAAGTCCAGGACCAGATGGCTTCAGAGGGGAATTCTAAGAAACATTTAGAGAAGAGCTAACACCAATCTTTCTCAAACTCTTCTAAAAAACTGCATGGGAGAAGTACTCCCAAATTCATTCTACAAAGTCACCATCACCCTGATACCAAAATCAGAAAAGATATCTCAGAAATTATAGACCAATATCACTGATGAACATAGATGCAAAAATTCTGAACAAAATACTAGCAGCCAGAATCCAACAGCACATTAAAAGGATCATACACCATGCTCAAGTGGGATTTATCCCAGGGATGAAAGGATTCTTCAATACAGGCAAATCAATCAATGTGATATACCACATTAACAAATTAAGGAATTAAAACCATATGATTATCTCAATAGATGCAGAAAAAGCTTTTGACAAATTTCAATACCCATTTATGATAAAAACTCTCTAGAAAATGGGCATAGGGGTAACCTACCACAACATAATAAAGGCCATATATGACAAACCCACAGCAAGCATCATACTCAATAGTGAAAAACTGAAAGCATTTCCACTAGGATCAGGAACAAGACAAGGATGTACACTCTCACCACTCTTATTCAACATAGTTTTGGAAGCCCTAGCCATGGCAATCAGAGAAGAAAAAGAAATAAAAGGAATCCAAATCGGAAAAGAAGTAAAACTGTCACTATTTGCCGATGACATGATACTGTACAAAGAAAATCCTAAAGATGCTACCAGAAAACTACTAGAACTAATCAATGAAGTTTGTAATGTTACAGGATACAAAATTAATGCACAGAAATCTCTGGCATTCCTATACACCAACAATGAAAAATCAGACAGAGTAATTAAGGAAACTCCCATTTACCACTGCCACAAAAAGAATAAAACACCGAGGAATAAGCCTGCCTAAGGAGGCGAAAGTCTTGTACTCAGAAAACTATAAAACACTGAAGAAAGAAATCAAAGATGACATAAACTGATGGAGAGATATACCATGATCTTGGATTGGAAGAATCAACATTGTGAAAATGACTATACTAGCCAAAGCAATCTACCGATTCTATACAATCCCTATCAAACTACCAATGGCATTCTTCACAGAATTAGAACAAAAAAATCTTACAATTTGTACTGAAACACAAAGGACCCTGAATAGCCAAAGCAATCTTGAGAAAGAAAAACGGAGTTGGAGGAATCAGGCTCCCTGACTTTAAACTATACCACAAAGCTGCAGTAATCAAGACAGTATGGTACTGGCACAGAAACAGAAATATCGATCAATGGTACAGGATAGAGTACCCAGAGATAAACCCACACACGTATGGGCACCTAATTTATGACAAAGGAGGCAAGAACATACAATGGAGAAAAGACAGCCTCTTCAATAAGTGGTTCTGGGGAAACTGGACAACTACATGTAAAAGAATGAAATTAGAACACTACCTAACACCATACACAAAAATAAACTCCAAAAGGATTAAAGACTTAAATGTAAGACCAGACACTATAAAACTTTCAGAGGAAAATATAGGAAAAACACTCTTTGACATAAACCACAGCAAGATCTTTTTTGACCCACCTCCTAGAGTAACAGAAATAAAAACAAAACATAAACAAATGGGACTTAATTAAATGTAAAAGCTTTTGCACAGCAAAGGAAACCATAAACAAGACGAAAAGACAACCCTCAGAATGGGAGAAAATATTTGCAAATGAAACAACAGACAAAGGATTAATCTCCAAATATAGAAACAGCTCATGAAGCTCAATATCAAAAATACAAACAATCCAGTTAAAAAATGGGCAGAAGCTCTAAATAGACATTTCACCAAAGAAGACATACAGATGGCCAAGAGGCACATGAAAAGATGCTCAACATCACTAATTATTAGAGAAATGCAAATCAAAACTACAGTGAGGTATCACCTCACGCCAATCAGAATGGCCATTATCAAAAAGCTAGAAGCAGTAAATTCTGGAAAGGGTGTGGTGAAAAGGGAACCCTCCTGCACTGTTGGTGGGAATGTAAAGTGATAAAACCACTATGGAAAACAGTATGGAGGTTCCTTAAAAAACTAAAACTAGAACTACCATATGACCCAGCAATCCCACTATGGGGCATATACCCTGAGAAATCCATAATTCAAAAAGAGTCATGTACCACAATGTTCATTGCAGCTCTATTTACAATAGCCAGGACATGGAAGCAACCTAAGTGTCCATCAACAGCTGAATGGATAAAGAAGATGTGGCACATATATACAATGGAATATTACTCAGCCATAAAGAAAACAAAATTGAGTTATTTGTAGTGAGGTGGATGGAACTAGAGTCTTTCATACAGAGTGAAGTAAGTCAGAAAGGGAAAAACAAATACCTTATGCTAACACATATATATGGAATCTAAAAAAAAAAAAAATGGTACTGATGAACCTAGTTGCAGGGCAGGAATAAAGAGGTAGACATAGAGAATGGACTTGATGACATGGGGTGGGAGGGCGAAGCTGGGGCAAAGGGACAGTAGCATCGACATATATATATTACCGAATGTAAAATAGTTGGCTAGTGGGAAGCAGCAGCATAGCCCAGGGAGATGGGCTTGGTGCTTTGCGATGACCTAGAGGGGTAGGATAGGGAGGATGGGAGGGAGGCTTAAGAGGGAGGGGATATGGGGACATATGTGTGCATATGGCTGATTCGCTTTGTTGTGCAACAGAAACTAACATGGTATTGTCAAGCAATTATACTCCAATTAAGATCTATTAAAAAAAAATTAAGTGTACAATGCACTACTGTTGACTACAGGGTAATGCTGTACTACAGATCTCCAGAACTGATTCATCTTGCTTAACTTTACTATTATGTCCATTAATTAGTTACTTCCCATTTCCCCGTCTCCCCAGCTCCTAGCAACAACAAATCCACTCTTTGATTCTATAAATTCAACTATTTTAGACACCTCATATAAGTGGAATCATACAGTATTTGCCTTTCTGTGACTGGGTTATTACACTTAGCATGATAACCTCAAAGTTCATCCATGTTTTCACATACTGCAGATTTCACTTCCTTGTTAAGGTTGAATAGTATTCCGGTGTATGTATACACCACATGTGCTTTATCTATTCATCTGTTAATGTAAGTTGTTTCCACATCTTGGCTATTGTGAATAGTACTGCAATGGACAGGGCCCTTTCTCTTAGTTTATAAACTGCACTATTTAGATAGATATTGTTGAGAAATTTGTATTGCTACATTTATATTCCCTTGGGCATTTGGTATTTCTTTTCTCTCAACTGACAAACCTAAAGAGAAACAGATTACTTCTATTAAAATATAACTGTATTCTAGAAAAACTTAGAATCAAAGCAATATTGACATGTTTTTAAGTCAAATCATGATATCTAATTTCTCCTTTGTTAGTTACCTGTGAATAATAATAGACTATGTATAAACAATTAAAATTTAAAAGTCCAAACTCTCCTCTCGAGGGACTTTAAAAAAATTGTGACAGAGAAATATATGTACACATGCATGCATATAAACACATATATACATGAAATATATATATATATATATATATGTGTATATGAGATAGAGAGGGCATTCTTTCCCTTTTATACAAGGAATTCAGAAAAGAGATACAGACTGCATCTACACTCTCAAAAATGATGGAGGTTGCCACAGAATAATAAAATTCTGGTTAGAAAACATCTTATAGATGATATAATTTAATTTGTTTATTTTTTAGCTATCAAATCTGTGTTTCATGTATATTGTGGAGTTTCAAGGGAGAGTGAAAATTAATAATCAGGATTGCAGGAAACAATACAAGGCAGAAAGGGGAGGGGTGGGATTTTATTTTAAGAAGGCCAAAATACTACATTGATTAAAAGATTATTGAGGCCTAGCCACGGCCAGCACTGTCAGCCTCTTTGAGGCTTGAATTGGAGGAGGAGGCTGCAAAGGGATATTCTCTGTTGAGACGCTCACTGGCCCAAGGAGAGTTTCCTTGGGGTTGACTGGAATAATATACATACCTCTGGCAGTTTTCTGTTCTCCCTTAGCGATGCTTTGGAGACTGCTAGAAAAACTTTTCTCCTGGCCTGGACAGTAGATCCAAACACCTGAGCCCTAGTTTTACAGAGGTAATCCAGAATTTAGTGAGCTAAGAGGAAGAAACTGTCATGCTAACTGGCACCATATAGTACAAAGAGAACCTGCTTCATCAAGTCTGGGTCAATAAAGTTTGAAAGCAACCAGTGGAAAAGACAATAAGCAAAGAGGTCAGCCTACTAACTGGAACATAATTTGCTCAAACATGAACACTTAACCCTTCATATTTCTCCCCAGTCTACCCCCTGCCATTTCCCGATACAGACTCTTAGCAAGGAAAAAGTTAAAAGCACAACGTATAAAATTTTTAGGTTTTGGCACAACCAAAGGGCTGCTTCCGGAGTGTGGAGTTCTGGAGTTTGGAGCCGTGTGGCTGACAGGGTCTTGGTGCTCCGGCCTGGTGTCGGGCCCAAGCCTCTGAGGTGGGAGAGCCGAGTTCAGGACACTGGACCACCAGAGACCTCCCGGCCCCACGTAATATCAATTGGTAAGAGCTCTCCCAGGCATCTCTATCTCAACGCTAAGACCCAGCTCCACCCAAAAGCCAGCAAACTCCAGTGCTGGACGCCCCATGCCAAACAACTAGCAAGACAGAAACACAACCACACCCATTAGCAGAGAGGCTGCCTAAAATCATACTAAGTTCACAGACACCCCAAAACACATGACCAAACGCAGCCCTGCCCACCAGAAAGACAAGATCCAGCCCCAACCACCAGAACACAGGCACTAGTCTCCTCCACCAGGAAGCCTACACAAGCCACTGAAATAACCTCACCCAATACAGGCAGACACCAAAAACAACGGGAACTAGGAACCTACAGACTGGGAACAGGAGACCCCAAATGAGAAGACAGAGAAATATGCAATAGATGAAGGAGCATGGTAAAAACCCACAGACCAAACAAATGAAGAGGAAATAGGCAGTCTACCTGAAAAAGAATTCAGAGTAATGATAGTAAAGATGATCCAAAATCTTGGAAATAGAAGGGAGAAATTACAAGAATGATTAACAAGGACCTAGAAGAACAAAAGACCAAACAATGATGAACAACACATTAAATGAAATCAAAAATTCTCTAAAAGGAATCAATAGCAGAATAACTGAGGAAAAGAACAGATAAGCAACCTGGAAGGTAAAAGAGTGGAAATAACTACCACAGAGCAGAATAAAGATAAAAGAATGAAAAGGAATGAGGACAGTCTCAGAGACTACTGGGACAACATTAAATGCACCAACGTTCGAATTATAGGGGTCCCAGAAGAAGAAAAGAAAAAGAAATGGTCTGAGGAAATATTTGAAATGATTATAGTTGAAAATTTCCCTAATACGGGAAAGGAAATAGTCACCCAAGTCCAGGAAGCACTGAGAGCCCCATATAGGATAAATCCAAGGAGAAACATGCCAAGACACACATATCAAACTATCAAAAATTAAATACAAAGAAAAAATATTAAAAGCAGCAAAGGAATAAACATGTAACAAACAAATAACATACAAGGAAATGCCCATAAGGTTAACAGCTGATCTTGCAGCAGAAACTCTGCAAGCCAGAAGGGAGCAGTAAGACATATTTAAAGTGATGAAAGGGAAAAACCTACAAGCAAGATCATTCTACCCAGCAAGGGTCTCATTCAGATTCTACAGAGAAATTAAAATTTTAGAGACAAGCAAAAGCTAAGAGAATTCAGCACCACCAAACCAGCTTTACAACAAATGCTAAAGGAACTTCTCTAGACAGGAAACACAATAGAAGGAAAAGACCTGCAAAAACAAACCCAAAACAATTAAGAAAATGGTAATATGAACATACGTATCAATAATTACCTTAAATGTAAATGGATTAAATGCTCCAACCAAAAGACATACACCAGCTGAAAGGATACAAAATCAAGACCCATAGATATGATGTCTACAAGAGACCCACTTCAGACCTAGGGACACATACAGACTGAGGTGAGGTGACGGAAAAAGATATTCCATCCAAGTGGAAATCAAAAGAAAGCTGCAGTAGCAAATCTCATATCAGACAAAATAGACTTTAAAATAAAGACTATTACAAAAGACAAAGAAGGACACTACATAATGATCAAGGGATCAATCCAAGAAGAAGATATAACAATTGTAAATATTTATGCACCCAACATAGGAGCACCTCAATACATAAGGCAACTGCCAACAGCTGTAAGAGAGGAAATCGACAGTAACACAATAATAGTAGGGGACTTTAACACCCCACATTCACCAATGGACAGATCATCCAAAATGAAAATATATAAGGAAACACAAGCTTTAAATGACACATTAGACAAGATAGACTTACTGATATTTATGGGACGTTCCATCTAAAAACAACAGAATGCACTTTCTTCTCAAGTGCTTATGGAACATTCTCCAGCATCGATCATATCTTGGGTCACAAATCAAGCCTTGGTAAATTTAAGAAAATTGAAATCATATCAAGTATCTTTTCTGACCACAAAGCTATGAGACTAGATATCAATTACAGAGAAAAAAGTGTATAAAATACAAACACATGGAGGCTAAACAATACACTACTAAATAACCAAGAGATCACTGAAGAAATCAAAGGAGGAAATCAAAAAATACCTAGAAACAAATGACAATGAAAATATGACAATGCAAAACCTATGGAATGCAGCAAAAGCAGTTCTAAGAGGGAAGTTTACAGCAATACAATCTTACTTCAGGAAACAAGAAAAATCTCAAATAAACAACTTAACTTTACACCTAAAGGAATTAGAGAAAGAAGAACAAAAAACCCCAAAGTTAGCAGAAGAAAGAAATCATAAAGATCAGATCAGAAATAAATGAAAAAGAAATGAAGGAAACGATAGCAAAGATCAATAAAACTAAAAGCTGGTTCTTTGAGAAGATAAACAACATTGATAAACCATTAGCCAGACTCATGAAGAAAAAAAGAGAGAAGACTCAAATCAACAGAATTAGAAATGAAAAGGAGAAGTAACAACTGACACTGCAGAAATGCAAATGATCATGAGAGATTGCTCCAAGCAACTATATGCCAATAAAGTGGATAGCCTGGAATAAAATGGACAAATTCTTGGAAAAGTACAACCTTCCAATAATGAACTAGGAAGAAATAAAAAATATAAACAGACCAATCACAAGCAATGAAATTGAAACTGTGATTAACAATCTTCCAACACACAAAAGTCCAGGACCAGAGGGCTTCACAGGCGAATTCTATCAAACATTTAGAGAAGAGCTAACACCTATCCTTCTCAAACTCTTCCAAATATAGCAGAGGGAGGAACACTCCCATACTCATTCTATGAGGCCACCATCACCCTTATACCAAAACCGGACAAAGATGTCACAGAAAAAGAAAACTACAGGCCAATATCACTGAGGAACAAGGATGCAAAAACTCTCAGCAAAATACTAACAAACAGAATCCAGCAGCACATTAAAAGGATCATACACCATGATCAAGTGGGGTTTATCCCAGGAATGCAAGGATTCTTCAGTACACACAAATCAAACAATGTGATACACCGTATTAACAAACTGAAGGATAAAAACCATATGATCATCTCAATAGATGCAGAAAAAGCTTTGGACAAAATTCAACACCCATTTATGATAAAAACCCTCCAGAAAGTAGGCACAGAGGGAACTTACCTCAACATTATAAAGGTCATATATGACAAACCCACAGCCAAAATCGTTCTCAATGGTGAAAAACTGAAACCATTTCCACTAAGATCAGGAACAAGACAAGGCTGTAAATTCTCACCACTATTATTCAACATAGTTTTGGAAGTCCTAGCCACAGCAATCAGAGATGAAAAAGAAATAAAAGGAATCCAAATCAGAAAAGAACAAGTAAAACTGTCACGGTTGGCAGATGACATGATACTATACATAGAGAATCCTAAAGATGCTACCAGAAAACTACTAAAGCTAATCAATGAATTTGGTAAAGTAGCAGGATACAAAACTAATGCACGGAAATCTCTTGCATTCCTATACACTAATGATGAAATTAAGGAAACACTCCCTTTCACCATTGCAACAAAAAGTATAAAATAACTAGGAATCAACCTACCTAAGGAGACAAAAGACTTGTATGCAGAAAATTATAAGACACTGATGAAAGAAATTAAAGATGATACAAACAGATGGAGAGATATACCATGTTCTTGGATTGGAAGAATCAACATTGTGAAAATGACTCTACTACCCAAAGCAATCTACAGATTCAATTCAGTCCCTATCAAACTACCAATGGCACTTTTTACAGAACTAGAACAAAAAATTTCACAATTTGTATGGAATCACAAAGGACCCTGCATAGCCAAGGCAATCTTGAGACAGAAAAACGGAACTGGAGGAATCAGGCTCCTTGACCCTGACTTCAGACTATACTACAAAGCTACAGTAATCAAGACAGTATGGTACTGGCACAAAAACAGAAATATAGATCAATGGAACAGGTAGAAAGCCCAGAGACATACCCATGCACATATGGTCACCTTATCTTTGATAAAGGAGGCAAGAATATACAATGGAGAAAAGACAGTCTCTTCAATAAGTGGTGTTGGGAAAACTGGACATCTACATGTAAAAGAATGAAATTAGAACACTCCTTAACACCATACAGAAAAATAAACTCAAAATGGATTAAAGACCTAAATATAAGTCCAGACACTATCAAACTCTTAGAGGAAAACCCAGGCAGAACACTCTAAGACATAAATCACAGCAAGATTCTTTTTGACCCACCTGCTAGAAAATTGGAAATAAAAACAAAAAGAAACATATGGGACCTAATGTAACTTAAAAGCTTTTGCACAACAATGGAAACCATAAACAAGATGAAAAGACAACCCTCAGAATGAGAGAAAATATTTGCAAACGAAGCAACTGACAAAGGATTAATCTGCAAAATTTACAAGCAGCTCATGCCACTCAATATCAGAAAAACAAACATCCCAATCGAAAAATGGGCAGAAGACATAGATAGACATTTCTCCAATGAAGATATACAGATTGTCAACAAATACATGAAAGGATGTTCAACATCACTAATCATTAGAGCAATGCAAATCAAAACTACAATAAGGTATTACCTCACACCAGTCGGAATGGCCATCGTCAAAAATATCTACAAACAATAAATCCTGGAGAGGGTGTGGAGAAAAGGGAACCCTCTCGCACTGTTGGTGGGAATGTAAATTGATACAGCCTCTATGGAGAACAGTATGGAGGTTCCTTAAAAAACTAAAAATAGAACTACCATATGACCCAGAAATCCCACTATTGGGCATATACCCTGAGAAATCCATAATTCAAAGAGTCACGTAGCAGAATGTTCATTGCAGCACTATTTACAATAGCCAGGACATGGAAGCAACCTAAGTGTCCATTGACAGATGAATGGATAAGGAAGATGTGGCACATGTATACAATGGAATATTACTCAGCCATAAAAAGAAATGAAATTGAGTTATGTGTAGTGAGGTGGATGGACCTAGAGTCTGTCATACAGAGTGAAGTAAGTCAGAAAGAGAAAAACCGTATGCTAACACATATATATGGAATCTAAGAAAACAACAAACAAACAAACAAACATGGTTCTGTTGAACCTAGGGGCAGGACAGGAATAAAGATGCAGACATAGAGAATGGAGTTGAGGACATGGGGTGGGTAAGGGTAAGCTGGGAAGAAGTGAGAGAGTCGCATTGACATATACACACTGCCAGATATAAAATAGATTTGGGAAGCAGCTGCATAGCACAGGGAGATTAGCTCAGTGCTTTGTGACCACCTAGAGAGGTGGGATAGGGAGGTGCAAGAGGGATGGGTTATGGGGATATATGTATACACATAGCTGATTCTCTTTATTTTGCAGCAGAAACTAACACAACATTGTAAAGCAATTTTACTCCAATAAAGATGTTTTTAAAAAAAAAAAGGTTATTGAGTTAAAGGAGAAAAACTGCATTGCACTCTCCCATAAATCTCTCCTATTAATCCTTCCTGATAATTAAAAGAAAAAGACCTTTTTTGGGATTTTATAGCTAAAAGTAAAATGGAATAAAAATCAATACTGAGAAAACCACTGAACACATGCAAAAGAGATAAGCAGGCATTTCAAGAGGAAAATAGGCAGATGGCAAATAAGCATATATAAAAAAATGCTCAACAGTCTTTGTCATTAGGGAAACGGAAAGTAAAACCAAAATGAGATACAGCTATACACCCATTAGATGGATAAAATCCATTACACGGACAACACTAAATGTTGACAAGGATGCAGATCAACAGAAACTCTCATTTATTTGCAGTGGGATTCACGATGCTACCATCACTCTGGGGACAGTGTAATAGTTTCTTATAAACTCTTACTGTTATATAGTATTATGTAGTATTTCATACTATTCAACTTAACTATCCCACTATTCGGTTTCTAGCCAAGTCAGCTGAAAATTCACGTTCAAACAACTGTATATGAATGTTTATAGTTTACAGGAGCTTTATTTCTAATAGCTCAAAACTGCAAACAATTTGGATGCCCTTTAACTGGTAAATGAAAAAGTAAATTTGAACAACTGTGCAGTGGAATACTACTAAACAGTAAGAGGGAAAAACTGCTAATTGGTTGAATGCCATGAATAAATGTTAAGCAGATTTTACTAAGTGAAAGAAGCCAGATCCAAGAGGAAAAGGCAGGTATGTTGACAGAAAATAGATCAACGGTTGCTTGTGTTTGGGGGCAGAGGACACAGTGGTGACTACAAAAGGGCTGTGCAGAGAAGATTTTAGGGAGATGTAACTGTTCTATATGTTACTGGAGTTGTAGATACTTGATGGTATGCATTTATCAAAACCCTTAGAAACTGTACATCACAAAGAGTGAAATGTAATATATGCAAATAAAAAAAACAAGATCAACTAAATTTGAGAGTCCAAGAATAGAATGCACATTAGGGCAAATGAATATAATTTTATTGCAAATGTATGACAACTTCACTGAAGGTGGTGGGGTAAAAAAGAGCTGACCTAAGTAATTTTGCAGGACGGTATTTGGAGTGGAAACTGTGAGACCAAAGAAAAAAGTAACTGTACATAAACATTCCTCTATTTCATAGCCTTACTTCTCCTAGGGGTATGGATTTTCAATTCTAAAACTATGTTATGAGTATATTAGGGCTGAACAAGATCAATAAATTGTAGCTAATGAAAGACAGGTATCTCACTATCAGATAAGGAAGTTATAAATAAGCCATAGTGAACCCGCTGGTGCTGGATTAGAATCTGAAATAACAGTATAAAGTCATATTTAGCTTAATATACATAGAGCGATACAGATAATATAGATATGTGTGTATACATGGGTTAGGAGCTATGCATATAATTTGAGCACTGCCTACTGAGAGGGCCTAGAAGCAGTGATAGCCCAGTAGCACCAACCACACTGAGAGCCCAGATTTGGGTTTCTGAAGCCATCCTTCAATAAAAGGCATGAAAGCCCTTCAGAACCTAGCTGATTCCTAGACTTGAGCAAGACAAGTCCATTATGAACCCACATTTTGTAGTGCCAAAGAAAGTTTGGGGGGCATGTCAAAGGGAAGCAGGAGCCAACCTGAAATAGTTCTCAATGGCCAAAGCTGAAAAAGTTGAGCAAAAATTCATGGAATAATAGATTATAACCCAAAGTATAAGATACATGTATGTAATTTCATGCTTATATAAATTATTGAATAAATAAATAAATGGGGCAGACATGGCAAATCTTTCTTACAGAAAAATTATAATTCTTGAAGAAAATTACTCTCTAGGAGATGGAACTTAATTCTTTTCCCCTTTAATAACTGTCTGGATTTAGTGACTTGCTTCCACAGAATACAGTGAGTAAAAGCAAAAATAGGAAACTTACAGTAGAGAAACTTGGAAGAGCTAAACCAAGTGATCAAGTTTAATGTCACAATAATAAGTCATGTTGTTATCACGCATCTTCTGATACGATGAAATAAGACGTACAAGTCATCTCTGTGGGATTTTTTCTAAAACTCCTTACCTCCAGGCTTATCATGAGAAAAACATCAAACAAACCCAAACTGAGTACCTGACCAGTACACTCTTCAAAACCCTCGAGGTCATGAAAAACAAGCATTAAAAATTGTCACAGAGAAGACTAAGGAGATGATGACTACCTGAAATGTAATATCTTGGATTGGATTCTAGAACAGAAAAATGACATTAGTGGAAACTAATGAAATATGAATATGAACTAGTGAAACTAGTGAAATATGAATTCTGTAATTTTAGATAATAGTAATGTACCAGTGTTAATTTCCTAGTTTTGACAAATCTGTCAATACCATGGCTCTGTTAACATTAGGGGAAACTTGAGTGAATGGTATATGGGAATTAGTTCTCTGTTCTACCTTTACAATATTTCTCTAAACCTAAAATTATTATATAATCAACTAAAATTATAAAAGATAATTACCACCTGACTAGTAATAATAGTGGAAATAAAATAACTAAATAAATTAAAAGGTTTATGATGAATGTTCTAGCCCATGTTGGAATGAAGTCTAAGAGAGAGAAATTGAAGAGGTTAAACATTTTGTTTTAAACAAAAGTAGAACAGAGAGGGTTATGGTGGTTACAGCCGGGGTAGGGTTTGTTGGACATAAGTCATATAGAAAGTAAAGATTAAAAAACAACAAAAGATCTAATTTCAAGTACCATCCACCCCCTTTCTTTCTTCAGTCAGTGTTGCCTTTGCTGATCTCATCCTCCTTGTCAGTACAGAGATGGCCAGGTTTTTGACGACAGGTTAAAAAAATTAAATTTTTCATAGTTCTTTCTGAATCATTCCTATTTTACACAGTAGACTTTATATACTTTTGGATTTTTCTATTCAAAATTGTGTTTAACTGATTAAAGCTCAAGATGAAAAATTGGCAAACTTTGCAATTCTGTTGAATAGTCCAATCTGCACTTGGATCTTGGTAAGCAATACACTTTGGTAAATTCTGGTAGCCAAAAAAGATCATCGTGACATCAATGGTATGGACAGACTAATACATCACAACTTATTTCTAGAATTCTCTGACTTTGTAAATGTATTTTGTTTTCCCTTCTGGCTTTACACCATTTCTCTCTGGCTGAAAATATGGTAGATTTTGTTTGTTGGTTGGTTCCCCTAGAAAACAATTTAATATGTGCTTCACAGATGTTTCCTTACATTGGCCTGAGGAGGTACAGATGTCTAACTCTACCTATTTCCAACAGAGCAGAATTCTTCTGAATACTCTTTGGCTGCTGTTTTTCTGTAAAATTCTCAGTTAACACTTCTTGAAACCCAATCACATACAGTTGAATGTGCAGATATCTATCACAGTATATAAGAAAAAAAATCTAAAACTTAGGGTTCACTTTTAGAAAACTCATTAATTCAATATTAAATTGTACTGATCACCTATTTGGAATAGCAAGCACATTAGCTTCTAAAAATTGAACCATAAATAAGAAGCAGAACCTGCCTCATTGAGTATACAGTCTAAATTTAGAAAGAGATAAGTGAATAATTAAAATTTTGCCATAAATAGTGCATTTGAATATGGTCAAGTAACTATTTGTTCCAGAAAAAAAAAGTACCTGAATAATAGGATAAGCAGCATAAATGTTTTTGAGGCTGTATGTAAGCTGGATCTTAATGATGTGCAGGCAATTGTCAAATAGATATTACCTTACTTAAATTGCAAGATTGTTTTGAAACATTGACACAGTATTTGTTTTGTTGTTTAAAATCTGCTTTTGAGACCATATAACAAAGTGTTTTACAAGTGGGTTTACTATACTCCTCAATCACAATAAGCAAATGATCAAGCCCATATATGTATGATATAATGCTATAGTATGTGTATATGTATGTGAATATATATATGTATATGTGTAGGGGTGTGTATATATATGGACACATAAATGGATATGATCATACATATAAACATAAAGATCCTGGCGTCTCTATCACCTCAAAATATAAGCGCTATTAATAATTTAATGTACAAGTCTATGTGTATACCATGATTCAAAAGCTATATATAAAAATTGTAAGAGGTACAATATGCAAGAACTAAGAAAGTTAAATTAAACTGAGTCAACAGAGGATCTAGGCATGACTGGTACAATCTTATAGGGCTCACATTCTTTGGGATTCACATTCAGTTTAATTCTCTGCTGTCACCTTTTGCAATTACTGACAATTTTATCTTTGAATGTGTGTTTCAAAAATGAAATCAGGTAAGAAAATGGAACAAGTCTGTAAGCAGAGGAGATACGTACAGTGCCTTTGTCCCCTCATCCTTGCTACCCCATTCACATATAGCAATCCCAATGCCCTACAAGAATGAACACAACTGCGGTACAACAGTGATGTGTGGGGTACAGGAAGATCAAAACAAGAATAAAGGAAGCGTGTTACCTCCACAACTGAGCAAGCACAGACACTGACAGCCTCAAGAGGCCATGCTTCCTGTTCCAACCAGCACTTGCTTTAAACACAGAAAGAAGGCAAAGGCATTCTAACAGACACAAACAGCCAAGGGAACTTACATTCTTTCTTACTTGCAATTCCCCCTGTATTAGCTAAATAACCACTTAGACTGAAAAATGATGACACAGAATGAAAAATAAAGATTGGGCAGCCCAGAGTTACTCTTTCTTTCAGTCCTTCCTTACTCATCAGTAAGACAAAGGTAGAGTCTTAATAAAATATGCTAACTTGTATCAAAAGCGAAATAAAAAGCCATGTTATTTTTGTGCACTTTCATTTTTATAGTAACAGTGAAATAGGTATATGTACGATGAGCTAAAAAAATCATATAATTTTAGTGATTTCACAAATTACTCTTATATTTGCACTGAAACTGTCATTGCACAATATAAAGATGAACATGAAAAATTAATGATAGTGTTTTAAAATTTTAATTTTTCTTTACTTAAAATGACATCAAATACCAAATAAAATACAACATGGCAGTTAAAGAGAGCTCACAGTTGAAAGGAAAATGCTTTGTATTTTAGTACCTTTAACTGCACTTTTTGAACTATTTGCTACTATTACTGTTTGCCATAAACTACTATTTGAAAAATGTTAATTTCTATTTGTGGTAACTATGACTTGGCTTTTTTTTTAATTTCAAAGAGACTTCACACATGAGAGGTAACATACAATTGTGGTGAAAGAAAGGACTTTGTAGACAAAAATGCCTGATTTTGAATCGTGGTTCTGCCACTTACTAGTTGTGTGACACTATGCAATATGGAAATTGTGTTAAACCCCCAGTTATACATCTGTTTTCTTATCTGTAAAATGGGAACAATAAGATTTCCTCTCTTACAAGGTCCTGTATATATCAGTTTATATACTTATAACAATGTGCCTAGACCACAATAAATGTCACATAAACTGTTTTCTTCTATCATTGTCATTAGTCTATGTATATATAGAACTGTTCCCAGACATGATTCAAAAATCAAGAAGAAATAATGGATGAAAATAAATTAGAAATCACTTGGTGAGTGAAGACTTGCAGAAGACAGGAAGGAATTAGATCATAATATTACAGGATAGTGTGCAAAGTAAAATTTTATGGGAAATGAATCAATATAAAAATGATCTATCCAGCCTTAAATAACAAAGCTGATTATAGGCTGACTTATAAAAAATGTCCATTCAAATCATGCTTATGGTAGAAGTCAATGTTTTATAAAAGATTCAGAACAGTTGCGGACTAAATGTGTGTTACAGTAAAATTTGGAAATACGCGATGGGATGTTCCAGAAGGAATTGAGTTCCTGTTCACAGGAAGTCAACAAGCTCTGACAGAAGAAACATGTGGAAAGATTATTACACAACAGATTAACATAAAGAGAGATAGGCTGACAGCAAGAGGTGCTAACTGTGATCACCATAATAGGTACCATGTATGTGCATTAAAGAAATCCAAGTAAATACACATGTTCGAAATTATCACTTAAATTTTTTTCCATATGACTAAGTATCCAGTATAGCACCCTCCTATTTTCATAAGTTATTAAGGTGCACAAACAAAATAGCATTTAAACATTAAATGCTGTTCTGTCAGGTATTCCTAGATAAAAGATACTGAGGCAGTGCTAACAGGTAACAAACACACACTGTAGAAATTTTTATATTTTAACTTTTTCTCTGTATTAAAACTCTACCACTGCAATTTAGAAGTCATTTTCTAATGATTTGTGAATTTTCAAAACAATATCAGATTAATAATGCTCTCTATATAGGTAGCAATGATATAGATCCTGCTAAGATACTTGGAAAATTAGAAAAGCTATTTTTCTAAAGAAAACAAGGTATTTTGATAGTTTCACAACTGCTTATTGAAGAGCTTTCAACTGAAGGACTCCTGTGATCCCACCTGTCTTTTCCAGCCTCTCAACTTTTAACAAATATACTTGTTCAAATAACCACCCAGGTAATTTTTCCATTCTCACTTCCAAGCCCTTTGCCAAACCAGATAATATGCTTGGAAATACTTATTTTCTCCTTCCATCAGGCCATTACTTTTTCATCAGACGTACACTAAACTTTCATATTGTTCTGGACATTTCCTAGTTTAATCAGAAGAGAGAAACCAGCTACCTCTAAATCAATCTGGCTTGAAGGAAGATTTCATACAGTGGTTCCCCGGGCACTTCATTCCAAATACAGTCAGCCCTCTGTACCCACAGTTCTGCATCCACAGATTCAACCAACTGTAGATGGAAGGGGGTTGGTTGAATCAAAGGATGCAGAACCCACGGATACAGAGGACTGACTGTACTATGCCATCTTATATAAGGCACTTGAGCATCTTTGAGATATGGTATCCATGGGTGTCCTGGCACCAATCCTCTGTGGACACCCAACCATGACTGTATGTGCTTTTTAGGTGCTACCCTCTGAAATGCAGTTTGACATAAAGCTTACTTATTTTATTGTCTCTGTATTTTTATCATATTTTATTCTGCTTTTTGAACATTTTTATTTGTTTGTATGTATGGTTTCTTCCTTAGATTTATTGGATTACTGGAAGCCAGGAGTCTTGTAACTCAAGAAAGGTCTATTTCTCTCTAGTCCTCACAAAGATGCTCATGAAATGTCTTTTGAGGTTGAAGAAAATGTATCAATATACTACATCAGTGGAGATTGCTTTTGAACCTCCAAGGAGGCAACAGATACCCTCAGAGAAAAAAGCTTTCATGCGCTTTCTCAATACATTTTAATGGAATTAAAACAAAATAAACCTGTTGTCGAAAGTAAGCAAATCTCTATTGCCCCAAAACGTATAATTTCAGAAGCTTAGAAGTTACTTTCTATGTCCTTTTTCTGATGGGTTGGTTTAAAAATACAACCATTGCTGTCACTTATTATTGGTTAAAAATGTTGAATTTAAAGATTATATCCATAATTCCATATGGAATAGCTATCTTTTTAACTCAAAACTTGAGGGATTTTACTTGTTTTCTGTTTGTTCTTCTTTTGGTAGAGAATGAGGACTGGTTGCTACAGCAACAGATTTGTTCTCCCCATGCATTTGTACTTTCATCAGATGTGCATTCTGACAGTGAGTTCTGCCTTCTGAAGGTCTGACTTTTACAACCACAGCTAATTACAAAGCCTGTAACAATTCCACTCAGCTGCCATAAAGGTTAATACAAAACTTGTAGTACTGAAGAAAATGTCGATTGCCAAAACAATTCTGAGGGAGAACAGAGAAAAACAAGTAATTACATTTTTAAGTCTATAGTCAAAAATATTAAACTTTAAATTATCTGTAGCTGTTGGGTTTATAAAATACTTTTGGGGAATGAGAAAAAATGTCAGTTTTCTCTGTCTTCACTTTTCTCCACCACTCTTGAACCAAGGTTCTTCAAAAATATTCAGAACCAGAATATTATATTGGTTTTCAATCACTTTGCTTTTCAACTAGAGAATTTAACTCTTGAATGAGGGGAGGAAGTTAAACTCACAACGTTTGAATCTTCTATGATATGAACTACATTTTTATCTCTGACTGACTGTTAACTTTCTAAAAACACGGTGTGTGTTAAAGCTGTAGCATATACTTATTAAAAACAAACCTGAATATTCAAAGCTTTTGCTTTTTTTTTACAAAGAGCCAGTCAATTTTTACAAAGAGCAAAGAGGTGGAATATGTTCAACCTAAAAAAGAACTTTTGAAAAATAAATTAATAGAACAGACTTTTTAAAAAATCAGCAAAAAAAAAGAGGAAACTAAAGTTGAGTAAATTTCTTAAAAACTACAGCAGAAACATGGAGAACTAGAGCATAACATTAAAAAGAGAAGTAAATAGAGAACAAGTCCAGGAGACAACGATATTCAATTACTTTCCCCAAACACTTCCACTGACAGCTCCACCAGGAGCATTGCTGCTGCTTTGTCTTATGGCCATTCCATACCAACTCTACACACTTATTTCAGCACCTGTGAGCACCTCTATGCTCCCAGCTCCACTAGCCAGTAATGTAAACAAAACAAACAAAAAACACTTTCTCCCCCCCCCCCCCCGCCCCGCAAAGCTAGGATGATCCTTTAATTAACAAGTTACAAGGGCTTGTTTCCCACAATGTCGTTTTAAAAGAAATTCCAGTCCTTCTCTATAATTTCACCCTCCAGCATTCACAGAACCTGCAGAAAAACTTATATGTTTACTTTTTTTATTACCTTTATCATGTGCCAGAACAACACAGAAACACTCCTTAAGGGGAAGTGCGGTAATCTATAATGTTTCAATCTATTTGCCTTCCAGTTTCCTGTTGCTTATACTAGTCTGCATATTTTCTTTGGCTACAGGTAAAAATCTGAAGCCTAAGTAGTATTTTGTATGTAAAGATGCACTCTGCAGTAGTGTTTTAGAGTAGAATCTTGGAAGGGACCTAAAAATAAATCAATAATATATTGATAAAATAAATTATGTATCTCCATACCGAAGAAGACTATCTAGAAAAGAGAAAGAATGACATGAATCTATATTAATTGATGCAAAATAAACACAGCCTACCTGGAAAGGATTTCCATTATATATGGTTGCCTAAGAGCATTTTATATCTAATTTATATAAATTTATTTTATTGAAAAAGATCTAGAAATATGTTCACTAAAATATTGATTATAATTTCTGAGTGGTGGTCCCTTTTTATTTTTCTAGATAAAATTTTCTATTTCTAAAATTTATTATCTTTTAAATATCCCCCCAAAAACTTGAACTGGCAGTTATTGACTGTTAAAGATACCAATCTTTTCTTTATTTACATTTCTGTATTTTAAACCTTCTAAATAGTATAACTACATAGATGTTTTTAAATGGTTTTGGCATTCTTTTATCATCTTCTAAGATAATACTGTAAAGAAACCCATTAAGTATTTGTAAAACTATACTAATGAATCTGTGATGAATGGAGTAATTTTTTACACATTACAGTTAATTACAGCAATGTAGCTATCTACTGATGGGAAAAATTCAACACTGATATTTTTGTCAGAATAAAGCTATTTTCCTTTACCTAGAGTTCAAGCAAACATAAAAGGAGTAAAAACAAATCTTGTATTATAGAAGAAAAGGTGAATAACACAGTTCTTAGAATATTCCTTTGGCAAAGTCTTTTAAGTTCTCTGACAAAGAACTCCTTTTAGTAGTCAAATTTAAGTAGCCAAATTTTAAAATGAAAGCTATTTATAATTGTCAAATAATGTTTAAGTCAACATTTTAAAGTTGTTTTCTTCCCAATATTTTAATCAAACTATGTTTTTTCTTATTAGTTTATAACTTTCCTCTTTCTTATAATGCACAAAATGATTTGAATAAGATGTTATTACTTTTATTTCATTTCAATTTTTACACACAATGACATACATATCTGGATATTAGAATACAGAATTTAAAAGAAATCATATAAATATATTTATAAAATCTGAAACAATCAGAATTTTCTTCTTACTCTTAAACTCTTTGAATCTAAGGTTATATCTTTGTATCTGGTGACAAGAAAGCTGCTCAATTTTGGACAATTAAACTTCAGCTGAATTTAGAATAACTTGCTTTCATGGAAAGCATGTTAATGCTTAATACTACAACCAAAATTCCATTATTGATTCACAAAAGATTCTAAAGCTTAAACAAAAATTATAGTAATATAAAAATCTCATTATAATCTTATAATGTATATCTCTCACCATCGTATCAAGAGCTGCTACAAGTAACATAAATTAGAAATATTTCAACTTCTTTTCCTCTTCAGTGTCCTTTGTCACTTTAAACATTTAAAAAGTTATTCTTTTCTATATGTGTTATCTACAGTTACTATGTGCTACTAATGGGTGGTTGGAGGATTTCAACTAGGTCTCTCAAGTCAGAATATACCTCTCTTCCAATGGTATATACAATAAAATTTATTGTGAGTGAGTTAAGAATGCTTTGCAACTATACTCTTGTTTGGTTTAAAACAGGAATTTAGAAACATTATACATTATTAAGATAATGCTATATAGTCTGAAGAGTGCATAATATTTTAGAAAAGTAATCAAAGAACAAAATCAATTAAGGACAATAATTTTTCCTGTTCCTTATACTGAAGTGTGATTTTAAGTCTGCTTTAATCAAAGAGATATCTCTGTATTGTTTTCTACAAGTTTCCTCATAAGAGTCTCTGCCTTATCCCACATAAAATGAATCAATAAATGCAACTATATGACAAATTCATGGTATCCTCCTTTCCAATCAGGATTTATGTGTTATTACTCTGATATCTTAGGGAACTACCATCTATATATTCATGAATTAATATACATCAAATAGTTTCAAGAAATGTCTTCATCCATTGGGGCTGCTGTCACAAAAATACCAGAGACTGTGTGGCTTACAAACAACTAACATTTATTTCTCACATAAATAAAGACTGGGAAGTCCAAGATCATTAAACAGGTAGATTCCATATCTGGTGAGACCCTGCTTCCTCATTGGCTGCTGTCTTTTCATTAGAACATCAGTTGGTGGAAGAGGGGCGGGATCTCTCCCAGGCATTTTTTATAAGGGCATGAATCCCATTCAGGAGGACTCTGTCCTATAAACTAGTCATTTCCCAAAGGCCCTACCTCCAAACACCAACATGTGGAGGATTAGGTTTCAAGTGATAAAATTTGGGGGAACACAGACTTTCAGACCACAGTAAGCAACCATTACTAATTTGGGATCCATAGAGGATTGTATGCAAAACTGCTCATATATTGAAAAGCCATCAGAGATCTTGCAATAAAACAAATTTCATCAACTTAGATAAAGAAAGAAGAGAATTCTTTCTTTGTCTTGCTTAGAGAGGATTAAAGTTATTTTCAAATTTTACTTTAAAAAGGAATATTCAAGTATATTTAAAATAAATTCAAATTTATTTAATAAACACATAACTTTGACAAAATATAGTATTTTTAAAGGCATAAATTTTTCTTGACGCTTCTCCTCCGTGGAACAATATTAATATTTTTTTCACACAATACATTAAAAGTATCATACACCATGATCAAGTGGGATTTATCCAATACTTGTATTATCCAATACAAGGATTCCTCAATATCCACAAATCAATCAGTATGATACACCACGTTAACAAACTGAAGAATAAAAACCATATGATCATTTAAGGAGATGCAGAAAAAGCTTTTGATAAAATTCAACACCTATTTATGATAAAAACTCTCCAGAAAGTGGGCATAGAGGGAAACTAACTCAACACAATAAAGGCCATATATAACAAACCCACAGATAATATCATACTCAATGGTGAAAAGCTAAAATCATTTCCTCTAAGATCAGTAACAAGACAAGGATGTGCACTCTCACCACTTTTATTCAATATAGTTTGGAAATCCTAGCCATGGTAATCAGAGAAGAAAAAGAAATAAAAGGAATCCAAATTGGAAATGAAGAAGTAAAACTGTCACTGTTTGCAAATGACATGATACTATACATAGAAAATCCTAAAGATGTTACCAGGAAACTACTAAGGCTCATCAATGAATTCAGTAAAGTTGAAGGACACAAAATTAATACATAGAAATCTGTTGCACTTCTATACTCTAACAATGAAAGAGCAAAAAGAGAAATTAAGAAAACAATCTCATTTACCATGGCATCAAAAAGAATAAAATACCTAGGAATAAACCTACCTAAGTAGGCAAAAGACCTGTACTCAGAAAACAATAAGATACTGATGAAAGAAATTGTAGAAGACACAAACAGAGGGAAAGATATACTATGTTCTTGGATTGTAAGAATCAATATTGTCAAAATGACTATACTACCCAAGTCAATTTACAGATTCAATGCAACCCTATCAAATTACCAATGGCATTTTTCACAGAATTAGAACAAAAAAATTTTTAATTTGTATAGACACAAAAGACCCTGAATAGCCCAAGCCATCCTGAGAAAGAAAAACAGAGCTGGAGGAGTCAGGAGCCCTGACTTCAGACTATACTACAAAGCTACAGTAATTAAACAAGTGTGGTACTGGCACAAAAACAGACATATAGAACAATGGAATAGGATAAAAAGTCCAGAAATAAACCCACATCCATATGGTCAATTAATCTACAACAAAGGAGGCAAGACTATACAAGGGAGAAAAGACATTCTCTTCAATAAGTGGTGCTGGGAAAACTGGCCAGCTACATGTAAAAGAATGAAATTAGAACATTCTATAACACCATACACAAAAATAAACTCAAAATGGATTAAAGGTCTAAATGTAAGAATGAATACTATAAAATTCTTGGAGGAAACATAGGCAGAACACTCTTTGACATAAATCGCAGTAATATCTTTTTGGATCCACATCCTAGAATTATGAAAATAAAAGCAAAAGTAAACAAATGGGACCTAATGAAACTTAAAAGCTTTTGTACAGCAAAGGAAACCATAAATAAAATGAAAAGACAACCCACAGAATGGGAGAAAATATTTGCAAATGAAGCATCTGACAAGGGATTAATCTCCAAAATATACAAACAGCTCATGCAGCTCAATATCAAAAAAACAAACCCAATCAAAAAGTGGGCAGAAGGTCTAAATAGACATTTCTTCAAAGAAGACACACAGATGGCCAAAAAGTACATGAAAAGATGCTCAACATCACTAATTATCAGAGAAATGCAAATCAAACCTACAATGAGGTATCACCTCACACCGGTCAGAATGGCCACCATCAAATGTCTACAAACAATAAATGCTGGAGAGGGTGTGGAGAAAAGGGAACCCTCTTGCACTGTTGGTTGGAATGTATATCATCAGTACAACCACTATGGAGAACAGTATGGAGGTTCCTTAAAAAACTAAAAATAGAACTACCATATGATCCAGAAATCCCACTCCTGGGCATATATCTGGAGAAAACCATACTTTGAAAAGATACATGCACCCCAATGTTCATTGTAGCACTGTCTACAATAGCCAAGATATGGAAGCAACCTAAATGTCCATCAACAGATGAATGGGTAAAGAAGATATAGTATATATGCAATGGAATATTAGTCAGCCATTAAAAAGAATGAAATAATGTCATTTGCAGTAACATGGATGGATGTAGAGATTATCATACTAAATGAAGTCAGAGAAAAACAGATGCCATATGAAATCACTTATATGTGGAATCTAAAAAGATGATACAAATCAACTTATTTACAAAACAGAAGTAGACTCACAGACTTCAAAAACAAACTTATGGTTACCAAAGTGGAAACATGGCAGGGAGGGATAAATTAGGAGTTGGGGATTAACAAATACATACTACTACATATAAAATAGATAATAAACAATGACCTATTGTATAGCACAAGAACTCTACTCAATATTCTGTAATAACCTATATGGGAAGAGAATCTGAAAAAGAATGGATATATGTATATGTATAACTGAATCACTTTGCCATACACCTAAAACTAATGCAACACTGTAAATCAACTATATTCCAATATAAAATAAAAATTAATTTTTAAAAAAAGAGGTACAAACTATTATGTATAAAAGAAGCTACAGGGATATATTGTACAACACAGGGAAAATAGCCAATATTTGATAATAACTATAAATGGAGTATAAAAGAAAACAAATATTTTTAACAAGGTCATCACAAATCTTTTAAATGCATTTTTATATTCATTAACTTTCCCATCAGTTTTAAATACTATAGAGCAAAATTGAAGTTTGTTTTTCCTCTATCATAAATGCTCTTTGAGTAGCATTTAACTTATAAGGAAACTGACAATTATCTGGATGAGAAAAAAGGAAAATTTACAAAACCTGTTACCATACTAATGACGCAGAACAGAAGCCATTATTCATCAGGTGTATATCTATGAAATAATTCATTTCAAGTAATTAATGCATACTAAGTACTTAATAAACAAATCCCTTCATTCATGTGGAGGACACAATAAAAGGTCAACTCCAGTGTATCACACCTTTCTGTAATACCTGCCCCTTGGCTTAAGGATTGCCAGCCAATCACTTCTAGCCAACAGAATATGGTAAAGGTGATAGGACAGCCAGTCACTCCACTGATTATGTTACGTTACATAAAACTCCCATCTTAGCCAACTGACATATCCTCCTGGGCTTGAAGAAGGGAGCTGCTGTGTTGTGAGAATGTCCCCAGAGGGAGAGGATCATGTGACAAGGATCTGTGAGTATCCCCGAGAACAGAGAAGGACTTCCAGTTGACAGCCACCAACAAAAGGGAAACACTGTTTTTTTTCTCTTTCTTTTTTAACAGCTGAAAGAAACTCCATTCTACCAACAACCATGTGAACCTGAAAAAGGATCTTGGTCTCCACAATGGAATACAGCCCTGTGGACAACTTCAGGGTTGCTTCCAGAGGACCTGACCAGAGGATCCAATAAACCTGTGCCTGAGAGAGACCTTCAAGATGGCGGAAGAGTAAGACATGGAGATCAACTTCCTCCCCACAAATAAATCAGAAATACATCTACATGTGGAACAACTCCTACACAACACCTACTGAACGCTGGCAGAAGACCTCAGACTTCTCAAAAGGCAAGAAACTCCCCACATACCTGAATAGGGCAAAAGAAAAAAGAAAAACCACAGACAAAAGAATAGGGACGGGACCAGCACCAGTGGGAGGGAGTTGTGAAGGAGGAAAGGTTTCCACACACTACGAAGCCCCTTCACTGGCGGAGACGGGGGGTGGGGGGGAGAAGCTTCGGAGCCACGGAGGACAGCGCAGCAACAGGGGTGCAGAGGGCAAAGCGGAGAGATTCCCGCACAGAGGACCAGTGCCGACCATCACTCACCAGCCCGAGAGGCTTGTCTGCTCCCCCTCCGGGGTGGGTGGGGGCTGGGAGCTGAGGCTCTGGCTTCGGAAGTCAGATCCCAGGGAGAGGACTGGGGTTGGCTGCATGAACACAGCCTGAAGGGGGCTCGTGCACCACAGCTAGACGGGAGGGAGTCCAGGAAAAGGTCTGGAACTGCCGAAGAGGCAAGAGACCATTGTTTTGGGGTGTGTGAGGAGAGGGGATCAGAGCACTGCCTAAATGAGCTCTGGAGAAGCGCGTGAGCTGCGGCTATCACTGTGGACCCCAGAGACAGGCATGAGATGCTAAGGCTGCTGCTGCAGCCACCAAGAAGCCTGTGTGTGAGCACAGGTCACTATCCACACCTCCCCTCCCGGGAGCCCGTGCAGCCCACCACTGCCAGGGTCCCGTGATCCAGGGACAACTTCCCCGGAGAATGCACAGCGTGCCCTCAGGCTGTTACAATGTCACGCCTGCCTCTGCTACCACAGGCTCGCTCCACATTCCGTACCCCTCCGTCCCCCTGGCCTGATGAGCCAGAGCCCCCTAATCAGCTGCTACTTTAACCCTGTCCTGTCTGAGGGAAGAACAGACACCCTCAGGCGACCTACATGCAGAGGCGGGGCCAAACCCAAAGCTGAACCCCAGAGGCTGTGCAAAAAAAGAAGAGAAAGGGATAATTATCCCAGAAGCCTCAGAGCAGCAGATTAAATCTCCAGAATCAACTTGATGTACCCTGCATCTCTGGAATACCTGAATAGACAATGAATCATCACAAAATTGAGGCAGTGGACTTTGGGAGCAATGATATACACATTTTATTCCTTTTTCTCTTTTGTCAGTGTGTATGTGTATGCTTCTTTGTGTGACTTTGTTTGTATAGCTTTGCTTTTACCATTTGTCCTAAGGTTACATCTGTCTGGATTTCATTTCTGTTTTTCTTTTTTTAGTATAATTTATAGTGCTTCTTATCATTGGTGGATTTGTTTTTGTTTTGGTTGCTCTCTTCTTTTTTTTTTAATATAACTTTTTAATTTTTTTTATTTTTAATAATTATTTTTTATTTTTATTTTAATAACTTTATTACATTTTATTTTTTCTTTCTTTCTTTCTTTTTTCCTCCATTTTCTTCTGAGCCGTGGGGCTGACAGGGTCATGTTGCTCAGGCCAGGTGTCAGGCCTGTGCCTCTGAGGTGGGAGAGCCAAGTTCAGGATACTGGTCCACCAGAGAACTCCCAGCTTCATGTAATATCAAATGGCGAAAGCTCTCCCAGAGATCTCTGTCTCAACGCTAAGACTTAGCTCCACTCAACGACCAGCAAGCTACCGTGCTGTACACCCTGTACCAAACAACTAGCAAGACAGGAACACAATCCCACCCATTAGCAGAGAGGCTGCCTAATATCATAAAAAAGTCACCCCAAAACACAACACCGGATGCAGTCCTGCCCACCAGAAAGATAAGATCCAGCCTCATCCACCAGAACACAGGCACTACTCCCCTCCACCAGGAAGCCTACACAACCCACTGAACCAACCTTAGCCACTGGGGGCAGACACCAAAAACAACGGGAACTATGAACCTGCAACCTACGAAAAGGAGACCCCCAAACACAGTAAGTTAAGCAAAATGAGAAGACAGAGAAACACACAGCAGATGAAGGAGCAAGGTAAAAACCCACCAGACCAAACAAATGAAGAGGAAATAGGCAGTCTACCTGAAAAAGAATTCAGAGTAATGATAGTAAAGGTGATCCAATATCTTGGAAATAGAATGGAGAAAATACAAGAAACGTTTCACAAGGACCTAGAAGAACTAAAGAGCAAACAAATAATGATGAACAACACAATAAATGAAATTAAAAATTTGCTAGAAGGAATCAATAGCAAAACAACTGAGGCAGAAGAACGGATAAGTGACCTGGAAAATGAAATAGTGGAAATAACAACTGCAGAGCAGAATAAAGAAAAAAAATGAAAAGAATTGAGGACAGTCTCAGGGACCTCTGGGACAACATTAAACACACCAACATTCGAATTATAGGGGTCCAAGAAGAAGAAGAGAAAAAGAAAGGGACTGAAAAAAATGTTTGAAGAGATTATAGTTGAAAACTTCCCTAATATGGGAAAGAAAATAATCTATCAAGTGCAGGAAGCGCAGAGAGTACTACACAATATAAATCCAAGGAGAAACACGCCAGGACACATATTAATCAAACTATCAAAAATTAAATACAAAGAAAAAATATTAAAACTGCAAGGGAAAAACAACAAAAAACATACAAGTGAATCCCCATAAGGTTAACAGCTGATCTTTCAGCAGAAACTCTGCAAGCCAGAAGGGAGTGGCAGGACATATTTAAAGTGATGAAAGGGAAAAACCTACAGCCAAGATTACTCTACCCAGCAAAGATCTCATTCAGGTTCAATGGAGAAATTAAAACCTTTACAGACAAGCTAAAGCTAAGAGAATTCAGCACCACCAAACCGGCTTTACAACAAATGTAAAGGAACTTCACTAGGCAGGAAACACAATAGAAGGAAAAGATCTACAATAACAAACCCAAAACAATTAAGAAAATGGTAATATGAACATACATATCGCTAATTACCTTAAATGTAAATGGATTAAATGCTCCAACCAAAAGACACAGACTGGCTGAAAGGATACAGAAACAAGACCTGTAGATATGCTGTGTACAAGAGACCCACTTCAGACACATACAGACTGAGGTGAGGCAATGGAAAAAGATATTCCATCCAAATGGAAATCAACAGAAACATGGAGTAGCAATTCTCATATCAGACAAAATAGACTTTAAAATAAAGACTATTACAAAGGACAAAGAAGGACACTACATAATGATCAAGGGATCAATCCAAGAAGAAGATATAACAATTGTAAATATTTATGCACCCAACATAGGAGCACCTCAGTACATAAGGCAAGTGCTAACAGTCATAAAAGGGGAAATCAACAGTAACACAATCATAGTAGGGGACTTTAACACCCCACTTTCACCAATGGACAGATCATCCAAAATGAAAATAAATAAGGATAAGCTTTAAATGATACACTAAACAAGATGGATTTAATTGATATTTATAGGATTTCCATCCAAAAACAACAGAATACACTTTCTTCTCAAGTGCTTATGGAACATTCTCCAGTGTAGATCATATCTTGGGTCACAAATCAAGCCTTGGTAAATTTAAGAAAATTGAAATCATATCAAGTGTCTTTTCTGACCACAACACTGTGAGACTAGATATCAATTACAGGAAAAAATCTGTAAAAAATAAAAACACATGGAGGCTAAACAATGCCATACTTAATAACCAAGAGATCACTGAGGAAATCAAAGAGGAAATTTAAAAATACCTAGAAACAAATGGCAATGAAAACACGATGACCCAAAACCTATGGGATGCAGCAAAAGCAGTTCTAAGAGGGAAGTTTATAGCAATACAATCCTACCTCAAAAAACAAGAAACATCTCAAATAAACAACCTAACCTTACACCTAAAGCAATTAGAGAAAGGAGAAAAAAATCACCCCAAAGTTAGCAGAAGTAAAGAAATCATAAAGATCAGATCAGAAATAAATGAAAAAAAAAATGAAAGAAACAATAGTAAAGATCAATAAAACTAAAAGCTGATTCTTTGAGAAGATAAACAAAATTGATAAACCATTAGCCAGACTCATCACGAAAAAAAGGGAGAAGACTCAAATCAATAGAATTAGAAATGAAAAAGGAGAAGTAACAACTGACTGTGCAGAAATACAAAGGATCATGAGAGATTACTACAAGCAACTCTATGCCAATAAAATGGACAACCTGGAAGAAATGGACAAATTAGAAAAGCACAACCTTCCGAGACGGAACCAGGGAGAAATAGAATATATAAACAGACCAACCACAAGCACCAAAATTGAGACTGTGATTAAAAATCTTCCAACAAACAAAAGCCCAGGACCAGATGGATTAACAGGCGAATTCTATCAAATACTGAGAGAACAGCTAACACCTATCCTTCTCAAACTCTTCCAAATATAGCAGAGGGAGGAATACTCCCAAACTCATTCTACGAGACCACCATCACCCTGAGACCAAAACCAGACAAAGATGTCACAAAGAAAGAAAACTACAGGCCAATATCACTGATGAACATAGATGCAAAAATCCTCAATAAAATAGTAGCAAACAAAATCCAACAGCACATTAAAAGGATCATACATCATGATCAAGAGGGGTTTATCCCAGGAACACAAGGATTCTTCAATATACGCAAATAAATCAATGTGACACACCATATTAACAAACTGAAGGAGAAAAACCATATGATCATCTCAATAGATGCAGAAAAAGCTTTAGACAAAATTCAACACCCATTTATGATAAAAACTCTCCAGAAAGTAGGCATAGAAGGAACTTACCTCAACATAATAAAGGCCATATATGACAACCCCACTGCCAACATCATTCTCAATGGTGAAAAACTGAAACCATTTCCACTAAGGTGAGGAACAAGACAAGGTTGCTCACTCTCACCACTATTAATCAACATTGCTTTGGAAGTTTTAGCTACAGCAATGAGAGAAGAAAAGAAATAAAAGGAATCCAAATCGGAAAAGAAGTAAAACTGTCACTGTTTGCAAACGACATGATACTATACATAGAGAATCCTAAAGACTCTACCAGAAAACTACTAGAACTAATTAATGAATTTGGTAAAGTACCAGGATACAAAATTAATGCACAGAAATCTCTTGCATTTCTATACACTAATGATGAAAAATCTGAAAGAGAAATTATGGAAACACTCTCATTTACCATTTCAACAAAAAGAATAAAGTAACTAGGAATAAACCTACCTAAGGTGACAGAAGAGCTGTATGCAGAAAACTATAAGACACTGATGAAAGAAACTAAAGATGATACAAACAGATGGAGAGATATACCATGTTCTTGGACTGGAAGAATCAACATTGTGAAAATGAATCTACTACCCAAAGCAATCTACAGATTCAGTGCAATCCCTATCAAACTACCAGTGGCATTTTTCACAGAACTAGAACAAAAAATTTCACAATTTGTATGGAAACACAAAAGACCCCGAACAGCCAAAGCAATTTTGAGAAAGGAAAACAGAGGTGGAGGAATCAGGCTCCTGGACTTCAGACCCTACTACAAAGCTACAGTAATCAAGACACTATGGTACTGGCACAAAAGCAGAAATATAGATCAATGGAATAGGATAGAAAGCCCAGAGATAAACCTATGCACATATGGTCACCTTATTTTTGATAAAGTAGGGAAGAATATACAATGGAGAAAATACAGCCTTTTCAATAACTGGTGCTGGGACAACTGGACAGGTACATGTAAAAGAATGAAATTAAAACACTCCCTAAAAGCATACACAAAAATAAACTCAAAATGGATTAAAGAGCTAAATATAAGGCCAGACACTATAAAACTCTTAGTGGAAATCATAGGCAGAACACTCTATGAGATAAATCACAGCAAGATCCTTTTTGACTCACCTCCTAGAGAAATGGAAATAAAAACAAAAATAAACAAATGGGACATAATGAACGTTAGAAGCTTTTGCACAACAAAGGAAAAGTGAAACAAGATGAAAAGACAACTCTCAGAATGGGAGAAAATATTTGCAAGTGAAGTAAGTGACAAAGGATTTATCTCCAAAATTTACAAGCAGCACATGCAGCATAATATCAAAAAAAACAAACAACCCAATCCACAAATGGGCAGAAGACCTAAACAGACGTTTCTCCAAAGAAGATATATAGATTTCGAACAAACACATGAAAGGATGCTCAACGTCACTAAATCATTAGAGAAATGCAAATCAAAACTACAATGAGGTATTACCTCACACCAGCCAGAATGGCCATCATCAAAAACTCTACAAACAATAAATGCTGGAGAGGGTGTGGAGAAAAGGGAACCCTCTTGCCCTGTTGGTGGGAATGTAAATTGATACAGCCACTAGGGAGAACAGTATGGAGTTTCCTTAAAAAACTAAAAAAAGAACAACCATATGACCCAGCAATTCCAATACTGGGCATATATCCTAAGAAAACCATAATTCAAAAAGAGTCATGTGCCACAATGTTCATTGCAGCTCTATTTACAATAGCCAAGACATGGAAGCAACCTAAGTGTCCATCAACAGATGAATGGATAAAGAAGATGTGGCACATATATACAATGGAATATTACTCAGCCATAAAACGAAACGAAATTGAGTTATTTGTAGTGAGGTGGATGGACATAGAGTCTGTCATACAGAGTGAACTAAGTCAGAAAGAGAAAAACAAATACTGTATGCTAACACATATATATGGCATCTAAAAAAAAAAAAAAATGGTTCTGAAGAACCTAGGGGCAGGACAGGAATAAAGATGCAGACGTAGAGAATGGACTTGAGGACCTGGCGACGGGGAAGGATAAGCTGCGATGAAGTGAGAGAGTTGCACTGACATACATACACTACCAAATGTAAAATAGATAGCTAGTGGGAAGCAGCCGCATAGCACAGGGAGATCAGCTCGGTGCTCTGTGACCACCTAGAGGGGTGGGATAGGGAGGGTTGGAGGGAGATGCAAGAGGGAGGAGATATGGGGATATATGTATATGTATAGCTGTTTCACTTTGTTACACAGCAGAAACTAACACACCATTGTAAAGCAATTATACTCCAATAAAGATGTTAAAAAAAAAAAAAAAAGCTGTGCCAGAAAACTGAGACAAATATGTTGTTTTAAGTTAGCTTTGTTTAGTACGATGTGCTACAGAACAATAGAAAATTAATCCACCTTTTAAAATTTCTCTGAAATCATACCATTTAAGGTGATTTTATTATTTTTTTAAATTCACATTAATGGAAGGAGATTTTAAATGGTGAGGTAATTGTGCATGAGTGGGCCTACCTGTACATGTGTCTATACACAATTCCACATCAAGTGTGGCATATGCCTCTAAAACTAAGTTCTAATTAAAATACCTCAAACAACTTATATCATTTTAATCAGTTCTTGTATGTTTCACCGGTAATGAAAAATGTTGTGCTAACCTGAATTAAATGAACTCGTAAGCCTAGGAAAGTAAAACAGTTATGTGGTCCTCTATGGCGTATACTTTTTATGTTTGTCTATTTATATATTTACATTTTAATTTTAGATAGCCATTCCTTTAAAATTGTATTACTATGGAAGGAGTAGTAGGTAACTCATTACTACTATTTCTACAAAAATAATGCTGAAGAATGAATCTGCAAATGAGGGATATCTTAAAATATGAAGCAGATGAGAATATTCAAGAGGCACCTAGGACCTTACTCAGTGCTGCTTTAACTTGCCATGGTAACAAGTACTAATGTGCTTTAACATTTGACAAAATACTAATATTCAAAAAGAGAAGGCTGTAATTTTGTCCAGAGATTTGATCTCCCCAAAAATAATTGTTTTATGTGATATATATATATATATATATATATACACACACACACACACACACACACATACGACACATATATAATGGAATATTATTCATCCTTACAAAAGAAGGAAATCCTACTGTTTGCAATATGGGTAAAACTGGAGGGCATTATGCTAAGTGAAATAAGCCAGACAGAGAGAGACAAATACTGTATGTTCTCACATATATATGGAATCTGAAAAACTGAATTTATAGAATCAGAGAGCATTTTAGTGGCTGCCAGGGGCTGGGGGAGGGGGAAATAAGGAGAGGTTGGTAAAAGGATACAAACTTTAAGTTATAAGAGAAATAAAAGTTCTGAGGATCTAACGTATAACATGACTATAGCTGATAATACCGTATTGTATAATTGAAATTTGCTAAGACTTAAGTGTTCTCAACAATAACAAAAAGGTAAATATATGAGGTGAGAAATGTGTTAATTAACTCAATGGTAGGAATTCTTTTATTTGTTAGTTAATACATTAATTAAAAAAAGAATATTTTCTCAAAGTCAAAAAAACACAATTGTTTTACTAGGGGGAACTATAATTAAATCAAATTCTATTCTGTGAAAATGAGAAATTCTTGGGTACATTTTGACAAAATATATTTAAAGGGTTTATTGCAAAGATTTGATTGTTACTCTATTGTGGATATTTTTAAATTTGTTTTCTGATTTTTAAGTAGAAAAATACAGAATAGGTACAAAGTAAAATACATAATATTATATTTATTATTTTGATTATTTAAAGGCAACTTGATATTCTCAATTATTTTATGTTTTTATTATTGGCCTCTTTATTCATAATATTTAAGGTTTTCATTTAGAAATTTTGTCTAGTAAAAATCACTTTTTTAAAAACTTTTTAATTTATATTGGAGTAGAGCTGATTAACAATGTTGTGATAGTTTCATGTGTACAGCAAAGCAACTCAGCCATACATATCACATGTATCCATTCTCCCACAAACTCCCCTCCCATCCCGGCAGCCACATAACATTGGGCAGAGTTCCCTGTGCTATACAGTAGGTCCTTGACATGTACACACTGCTATATTTAAAACATCACTGTGATTAAAGGAATAACACAGGTAGTTATGTAATAGCATAACACAAAGTTTTATCATTCTGACAAGGCTATCGCGCTTTGCACAATGTGGCAAAAACAAGATTACAGAAAGTTTTAACTATTTCAATTTTAACACAAGTTCTACTGACTTCCTTGATTTCCCCAGGCAGAAGGTAAATTTTTTTGACATTTACAGAATTCCCCTAGCAACGCATTTGCCAATGCATTGTATTTGCCAATTATGATCATTCCAGTTCATTAAATGCTGTCTGGAAACAAAAGGAATGAAGTAGAAATACTCCCTACTGATACATTATTTTTGGAGGATTGGCATTACATAATTAGCAAATGTTATTAAATGTCTTTAAGTATCATTAGTGAAGAAGAATGGAAAACTGTTTAATGGTTACCCCTCTCTGTGCTTTAAATGGATTGATAGTGCATGAAGCCATTTAAAGATATAAAATATAAGATGACAGGCAGGACCATCTGTTTTATATATTCATTATCCTATACAATTTATTTTGCATAATTATTTCATTAAAAAAGAATTCATTGAATTGATACAGTGTCCATAAAAGAAGGTGAGATGCCTACATACACCTCTGATTAAAAACTTATCTCTAGTAACATTTCAATGACATTTATATTAGAATTACAACATATAGCTTTTATTTATGTTCTTGTACTCCTTGAAATTGTTGTCATTACAAAACGTGACTTGTAATAGAAGTTCTTACAATGCAAGTGATAGTGTAGTTTTGTTAAATGAATCTTTGAGTTTGAAAAGCCATGTTTTCAAAAATGTGTCATTTTATCTGAAAAAAATTGCTCTTAAAATATTTGAATGATAACCCAATTTCCACTATTAACAAAAACATCTCAAGAATTAAACAAGCTGAAGATGATCACTTTTCTGTACAAAGTAATAAAGTATTTACCTGACTATGGATCAGAACTATTCCAGATTTTTTTCATTTAAAAGAAGGAAAGGTATAGGACTGGAGTTTGAGCAATAAACATGAAACAGTAAAATCTGTAATTGCTACAAAGCAATAGAGGTAGGTTATAGAGCTGGCCAGCCTAGTCCCTGCAATAAATTCGAAAGATATGCTGTATAATCAAGTTACCCACATAGGAATCTTTATACAACTAATGAAATATAAACTACTCCCCCCAACATGAAAGACAATCTTTTTAGGAGTATTAAAAGTGTTTTTAAAAGAACATGCAAAGCAGCATCTCTTTATCTCTCTTGAGTATTGTGGCAATATGTAAAGACTTACTAACAAAGTAGATAGCATCTTTTTATAAATATTTAATTTAAAATGAACATGCAAAAAAAGAATTTATAGAATACTCTTGTCAGTATCTCTATAACTCTGTTGAGTATTGTTGTAGTATGTAGTATAAGGTTCTAAATGAAACAACAGAAGCTATTACAAACATCAAGAAGCCACCTTCAGAATATGATACCTAAAGCACAAACAACAAAATAAAAAATAAACAAGTGGGACTACATCAAAGTAAATAGTTTCTGTACAGCAAAGAAAACAATCAACAAAATGGAAAGACAAACTATGGAATGGAAAAAAATTGCAAACCACATGTATCTGATAAGGGATAATATCCGACATACATAAAGAACTCATATAACTCAATAGCAAAAAAGTAAACAATCCAGTTAAAAATCGGTAGAGGGACTGAATACACATTTTCCCAAAGAACATAAATGAATGGCCAACAGGTACTTGAAAAGGTGCTCAACATCACTAGTCATTAGGGAAATGCAAATCAAAACCACAATGAGGTATCACCTCACGTCTGTCAGAAAGGCTATCATTAAAAAAAAAAAAAAGAAAAGAAAAGACAAGAGAATAAATGCTAGCAAGGATGTGGAGAAAAGGGAACTCACGTGCACTGTTGGTGGGATTGTAAATTGGTACAGCCAATTAGGAAAAGAGTATCGAGGTTCCCCTCACCACCACAAACTGAAAATAGAACTACCATATGATCCAGCAATTCCACTTGTGGGTATATATCCAAAGGAAACAAAAACACTAAGTCAAAGAGATACCTGCACCCCCATACTCATAGCAACATTATTTACAAAAATGAAGACATGGAAAGAAACTAAGTGTCCACTGAAAGATGAATGGATAAAGAAATTTTGAATATATATATATATATATACACACACACACACACACACACACACACACACACACACACTGGAATACTATTTGGTCATTAAAAAGGAGGAAATCTTGCCATTTGCATAAACATGAGGTGCAGATTGAGGGCATAATGTTAAGTGAAATAAGTGAGACAATGACAAATACTGTATGACCTAGGTGATATGTGGAATATTTTTTTAAAAAGAAAAATAATCTTATAGAAAAAGAGATCAGATCTGTGGTTACCAGAGGCAGGGAGAAGGGGAAAGGGTAATAGGAGGAAAACTGTCAAAAGGTACAAATTTCCAGTCACAAAATGAGTAAGTACTGGGGATGTAATGTACAACAAGTTGACTAGTTGACTATAGTTAATGCTGCTTTATAGTATACATGAAAGTTGTTAAGAGTATATCCTAAGCATTCTCATCACAGGGAAAAACCTTTTTTTTTCTTTATCTTTTTGTATCTGTACGAGATGACGGTTGTTAACTAAACTTCTTGTGGTAATCATTTCATAATAGATGTGCATCAAATCATTATGCTGAACACCTCAAACTTATATGGTACTATATGTCATTTATATCTCAATAAAACCAGGAAAAAAATCCCACTAAAATCCAGGAAATCACCAAGGAACAACTCAAAAGGAAAAAAACAAGAAAACAGCCTCCAGAATGTCCCATGAAGTTGACAGTCACAGTCATCAAAATTTTTGAAACTGAAAAATGTATAGAGCAATA
Source organism: Balaenoptera ricei (assembly GCF_028023285.1). Taxonomy (NCBI): domain Eukaryota; kingdom Metazoa; phylum Chordata; class Mammalia; order Artiodactyla; family Balaenopteridae; genus Balaenoptera; species Balaenoptera ricei. The sequence continues at coordinate 81,573,148 of NC_082641.1, forward strand.
ATATTTATTGAGTATGAGTAATTTATTTACTATTCCAATTTTAAGCCATTCACCATGCCTCCCCCAAAAGTTGGAAGTTTGGAGTAGAGAAAAGAAAATGCTGACCTAAAAAATTACAAAAATTACAAAACATCAGGAAAAAAGTTACCTAATATTCTTATCACATTGACTCTGCTTTCACTAACAAAGTATATTATAAGTCAATCTGGTTTTAGATCCTGTTACTTAAAATACAAAATTAGTTTAACCTCCTCACTACTAAGTTCCTGTTATATATTTTTAAAAGGGAAACATTTATGTTTCAAAAAAAGTACTTATAAAATGCCCTGTTCAAAGACTCAGTCTGATCATGCCATGTCATACTCAACAGTTATGTTCAGAATATGAATTATGAAAATTCGATGTAAATACTACTGAAAACACATCTTTAATCTTGATATTATTCATCTCTTAATACCAGATGGTTTGTATTTATCTAGAACCAGAAAACAGCTATCACACTTAGGCAGCCAAAGTAAGTCAAAAGTCTACATTTAAAATCTCACACACTTTACATATGGTTAGCCCAAACCCAAACTATTTAGATTCTAAATACATGCAGAATAAATTCTGTTACATGACAGATTTCTTTAGGCTGGTGACAGTATGGTAAGGAGGAATATTTTAGACTGTTTACAAATAACTGTGGCAAAAAAGATAGTTGATTGTATATGGTATTCTGTGAAGGATTCTGGTAATGTATTATCCTCAGTCCTTAAACAGAAATAGTCTTGGCGCTTACCTTAAAAGCACCCATCACTTGTAATTTTATTTATTTATTTATTTATTTATTTATTTATTTATTTTTAACATCTTTATTGGAGTATAATTGCTTTACAATGGTGTGCCACTTGCAATTTTAAAAGGTTATAATATTAGACTGCCCTTCACACAGAGTTTTATTTACAAGTGTTGCACACTGTTTTCACTTGCTGTTCTGCATCTTGGCCATCATACCACTGGTACATAAGATAATTTTAAAAGAATTTCATTGAATGTTTAAAGTATTACAGAAGTATTTTAATCTATGCGTCTTTTGGATTTTAGAAGAAATTTTATTCTTGATGTAAAAAGGAACTGTTATAAGAGTTACAAACTCTGCACCTGTGTATATATGTATTTTGGGCAATAAAACAGCATGGTCTGAAAATGCAAACAAACAAAAACAAAACAAAAAAATGGCAAGAGGCTTATTTAGCTCTAAAAAGATTTACATACATTTCAATGATACAGAGAAGGAACTTATGTTTTCTAATGTAAAGCTCTTAGAAAAGGAAGGGGGCTGAAATCTCTTTCCTTATTTTCAACAGGGAGAATTAGCCTTTTAATTTGTATGTGCCTTTATAACAGTTAACAGGATTTTGAATGATTTGATGTCAAGTCCATAAGAGTTATACAATACATGAGTCTTTACTATAAATAAAGAAGGTGATTGTATGAAGGTAGTTTTTAAATTGGCTGTTGGAGATTTCAAGGTACTTTTAAGCTGGAGGAGCTCATGCAATTTGATCCATATTGGTCTGTAAGGATTTGTGACAGCTTTCCCTGGCAATTTTCTACCACACATCTTATATATTTATCCTCTTATTTTTTTTTCTAGAAATCAGGTGGGGTTTACTCTCCTCTGTTATTATTTTGGAGGCATTTTACCCTATCAACAAAAGTAGAAGGCAGAATTTTAACCCTATCCCAAATAACAATAATTTATCCTTATTGTTCCTCATAATGACAATTGTTCATTTTAGTTTTCTTTGAAATAGACATCTTAACTTCTGAAAATAAATTACAGGCTTATATTTTTGTTAATATAAAAAATGGATGTGAATATGGTATTGTAATAATGTGAAAATTCAATAAAATGTATATACCAACACTATAAAAGTTTTAAAGTTTTTTATAAGTTACCAAGGACCTGCCATCAAAGTCAAACTGAAGTTATGGATTCAAAAATTACAACTAGAGGAGGATAGTAAAAGTATTTATTTGTACTAAAGATAGATACTATTTTTGATTCTGTTAATTTAATGACACCAAGCAAAACAGTGTGCTGTCAGCGTGTGCAGATAACACTGAAAGCTGTCAGAAGTCTTCCAAATACAATGAATATTTGTAGTAGTAAAATGCAGTAACTTTTAGTTGTTGACAGGCTAGACCAGAATTTTAACTTTAACTGAAACAATTTAATATATTTATCTTTTAAATTGTTTTGTATAACCTGACTACTATTTCTTAGCTTTGCATTATTTTAATAGAATTGTTTATTTAAAATTTTTAAATTATCACATGACAAGAGAAATACAAAGTCAGAATATCTAGCTAGCATCTGAAGAGCCTAAGTAAACATTATGTCAATCTTCAGAGCTGTACAAAAAGATAGAGTAATTTCACAGGTGCTAGGAAGTCTCCTACATACTTTTGTTTTCTTGGGTAACTAGTGATTCTGTTCAAGTCCTTAAAAAAACTGCATGAGATGCTTTGTCCTTCTAAAGTGAAGCGAATTATAAAATATTTTATTTATAAAATAAAATATTCCATGGAAAGGAAACACATTTCTCTTGCCATTTAGAGTCTCCCTGACTCTACATTAAGGCTACATTTGAGGTTTGGGGCCAGCTTCTACCTAGACAGCTACGTTTGGTTCACTTTATCAATGCTTTTCTAGTCACTTGTTCCTCTCATGAAATCGACACATTTTTACCCATCTATGCTGATCTTTTACACTAGGAATACAATAAAGACTTTTATTATGGAGAATTTCAAAAGCATATATCATGTAAACCTAATGGCATAATGAAACCCCATCACTGATACAGTAACTATCAACTCAAAAGCCAATCCTGATCTACTTGTACCACATCTTCAAATATTTCAGTTTATATCACCAAAAGATAAGGACATTTTTTCAACATGACCACAAAGCAATGGTTTCAACACACACACACACGTATGCACAACTTAATATCATCAAATATCTATTTAGTGTGCTGAAGTGTCCAATTCCAAAGGAAGTCCTTTTGATTTTTTTACAGTTCATTTTAATCAGGATCTAAATAACTTCACACATGACTGATTGACATATATCTTATATTTACTTTAGTCTATACTTTTCTACCATCTATTTTTTTTCCTTACTCTTAACTCGATAAAGAAATCAGGTCCTGTAGAAAGTCCCTTTGAGTAGATTTTTGCTTAATGTCTCTTTAAGGTGTAGTTTAGCATATTACCCTGTCTTCTGTATGTCAGAATCAAGTCTAATTCATTGTTTATGCTGAGTTCTTCCATAAATAGGCAGGTAAAAACTTGTTACCTCTAAGAGACTTATTAAATGATATTATTGCAAAACAAATAGACATGGCTTGAGTGGAATAGCCAAAAATGGCTGGTCTCTTCTAAAAATAATAGGAATACTCTTTTTTATGAAGAATGTTCAGTAAACTTCTAAATCCTTTCCTTCTGAAATAAAGCATTAGTAAGAGAGAATACTATGAGAATACTATGAGTATCAGTAAAGCCCACCTTTTGTTCATATAGTCTCCAGTTGGTGTTTTATTAAACTTCATTCACCATTTTCCTCCCCCCATTGAACCAATCCATGCTTCCATACAACCTCAGGATAAGCCGTAGAACAGCTGGACATAATTCCTTTAGGCTTAATAGTTATAGTGTTTTGTAATGAATGATGACTATATTTCACCACAGAACCTTTACTTAGAGAGGCTTGTAGTTTAGATGGGTCATTCATCACTGATTCCAAAAGGAAAGACAGAAACTAGAATCTCATTTCCTCAAGAATGAGTAGTCTGCACTTGGGTTAAACTCCACAGATAACATTATCTTTTGTTTTCTCTGTTTGTGTGTATGTTTTTTCATCATCTTACGCAGTTTTGGGGCCATGGCTGAAAACTAGTCAGTTTCCTTTCTTGAACAGCAAAATCCACACCCCAAACACTTACCTTAACAGGCTCTTATACTCAGGGAGCCATTATTCACCAGCCCTAATTGCCCCAGGGACAACCCCTATGCCCAGGAGCCTGCCAAATTTTCAAATTAGCCATTTAACAGGGAGCCCAGGAAACCTTATCAACCCACCCCCTACCATATATAAGCTGATTTCTAAAGCTCAAGTTTACCTTTTACCCTGTCCCTGGATCTACCCACTCTGTATCACCATGTCTGGCAGCCTTCTCTGGTTTAGAGCTGTAAGTGACAAATAGTTCTGCCTTTCATCTGTCTGAGTGTCAGTATGTTTTACTGACACTGCCAGCCAAAAAAATCCTTAGATCTTATAACACATCAGTCAAATCTCATTTCTCTAATCTGATTAATTTAGTTCTATTAAAAAAAATTAGTTTATTATATCATAAACTCTAATTTCTGAGGAAAAGTTAGAAAAACACAAGGAGAAATAAATTATAAGAAATATAAAGTAATTAACGAATGAGAAGTGTCCTAACATTGCTCTTGTCAGGTCATTATTGTAAAGACACTAATTCAATAGGTGTATTGATAGAAGCAGGACACATTTTAAGCTTACTGTGACTGTTTTCTGAGGATACTATTTATATAACTTGGAGATGCAGAAATACATACTTTTTTAAACAAAGTTAAATAATGAATATATTTAGTCTATACATATGGAAATAATCTAAATAGTAAAGAGAAATGAGTTAGACATATTTCCACACAGGTGAATACATTAAAAAATACTTTTTCAATTATATTTATAGGTGAAATAGATAAGCTATAACAATTATTCTTAATTAGTTTCCATCAATTTTTTAAACTGACTGAAAAGAATGCATACTTGATAACTACAACCAATTTTCCCTTCAAAATACTTTACCAGTTACATGTACACTAACTGGCTGAGAATGCACATTTTATCTCACAGTTTTAATGACACTGAATTTGTTACTTTCTTTTTGTTACTTTCTATTTGTTACTTTCTTAGGACAAAACATTGGATCTTATGTAGTTATACTCTGGTAGCCCCTGGTAACTAATAAGTTTGAACATGTTTTCATATATTTAATCAGACAACTGCACTTAACAATCATATCCAGCTCCTTACCCAGAACTTTCAAAGCCCTGTTTTTTCCAGTCCCAATCTTGGTAACCAATTCCAACTCATGCCACTTTCCTTATTACTCACCATCCTACAAGCCTCTAGCAACATTCTAGCGGTTCCTAGAGCGTATCAACCACTCTTACCTGAGAGCAGTTTTACTTTTTGTTCTCCATGACTATGTCCTCATTCCCACAACCCCAGCCCCGATTCTTTGAATTCTATTCATTTTGATCATTTCAATCTCTTTCCAGACTATTATCCTCTATTATTTTTGTTTATTTCGTTTACCACAGTTTTCATTATATGTATTTATTATTGTTTGCTTACTGTCTATCTATGTAACTAGCCTCTGTTTAACACAGTACTTTTTAGATAATGCCACTTGCACAGGCAGCTGCCTGATTTATTTCTCTTCATCTGTCCAGATGAGGTCAACACAAATAGAATTTTCCTGAATCACCTCTACGTTCCTGCTTGATATATACCCTTACATATGATTCTCTTTGACAATGCTGTCAAACTTCACCTTCTCTGAAACATCATGAAATCTCATGTGTTTATGCATTCATACATTTTCTTTGCCTGGAAAGTCCCCACTACAGCCCTTCTAATCCTTCATCAATTAGGCTCAGCTTCTATCTTATCTATCTTCGTCCTCTGCTTGCAAAACAGCCAGCAGACAGCACATTCTGAAAGATCACTAGGTAGTGAACTCCTTGAAAGCAGGAACTCTATGGTTATTATACTATAGACTAACAGTGTTGTATAGTAGGTGACTGGTAATTGTGTATTTAATGAATTAGGAGCATTCTGAAACCTTAATGGCATTAATTTTGCATAAGATTAGAGAAATTTCTTGCCAAATACCCCAAGCCTAAATGAGCCACTAATGTAAGAATTCTAGGAACATAACCATGAGTCAGTAGATGGTATGGGGGACTAGAGGAACATTCTTGCTCAGACCAGTTTAGCACGCTGAGACAAATATAATAATTAGAGTAAAATAGATAGCAAGTGGGAAGCAGCCACATAGCACAGGGAGATCAGCTAGGTGCTTTGTGACCACCTAGAGGGGTGAGATAGGGAGGGTGGGAGGGAGATGCAAGAGGGAGGAGATACGGGGATATATGTATATGTATAGCTGATTCACTTTGTTATAAAGCAGAAACTAACACACCATTGTAAAGCAATTTTACTCCAATAAAGATGTTAAAAATAAGAAGAAGAAGAAGAGTAGTTTGTGAAAAAAAGCAGCATCGCTTACATAAAAGTGGGAAAGCAAGACCACACCTGATCAGATATTAGTAGACTAGGCAGTACTCTCAGGTATCATTTGGCTGAAGAATTTAATTTGCTGCTTAGTAAGAAAGACTCAAAGATATTATGAAAACCCTAAACAGAACTATTAGATTTCACATATATTTTTTCTCTGGATGTATATGTTTAGTAAACAAAGAATATTTTCCCACTACATAGGATGAATTCAATTATTCTCAGGTAATTAAGTTTTAGTTATTAATTTTCAGATTAAATGTATCTTTATCCAAAATGACTGCCATAGTCAAGACTTTGGTACTGTATTTATATTTTTCAGTGTAGGAAAAGAAAATGAAAGAGAGAGAGAGAAAGAATCTCTAGACACTTAAGTGATCATTAGCATATAATGCCTAAATTAAGTGTAAGTGAATTTAATAGTGAATAATTTCTCATACAATTTAAAACCAGATTTTAAAAGCTGACTGAAATAGTGAGCTTAGAGAAATTATAACTTATAAGATTTTATTAGGGGAAACTCTTGGTTTTAACCCCAAATTCAATATATTTCCTAATTCCCCTTTTGATTTTTGAGTAATTTTCTTAACATCAAATATTATGAGCCTCAGATACTCATCATATAGTTTCTTTCATCCTTCCCTCCCTACCCCCAGCTATACTAACTCCCAGGATTGTATTATCTTGATAGCGACCCTAAGAATGGCTGTCTGGACTTCATTTCTTAATTTATGTTATTTTATTTCTTTGAATTCATACACATACAAAATATTTTACTTATGGTTAATGTATTATATTTTATTGTATGCAAAATATTTAATTCTGACTAAAATCCTATGTGACTTTAATAATATATTATTGTTAGAATATGATGCTATTGGAAATGTGTACTCACCATATAAATGAGGTACTTGTCATAAAGGAGATTTTGAGGCTAGAAAGATTAACAAATTAGTTTACAGGTCATAAATAACTTCTTTAGAGCTTGATATATGTAGTTTATTAAAAGTCATATATAGGAGATAGCATGAAACTTCAGAATAAACATGAATAAATTACCTCATGAAAATTAGGCTTATGATGGTACACATTACCAAATGTATCTTGCCTAAATCCCTTCATTAAGGGCATATTAATTACTTTTTAGAACAAAATGGAAAGATGGTCTAATAAATTGAACATAATGAAATTGCAATCTTTAATGTGTTAATTTTCTTTTTCCTTTTCTACCTTTTAACAAAATATGCTTAAATCTGTTTCAAAAAATTGGTACCTAATAAATTCTCTAAATGAAATGCCTTTCAATTTTTAAATAACCCTGTGTTCAACAAAACATCTAAAAAAAACTCACTAAAAATGCCACATATTGAACACAAAAGCATTCCTTGAACTACACAGACCTACTGGTGTGATTGGCCGGCTTAAGCTGGTATTCAGCCCCATGAAGGGTCTTATATTCCCATTAATAACACATTTTTTTCAAATGAACTAAGTTTCAATAATCATTGAGCAGGATAGCTGTTGGCCTTGACTTCTAATACAACAATATTCTTGAATATTTCTTCCTGATTTTGCAGTGATATATGTGTATGTACCTATATTTAAGAATTATTTCTAACCGTATATAAAACCGTATATATAGATCTATACCTAACAGTATATATATATATATATATATATATATATATATATATATATGGGTACTGTTACTGCCACTGATGAGAATAACAAGGTACAGAGGGTTTAAGCTTGTCAGTGGAAGATTCAGTTTTCATATTCAGGTAGTCTGGACCTGGAGTCCAAAATTTAATTACATGAGCGACTGCTTCTTACTACCTCACGATGTAAGGAAAATAATCACAAAATAGCTAATTCTGAGTGAGAAGGTCAGGGTAGATGCCAGGCAAGGTAACAATTTTCAGTGTCATACTGGGCACCCATGCACTATATAGATATATTAGACAGGAGTATGGATATAGATATGGATACAGATATAGATACAAATATATGTATGTATATAGATATCCAACAATAAGGAGCTTGGATTTCAGATATTCCTAAATTTAATTTTTGTCTGTTTTTCTCTAATGATAAAGCGAGATGAAGACTAATGATTTAATCCCAGAGTACTTTCCTCAGCAAAGGATAAGATCCCACAGAAAAACACAATGACTTCAAAACAACAATTATACCAACAATGAAAAATTGCAATCCATCAAACTTCTTCACATATAGCAAGTACATCATACCAAAGAGTCTGGGTGGTTTCAAATTAGCTGACAAAGGCAAAATTCTAAAATTGGATATACCTGCTTTTAAATATTCAGAGGAATTAAAAGAGAAAAAGATTTTCCTTTTGTGCCTTTCCAAGTCCCTCAGGAGCAGTGAAACTTAATTATTCTCATCCTCCTTTCAGTCACTCTCATCTACCATCTATCTCTATATCGTAGAAACACCTGCTTCTTTGCTGAATTCTAGGATTCTTGGCCTCTATTTCCATAGTTAACATTTCTTTGTTACATAAAAAGATTTGGACGCAATGAATTAAGCATCAGTACTATGAAAGTAGAGACAACTGCTGAATACACTCCTTTGTCATGGTAAACATTTTGACTACCAATGAGATGGATTTGAGACTTTAATGACAGATAACACGGCTGCCAGTTTTTAGTCTGGAGATTACTTGACTTCTTTTTTTCCCCCTACTAACCTGAGAAGATTCAGTTTAAGATTTTGGGGGGTTTTTTGGGGTTTTTTTTTTTTTTTTCTTCATTTTTTGGCCCCGTGGCATGTGGGATCTTAGTTCCACGACCAGGAATCGAACCCAGGCCCCCTGCAGTGGAAGCAGGAGTCTTAACCACTGGACCGCCAGGGAAGTCCCTAGAAGTTTCAGTTTAAATGTTAACTGTAATTACTGTGTGGTTAGACTCATATGTTGAACTGTAATCTAATGCTGTGAAAATGGGACACTGTGGAATATGAAGCAAACCCAACGATAGTAAAGTGCCTGGCCACTTCATTTTCAAAACAAGGTGGATATGCTCAAATCGTCAAGGATTTTATGAGAATTGTGAAAGTATAGGAGACAATTTATGTTAATGTGCAAACTGAATATAGAAAAAGAAAAACAGGTTTCACATAATTAAATTAGCCATTTCATTCCCTAAGTGAAAGCGTAGTTTCTGCTATGAGAATTTTGTAGCTCATCAAACTTTTAAATTTTCCTCATCTGGTTATAAGAAAATTATGCAAGATTGTACAGGCTAAAAAACTCATTTGAACAAGTAAGTAATAGAAAACTGCTTTCATTTTTGCAATTTCAGAAAACAGTTCAAAAAGCTGTACATTATGTGATCAACAACAAGTAAATGACTGTAGTCATATCTCCGCTCAATTTCTCTCTAAAATGTTTCTTTTCAAATAATCCAAGGAAAAAAAATTTTAATAAAGTGGAAATTGAAGTTCATGATTTCTTCTTGATTAAACTTCAATGATTATAGTAAGCTGTATGTAGTTAGAATCTTCCTGTACTGTATGATTTTTAGGACATATTTTATACACATTTCCCTAAGGCCTCTCCCACCACCCTTTGCCCAAAACTACTAATTAACTTATTATTTTTGCATGTTATTTTACTGACTGCAAGACTGTCAAAATTTTAAATGATAGGAATTCAGGAAGGTTAAAAATAAAGACTACAATTATTTTCAGGAATGTTAATAGGTACTTTTCAATTAGATATTTTACCATTTTACAAATGAGAAGATTGAGGCTCAAACAGAGTAACTCCTTTGAACAATGTTATACTAAATTGTTTAAGATTTAAGAGTTTACTTACATTAAATAATTAAGATCACCTCATGCTTAAAATTCAAAACTATTTTGGAAATTAAATTGCATGTAATATATAGAAATATCTGAAAGAATACATCTATGAAGTCTGTAAAGATTTTAAAGATAAAAATGGCTATTTTATAATATAAGGCAAAATATTTCATCAATATAGATCTGACTTGGGGAAAAATGTCTTAGAAGACAATGCTAAAGTTTTCCTTTTTTCACTTTTATGCCTATCCCCCTTAATTGCTGATAAATGAGACAGCTAAAAATACAATATACTAGACAGGAAAAAAATAACCTACTCTTCCAGTTTAGCAGCATTGATTATTTTAGCATTAATTTATGTATAACTAACATCACTGAATTTAGAGAAGCAGCCTTTCTTAAGTAGAAAAAGACCTGGTATTGGAGACAGAAAGATCTGATTTTTTTCTATTCTTTAGCTACTTTATTGTATTCTCTTTGGGCCTCTAAATAATGTATCTATTACGAAAAGATCAATTCACATTCCTGAAGATAATTATAGTATTTATTTTAACGTACCCAAATTCCTATCATTTGGAATGTCAATAATTACTCTTGTTTGCAGCAAAAAAATGACAAAAATAATTAGCATTAGGTTTGTCAGGTATTTGAGGGGAAGAGTGGTGAGAAATACCTTAAAAATATGGGAAACATGTGACAAACCCTGAAAAATTCTACAGAATTCTTCCTCAGTTTTACTCAAAAGCAAAAGAAAACAAATGAAGAAAAAAAGGCAAATTCTTTTTCATGAAAATTGCATAGTAGCATTCCTTATGTTTGCCCAATTGTACCATTAAATTAAAAAGTGTTTAAAGTAATTTGAATTAACACATTGTCAAAGGATCATGGATTAGTCTCATTAAACAATTACCTCTGAGGCAACTGAAGTTTCCAGAGTCTGATTATAAATGGCAAAGTTCCCATATCAAGGGAAGTGGACTTTACTTGAGGGTAAAGTATGCTTCTTAATGATAAAAATATAAATGGAAAAATCCCCAACCACCACATTTAAATGTTAGCCCCTCTCAGAATAATGATTATCTTATGTGCTTTATCCTTGGGTATGAAAACAATAAAATGCAATAAAAATATATTCTTTCAAAAATAGTTTTAAAAGCAGGAATGGATGACAAATATAATTACAGCTGTTAAGTTAGTGAACATAAATACTGAATCAGCTGCTTTAATTGCTATTCATTTTGTTCATCAATTTCAGCTGAACTGGTCTTCTAGAATCATATAAATGTAAAACCACAATGGAGCCTTCAGTGTTTGGCAATCTGTCATCTAGTTATCCTGTACAACAACAACAACAAAAAGTTAGAGAAATATCCAGAGGCCAAAAATCACACTCAAGCAGAGAAGAAATTGAACAAGTGTAGTGGGTGATTGCCCAGGGAACCCATATTAAATTCCACTTGCCTAGATTTTCCTCTTTAATAGGACACAGGGAAGGGGAGGCAAGCCTGAGCCCTAATCAAAACAGGAAGACAGAACCAAGGGAATCTGCATAAAGCTGGGTCCTCCCAGAAAGCCAGTTCCAGCAAAACATAAACTAGGAGAAGATCCACAAAAAGGGGGTGGAAGGTGAAGAAATGTGCCCATTTTGGCCATCATACTTGGGATGGGAATACCAGAGACTCTCTCAGAATCTATAAAGCAGCCTTCAAATGGGTACCTAGCTATGATTCATATGGCCTGTCAGATCTGAAAAACCCCCTTCTTCCCCACTGCAAGCCAAGGACTTGGTCTAAATTGATCTTCCTTTCTTAAGGTGTATATTTATGGAAACAAATGCAAATCACCTAAGTAAGAATGACTTTCAATCCAGGCCTTATTAAATTCCTATAAGAGGCAAAAATATGAATTTCTATCCTCTCCCCTTCCCTCCCACCCTTTTTCTCATACAGACACAGACATAAATTCACATGGAAACAAACCACTGTAAGTAAAAATCAGTAGGAAAAAAAATGAATTTCACAATCAGAACCAGCAAGTCAACAGGTACTAAAATTGGCAATTATGGGACATAAAGTAAGAACACTTAATATCTTCAAAGAAACAAAAAAGGGACTATAAACTAGAAGTTCAATGAAAGTTAAACAACGAAGCAGACACAGAAGAAAAGATCAGCAACAAAAGATTGTTTTTTTGGATGTCAGAATGATAAAAAGATGTCAAACATGAGAGGTTATGAAACATCAAAAATATAGTGAGAAGTCTGAAGGCATATTTGACTTCTGAATAAAGACAGTATTTAAGACAGAGAAGAGACAATGTTTGAAGGGATAACTGTTAACAACTGTTGAAATAAATGAACCTTCAATTTAGGAAACTCAACATATCCCAACCATGGTTTAAAACATAATAAATCCATACCTCAACACATTTTAGTGACATTTTTTTAATATTAAAGATTAAGAGAAGCTATTAACGGTAGCTTGGCAGAAATGACAGCTTCACAAATATCTTTCAAGAAGGAAGAAAAAGACATTTTTGCATAAGCGAATACTGAGAGTTGACCATTAAAAGGTTCCTATTAGAGCAATATCTAAAGGATGTTAAGGAAAAAGAAAAAATGGGCAAGGGTCTAAGATGCAAGAGATACAGTGCACAAAAAAGAACTAAGCATGCACATAAGTGTGTGCTGTGCACACAGACACACACACACAAAACAGGAAAATGCTGTTTTAGAGATAAAAAGGAAACCTTGATTCTTAAATGCTTTCGAGAAAAAATACTGTGAGCTTCAATCTATTGCTTTAAATTGCCTTGATTTGAAACATGTATATTCAGCATAAATCACTAAGTCAGAGACAAGGAAATTTCTAAGCAGGTTTGCTGCCTCCATAACCTAATCAATGCAAATAAAGTTTTCAAGGACTTTATTATACATTATCTTAGAAATGAACCCAGGGGCTTCCCTGGTGGCGCAGTGGTTGAGAATCTGCCTGCTAATGCAGGGGACACGGGTTCGAGCCCTGGTCTGGGAAGATCCCACATGCCACGGAGTAGCTGGGCCCGTGAGCCACAACTACTGAGCCTGCGCGTCTGGAGCCTGTGCCCCGCAACGGGAGGGGCCGCGATAGTGAAAGGCCCGCGCACCGCGATGAAGAGCGGTCCCCGCACCGCGATGAAGAGTGGCCCCCGCTTGCCGCAACTGGAGAAAGCCCTCGCACGAACCGAAGACCCAACACAGCCAAAAATAATAATAAATAAATAAATAAATAAAGTAGTTATAAAATTAAAAAAAAAAAAAAAAAGAAATGAACCCAAAATCTCATAATTGCCTTTTATAAGAAATAAACTGTATTTTTCCAGTTAGTTCCCAAACTGTTTAAAAGTTTGGGTAGAGAATTAAATAAAATGAAGAGATTTTTGCATTTCAAATACTCAAATTCAGAAATTCACAATTCAAATGGTTACCAAGAAAACCTTGCTTAGCATAATATAGGAATGAGCATGTTTAGGCCCAAATAAGATTTTGTCAACTAATTAAAAATACAGATGAAGTAATAAAATGTAGCTTTACAAATCTGAAGGTTATCTATGATTATATATTACCAACCATATTTTCTAACAAAGTTACCATAAGGTAACATTCAGTACATTTTAAAATAATTACTAAAATTTAAATGTTATAAAATTCTGACATTTAAAAAATTGATAAGCACTAATTTAAATACTGATTGTAAATCTCTTTGAAGAAGATTTTGGCATAAAATTTTAGCCCATTTTTAAATATTCCTCTAGAATAATTTTAAGAATCCATAATCATTCCATTCTGATGAAGCACAAAGCATAATTAATGAATGTTCGGCTGCACAAAAATCCAGAATAAATTGTATTCACCACCCCCAAATGTTATTTTAAAGAATTAAAAGATCTGTTACAGCCCTGCCCTTTTCTCTAAATAAAAATTCTTATGAAGCCATATGTAAGGATACTGGGTATTGTGTCTTCCACAGTATAGTATACTTACAAATTGCTTCAAAGGTTTTGAAAGAATGAAAGCTTCTTCTGCTTATCAAGAAATTTACCATCTAGTGTGGCCAACAGAATCAATCCTCAATTACCGTACAGGGTGGTTGTTAGGTAAGCCTTTATTGGGCTATAATTGACAAACAAAAAACTGCACACATTTAATGTATACATCTTGATGAGTTTGGACATATGCATACAATCATGATACCATCACCACTAAGGTACTAAACATAACATCTCCAAAAATAAAAATTAATGGGAAAAAAAATAAAGAAGGCAAGTTTAAACTATAAAGTAGACAATAGGATATTAAAAGCCTCACGGAAGGTATAACAACAATCATTTGATTTGAATTGGGTATAGATACTTGACTTTTACCTCCTTATCTACTATTCTAACTATGTTAGGATAGTTTCCCCTCCAAAAGAGAGGAAGTTTAAATCTTAAAGAAGTTGTATAAAAAACCTGGCCTGGGAAAATAAATGGGGAAAATAAAGACCCTTGATTTGAAGAGATGTGTAGAGACTTTCTATTGGTGAAAGAGACCCTAAGAATAGTTCAAACTTCTGGCTTCATTTTTTTGTGACAGCACAATATAAAACTCATAACACAGAACCGTGGATAAAGAGACAGAAGTAAAAAGTGTCTTCACCCAACTTAACACTGAATGATTGTTGTTACCCCCAGTAAGTCTTTTAACATCCCGTTGTCTACTCTGCTTTGTAGTTTAAACTTTCATTTTTTTCCATTAAATTGTGTTTTTACATAAATGAAACTTGTGGGGAGGTTAGTCAGCAAGCTTTCTTTTTCTGTGACACTTGCCGAGTTTCTGTAGGGCTTACTTCCTTTCTGTTACCACCACACCTCCAAAGGACAGCTACCCATACAATGTGGTTTTCTGTCCCCCAGAAAGGATACCAACCCAAACTGCTGCATTTGTTCCTGCACATTTTCCAAGCCCTTTTATTTTGTCCATCCAATAGCCAGGGCTGTGATCCTCCAGAGTTCAGGCCTGTTACTTAAATCCTAATTCAGTCTGGACTTTCTCCTGGTGTGAACCCTCATTAATATGATTTGTGTGTCTTCCCCAGGAGGACTTTGATAGCCTCCTCTATTATGCTCAATCCTAAACTCATTCTTTGAAAGGGTTTAAATAAGTTTAGAAACTTACTTTGTGGTTTATTTCCCCATTCACTACATGTACTTTGAAGTCTGGATAGTTATGTTGTAGGCATGGAAAATAGGTGATGGTATACACGTTCCCTTCGTTGATATTTATAGTTCATGAATGATGTGGTCACCATTTTTCTATGGGAACTTTTTGAAGTGTCCAGGCAGTTATTGTTTAAAGTGTTCTACATTTTAGTGTTGTCTGAGGGTATTTCTCCTTGCATAGTTTACTTTGTTCCTCTATCCTTTGTATTTTCTGTAATTTAGAATTTAGATCTGTGTTTAAAACATAGAAAACATACATAAGTCTGTGTGCTTCATTTTTTATCATAACAGCAGATGAAGAATTTAAGGTTGTCTCATCATTAAGAAAGCCAATTTCACTCACATAATAGTTAACTTGATGACAGCCAGGTATCTTCACTGTATCGTTTTTTTTCTTTGCAATTAGCAAATAATAGGAGGAAAAAATTTAGTCAGCAACACAAAATGTAACTGAGCATCTGAAAAGTTTATGTGACTATATAAAGTATAAATCTCTCAAATACTGTCATTATCATCTCTTGAATAAATGAGGAGGAAAATAAAATTCAATTCAGCAAAATCTTACAAATTTTTCCATTTAGTATTTTCACTAAAAGTGCCAATGAAATAAAATGCTTAAAATATTAAATAGGTGAAAAATCATTTGGATCTTACCCAGAGTTTTCATAATTTAAATAGACAGGTATTGATTAGTGTCATAAAACAATTTTTCCTGAGAATTTCTTGTTTTAATTTTGTCATTGCATTGCCAAAATAAATATGCAAAATATTTGGGAAGGCAAGCCAAAAAATTACTATCCCACAAAACAGAATGCAATTTATTAGAGAAAACATGATAACCTTATTTAAAAAAAAATTATAATGCTTACTCATGATGAAAAAGGTGTAACAAGACAACCTATAAGCTAGAGATTATATTTGATTAAAAATTGCTGTAAGAATTTGAATAATGTTAAAAAACCAAAGTGTAACAGTTAATGATCAGAAAAAAACATACTAATATTTTTAACATTTTGACTGTTCTGTAAAAGAGTTAGACCCAGGAAAATTAATGAAAGGAATTAAGCTGATTAGCAAATATAAACTTAGGAGTGTTTGTTTTCTGTCTCTCTGTCTCTGTTTCTGTCTCATTGTATCAATACTTCATAACCATTGGGAGCCATAAATAAGTAAATGAATTGGAACTGAAGGAAAGATTTCTACTGGGAGATAAAGCATAAGGAAGATTCAAGAAGATACCTGTGACCTATCAGTTATGAGTAATTAGATTTGCATGAAGGCACGAGTCTAACTCAGATGATCTCTAAGGACCCTTTCAAGGTCTTTAATTCTATTTCACAGGTGCCACTCCGTGGTGAAAGAACATAGGATTTAGAGTAAGAACTGGATTTGTGTTCAAACTTTACCTCTGGCTGCTATGATATCATGAGCAAATCGCTTAGTCTGTGCTGTCATTCCTCAATGATGCAGCTAACATTCATAATAAATTCCCCAGATTTCAATGTATTGTAATTTGAAATATTGATCAATATCTTTATGTGTATATCTATAGGTATGTATACAGATAAATTTGAAATTGCAGTATTAGCTATATGTATTTGAATGAATGTATAGATATACATAATTTACATTACTGTAAGAGTTGTAATTCAGTATATAATGCATCCATGCAATATATCTTTATATTTGCCAAATCTTCCTTTTGTTTAAAACGTTTCCTGGATAATCCTTTTTATAGATTATAATGTGTTGAGATGAATCTACAGCAGCTCTGTACCTATAGTGCAGATTAAAAACCTGCGTTTTACCTATATGAACTATTTAGAATTTTGTTAACACTCGAGTGAACAATTGAGTAATTTCCTTTGGTAATAGACTTAATAAAGCAGAGAAGCCATGTCTTTTCATGTGCTACCCACAGTAGACTTCGAGAGTTTATTCTGCTACACAGGAATTTTGATGATGAATGTATTATGACTAAGTGATATTACTTTTCTCCTCCAAATTAAGTTGCTATTTTATTTTTCAATTATAATGCACAGTAAATGTAGCATTAAGTCTGGCAAAAAGGAGAAAAATAAATGAGCAAGGGGATGAAAAATAAGTATTTTTAATAACAGTACCCTCTTCTATTTAACTTTCAAAGACAGCTTATGTTAATGTGCCTCAACGTTTCTTCTTGTTCTATTTCTGCATTCATGTTACACAGACCCCTTAATATTTATGATTAACGTTGAGTTTTTCTCAACATTAACTGGTGGCAACTGATAATGTGATCATGAATGTGAATTTAGAATCACCCAAGAACAAAATAATATTGATAATCATCACTAATTTCTCAAGTGCTATAATAAAAATTCCCCCTTTAAACTGCAATTTTGATCCTCTAAATTATACTAAATATCGAATGGTTAAAAATTAAACCACCATCACATTGTCTCCATTTTAGTATCTGATAAAATGTTTCAGTCAAAATGTCCAGGTTTGTCTGCCTAATGGGAAAATAACATTAGTGCAATCATAATGAAAGAATATTAGTTTCATGGTAAGGTCACAGGGGAAAATCCTTCCACACATATACACACACACAGGAAATAGATTTCCCAGATTAAGAAAAGAGACATTTTAGATACAGTGAGAACTATAAAGAAAGTAGCCAGCATTTTATTGAATATGAGGAGGGGGACATACTTTAATAACATAATTGATAAAAACTATTCAGTGTGAACTCTTAAGTGGAAAATAACAATCCAAGCCAGAAATAAAGGTCTGTAAAAGGGGACTGATTCAGAGAAGTTTAAGGGAAGAACAAACTATAGCATTGGAAAGAGGGTCAACAGAGGGTTTAAGAAAGTAGGTTTGGTTTCTATAAGAGAAGCCCTTCTCACAGTTAAAATTGTTTTAGTGAGTTATCAAGGAAAAAATCAAGTTCCATAGACTTTAGAATTTGTAGCATACAAATATGATCAAATGAAGTGAAGAGTGTGGTAAAATGCATGTAGTTCTTATTTTAGAGAACTGATTTAGTCAATCTCAGCTAATCCTTTGCTATTACTAAAGTTATGATTTAAAGAACTTGTCTACATCACTTAAGAGAATTATATCTAAACCTAGTGGACACATCTAGATTGTACCTAGTCAGAATTCCAGGGTCCAAAATGGTTCTATAAATTTGTATTCTATACCAGGTAGCCATGTAGTAAAAAGAGAACTCAAGTCAGAAGTAATTATATTGAACCTGACATTTATGTTCCATTTGTTGGGTATCCTATATTCTGTTAAATACTTTGTATCATTAATTTTATTTAATTCTTACAAATAAACTTTATCACAGCTTATTGTAACATTCATTTTACTCACGGCTTATTGTAACATTCATTTTACAGATGAAATAACTTAGGTTTAGAGAAACAAAATGGGTTATCCATAGTTCCAAGTTTTTAAATGGTGGGTCTAGGATTTAACTGATGCAGTTTGCTGCTAGTATTAATTTAGTAACCAGGAGGAGTCAATTCTATTCTATAATGTTGTTTCATGATTTCTGTCTTTTGTTTCTAGGATTAGGGATAAAGACAGTACAGCCAAACAAAGAGACATAGTGATATGGGAGTGGGCATCCCACAGAAGTGTGCATTCAGGACAGGAGCCAGGATATCAGTCTACTTCCCCCTGGTACATGTGATGTACATAAAGGCCTTCACAAAGTCTCTACAATTGGGAGGTACAGTGCTAAGTGGCTGTCTTCACACAGCCCACGAAATCCTCTTCCAGCCACATTTTTATGGGACCAGTACAAGGACATGTCATCCATCTTCCCTGCACTGCTTTCCTTTTACCTATTGATTTACCAGTCTTTTAAAAGAAGGAACTCCTGTAGTAGGAGTTACATTCCTAAGATATAGTTCCAAAAAACTCAGGCTTCTGACCTCACCTCCAAATTATTATTTTCAGTGATGAATTTCTGACTTGAAAACCTATTCTAACTTATTTTTCCAGACCCTGACTTAACTTCCAAAGTAGTTATTCCCCCTGCTAAGCTCCTTTGTGGGGGAAAAAATAACAGCAACAAGAAATGCATTAGCCTTTCAAGATGTTATATACTTTTAGAAAAGCTCATTTATTTTTGGAAGTGCTCTGTGATACATAAAAATCCCACAGAAATGTTTACAAGATGGGGATTATTTCCTTTAATGTTCAGAATAATGTTGCACCAGAATAAAGCAGATTCAATATTGTTAAATCATTCACTCTTATTCCATTTCAAAGTTATCATTTGTAGAAAACAACTGATTTTAATAAAGCATAAAAACCTTAAACTGTGTTCTTTCATGAAAAATAACCAGATAAAATGAGTAATGGGCCAAGTAATTGTAATTTATTCCTTTTCAAATAATTTCTTTTATCGAGATGTACAGTTTTTCTAATATACTGTTATTAAGAAACAATATATTGCCTGAAGAATGAAACAAACACCATTCTGAATTAACATCCAAGTCATGGGGCACTAATCAATTTCTCTTCATAGCAGCAAACCAAGTTTGTAAATTAAAGTTCATATCAACTTTGCTGTTTGT
Source organism: Balaenoptera ricei (assembly GCF_028023285.1). Taxonomy (NCBI): domain Eukaryota; kingdom Metazoa; phylum Chordata; class Mammalia; order Artiodactyla; family Balaenopteridae; genus Balaenoptera; species Balaenoptera ricei. The sequence goes on from NC_082641.1 coordinate 81,593,164, forward strand.
GCAAATTAATTGAAATGATATATAAAAAAGGCAGAGTCCCTGCAACATAGTAGTGTTCAATACAACAGTATTTTTTGTGTAAAATTATGGTTAGCCTGGTTTGGATGAAATGGGACCTTCAAAATCACATGAGTCCAGTTTGCTTGGAAAATTTTTCTAAAGACTATTTCTACTGCTGTTATTGTTCACTGACTTTTAAAATTATTTTTGTATTTACTGTTTGATGAACAATTCACCATCTGCCATGTCTAGATATGAAAATTAATTGCTAATGAATGTGGCTGAAGTCCACAGGACCACTGAGGACACCTTGACGCCAGAGTCTCTGTGACAGCCTCCTTTCCCTACCTGTGACTGATGACTGCTGTCTGTGGTCACATGTTGCTTCACCTGATAGCTGTGAAATGTACAGAATGTTGCTTCATAATTCACAAAATGATTATGAAGCTAAACATTCCTGGAAAAACAATGCTTCTGAAGAAAGTTCAAAGCTTCAACTAAATTAGGAAAAGAGTGTTAAATATGCACCAGAATTGCCCACCTGCATGCAAAATGAGACTGTTAAAATCTTGAAAAGGTTTCAATACCTACAGATGGAACTTATCCATTATCCACAAATTTACTCCTTTTTGCCTTCACTAATAACTGGTATGCTCACAGTACATCGTCTGAGTTAAATTATGTTATTTGTAAATCTTTTTGAAATAAAATTAATTAGTGCTGAGAAATGAAATGTGACAGATTTTCAACTGGTATGAGAGCAGCAATGATTCTCTGAGTGATGCCATTAAATGCCTCTCCTCGGCGTTAGGAGATCATTCTTTTTTATATACTGGCAATTGCGTACAATAAATTCACTTAGATGTTAATCTCATCCCTAAATATAGTTACCTAAATACTAGAGGGTTATCTTTTTACATATTTTCCTAAAATGCAATTGCATTATTAGGTCAAATTTTTGGTGTATCTTTATTATTATTTATAGATGAAAGAATAAAGATCATCATCTACACATAGTACAGGTTATAGATGATTAATTATATAACAATCATGGATACATGAATGGAAAAAAATAAAGGGAACTAAATTAACAAGATTGTGGTTATCATCATACTTCATCTTTTTAAGTCCACTGACCTACCTTGAATATGATATTACAATTGACTTAATCTTACCAATTCCTTACTTCCACAGATAACTTATTCTCCTTGAAGGTTTCCTTGACACCCAGTTAAAGTATTATTTTCTATGACCACTGACACTTTGGGCATCTCTTAGATAAACTATTGAATCCTTACTTATGTTTACATATTTTATCTCCATCACAAGTTATAAGATCTTCTTAATATATCTATAGATCAAAATCTATTGATAGTTAGTGGTCTATCCATCCGTCATCTTTTTGATTACAATGCAATGAACTGAAGTGGAAAAAAAAACTGGGATTATTCTCTTAATTATCCTGAGTTTATACACTTTTTCCAATAACTCCAATGGTTTCTCTATGCTTTCCTAATTTATTTTTATAATTTTTGATTAGAAAATTAGAAGCATTTCTCAAAATAACTTATTGACGGAAGAGACAGAACAAGCTGCCTGGCCAGCCTCTGTTGCCAAATAACCACTTAGTTTCATTTAAGGCAATCTCCATGATCCGATTTCCAAATCAAAACCCTGCAGTTCTGGGAACAGCATAACAGCATTTGCCACGATTCGCAGTTTATTTTACCCAAAGGAATAGTAACAGCAATACAATCATACATTTTTTTCCCACAAAACATGAAGACCAAAATTTTCAGAGCTCAAAAGCCTAAGGTACCCTTTATGTTCATAGTTCAAAAAAAAAGTCTTGTTAGTAAATGACTAATGTTTGTGTTAACAGAAACTACCCAAATTAAAACTTTATTCTCGGAATACGATTCAATTAAACTGTAAAAATACTAAGAAAGGGGAAGTCATTTTTAAAAGGTTAATCTTTCAACAGATGTTATACGTACAAGTCTATTTAATATAATCTCTCCATTAGCAATATAGTTCCTTTAGCACAATATACTTCATGGGGAATTGCTAAGTCTTTTCTTAGATTTCCTGGTTACTCTGTTATCTAAGGAAAAAAAAGGGAAAAGCTGAATATTGTACAAATAAATTAGAGAAAATCAAATCAGGGAAAATAAAGACCTGGAATATAAAGTATATACTTCATAACTTTTAACAAATGTTCAGGTCTTCAAGTCCAGTGGTACCTGTTTTTATTTTTCTTAAAACAATACTAAACTATTAGCCTAAGAAAAATGAGCTATATCTCAGGATCTCAAATGTATATTTTTGCCAATAGTATCTTATTATTAATTTATGAATCACAATTGCTTTCTGTTCATCTCCTATTAATGCTTTTTCTAGAGTGATGTTATTATTCAGACTCCAGAAAAGAGCTTTAGTTTTTTCTAATCTAAAGCTTGAGTATGTATCAGAGTCACTTAGGGAATATTTTAAAAATACAGAATCTTGGCCTAATTCCATCCATACTGAATCAGAATCTTTATGGGTGAGGCAAAGTGATCTAATTTTTAAACCTCTTCATTTGGCTCAAAAGCCAGTACAGCAATTGACAAATCAATTATCATCCATAGCAAGGGGTGATGCGTACTATTGTATTAGAAGGGGCCATAATTTGTAGGGAGAATTTAAGGGTTAAACTATAGTGAAAACCTCTGAATGATGGCTGGGGTATTGTGGGAATATACTACAGATCTTTCAGCCAGGTAGCATGCACAGATGATGCTTTCCTAATCAAAACTTTAAAAAGGAAACAGGAGAATACAGAAGGGAATTCATTTACTGAAACCTCTCCGATGTCATAAGTTCTGTTGGCCACTCTATACACATTATATCATTAATCTTATGAAAATTCCAAAAGGAAACCATTTATATTTAAATTATTCTGATATAGAGATACTGAGTTATTAATTATATTCCCCAAAGTCATGTAGCTAACAATTAGATCTTATTTAAAAGCTTATGAATTCCATTTTATCATATATTCTGTGACAGGCCTTCAAAAGGGTAGACCTGAAAAGGAAGTTGTGATATAATTTGGTAAAAGTATACCTCTTATATAATTTAAGAAGTCGTTCATAATGGGAAATACTGTTCTCAGCTTAACCTGACCACTTACGAATAACAAGTTGAAAAGTGGATATGAAGATCTCAGGGAGGAAAATGGATTCTAAAATTTGGAGTCTGTAATTGCCAAAGAATGAAGGTCATGTTTAGCCATGTATGTTTTCTACATTTGAGGGAAACATATTAACAAAAATTAACTTCATAAAACCAAGATAAAGCTTCAGAAATTTAGTTATGATCCCCTGAATGGTATTTTCAGCCAACAAAATAATCTCCAGTAAGAAATAGCCTCAGGGTAAAGATCAAATCCAGAGCTTTTCTAGTAGAATGCAGCCTTAGGGCAAAGTTTAGATCAAAAATGTGTCATAAAATTCTTTGATAAGATGTTGGAAAGATCATAAATATTTAAGGTGACATCTCTAATACTTTCTCACGAGGTTCTGATGTGGTATAAAAAAGTCTAAAACGTTAAGTTCTGATTACACACTAATGAACAAATATTTTTTAAAAGAAAATTGTCTAAAAAATCAAAGTGGAATGAGAAGGAAATCCAAAAAAGAGGGGATATATGCATACGTATAGCTGATTCACTTTGCTGTACAGTATAAACTAACACAATATTGTAAGGCAACTATACTCCAATTAAAAAAAAAAATCAAATTGGATATCCAGGAATTCCTTGGAACTTATATATTAAACAACACAGAATATTCCTGTTAGTAAGTACGGAAATGCATAGGTTTCTTCTTCTTGTTTTGTTTGTTTGTTTGAGAAGGTAATCTTCCACAAATTCCCTTATTTAAAAAAATAAATAAAAGAGAAAGCCTATGGATAACATTTTCAATTAAATTAGATGACAAGACCGTCAATGAACCCAGAATATGGGGGGATGGCTGTTTATATTTGAAGATCTGTAACTAAGTTATCTAACTCCCACATTCAGCCAACATATGTTGGTAAGGCGGGTATAGGGAGCATAGAAGCACATGGTAGTCGCTGGCCCATAGACATTATAGACCCTGCCTAGGTATATGTCACAAGTTCCTTGATTAAGATCATTTCTGCTCTCAGAAATTGATTTTAACTCTGCACTCTGAGTTAACCTTCGTTTTGATCAACAATTCATGTTTGCAGCTGAGTAGCTTTCTGAATCTGCTTCCTGACATTTGAAGTTTGTGAGCCCAGGGGACTGTTTCATTTTTAATTGTCTCTTCCTCTTTCAGTCCCAGCTGGTGATGCTGTTCCTGACCCAATTCTCTTAAAATCTTTGTGATGATCCTATGAATCTTACTGGTGTTCCTACTATAAAACCAAAGTCACACTCACAAATTTCTTCAAGATCGACTCCTCTCAATAAGATTTGTGCACTGAGTGTTAAACTACTATTGCATGACAGCTTCATGATCTTAGAAGCCAATTTTCCTAGCAGAAAAAGTCTAGAAAGCATGTTTATAAGTTCCTCAAAAGTCATTTTTCTCCAGCTGAGATGTCACCTTCACTCTTTCCCATGTTTTGACGAAGAATTTTAGAGCAACATCCTTAATTTAATCCTTCTCTGAGGCTACGTTTTACTGGAAGTTCCCTGAATTTGATTTTTACTCTGAGGCCATTTCTTACTTTGAGAACATTTTGGCTTGAAAGCATCCAGGCTACCTTATATGTCCTAGAAAGTCTGCTCAACAACTGGGCAGTTCCTTCTTGAATTCATCTGTATGTTTCTTAGCAAATACAGATAAAACATCAATTGGCATTTTTAACACTCTTCCTGGAATTACCCTTAGCCAGAATCACCAGTTCATTGAGTACATTTTCTATTTTCCAAGCTACAAAAGGCAACCATTTTGCTATACTTTCTACTACTCCATAACACAGGCAGCTCTCTATCCAGACTCCAATAACAATTTCCTCATTATTTATCCAGCTTCTAACATCAGTTTCCTCAAGGTCTTCCTGGCCACTTCCTGCGATCCTGTTCCAAAACCAATGCCACATATTTTAGGTTTTTGTTCATCAACACTCCAGTCCTCATAACAATTTTCATTCTTCTATCACTGGGTGACAAACCACCAAAAAACTTAACAGCTTAGAAAAAAAGGTATTAGTTTTGTGGTTCTGCATCTTCACTGGGCTCAGCTGCATTGTTCTCACTGGGTCTCATATACAATGTTAGTCATACAGCAGTTGGTGCTAGAATCAATCATCTGAGGCTTGACTGGGCTGGATTATGCAAGTTGGTACCTTCACTAAAATGTGTGGTGCCTCTGCTCTTCCATGTGGTAGTTTCTCTCTCTCTCTCTCCCCCATCCCAGAATGTCACAAGGTCACCAGAATAGCCTGGGCTTCTTACTTGTACTTCAGTGGAAAACTTTATAATACCAAGGTGACACAATTCTGTGTGATCTGATTTTGGTTTTGTTTTTTTTTTTTATTAATTAATTAATTTATTTATTTATTTAATTTTGGCTGTGTTGGGTCTTCGTTGTACGAGGGCTTTCTCTAGTTGCGGCAAGCGGGGGTCACTCTTCATCGCGGTGTGCGGGCCTCTCACTATAGTGGCCTCTTTTATTGCGGAGCACAGGCTCCAGACGCGTAGGCTCAGTAGTTGTGGCTCACGGGCCTAGTTGTTCCGTGGCATGTGGGATTTTCCCAGACCAGGGCTCGAACCCATGTCCCCTGCATTAGCAGGCAGATTCTCAACCACTGCGCCACCAGGGAAACCCCTGATTTTAGTTTTTATTGCCTTTGAACTATCGTACAACTCTTTAAGTTGTAGTAACCGATAGCAATGTAAAATAATTCTTGTTTATAGAGACTTAGACCTGACAAAAGATCATTTCTGTCATTACTTTATTGGACAAAGCAGTCTCAGGGCCTACCTACCTTCAAAGGGATGGAAAAATAAACTTCTCCTTTGATGGGATGATCAAGGTCACATTTCAAAAGAGCATATGGAATAGAAGATAACTTTGTAGTCACCTTTGGAAAACAGTCTGCTTACAATACATTTTAGCAACCCTCTGTCTTAGACACTCTTTGTTATTATTTTACTGATCCTGTGGTACAAAATTTATTCTATTTTTTTATAGTAGTCATATAAATTGATTAATTCTCTGATTGTGACTTCTATTGAGAGTTTAAAGCCCAGAATGTTTTTATTTTCTTTATCTAAATTCTTCACTGTAGTCAGAAGCAGCTATCTCACTGTTTTAGTACATGTGGGATGCTATAATAAAATCCTAGAGACTGGGTGCCTTATAAACAACAAATTTATTTCTTACAGTTCTGGAGGCTGGCAAGTCCCAGGTACCAGCAGTTTCAGTGTCTGGTGAGGGCCAGCTTCCTAGATGGCTCTCTTTTCCCTGCAATCTCACATGAGGGGACAAGGGATCTTTAACACGGTGGAATGGATAAGTGGCCTCTTTTAAGGGCACTAATGCCATTCATGAGGACTCTACCATCATGACCTAATTACCTCCCAAAAGACCCATCTTCTAAAACCATCACCTTGTGCATTAGGAATTCAACATGTAAATTTTAGGGGAGCAAAAATATATTCAATCTGTAGCACCCACTTCATAGAACTCCTACATTCCTCATTCCAATAATAGTCCACGAAGCAGGCAAATGCCCCACTAGTTAAATTTTAGGAAAATTTTGTCCCACTAGGATTAAGAATTGCTAGGATAATTTCAATTATGATGATTTGGGGGTCATAATTAACTTCAAACATAATCATATCAGATAACTAATCCTAGATTAATTTATTTGAGTGACTCTTATATAAAACACTTTATTAATCAGGGCTGAGTAGAAGAAACAACTACTTCAGGAATTTGAAGTAATAATAATGATGATGATGGTGCAAAAACTAGGTACCAGCAAAATACTGAAATTGTTGAAAATAACTCTCAACTGAAATTATTGACCTGGTTCCAAAAAAAAAAAATGGAGAACTGACCCCGATAGCAACTACTAGTGAGACCAGGACTAAAATGATGCCAAATTCAGTAACCCATTGCTCTCAACACTTATTCTTGTTGCTTATCCTACAGGTAAATCTGCGGTTAGAATAGCGACACCCAAAGCTTTGTTTCAGAGATAAAGAAATTGAGTCATGATACTGCCAACTATTGGTGCTGTTACCACCATAAATGGCAAATCTATGAGTGGTCCAAAGCCCCGGCAGCACTGGAGTCTTTGAAATAACATTTTTTAATTTTCCAGCCTCTCAAGCAAGGTGTATGGAATGGATTTGGAATGATTCAACATGCAACATCCATCAATATATTTTTATATAAATCTTTATGCACATATGTTAGTAACACCGTGATCTACACTGTAAGAAATAGAAGTTTAAAGATAGTAAGTAAAAAAATTAAACTGCTAATAATCACAAATTATATTATAGGCGTAGAAATTATTGCATATGTGCAAAATGGCAAAATACAGAAATTATTAGAATCAGTAAGTATTTTTACCATGAATACTGGATGAAAGCTCAATATAAAATAATAATTTGTATAGCTATATACTAGTGAATTTTTTTAAATGTTAAATATCATTATAATAGTATAAGAGAGCTAATATAAGGAACAAACCTAATGAAAGTTGTGTAAGACCTCTGCAATTTTTAAATAATGGCTAATAGAAAGTTGAAAAACTACTTTAAAAATGAAGGTAACTCTCTATGATTCATTTTTGTGAATATTCAACATTGTAAAAAATATTACTTCTCCTAAATTGGTTGAAAGATTCAATGTGATCTCAATCAAAATCCCACCAGAATTTTGTGAAAACTGACAAGCTGAATTTTAAAATTTACATGGAAATTAGAATTAAAATAATCAAAATAATCTTAAAATAGAAAGCAATGTTGGAGGACTTATAATAACAGATACCAAGACTTTTTATAAAGCTGTGGTTATAAAGATAGCATGACAGTGGTGAAATGCTATACAAACACACCAATAGCACCAAATAGAGTGAGCGAGCACATTGAAGACAGAGGTCAGTCTTTTTATAGCTAAATCTTGGAAGCAACATCCTATCACTTCTGCAGTGCTCCATCTAATCTACTCTCATGGGGAATGAATTACATAAGGGCATGAATATCAGTAGGAAGGAATAATTGAGGGCCACCTTAGAGGCTGCCTACCACAATACGTAGAAAAAAATGAATACAGTTGACCCTTAAGCAACATGAATTTGAACAGCAAGGGTCCACTTACATGCAGATTTTTCAATAAATTTAGTACCTGTTCTTTCATTTTACAGATCTTTAAATTGACTGGTGTGAAGAAAATTTTGTATTTGAATAGAGGTCACAATATGTAGAATCAAAAGGACTAGGGTTTGAGTCCTGATTCTAACCAAACAGTTCCAGCTTCCTGCTTTTGGGTGAATCATTAATCAATTCGTTTGTTTTTGAGGCAGAGATAGCAGTATGCAGATTTTCCACTGTGTGGGGGTCCTTGCCCCTAACCCCCAGCTTTGTTCAAGGGTCAGCTGTATAACCATTACCTCACATTCAAAAAACAAATAAAACTCTAATTTCAGATGGAACATAGACCTAGACATACAAGTAAAATAATAAACCTTCTAGAAAAAGAATACAAGAAATTAGCTCTTTGATTTTATACTGAGGAATATTTATTTTAAGCAAAACACAGTAAGTAGTAATCATAAAAATATAGTCAATCAGGTGTCACTAAAATTAAGAATACCAAATCATTCTAAGATATCTTTGAGAGAGTAAAAATCAAGTCACAGGCTGAGATAGAATTTTTGATATACATATATACATCAAGGGACTGTGACAGAAATGTTTGTGTTTTTCTTTTAACAAGAAAAACACACCAATAAAAAAACAATAAAAGCAGCAAAAAAATTTGAACAAATGCCTAGCAAAAGAGGATATCCAACTAGCCAATAAGGATATGAAAAAGTGCTATAGTCATTAGGTAAATGAAAATTAAATTCCTGAGATACCACTGCACCCAAATGAATGGGATACAATTAATAGAAATGAAAGTAACAAGTAGTAGAGAGGATGTGAATCAACTGTTACATTGTTACACTGGTGATGAAAGTATAACTTGATACAATCACTTTTGAAACATGTTTGGCAGTAGCAACTAAAGCTAAGGTATACCCTATGACAAACCATTCCAACCAAGGACTTAACGCAAGAATGTTCAGAGCAGAATTATTTATCATAACACCAAACTGGAAATAACCATCAATGATAAAAGGTATAAGCAAATTGTTGTATATTCACATAAGGGAAAACTACACAGCAATAAAAAAAAAATACTACTGGTGCAACATGAGTGAATATCACTAGATAAAACATTGAGTGAACAATGTGAAAAATCAAAGCCTATGTACGATATGATTTTACTTGTACAAGTTCATTAACTGCTGGCACTAATATATGGTGTTCATAATGTTTATCTCAGGGGAATTTTCTATATATTGATCTTGGTGATAGCTACAATGGTGCATACACAGTAAAATTCCTTTGAATTATATATTTAATTCATATGTACAATATGCTCAATTAAACATTAGCACACATGTTGCCTCCTACTTGGTGTATTTTGCCTTTCTAATTTTTAATTAGATGTATAGAATCATTTGTAATTCCGAATACTTGTTTTTCAAAAGTGGTGACAGTTTAAAATTAAAATAAAAAGCAATTAAAACAATTTTTTTTGAAGTAATGGGATTGCCACAGTTGAAATCTGATTTTCCTGAACTCATTCCCATATGATCATTAAAGGAAAAGTGAATTTATGGTATTAGGTCAGTATTAAATTGGGCAGGAATTTGTCACCTACTGCAAATGGAGACAGTTTTTTATCTCTCCACATTTATCTTTTAATCAAAATGTCATATGCATAGTTAGTTTAGAGTTACTCATAGCCTTTGCTGCATGGTATCACAAAAGGGATCATTGTATTATAATCTTTTCCATGAAGCTCTCAAGAATCATTCAACTCTTCTGAATGACAAGAGAATCTTCTAAAATCTTTGTAGACAGACTGTATCTGTCTTTTGTAAAATTACTCAACACCTCAAAGGATACAGCTAATTAAAAGGGGTGTGTGATATCAATATCCTAATTAACCACTGAGATATTTTCCAGTAAAAATAAAACACAAAGAACATTTTAAAGACCTGATGCATTTGTATGAAGCGAAATATGTAGGCTGTGTGGATCAACCTATATTTCTCCTGAAGTAAGGGGGAATTAAAAATAATGAAGTCAAGAAATGACACTGTTTTTTCTGGTTAGTCTCTCTGTTTGTTGAGTACAATGCAAAGAAAGAAGAAACTTCTAAATTTTTTAAGCACCAGAATAAGAGGCATTTACAGTATTCTAAATTTTCAAAGAGGCTTCTTTAGAGTATAAAAAGAAATCAAATACACACATTGAGGAATACTTCAAGTAAAAATGATATAAAATTCATCTGATTCAAAATAAGATTATTCTCTATCACAGATAAATACAGTCTCTTAGTCATAATAGGCTATTTTTATTAAAATGTAATTTGCATGCTATAAAATTTGCCATTTAAAAATGGATAATCAGATACTGCACAAAGTTGCTGCCTATAAATGTCATCTAAAGGGGACAAATAAATGGGAAATGCAAAAGAATGTTCATTTCAGGATTAGATACATTTTTTTTAACCAAGAGAAATGAGGCTGCAATATTTAAAATACTGTGCTGATAAATGATTTAAAATCAGGTGCATTCCCTCTCTTAAGCCATACAAATGCCACTTTATGAACAAAGGTGTCAGTTAATAGCTTTCTTAAAAGTTTGACATTCTTTTAAAAAAATAACTTATTTTATATTCATAAGTAACAAATTCTTGATCCTGTGATTTCTAGTGATATTTTAATTATTGTAGCAGGGTTCACATTCCCATACCTGTTTTATATTACTAAGTTTGGTCAAATATATGGCCTGGCTAAGTGAAATATTCTGATTATTATTTATAAATCATTTAACTTTATAAATTCATTCCTCCACCCACACTCTGGAATATCAAAGCACTTTTAATATTTTGTTCTGGTAATAAGTATTCTATGGAAAATCTCACATATAATCCCCCATGGAATAGCAGAAATAACATTTTTATATATGACTTAATCGTTAATCAAGGGTATTTTTTCAGATGGTAAACATTAACTTTAGTGTACACTTTGTTTAGATCAAATAGTAATTCAGTTTTTTTCTTTTATTTCATAAAATATTATTCACAAATCAGAAGGCAAATTTAGCTAATTGTTATGTGAGCAATTTCCAGAATCTATTATTATTATCTCTCAAACTAATAGTGGTTTTTTTTTTTTTGGGTATTCATATTTTAGGTAAAAGTGGATATTCTTTTGCAAATTGTATTGCCATATGTGAAACATGACAGGATTGATACTAAAATAACCACAAGTATTTTTTACTTATGCGTGCAAAGTTAAAAATTTCCATGGCAGTATTTCCTTTATATACCTACTTTAGGAATCTGGGACCGTTACCAAATATTTTAATTTGTTTGAATCTTAACCTTTCTATACAATTTTAATTCAGAAATGTATACTAAAAGAGTTTTCTTACCAGCAAAAAAAAAAAAAAAAGAGCTGATAATAGATTTTAACTAAGTTTGCATGAATGCCAGAGTAGAAAAAGTTTTTAAAAATGTTCTCATACTCCTGTTTGTATTACATTGTCTATGCAGATTTATATGAAAAAACAACGTAGAGAAAAGAGTGAAAGCTGGAGGAAATTTGAGACCGGGTAGCTTACCAAAGCACTAAGATCATTATTGTCAATTTCAAAACATTTGGAAAACAGAATTGTAAATGGGGAAATCTAATAAAATTTTAAGGCCAGAACATCCCAGAAAGAATCATGAGTTACTAGATATTTTTAATTGTTAATTTACATCTCTTGTAATCTTACATAATTTTTAGCTCTTGCTCCATATTGTATGCTTAGAAAATGGGGAAAAGAGAAGGTGCAGGATAAATGTAAGAGGAGAAAACCATATTGCTGCTCCTGGTTAAGATGGAGTTACTTGTGATGATTGACCCCTCCACTGAAAACATGTAAGGAAAGCGGGATAATATACAGTTGACCCTTGAACAACGCTGGTTTGCATTGCTTGGGTCCACTTAAAGCATATTTTTTGCAACAGTTAAGAGCGGATTTTTTTCAATAGCAAATACTATGTTACTACACGATCTAAGCTTGGTTGAATCCGCGGATGTGGAGGAGCCTCTAGTTCAAAGGGCAGATGACAAGTTATAGGTGAATTTTGACGTGGTGGTAGGTGGGCGTCCCTAACCCCAGCATTGTTTAAAGGCTCAACTGCACAAATAACTTATAAATGAAAGCGTTCGTGTGCCTCTATGGAAACTAGGGCTTGAAGGGTTAAGATCCCACAGAAAAGGAAACCTAAGACTAGAGAGCCATTATTTTCCTCAAGTCTGTATTTGCCTATTACAGGTGTAGTGCCAGAGGTTGAGAATCCAAATAAGGAGCCAGAACTGCGAAGCAGAGAGGCCATGGATCTTTTGGCCAGCCTTAGCTTACTGGAGTCACAAAATGGAGTTCAGGGCTGCCAAAACCTTGAATAGAGGGTCCAACAGTCTAGAGGCAGAGGCACAGAGAAATGAGACAGACTATCTGGTTTTCTTACTGAATGATGAACCAGGCTTAAATATGTGGATGTCAAGGGCATAATCAAATAAGCAGAAAGCCACTAAAAAGCAGAGCAGAGTTTTTGGCAATCTTACAGTGCTAAGCAGACAAAAATGGGAGTCCAGTACACACCTTACAGGAGAATGAGCCCAAGTATAGCCCAATGGATTTAACTGAAATCTGCAGGGTTAGAGCCTATCAGACATTCCGTAGGCCTTGTAGTTGTAGTTAAACAAGAAGCCTTATTGGACTGAGTGTCTAAATGACGCCCTTATGCACACATCGTTTGTTTGGTTAAAAAAAAATCACATGAAATACTCAGCTTTTTACATTTTCCAAAAAAATAAATGTGAGAATGTTATTTTTTATTACTGAAGAATCATAGCTTGACATGTTATTTGGATTGCAAAATATGTATTTTTTTTTAAAGTGAGCAGTTATTAACTGTGAAAAATATTTTCTATCTCAACAGGGTAGAATAGAAAAACATCTACTAACAGAGTATTTCTTTTGGTCAAGGGAGATATTTGTTTTGAAATCCGATGTATTGTTAGTGACAGAATCAGAGTAAAGATAATATTTGACAAACTATGTTCAATCGAATTTCAATTTGATTTTTACCTAGAATATGGTATACTTTCAGTACAGGTGGTTAAAAATGGCATGTTGTTTTACATTTTTTATCTTTATAATTTATTCTTTTTATAACCATGTTCCTCAGTACTATTGTTACTGCTATGTTTATTATCCCAACTTTAAAAACCAAGGCCAAGTAAGGCTAATCATCTTATCTAACTAATACAAGAAAAAGTAGAAAAACAAGAATCCTAATCTCAGAGTTACTCCAAGACCAGTGCTTTTAAAAACTCCGACGTTGTAATACTGTCTGGAGTTTCCATGTCCATAATAACTGATCTGAATTAAGTGCTGAGTAATACCTAAAAATAAGAGAACAACATTTGATAGAAAAAATAGTTGCTGTAACGCCAGAAATCTGAGTTGGTGGATCATAGAGAAATGAGTAAAGCAAGCTCAAGAGGGCCAGTGTGGGGTTGAAAATAACATCCATGGCAGCGCAAATCAACGTTCAACTCTGTACTCACATTCAGAAGTAAAGTGAACAGCCTGGATTCAGGGTAGCCAGGTTCCCAATTTAAAGTAAAGTAAGTCAGAAATCACACAGGAAGTCAAGATGTGTCATCAAAACGAAAACAGGGAAGCATCCAGTAATCAAGAAACATATACAGAACCTCCTGTATTTCAATCAAGAAATATTCTATACATTCTCACATAAGAGATAACTTTAAAACCAACCTCAGTAAATGGGATAAACTTTTGCATATTTAGAAGAGTCAGTGAGGGCACACCAAAGTGAAAGCACATTCAATTCTTACTGAGAATTCTGAACTCAATAAAATATGGTTCCTGTTTGCAGGGACCAAGACAAACCACATAAACTCAATCACAAAGAATATGGGGTATGTCTTACTTGAATAAATCAATAAAACTAAAAGCTAAAAAACTAAAAAGCTAAAAACTAAAAGCTGGTTCTTTGAGAAGATAAACAAAATTGATAAGCCATTAGCCAGACTCATCAAGAAAAAGAGGGAGAGGACTCAAATCAATAAAATCAGAAATGAAAAAGGAGAAGTTACAACAGACACCGCAGAAATACAAAGCATCCTAAGAGACTACTACAAGCAACGTTATGCCAATAAAATGGACAACCTGGGAGAAATGGACAAATTCTTAGAAAGGTATAACCTTCCAAGACTGAACCAGGAAGAAATAGAAAACATGAACAGACCAATCACAAGTAATGAAATTGAAACTGTGATTAAAAATCTTCCAACAACAACAAAAAAATCTTCCAACAAACAAAAGTCCAGGACCAGATGGCTTCACAGGTGAATTCTATCAAACATTTAGAGAAGAGCTAACACCTATCCTTCTCAAACTCTTCCAAAAGATTGCAGAGGAAGGAACCCTCCCAAACTCATTCTATGAGGCCACCATCACCCTGATACCCAAACCAGAAAGAGACACTACAAAAAAAGAAAATTACAGACCAATATCACTGATGAATATAGATGCAAAAATCCTCAACAAAATACTGGCAAACAGAATCCAACAACACATTAAAAGGATCATACACCACGATCAACTGGGATTTATCCCAGGGATGCAAGGATCCTTCAATATACGCAAATCAATCAATGTGATACACCATATTAACAAATTGAAGAAGAAAAACCATATGATCATCTCAATAGACGCAGAAAAAGCTTTTGACAAAATTCAACACCCATTTATGATAAAAACTCTCCAGAAAGTGGGCATAGAGGGAACCTACCTCAACATAATAAAGGCCATATATGACAAACCCACAGCAAACATCATTCTCAACGGTGAAAAACTGAAAGCGTTTCCTCTAAGATCAGGAACGAGACAAGGATGTCCACTCTCACCACTATTATTCAACACAGTTCTGGAAGTCCTAGCCACAGCAATCAGAGAAGAAAAAGAAATAAAAGGAATACAAATTGGAAAAGAAGAAGTAAAACTGTCACTGTTTGCAGATGACATGACACTATACATAGAGAATCCTAAAACTGCCACCAGAAAACTGCTAGAGCTAATTAATGAATATGGTAAAGTTGCAGGACAGAAAATTAATGCACAGAAATCTCTTGCATTCCTATACACTAAGGCTGAAAAATCTGAAAGAGAAATTAAGGAAACACTCCCATTTACCATTGCAACAAAAAGAATAAAATACCTAGAAATAAACCTACCTAGGGAGACAAAAGACCTGTATGCAGAAAACTATAAGATACTGATGAAAGAAATTGAAGATGATACCAACAGATGGAGAGATATACCATGTTCTTGGATTGGAAGAATCAACATTGTGAAAATGACTATAGTACCCAAAGCAATCTACAGATTCAATGCAATCCCTATCAAATTACCAATGGCATTTTTTACGGAGCTAGAACAATCATCTTAAAATTTGTATGGAGACACAAAAGACCCCGAATAGCCAAAGCAGTCTTGAGGGAAAAAAACAGAGCTGGAGGAACCAGACTCCCTGACTTCAGACTATACTACAAAGCTACAGTAATCAAGACAATATGGTACTGGCACAAAAACAGAAACATAGATCAATGGAACAAGATAGAAAGCCTAGAGATTAACCCACGCACCTATGGTCAACTAATCTATGACAAAGGAGGCAAAGATATACAATGGAGAAAAGACAGTCTCTTCAATAAGTGGTGCTGGGAAAACTGGACAGCTGCATGTAAAAGAATGAAATTAGAATACTCCCTAACACCATACACAAAAATAAACTCAAAATGGATTAGAGACCTAAATGTAAGACTGGACACCATAAAACTCCTAGAGGAAAACATAGGAAGAACACTCTTTGACATAAATCACAGCAAGATCTTTTTTGATCTACCTCCTAGAGTAATGGAAATAAAAACAAAAATAAACGAATGGGACCTAATGAAACTTCAAAGCTTTTGCACAGCAAAGGAAACCATAAACAAGACAAAAATACAACCCTCAGAATGGGAGAAAATATTTGCAAATGAATCAACGGACAAAGGATTAATCTCCAAAATATATAAACAGCTCATTCAGCTCAATATTAAAGAAACAAACACCCCAATCCAAAAATGGGCAGAAGACCTAAATAGACATTTCTCCAAAGAAGACATACAGACGGCCACAAAGCACATGAAAAGATGCTCAACATCACTAATTATTAGAGAAATGCAAATCAAAACTACAATGAGGTATCACCTCACTCCTGTTAGAATGGGCATCATCAGAAAATCTACAAACAACAAATGCTGGAGAGGGTGTGGAGAAAAGGGAACCCTCTTGCACTGTTGGTGGGAATGTAAATTGATACAGCCACTATGGAGAACAATATGGAGGTTCCTTAAAAAACTAAGAATAGAATTACCATATGACCCAGCAATCCCACTACTGGGCATATACCCAGAGAAAACTGTAATTCAAAAAGACACATGCACCCGAATGTTCATTGCAGCACTATTTACAATAGCCAAGTCATGGAAGCAACCTAAATGCCCATCAACAGACGAATGGATAAAGAAGGTGTGGTACATATATACAATGGAATATTACTCAGCCATAAAAAGGAACGAAATTGAGTCATTTGTCGAGACGTGGATGGATCTAGAGACTGTCATACAGAGTGAAGTAAGTCAGAAAGAGAAAAACAAATATCGTATATTAACGCATGTATGTGGAACCTAGAAAAATGGTACAGATGAGCTGGTTTGCAGGGCAGAAGTTGAGACACAGATGTAGAGGACATATGGACACCAAGGGGGGAAATCTGTGGTGGGGTGGGGATGGTGGTGTGCTGAATTGGGCGATTGCGATTGACATGTATACACTGATGTGTATAAAGTTGATGCCTAATAAGAACCTGCAGTATAAAAAAACAAACAAAACAACTAATACTAAACTTTCATTGGGTTATTTGGATGGAAATATGTTAATATAAATGTTTCAGACTACATGAAATTTCTAAAAATCTTACATGTTCTGGTATAATGTTATAAGTCATAATCCTAGTTATTACTTTAAAATGTATATCTCAGAAATAACTAAAAAAAAAAAAAAAAATGGCCAAGAGGGCCTAGGAAAGGTGTGATGCTAATAATGTACATCCATTTTTTTCTTAGACTGTCTTTGGTATGTCTTAGTCTCTAGGAAAAACTTTTCAACTGAAATGTACAGAATCTAATTGATTATTTTAAATACATAAACTATGATGTGCTTGGAGAACTTCAGTGTTTTTCCAGCACTTCCCTAATCACAGAACCCTTATTAACACCTTGAGCCAAAGCTAATAATTTTTTATTTGATTTAGGGAATCATTCTCCAATGGTTTGAGGACATCATATTTAAAAATTTTATTCTAACTGCAGTCGATTATGAATTAGGAATGATATCTCCAAAAATGTTAATCTCATTAGCTAACATCTCACCTAGAATATGTCAGTATCTTCCCATTGTTCTTACAATGAATATGAAATTCCTGAGTGTGGTTTACAAGTCCCTAAATGACCTGACCCCACCTAAGACTCCTTTTTCATCTCACATCAAGATTCTACTCTTTCCAATCCTGCTACAAAAGCTTTATTTCAGTCCTTGTACGCAGCATACTCTATCATGAAACAGAATGTTTTAAGATATGTTCCCTCTCCCTTTTTAGATATGCTCTACCCCCTTCTCTGTTTACTTAACTCTTTTTCATGCTTTAGATTTCAAATCAAGTGTAACTTCTGGGAAACCTTTGGTAATTTTCCAGACTTTATTAGGTCCCTTTTTATAAGTTACCATACGATCATTTACTTCTCTTTTGTTGCAAATAACACAGTTGCATTATCATATTTGCTTTGGAACATTATTATTTATATCCATTATTTGACTATGAACACAATGAAATAAAACAGTTGCATTTGTTAAGAATTTATTTCCAGTTTTGATCAATGTGTATTAGACTTCTAGATTAGCAATCAGTACTTTTGGAATGAATGTATAAAGTTTTAGTTGATAGGTGATAAAGACAAAAGCATCACTGACAGTCACAACTTGGCCTCATCCTATCAGCTAGGCCTTGGTGTTGCAAGGAGCTGGTCTGGCACTCATGACCAGGCCTTGGCGTTCTTCTGTTGGACATAAACAATTTTATAAAACATCATCATCAGACAAGGCTCTTCTGTGACCATGATGGATCAAGACCAAAACAAAACCACTGTCTAACCAGGTCTGAAAACTGACAGAAACAAACACTTTCCTTGCACAAAACTGACCAAAAAACCCCCCATCCTAGATAAGATCAGTCACTGCTGCTGCCCTGCCAATTTCAGTTAGCCTCACTCTAGTCGTCCCTTCTTCTAGGTAAGATTTGGATTTCAAAACAGTACAAATTTCCCTGGTGCTTTAAGCATGACGCCACACAGATATATTCATATTTTACTGACACCAAGCCGAATTGGCTGGAGGTAAAATAACTAATTAGCTAACTTTACTGCACTTACAGTGTGCTAGCCACTTAACTCACTGAGCAGAGAGTACAGTTAGTATTAATTTCAATTCCCCAAGTCTGATTAGGGTGATAGAAATATAATTAAAGAAAAGCAAAGAATCAGAAAGAGTGTATGAGTAAGATATCCAGGATCTATGAGCTGAATATTATATTTGTCATTAACATTCTAATAGCATAAATAGCACTGCACATTCACACTCCAGTGAGCTCAGAGGAAGTCAGAGAATACTGTGGAGGATGATAAAGTTGATGATGATGTGGACGAGAACAGATTTGACAGATGTTCAATATAATAGTTTGCTGAGGTCTCTTTTAAAAAAGATTGACTTCTAAGAGATTTGCATGGATTGAGAACATTAACTGGATAGCAACCTCCTTGAGGACAAGAACCACATCTTAAGAATTCTTAAATCCACTAAATTTGAGCCCTATTACTCACAAAATGTAGGAGTGAATGTAGTTTTGTAAGTATGAGTTTCAACTAGTTTTAAAATAGTCTCTGAAACAGTGACTATTTTAGCTATTAAGAAAAAAATCTGTTTTAGATAGTGCTTAACATATAAAAACAGTAAAATATAGCATTCATTTCTTAATTCTCTCATAAATAGAAGGAAGTGAGATAACTGGGAAAAGTGCTGAGAAGCTCCTCATGGGCAACAAGAAAAAAATGGATTAAACAAGAGTTTTAAAACACAAAGATTAACAGATTACATTTTAAAAATAAATCCAGCAATGGACTATCAAATTTAATGTAAAAATGTATATTTGGAAATTTAAAAATACTGTAACTTATGAATTAAAAAAGAAATTAGAATTCCAAACCATCTAGAAATGAATTATAATAAAAGCATCATATCAGAATTTCTGTAACAAAGAAAATTATGATTTGAATGAAATCTACAGTCCTGAATGTTTATACTATGAAAGAAATATGGATGAAAATCATCACACTGGGTTTCCAACCTAAGAAGCTGAGAAAGTAGCAGCAGAATAAATCAAAAGAAAATGAAAAAATAAAAGACTAAATACTTGTCGAATATAGGTGACTAGTGTCTAAATATCAAGTTCCAGAAGATTGTTTCCAATATGACAGCCTCTTTATAAATACAAAACAAATGAAATTACTGTTTACATGTTTGTAGATATATAAGAAAACATATATATATAATTTTATGACATATATGATCTATGATAAACATATAATAAAACATGTGCATATACAATAAAGCATATTTATATAAATTTTTATATATTCATATCACATATTATATCATATCAATTTTTTCATATATATGATAAAACAAATTATATATTTTATATATGTGCGATATATGCATCATATATTATATACCATAACATATATCACATATGACAAACTATGTATTTATATATCATATTTTTTTATTATATGTGTGTGTATATATATGCGTGTCTATATATATATATATATATGCACACACATTGAAGCAAAGGAGTGATAAACAGAAAATTCAGGATAGTGGTTTCAGAGGAGCCAACCTATAAAAGCAGAGGAGAATCCAACAGTCAGATAGCAGTTTTTGGTATGATTTTTAATTCTAGATTGGATGACAGGTAAATACCTGCAGATATCAACATTATATTCTTAAATATTTTAAAATAAGACAGTAAAACAAAAGAACATTATACATGCACTGAATACACCAGGAAGTTATTTACTAAAGATTATGACTAATCTACTTCTGAGCTCTTAAAGTCAATAGAAACATACTATTAATGCATTCCATTTGGCAAAGGCCTTTCAAATACATTATTTTTGTGTGTGAGAACTGTTGTTCAGAAATGGTGTTTAAGTTCACATAAGATCTTAACAGCTGATGTGAATACTGGGTGAATCTCTGACTGGTTTTGCTCATTAGTTCATTTATAATTTATCAGAAATATGAAAGAGTATTAAACAATCCTTAATTTTTCTCAAATGGCTACAACACTGAGGCCCTTACCTACTACACTGCTCCTTACATGTAAGATCCTTTGAGTGCATTGTGGTTACTTAACTAGGTTGAGTCTTAGAGTCTGTTCAAATCTACTATAAGATTTTACTTAAGTTTTTTTTAAAAAGCATATTCAATATATTACAAAAATAAGCCAACTTATTTTTGCTGTCGTTTAAAATCAAAACGAATGCTGTAGTTAGCTCATCTGAAGGAAAGATGCTTGTAACTGGTGTGTAAGGATTGGAATGGATTCAGTACCAGTAAGGGAAACAAGTTAATAAGGAAAGATGACAGATTTTACATGAAAATTTAGACATATGAGACATTTTGAAAATTTGAGTCTAAACTACCTGTTTCCATTTATTTACCATCCATTTTATTAAACAATAGACTATGGATGTCATTAATTCAATGACCTGTAATTCACTGGGCTAAGGTTCTATTGGAACTCACAAAGGCTTATTCATTGTGACTGAAATGGCTATTTTTGTTTGTAAAGCAGTGGTTACTCATATTTTATATATAAGAGTGTAAGTCTAAGTGACTCAGTTTCCTTGCCTACATCCATAGCACAATTTTTTGACCTACTCTTTTTTAGGCATATTGATCATCATCCTTACCCTTGCCTTCAACTAAAGAGACTATTGGAGAAAAATATCCATACTGGGAAGAATCAGAAGCTCTGGTGACAAGCTGTATGAATTGTTTATGTTACAGAATTTTTTTAAACTTAATATCATGAAATATACATTACAAAATTGAATACTAGGGATCGCAAGAAGAAATGATTCAAATACTTAAAGAAATTACTTATTGAATATTCCAGATGCCATCTCATATATTTCCCTATGAGGGGCAGTTATAATGCTGTCATGATCCCCATTATATGGTTGAGGTTCCTCAGATAGCTGAGCTGGCAAGTATCAGAATGTGATGGGATACATTCTGTTTGTCTTCAAAGCCTGAGTTACATTTTCTTTAAAATTTCTTAAGCCCAAATATATAACATAAAACAAACAAACCTGAGTGCCAACAGGCCAAAGAGTGGAGAAGTCTTCCCCATGATAGGGAATTTCACCCTAGCTATACCTACGCTGGGACAAGCAGCACTAACACTGATTTTGATTGTCAAGGTCTTGTACACAGGAATCCTTAGGGCTCTGATTCCCACTTGAAGGTTCTCTAAGGAAGTGTGTTTGCCTTGTGCAAATATCCTTTTTCCTAATTGCTAAACATGATCTATTTAATCTCTAAAGTCGAGTATCTGTCTTTTTAACTGCACATATTTTTCTCTTTATTTCCTTCATTCTGTTCTGGTTTGTATAAGGAAAGAGGGGTCCATCTGCCAGTTTGTTCTCCTGTCACAGTGCCTGGTTCTTGCTGGCAAATGCTGAAGAATGTTGATTCCTTAAAAGCAAACTGTCAATATATTTAAACCACTTACGTGCTTGCCCCTACCCATTACCCTATGCCATTCTGCTCTTTACAAGAAAATGTGCCGCCTTTTATGTTGAATGATTATTGCTGCCTATTTTTCTGTCTATGTCTAGGGCAAGTTCAGAGATGATAAAATGAAATGTTTGACAAGTTCTGAGTCAAAAGTGCAATGTTAATTGACGTTAAGTCATCTTTGACAGCATTAGAAGAAAAGGCTAATATGAGCAGTGTTATTTTTTAAGAAAACCCTCTTAATGTTTTATTCACTCACACAGAGTTATGTAAAATATTTACTAAAATGCATTTGAATTTTTTTTGCTTTTTAAGTCATTTTGAAGAAAACTGTACTAGTTAAGGAATATGAGAAAAATTAAGAAAATATCTAATTACTATGTATGCTCTATATTTTGTTTAACATGTATTTCTCTTGATATCTTATAAATAAGTATAAGGCAAAAAATAAAGGATAAGTTATTTTTGTTCTATCCAGTAATGACTGAGACCATCACAAATAAACCAGGTTTCTACTGAAATGACTGTAATTGATATATAAATGTATATAACCATTCAACAAATATTTTGTTCATTTATCAGGTATGATGAGGTATATATCCCAGAAGAGACATATGATGTATAGACTGCAAAAGATTTAAAAGCTACTCACACATAACACACACGTGTGTGTACATGAGTGTGTATCTGTGTGAGAAAATGGTAGGATAAATTTAAATATTTGCATTTAGCTTAAGTATGTATTGAGATCCTGGTATTCACAACGGATAGATCAAAACACAGTAATATGCCAAATTCAGTAAAGAGGTAGTTCAGAATAGAATAAAAAATCATTTTCTAAGTTTGTTCTATGGGATAGGAAAGAAGGAATCCTTTCCGGAATCTGGTCTCAAGGGAAGATATTATTCTTTGAAAAAATAGTTATTTTTTTAACAGAAAAAAAATTGCTGATGATTTATTTTAATCAAAAGTAATGCAACAAAAATCAACACTCTATTCTGTGCTTTGCTTCATGGTATCTACCCAGGACAATAGCTTATTTATTAGAATAATTGTATTTGTGTTAAAATTTCACAGAAAGTTTTTGGTACGCAGTGAATTAGCTATATGAAATCCTAGACCTTTATGGTCATTCTCAAAAATAAACAGATACGTCTTTCTCTCAATAGGATAAAAGGAGGTATGAATGGAGCTAGATATCAAGTTTGTTATTTTGAATTGCTGGAGAGGGATGTTTATGCTAAGGTTAAGATGAAGCATTTTACGAGAGGAAGAGTGCGGGAGAGAGGAAAGTACACTAAGTAATTGAGAACGAATGAAACAATATGAATTGGCTTTTGTAGATGAAGATACATGGATGGAGTCAAGGAGGAAAAAGATAAAGATGTGTTAGTTTATTCCTGTTCCTCTTCTTCCAAATTGTGTTCTCAACAATCCCTCCTGCCCCACCTCACCCCTTTATTTTGACAGCTACGATAGATGCTGAGTTCTCATTGTTAATATCTCAAAGAAGTTTGTGTGGCATGTAAACAAATGTTCCTGGCACATGGGGCTATAGATCAAAAGATGATTCATCCTTTAGAAAGCACCTTAGCTTG
Organism: Balaenoptera ricei; assembly: GCF_028023285.1. Lineage (NCBI taxonomy): Eukaryota > Metazoa > Chordata > Mammalia > Artiodactyla > Balaenopteridae > Balaenoptera > Balaenoptera ricei. Next base: position 81,617,119 of record NC_082641.1, read on the forward strand.
AATAGCTTTCAGAAAGTAGATGGATTTTAAAAGCAGATCAAAAGACAAACTGCAGACCAAACAAACTGGTAACTGCATAAGGCAAAATAAGTTAAATGCTATGATAGTTCCTCTAATCAGAACCTGCAGAGGGAGCATCTAATCTCAGTGTCATACAATGTTAATATACAGTTCTAAATTGGGTAGTTCACAAACACTAACATTAACCAATAATTTATGCCCTCCTTCTCCCATTAGTAGGCTAATCTGACTGTAATACAAGAAGCCAATATAGAAGATGTCCATGTCTTAAGATTACTGATAGCCTTGTCTTGTTTACAGATGAACCATCGATCAGATTTAACTTTTAGGTCCATGGCGTGACTCATATTAGTAAATACCATTTGCTGACACAGTGTTTAACAAGGTAAATATGCACTTTAAAAGTAAAGGGAAAAGTGAGCTAAAAAGCTGATAATTTTAAGTAGGCTTTTAAGAAATTTATGCTCCATCAGTATGCGAATGTTCTTTGTTGCCTATTTTAGTAATTTCAACATTTGAACTATCAGGGTATCTTGAATTAACATCTCATGAATCTCAAGCTTTGAAAAAAATTTACTAAAACATAGCATTAACAATATTTTCCAAATATTATTAATAAAAAGAAAACACCGATAACCAGTATTTCCAACTTGTATTAATAAATTACAGTAAAAATGAAGGAAACATGATATATAAGTTAGTATGTTTAGCCTTTTTATTATTGTTGTTAATTTATGATATCTGTCCAGTTTACCTGCTTGCTTACTTTGTTTTGTTTTTAATACAAATCTTCCTATGTCTTAGTATGTTTTTAAATTTTAAGGTTTATTAATTTCATACAAATGCTACAAACTTACAAAAATCAATTTAAAGCTTATTTTTCTCTCTCTTTACATATATTTGAATTTTGAGTAATGTATTTTTCAATTAATTTTTTTGCTTTTTGATTATTTCAGTCAACATTTGCCACTTTCAATCAGAGGGAAGAGAAGTTCTGAGAGCCTCTGAGTCACCTACAAATACTCTTAGGGTCCAGGTTTTAAAACCCTGAGGAAAAGATCAAGACGGCAGAGCAAAAGGACATAAAGGTCCCCTCCCTCCACCAGCACATCAAAATTACATCTATATGTGGAACAATTCTCACTGAAAACTAACTGGAAGCTGGCAGAAGGACTTCTGTGTAACTAAGACTGTAAGAAAGATATGTAATTGGGTAGGAAGGGATGAAAAGTGATCAGGTCAGGAATTGTGCCCCTGGGAGGGGATTCAAAAGAAAAGGGAGATTGCACCAGTGGACACCACCCTGGGAGTGAGTAGGTCGAACCAGACTGGGTGTCCCATTCTCAGGGTCCTAGGTGGAGGAGACAAGCACCCTTAGCTGGCTGAAGGACCTCTGGGACAGACAGAAAGGCTGGAGAAGCTTGGACTCTGTTCACGAAGAGCACATGCACATACGCTGGCTTACCCCCATAGCAGGGCAGAGAGAGGTTTGCACTAGTAGCTACTGGGTTTCCCATGACGATCTTACTACACACCCCAGCCTGAACCAAGCAAATGCTTCAGCTCCACTCACTCTATGCCACAGTGTGACACTAGATCTGGGGCAGCCAAGACCTGGGAAAAGTCTCAACCTTGGGACACAGAGGTAACCGGTCCTGGGGAGGAGCTCAGGTGGGGCTATGGTGGCTACTGTTGGCACTTACTCAAGCAGTGGCCCAGAAGCAGCCTAGATTTCTGACAGCAGATGCTTATACACAGGTCACCCCTGCCCCCTAGGGCAGAGAAACACCACACTGGCCCCACCTCCCCTGCAGAGCATTGCCACAACTGGGCAGGAGCAGTGGAGGCTGGGGACAGTGATCATCTGTGAGAGACAAAGGGGTTTAGCCCCCCAGGCAAGGAAGTGAGGGATCTGCTCTAGCAGCTGCCTGGTTTTCTGTGACCACCTCGCCAAGCACCCCAGCCCAAACTGAGTCATGTTCCAGCTCTCCTCAGACCATGCCACCACATGACATTGGATCTGAGGCAGCCACAACTGCAGAATAGACGCACCCATGTGCTGCATCTCAACAGAGCCACATATGTCTACCCAGGCAGCACATCAGATCTCTATATGTGCAAGGGCCCCACTTGCTTCAGCACTCTCCTTTTCTGGGGCAAAAGTACCAGTCCAGGAAGAGGTGAAAAAACACACTTGAAACAAACAGAGCCAGCCCAAGCCTGACCCTCATGGTTTCTGCCCCAAATGTGGGATGTGAACCCACCCTTGACCCACCCTCAGTGGTGTTAACGGCCACTGAGCAAAAAGGAAGTCCCACGTCACACCCAGTGCTGGCTTTACCACTCCATCTCCAGCCCCACCCCTTACCAAGGTGATAGCTACCAGCACATTCTAAGGAAAGACTTGACTAGTGTCCACACCAAATCCACCCCTCCCATCAAAAGCATTGGACACATGCAGTCTGTATATGGATGCTCTCACTTAAGAACACCCCTTCAAGACCACAACAGGTAACTATTTCATCTAGATTTACAGAAGCACAGAAAGTTAAGTAAAATGAAAAGGCAGAGGAATGACTCTCAACTGAAAGAGCAAGAGAAAACCCCTGAAAAAATAATGAAACAGAAATAAACAATTTACCAGATAAAGAATTCAAAACATTGGTAATAAAAATGTTAACTGAATTAAGAAAAAGAATTGATGTAAACGCTGAGCATTTTAGCAAGGAACTAGAAAATATAAAAAAGACCCAATCAAAAACGAATAATTCAATAGCTGAAATAAAAAACACACTAGAAAGGATGCATAACAGAATAAATAATACAGAAAAATGCATAAATGAACTGGAAGATAGAATAATGGAAATCACCAATTAGAAAAGAAGAAAGACAAATTTTTAAAAACGAAAGTAATCTAAGATATCTCTGGCATAACATTAAGCATCTCAACATCCATATTATAGGGATTCTAGAAGGAAAGAGAGAGAGAAGGGAATCAAAAATATATTTGAAGAAATTATGGCTAAAAAATTCCTAAACCTGAAAAGGAAACATATCCAGGTACAGGAAGCACAGAGGATCTCAAACAAGATGAACCCAAACAGACCCACAACAAGACATATCAGAATTAAAATAGCAAAAGTTAAAGATAAAGAGAGAATTCTAAAGGCAGCAAGAGAAAAACAAAGAGTCATATACAAGGGAATCCCCATAAGGCTATCAGCTGATTTCTCTGCAGAAACATTGCAGGTCAGAAGGGAGTGACATGATATATTCAAAGTACTGAAAGGAAAAAAATGTGCAATCCAGGAAACTCTACTCAGCAAGATTATCATTTAGAATAGAAGGAGAGATAAAGAACTTCTTAGACAAGCAAAAACTAAAAGAATTCATCAGTACTAAACCTACCTTAAGGAAATGTTGATGGGTATTCTCTAAATGGAAAAGAAGTAAGAATCTACAGGAATGGGAAAATCCCACTAGGAAAGGCAACCATATAGTAAGGATTGAAGACCACTTTTAAAAGCTAGTATATAGTTTAAAAGACAAAAAAAGTGTAAAAGCAACTGTAATTACAATACACAGTTAAGGGATAAGCATGAAGATGTAAAATACAACATCAAAAACACAAAATGTGGGGGAGGGGAATAAAAAATGTTTATCTTTCAGAATGTGTTTGAACTTAAATGACTACCAGTTTAAAATAAGTAGATATAATTATGGGTCAACATTTATCAACCCCACAGTAACCACAAATCAAAAACCTACAACAGATACACAAAAACCAAAAAGGAACACAACCATACTATTAAAGTAAAATATAAAGGAAGAAACAAAAAGAAAAAGAAATGAACAGAGAAGAACTACCCAAAAAATTGGAAAACAAGTACTAAAATGGCAGTAAGTACATACCTATCAATAATTACTTTAAATGTCAATGGACTAAGTGCTCCAATCAAAAGATAGATAGGGCTTCCCTGGTGGCGCAGTGGTTGAGAATCTGCCTGCCAATGCAGGGGACACAGGTTCGCGCCCTGGTCTGGGAAGATCCCACATGCCGCGGAGCCACTGGGCCCGTGAGCCACAATTACTGAGCCTGCGCGTCTGGAGCCTGTGCTCCGCAACAAGAGAGGCCGCGATAGTGAGAGGCCCGCGCACCGCGATGAAGAATGGCCCCCACTTGCCGCAACTGGAGAAAGCCCTCACACAGAAACGAAGAGCCAACACAGCCATAAATAAATAAATAAATAAATAAAATATAAAAAAAAAAAAATTAAAAAAAAAAAAAGATAGATAAAAAAATAAGACCAATCTGTACACTGCCTACAAGAGGCTCACTTCAGGGCTAAAGACACATAGACTGAAAGTGAGGGAATGAAAAAGATATTTCATGCAAACAGAAATGACAAGAAAGCATGGGGCAAGGGTAGCAATACTTGTTTCAGATGAAATATGTTTTAAAACAAAGACTACAACAAAAGACAAAGATGGGCATTATATAATAATAAAGGGATCAATACAAGAAGAGATTATTACCCTTGTTAACATATATGCAGGCCAACACAGGAGCACCTAAATATATAAAGCAAATGATAACAGACATAAAGGGAGAAATTGAAAATAATACAATAATAGTAGGGGACTTTAACACCCCACTTACATTAATGGACACATCATCCAGACAGAAAATCAATAAAGTAATTTTGATCTTAAATGACATGATAAACCAGTAGGACTTAATCAATATCTACAGGATATTCCATCCCCAAACAGCAGAACACACATTTTTTTCAAATGCACATGGGACATTCTCCAGGATAGACCACATGCTAGGCCACAAAACAATTCTCAATAAATTTAAGAGGCTAGAATTACAGTGAGTGTTTTTTTTCTGACCACAATGGTATGAAACTAGAAATTGACTCTGTAGAGAAAAACGGGAAAAGAACAAATATGTTGAGACTAAACAACATGCTACTAAAAAAACGAGTTAAGGGGGCGATCAAATGGGAAATGAGGAAATACCTTGAGACAAATGAAGATAGAAACCCAACACTCCAAAAATCTATGGGATGCAGCAAAAGCATTTCTAAGAGGGAAGTTTATGTAATACAGGCTTTCCTCAAGAAACAAGAAAAATCTCAAATAAACAATTTAACCTACCACTTAAAAGAATTAGAAAAAAAACAAACAAAGCCCAGAGTCAGCAGAAGAAAGGAAATAATAAAGATCAGAGAGGAAATAAATATAATAGAGGCCAAAAAAACCCAGAAAAGATCAATGAAACCAAGAGCTGGTTTTTTTTTTTGAAAAGATAAAATTGACAAACCACTAGTCAAGGAGAAAAGAGAGAGGACCCAAATAAACAAAATAAGAAATGAAAGAGGAGAAATAAACAATACCACAGATACAAAAAATCATAAGAGAATATTACAAATAGTTATATGTCAACAAATTGGACAACCTAGAAGAAATGGACATATTTCTAGAAACATACAATATGCCAAGACTGAATCAAGAATAAACAATTTGACCAGATTGATGATGCATATTGAAATTCAATCTGTAATTAAAAAATAACTCCCAAAAAACAAAAGTCCAGAACCAGATAGCTTCACAGAGGAATTCTACCAAACATATAAAGATAAGCTAATACCTACACTTCTCAAACTACTGCAAAAAAACTGAAGAGGAGGGACCACTCCCAAATTTATTCTACAAGGTCACCATTACCCTGATATCAAAACCAAAGACACTACAAAAAAAGAAAACTACAGGTCAATATCTTTGATGAACAGAGATGCAAAAATTCACAACAAAATATTAGTAAACCAAATTCAACAATATATAAAAAGGGTCATAAACTATTATCAAGTTCGATTTATTCCAAGGTCACAAGGAAGATTCAACATTTGCAAGTCAATTAATGTAATATACCGCATGAACAAAAGGAAGGATAGAAATCACAAAATCTTCAATAGACACAGAAAAAGCATTTGACAAAATTCAATATCCATCCATGAAAATAAAAGTGTGTATGGATGGAAAATATCTGAATATAATAAAGGCCATTTATGACAAATCCATAGCCAACACTAATCATACTTAATGATGAAAAGCTGAAAGCCTTCTCACTAAATTCAGGAACAAGACAAGGATGCTCATTCTCACCACTTCTAGTTAACATAGTATTGGAAGTCCTAGCCACAGCAATCAGACATAAATAAATAAATAAATAAATAAATAAATAAAGGCACCCAAATTGGAAGGGAAGAGGTAAAACTGTCTCTATTTGCAGATGACATGATAATTTATATAGAAAACCCTAAAGTCTCCATCCAAAAACTATTAGAAATAATAAATGCATTCAGTAAAGTGGCAGTACACAAGATTAATATACAGAAATCTATTGTGTTTAAATGCCCTAATAATGAACTATCAGAATGAGAAAAAAAAAAAAAAAAAAAAAATTCTTTTAAAATCACATCAAAAAGAATAAAATACCTAGGAATAAACTTAACTAAGGAGGTGAAAGACCTATACTCTGAAAACTATAATACACTGATGTAGGAAATTGAAGAGGAAACAAAGAAATGGAACATATCATACTACCCAAAGCAATCTATAGATTTAATGCAATCTCTATTATAATACCCATGACATTTTTCACAGAACTAGAACCAGTAATCCAAAACTTCATATGGAACCATAAAAGACTCTGAATTACCAAAGCAATCTTGACAAAAAAGAACAAAGCTGGAGGTATCACCCTCCCAGACGTCAGACTACTCTCCAAAACTACAGTAATCAAAACAGCATGGTACTAGCACAAAATCAGATACATAGGTCAAGGGAACAGAATATAGAGCCCAGAAATGAACCCATGTACCTATGGTCAATTAGTCTACAACAAAGGAGGCAAGAATATACAATGGAGAACAGAGAGTATCTTTAACAAGTGGTACCTGGAAAACTGCACATCTATGTGTAAATCAATAACGTTAGAACACTTCCTCACACCATATACAAAAATACACTCAAAATGGATTAAAAACCTAAATGTCTGACCTGAGAACATAAAAATCTTAGATGAGTACATAGGTGGATCACTCTTGGACATAAATTGTAGTAATTTTTTTTTTTTAAATCCATCTCCTAGGACAAAAGAAATAAAAACAAAAGTAAAGAAATGGGACTTAATTAAACTTAAAAGTTTAATTTTACACAGCAAAGGAAACCATAAGCAAAATGAAAAACCATATGGAAAGAGAGATAATATTTGCAAATGACGTGACAGGTTAATGTCCAAAATGTATAAATAGCTCATACTACTCAATATCAAAAAACAAACATCCCAATCAAAAAATGGGCATGAGACAATATATCAAAAAGATACATGCGAGCTTCAAAATGGCGGAAGAGTAAGACATGGAGATCATCTTCCTCCCCACAAATACGTCAGAAATACATCTAAATGTGGAACATCTCCTACAGAACACCTACTGAACACTGGCAGAAGACATCAGACCTGCCAAAAGACAAGAAACTCCCCACGTACCTAGGTAGGGCAAAAGAAAAAAAAAAAAAAAACAGAGACAAAAGAATAGGGACGGGACCTGCACCAGTGGGAGGGAGCTGTGAAGGAGGAAAGGTTTCCACACATTAGGAAGCACCTTCGCGGGCAGAGACTGCGGGTGGCGGAGGGGCGAAGCTTTGGAGCCACAGAGGACAGCGCAGCCACAGAGGTGCGGAGGGCAAAGTGGAGCGAGTCCCGCACAGAGGATCGGTGCCAACCAGCACTCAACAGCCCAAGAGGCTTGTCTGCTCACCCGCCGAGACAGGTAGGGGCTGGGAGCTGAGGCTCGGGCTTCAGAGGTCAGATCCCAGGGAGAGGACTGGGGTTGGCTGTGTGAACACAGCCTGAAGGAGGCTAGTGAGCCACAGCTGGCTGGGAGGGAGTCCAGGAAAAAGTCTGGAGCTGCTGAAAAGGCAAGAGACTTTTTCTTGCCTCTTTGTTTCCTGGTGCGAAGGAGAGGGGATTAAGAGTGCCTCTTAAAGGAGCTCCAGAAAAGGGCATGAGCTGCGGCTACCAGCGTGGACCCAAGAGACAGGAATGAGATGCTAAGGCTGCTGCTGCAGCCACCAAGAAGCCTGTGTGCATGCACAGGTCACTCTTCACACCTCCCCTCCCGATAGCCTGTGCAGCCCGCCACTGCCAGGGTCCCGTGATCCAGAGACAACTTCCCTGGGAAAACACACAGCACGCCTCAGACTGTTGCAATGTCACGCTGGCCTCTGCCACCGCAGGCTCGCCCGGCACTCCGTACCCCTCCCTCCCTCCGGCCTGAGTGAGCCAGAGACCCCGAAGCAGCTGCCCCTTTAACCCCATCCTGTCTGAGCGAAGAACAGACGTCCTTAGGCGACCTACAGGAAGAGGCGGGTCCAAATCCAAAGCTGAACCCCAGGAGCTGTGCGAACAAAGAAGAGAAAGGGAAATCTCTCCCAGCAGCCTCAGGAGCAGCGGATTAAATCTCCACAATCAACTTGATGTACCCTGTATCTCTGGAATACCTGAATAAACAACAAATCATCCCAAATTGAGGAGGTGAACTTTGGGAGCAATGATATATATAATTTTTTCCCCTTTTTATCTTTCTGTGAGTGTGTATGTGAATGCTTCTGTGTGTGATTTTGTCTGTATAACTTTGCTTTTACCATTTGCCCTAGGGTTCTGTCTATCCGTCCTTTTTATTTTATGTTTTTAGTATAGTTTTTTGCACTGGTTATCACTGGTGGATTTGTTCTTTGGTTTCGTTGCTCTCTTCTTTCTTTGTTTGTTTTTTATTACTTTAAAACATTTTTTTAATAATTATTTTTTATTTTTTATTTGAATAAATTTATTTTATTCTATTTTTATCTTCTTCTTTCTTTCTTTCTTTTTTTAATACCTTTTATTCTGAGCTGTGTGGATGACAGGCTCTTGGTGCACCAGCCAGGCATCAGGGCTGTGCATCTGAGGTGGAAGAGCCAAGTTCAGAACATTGGTCCACAAGAGACCTCCCAGCTCCACGTAATATCAAATGGTGAATATCTCGCAGAGAACTCCATCTCAACACCAAGACCCAGCTTCACTCAATGACCAGGAAACTCCAGGGCTGGACACCCTACCCCAAACAACTAGCAAGACAGGAACACAACCCCACCCATTAGCTGAGAGGCTGCCTAAAATCATAATAAGGCCACAGACACCCCAAAACACACCACCACATGTGGACCTGCCCACCAGAAAGACAATATCCTGCTTCATCCACCAGAACACAGGCACTAGTCCCCTCCACCAGGAAGCGTACACAACACACTGAAACAACCTTAGCCACTGGGGGCAGACACCAAAAACAACGGGAACTACGAACCTGCAGCCTGCAAAAAGGAGACCCCAAACACAGTAAGATAAGCAAAATGGGAAGAGAGATAAATACACAGCTGATGAAGGAGCAAGATAAAAACCCACCAGACCAAACAAATGAAAAGGAAATAGGCAGTCTATCTGAAAAACAATTCAGAGTAAAGATAGTAAAGATGACACAAAATCTTGGAAATAGAATAAAGAAAATACAAGAAACGTTTAACAAGGACGTAGAAGAACTAAAGAGCAAACAGTGATGAACAACACAATAAATGAAATTAAAAATTATGTAGAAGGGATCAATAGCAGAATAAGTGAGGGACAAGAACGAATAATTGACCTGAAAGATAAAACAGTGGAAATAACTACTGCAGAGCAGAATAAAGAAAAAAAAAATGAAAAGAAGTGAGGACAGTCTCAGAGACCTCTGGGACAACATTAAATGCACCATCATTCAAATTATAGGTTCCCAGAAGAAGAAGAGATAAAGAAAGGGACTGAGAAAATATTTGAAGAGATTATAGTTGAAAACTTCCCTAATATGGGAAAGGAAATAGTTAATCAAGTCCAGGAAGCACAGAGAGTCCCATACAAGATAAATCCAAGGAGAAACACACCAAGACATATATTAATCAAACTATCAAAAATTAAATACAAAGAAAAAATATTAAAAGTAGCAAGGGAAAAACAAAAAATAACATACAAGGGAACCCCAATAAGGTTAAGAGCTGATCTTTCAGCAGAAACTCTTGAACCAGAAGGGAGTGTCAGGACATATTTAAAGTGATGAAGGGGGAAAACCTACAACCAAGATTACTCTACCCAGCAAGGATCTCGTTCAGATTTGACAGAGAAATTAAAACCTTTACAGACAAGCAAAAGCTAAGAGAATTCAGCACCATCAAACCAGCTTTACAACAAATGCTAAAGGAACTTCTCTAGGCAGGAAACACAATAGAAGGAAAAGACATACACTAACAAAACCAAAACAATTAAGAAAATGGTAATAGGAACATACATATGGATAATTACCTTAAATGTAAATGGATTAAATGCTCCAACCAAAAGTCATAGATTGGCTGAATGGATATATAAACAAGACCCATATATATGCTGTCTACAAGAGACCCACTTCAGACCTAGAGACACATACAGACTGAGAGTGAGGAGATGGAAAAAGATATTCCATGCAAATGGAAATCAAAAGAAAGATGGAGTAGCAATTCTCATAGCAGACAAAATGGACTTTAAAACGAAGACTATTACAAGAGACTAAGAAGGACACTACATAATGATCAAGGGATCAATCCAAGAAGAAGACATAACAATTGAACATATTTATGCACCCAACATAGGAGCACCTCAATACACAAGGCAAATACTAACAGCCATAAAAGGGGAAATCGACAGTAACACAATCATAGTAGGGGACATTAAGACCCCACTTTCACCAATGGACAGATCATCCAAAATGAAAATAAATAAGTTAACACAAGCTTTAAATGATACTTTAAACAAGATGGACTTAACTGATATTTATAGGACATTCCATCCAAAAACAACAGAATACACTTTCTTCTCAAGTGCTCATGGAACATTCTCCAGGATAGATCATATCTTGGGTCACAAATCAAGCCTTGGTAAATTTAAGAAAACTGAAATTGTATCAAGTGTCTTTTCTGACCACAAGGCTATGAGACTAGATATCAATTACAGGAAAAAATCTGTAAAAAACACAAACACATGGAGGTTAAACAATACACTACTTAATAATCCAGAGAACACTGAAGAAACCAAAGAAGAAATCAAAAAATACCTAGAAACAAATGACGATGAAAACACGACGACCCAAAACCTATGGGATGCAGCAAAAGCAGTTCTAAGCGGGAAGTTTATAGCAATAGCATCTTACCTTAAGAAACAAGAAAAATCTCAAATAAGCAACCTAACCTTACACCTAAAGCAATTAGAGAAAGAAGAACAAAAAAACCCCAAAGTTAGCAGAAGTAAAGAAATCATAAAGATCAGATCAGAAATAAATGAAAAAGAAATGAAGGAAACGATAGCAAAGATCAATAAAAGTAAAAGCCGGTTCTTTGAGAAGATAAACAAAATTGATAAACCATTAGCCAGACTCATCAAGAGAAAAAGGGAGAAGACTCAAAATAATAGAATTAGAAATGAAAAAGGAGAAGTAAACTGACACTGCAGAAAAACAAAGGATCATGAGAGATTACTACAAGCAACTCTATGCCAATAAAATGGACAACCTGGAAGAAATGGACAAATTCTTAGAAATGCACAATCTTCCGAGACTGAACCAGGATGAAATAGAAAATATGAACAGAGCAATCACAAGCACTGAAATTGAAACTGTGATTAAAAATCTTCCAAAAAACAAAAGCCTAGGACCAGATGGCTTCACAGGCGAATTCTATCAAACATTTAGAGAAGAGCTAACACCTATCTTTCTCAAACTCTTCCAAAATATATCAGAGGGAGGAACACTCCCAAACTCACTTTACGAAGCCACCATCATCCTGATACTGAAACCAGACAAAGATGTCACAAAGAGAGAAAACTACAGGCCAATATCACTGATGAACATAGATGCAAAAATCCGAAACAAAATACTAGCAAAAAGAACCCAACAGCACATTAAAAGGATCATACACGATTATCAAGTGGGGTTTACCCCAGGAATGCAAGGATTCTTCAATATATGCAAATCAATCAATGTATTAAACCATATTAACAAATTGAAGGATAAAAACCATATGATCATCTCAATAGATGCAGAAAAAGCTTTAGACAAAATTCAACACCCATTTATGATAAAAACCCTCCAGAAGGTAGGCATAGAGGGAACTTACCTCAACATAATAAAGCCCATATATGACAAACCCACAGCCAACATCGTCCTCAATGGTGAAAAACTGAAACCATTTCCACTAAGATCAGGAACAAGACAAGGTTGCCCAGTCTCACCACTATTATTCAACATAGTTTTGGAAGTGTTAGCCACAGCAATCAGAGAAGAAAAAGAAATAAAGAATCCAAATCGGAAAAGAAGAAGTAAAGCTGCCACTGTTTTCAGATGACATGATACTATACATAGAGAATCCTAAACATACTACCAGAGAACTACTAGAGCTAATCAATGAATTTGCTAAAGTAGCAGGATACAAAATTAATACACAGAAATCTCTTGCATTCCTATACACTAATGATGAAAAATCTGAAAGAGAAATTCAGGAAACACTCCCATTTACCACTGCAACAAAAGAATCAAATACCTAGGAATAAACCTACCTAAGGAGACAAAAGATCTGTATGCAGAGAATTATAAGACACTTCTGAAAGAAATTAAAGATGATACCAACAGATGGAGAGATATACCATGTTCTTGGATTGTAAGAATCAACACTGTGAAAATGACTATACTACCCAAAGCAAGCTACAGATTCAATGCAATCCCTATCAAACTACCAGTGGCATTTTTCACAGAACTAGAACAATAAATTTCACAATTTGTATGGAAACACAAAAGACCCCGAATAGCCAAAGCAATCTTGAGCAAGAAAAACGGAACTGGAGGAATCAGGCTCCCAGACTTCAGACTACACTACAAAGCTACAGTAATCAAGACAGTATGGTAATGGCACAAAAACAGAAATATAGATCAATGGAACAGGACAGAAAGCCCAGAGATAAACCCATGCACATACAGTCACCTTATCTATGATAAAGGAAGCAAGAATATACAATGGAGAAAAGACAGCCTCTTCAATAAGTGGTGCTAGGAAAGCTGGACATCTACATGTAAAAGAATGAAATTAGAACACTCCCTAACACCATACACAATAATAAACTCAAAATGGACTAAAGACCTAAATTTAAGGCTAGACCCTATAAAACTCTTAGAGGAAAAAATAGGCAGAACACTCTATGAAATAAATCACAGCAAGATCCTTTTTGACCCACCTCCTAGAGAAATGGAAATAAAAACAAAAATAAACAAATGGGACCTAATGAAACTTCAAAGCTTTTGCACAGCAAAGGAAACCATAAACAAGATGAAAAGACAACCCTCAGAATTGAGTAAAATATTTGCAAATAAAGCAACTGACAAAGGATTAATCTCCAAAATATACAAGCAGCTTATGTAGCTCAATTTCAAAAACCAAACAACCCAATCCAAAAATGGGCAGAAAACCTAAATAGACATTTCTCCAAAGAAGATATACAGATTGTCATCAAACACATGAAAGAATGTTCAACATCACTAATCTTTAGAGAAATACAAATCAAAACTACAATGAGGTATCACCTCACACCAGTCAGAATGGCCATCATCAAAAAATCTACAAATAATACATGCTGGAGAGGGTGTGGAGAAAAGGGAACACTCTTGCACTGTTGGTGGGAATGTAAATTGATACAGCCACTATGGAGAAGAGTATGGAGGTTCCTTAACAAACTAAAAATAGAACTACCATATGACCCAGCAATCCCACTACTGGGCATACACCCTGAGAAAACCATAATTCATAAAGAGTCATGTACCACAAAGTTCATTGCAGCACTATTTACAATAGCCAGGACAAGGAAGCAACCTAAGTGTCCATCAACATTTGAATGGATAAAGAAGATGTGGCACATATATACAATGGAATGTTACTCAGCCATCAAAAGAAGCGAAACTGAGTTATTTGTAGTGAGGTGGATGGACCTAGAGTCTGTCATACAGAGTGAAGTAAGTCAGAAAGAGAAAAACAAATACTGTTTGCTAACACATATACGTGGAATCTAAAAAAACATGGTTCTGAAGAATCTAGGGGCAGGACAGGAATAAAGACTCAGATGTAGAGAATGGATGTGAGGACACGGGGAGGGGGAATGGGAAGCTGGGATGAAGTGAGAGAGTGGCATGGACTTATATATACTACCAAATGTAAAATAGATAGCTAGTGGGAAGCAGCCACATAGCACAGGGAGATCAGCTCGGTTCTTTGTGACCACCTAGAGGGGTGGGATAGGGAGCGTAGGAGGGAGATGCAAGAGCAAGGGGATATGGGGATATATGTATATGTACAGCTGATTCACTTTGTTATACAGCAGAAACTAACACAATGATGGAAAGCAATTATACTCCAATAAAGATGTTAAAAAAATAATAATTCTAATCAACATAGGGACAGAGATGTCTATATAATACAAAGAAGAAGAAGGAGGAGGAGAAGAGAGATAGAAGAGATAAAAGGAGAAAGAAAAAGAAAATATATATATGTAAACTCAGCTAAAAAGCTGCAAAACCTGTAGAAGAAAACTATAAAATACTCCTTAAAGACACAGAGTTGAATACATGGAAATGCATTCCAAGCATGGAGATAGTCAACAACTTAGAGATACAACAATGGCAATCTCAATAAAAATGCCATCGATTGTGTGTTTGTTGTTTTTTGTAGCTGGACGAGATGATAAACTGTCACATTGGAAAAAGCAAGAAGAAAAAAAAAAAAAAAAGCAAGAATAGCCAGGAAAACAGTAAAGAAAGAAGAGGAAAAAGGTAGAGGAAAGTGCGGGGACAACTCTGCCCTTCATTCAAAGAGTTTGTTATTATATAAATTATCAGATAAGTTATTGGAAAGGATAGAAAACCTGAAATTGAAAAAAAATGAAAATTTAGTAATTTAATACATGAAAAGGGTGTCATCTTAAATAAGTTGGAAAATATGTTGACTTTTTAATAGAAAGTTTTGGGAGGACTATTCATGGAAGAATGAAAATAGCTATATAGAAACATCACTTGGTAAACACTAAGACAGAGTCAAATGTAGGAGAAACTTAAACGTTAAAAAAAAAAAGAGGAAAATATACAAGTACTAGTTAAATTATGTGAGTAAATAACTCTATGACTCAAAACAGACAAAAACTTTAACTATGATTACAAATCCAGAAACAAGAAAGGAAAATTTGACACATTTAATTACTTAAAAATATGAAGAATAAAACAAAACATGGCAAATCAAACCAGTATAAATAAAAATTGTTTTTAAATGACTAATTGGAAAAATATTCATAATTTATGTCTCCATCTAATACTTAAATATCTTCTAAAATAGAAACTAAATAGGCCAACAACTCTATTGGAGAATTTGTTAGAGATTTAAACATAATGACTACAGAGAAAAGAAAGCAAATAGCTCTTAATCATATGAAATCATGATCAGTTTTCTTATAAAATACGAAAAATTAACTACATTGAAATATCAAGTCTTTGCTATCAAAATGGCAGAATCCAAACTTTTGATAACATACTCCATTGCCAAGACTATGGAATGTTAAACAGTACAATCTTATAGAAAGAAATTTGCCGATATTTAGCAAAATCACATATACATTTTACACTTTAGGCCAGCAATAATACTTCTAGTAATTTTTTTTTTTTTTACAAAGTTGTATGCATAAGGCTATTCACTAAACATTTTTATAATGGCAACATACTAGAAACAGACATCCAAATGTCTGTCAGTAGGGAACTGGTTCAATAAGGTATGGTTTATCTACATAATAGAAATTATTCAGCCATAAAAGAAATGAGAAATATTTTCTACGTATTGCTATGGAGTAGATCACAAGGATACCAAATAAGAAAGCAAGATGAAAAAAAAGTGTATATTATGCTACTATTTTTATATTATTATTTTTATGCTAACACGAATTAGGAAAGGGATACTATATAAATTTATATACATATTTACTTTCATTAGGTTAACAGTGGAAAACTAAAGCACAATTCAAAAAATTATCATAAGGCTTAGTAGGATATAAATGACAAAGAAGCAGAATTTTTAAATTTACCATGTTTTGAAGGCATGACTCCAGTTTCAGGTAAATATTTTATACAATTTAAAACAAGATTATATTTAAAAGCAATTTCTAAAAATAGTTAAATAAAGCACACAAACCTAGCTGTGTCTCAGTAGTGGGTTTACGATGCAGAAAATAACTATTCCAAATGGCTTTCAACACAGACATTTGTTCATAAATCCCCACTGGTATATACCCCAGATACAACAACACACAATAGCATCAATAATGGGAGATAGAGACAGAGAAAGTGAAACTGTCTTCAGTAATCATATTATTGGTAGCCTGCTTTCTTCTCTTGAAATCACACAGGGTTTGTGATGGAATCTTGCTTTTGGTTTATTGCATCAAGTGACATCCTGGGGCTACCACATTTTTTTGTCAAAAACAAAGTTACACAAAAGGTCCAAGTGAAGTTCATGCTCATAGCAGACAGAAAGCAGAGCAGGGCGCTGAAATGGCAAGAACACTGGTATGTCATCAGATGTTCTAAGTATTTGCCTGTTCAGTCACTTCAATTTTAAGTCCTTAAGCTTCATACCTAAATTTTCCTAAAGCCTGTTTTTACTCATTTTAATGTGGTGAAAATAATACTTATCTACCTCCATAAGTTGCCGTGAAAATAATGAGAAAATGTTTGAAAGATCTTTGAATGTGGTTTGCTTTTAACAAATTTAAGATACCTTTACTAATGAAATGGATAAGAAAGCCAAAAGTGAATAACAAAAACAATATATGTATCCATATATGTATATGAGTTACTTTGGGGCAATTAACTGTTTTTCAGATGACAACACTAATGTGGCATTTTTTCTGGAAATATTTTTTGGAGTTGAATCACAAGATTTAGACCCCCACATAAGTTAAAATACTAAATAGTTTCAATATTATAGAATACTATAATTAATAGAACAGTAAATTTGCAATGTCTCAAGACTCATCCTGATAAACCAGGGGTTATATCCCACATATAAAATTTTGACGGAGTAGTATTCGTTTTAAGGGACAGTCCCTGAATCAGTGCCTCTCTCCTCAGTGAGGTCTTTGTTACTCTCATCTCTGGTAAAGTGCTTTTTTATGGCATGTGCTTTGCACATCAAACAATTCACATACAGTTTTGTTTCAAATTGGTTTGTTTCAATACATATATGTATACATGTTTAAATGTGCCTATCTTGTCAAGCTACATGTGATTACAACATTTAAGTTGTCATCTTCTAAAGAGGGTTTTATTTTTTCCTCTTGCAAAACTTTCAATAACTAACCTTTGAAGATTTTTGCTGTGATCTTAAAAAAGGTATATATATTTCTCCACCAATTACCTTTCCATTGATTTCCATTTAAATATCAGAGCTCCCATATTGGCTTGCTCTGAGCATAGTGAAATATTTTAGATAGTTTTCATTTACAACTTATTTTAAGTGATTCTAATAAGGCAGGCAAGGATTTAAATCCCATAGCTAGAGTATTGATTTATTTTAACCCTATGAAATTTTGAAATTTTTTTAACCCTATGTACAATTTTGCCCTGTAGCTTTAAGAATTTTTATCCTTCCTATAATGAGCTACCAGCATCATTTACCTATAGACAAAAAATAAAATAATTTCTTTCCATGTGAGTTCAGACTATATTTCTGACATAGGTTTAATCCTTTCTCAGATATTTATCAATACAACCTCATTGAAGTTTTTAAAATTGTATTCATAAAAATAGCTTTATTTCCTTAAAATTTATAACTTATTGGTGTCTGAAAGTGACGTATATGCGCTAGACCATGTTATTAAATTGAATACATCTAAAGTATCCCTTTTTAAATTTGCATCACACATTTCATCAGGTCAAATATACTCAGCTGATGTTGCTTGAAGTCACTGTACTGTGTATTGTTCACCAAAACACCCATTGGAATTTTGCCACAATGTTAAACATATTCTTGCACTGTTTATAAAACCAAGGCCTAATCACACTTGGACCATTAGAAGATGTGGTTCCTACAAGTGTCAGAAAGGTAAAGATAGAGGGAAATACCATATAAACTTGGGAAATAAAATTGGGTGAAAATTTCTCCAAAAAAAAAAAAAAAACTGCAAAAAAACAAATATACTCAGTTGAGGTACATTATATAAAGTGAAGATTACATTTACACTTTGATAAAGAATGTATCAAATTAATTTACAAGGGTGGGGACTATCTTGGATATGAAAATATAAAATTTTATTACATTAACCCACAATATGTTAATAAGCAGTAGCTATCATTAATGTTATAATTTAATCCATTCTCCTGATATCAACTCTGGTGTCACACAAAGAGAACTAGACTTGGAGCTAGAAAACGAGGGCTAGAATATATTCTTCCATTTACTAGCTCTTTGACTTGAGATACGTGACTCATTGTCTCTGAGCCTGAGATTTCTGATATATGAAAAAGGGACCATATTAAAATTATGAAATTAACCATTCCTCACAAACCTTACATTAATAGTAGAAAGGAGAGAGAAAATATAAGTTGGTTAACACACATATTCATGTATATACCTGAGCAATCACTGGGCCTCAGTAATATGCACCTCATGTTAATAAACTTATTTCATAGCAAAACTTGTTTTATACCAAATAAGTAAGGCAAAAGACTCACTCACATTGGATTTATGGTATTAACATCATGCAAAGCAACTGGTCTGATGGACTAATGGAATGACCTATTGAAGATTCAATAACTGTGCCAGCTAGGAGACAACATTCTACAAAGCTGGGTGCTCTCTTACATAATGTTTTATATGCTTTGAACCAGTGACCAATATATAGTGCTCTTTCATCTACAGCCAGAATGTAGGTCCAGATAACACCTAAGGGATATAAACAGGAATTATGTTTCTCATTATTAAACCTAATGTCCTATGTGTAATATTTTGATTTATTTTTTCCTTTACTTAGGGCTCTACTGATTCAGAGAAATGCTTCCTCCAGGAAATGCAACAATGGTTATACTGAAAATCAACACTACCACTTTGCTATTCCCAGTGGTAAAGGTAATAGAAATCTACAGAAACCCGTAGGAGGAAAAATACCGAGAACTGAGACCCCAAATGACCTTGTTTAATGGATTAAGGTTTCAGATAGAATTATGGTTATTAATCAACTGACTCTAAGATGGGGAGATTATCCTAGATTATCCAGGTGGGCTCAATGCAATCACAAGGGTTCTTGTAAGTGGAAGAATGAGACTGAAGAGGTAGAGTCAAAGATTAGCATGCTATGCTGCTTTGAAGATGAAGCTTTGAAGATGAAGGAAGGAGTCGAGTCAAAGAATACAGATGGTCTCTAAAAGCTGAAAAAGGCAAGGAAATTGATTCTTCTCTAGACCTTCTAGAAGGAATGCAGTCCTTCTGACGTCTTGCTTTTAGCCAGTGAGACCCATTTCAGATTTCTGACCTCCAAAACTGTAAGATAATAAATTTGTATTGTTTTAAGCCAAAATTTGTGATAATTTGTCTACACCCATAACAAAAAACTAATACATGCATAAAATTATTGCTTTTCAGCCAAAAATGGCCGATATAAGCAATTTAATGTAGTTCAATTTATATATGCCAACTGATTTTTAAAAATCCACTAATAGACTCCCCAGTGGTTACCTGTGTATCTGTTACCATTTTACCTTTATGTATTTAATTTGCCTCTCATTTTTTATGTAACCTCAATTGTAATTCTGGGCAACTGTGTGATTTATTGATGCTTGACATTTGGCAGGGAGTCTTGGTCAAAAATGTAGAGCTAAATAGGTCTTACCAAGGTACGATGTATGATACAGAGGCAGGCTGATTTTTCAACATATTTACCCTCCTCCTCTTTTATTTTAAGTGATATGAGGTTTCATGGTATTAAACAGAAGATTTAAAATGGTACTTAAAATACAATTGCAATAGGAGTGAAATCTTGCCTTTTTCCCCCTGAAAACCTTATTCATTATATCCACCAAAGGGCTAGGATTGGGGGTATGTATAGTCTTAAATCCCATAATGTCTTATTAGACATCATAATATCAAAGGAAATTTTATAAATGCCTGGAGACTCTTCTAAGTTTTCTAACTGCCAAGAGAATCTTCTTAAATCCTCCTAGTCAGACTGGTTTCGATTTCTTTCAAGGTACTCCCATGATCTCCAAAGGCCACAGATTCTGAAATGTATGTCCAGAAGCACAGAGCTAAATTTTAATAAGGCTTTGATGTGTTTGTGTAGTCAATAATCAGGTCATTTGAACAAACCTCTATTCACACAAAATCAGGAGGACTTTTGGAATAACAAGTATAATATTTCTGTATTGCTGTTTTAATTAACCTGCCTACACTATGAAAACAAATCTCAATATTTTTTTAAGTTACGTGGGTATGTGGCTTTTGCATTTTTCTAAATTTTCAAATAGATTCATCTAATGAAAAACAAAGACTTCTAAGACATACATGTGGAAAGAAAAACAGCAGGAGGGAAGAATATTTCAAGTATTTTTAGCATAATTCTGGCCATTTCTGCTATGGAATTTTAATTCTCTTAAGTATGTAAAAACAGTTTTTCTGTCAGCCCTTAAAGATAAGAATATATGACACATATGGGAACAACACTCCTCCTCCACCAAAATAAAATTAGATAAACTCATCACAACACACAATTCATAGTGCGTTACTCACATAGTGATACAATACACTATGTTCATAGTGTGTTACAATACATAGTGATAGTACTCACTATCCCAAGAGGAAAGGGTTTGTATGAGTTAAAATAACTTGTTTGTAAGTATATTGCTATTAAGAACTCTAAATGATTTAGGCTGTGAAAAAACCTCTTTATGAATTAGAAGGTCAATTAACTTATTTTCTGAAAGAATTAAATTCCACTAAAAGAAAAGCTATTTAATGCTTATTCTTGATTAGAAATAGCCCCTTGATATCCCTTGATATATTTGACTCCAGGTAATAATCATTGTTGCAAAGTTTAGATTTCCATCTGTTTTCCACCACATTGGCCAATCAAAAAATATACTGAGGGCTTCCCTGGTGGCGCAGTGGTTGAGAATCTGACTGCCAATGCAGGGGACACGGGTTCGAGCCCTGGTCTGGGAAGATCCCACATGCCGCGGAGCCACTGGGCCCGTGAGCCACAACTGCTGAGCCTGCGCGTCTGGAGCCTGTGCTCCGCAACAAGAGAGGCCGCGATAGTGAGAGGCCCGTGCACCGCGATGAAGAGTGGCCCCCACTTGCCGCAACTGGAGAAAGCCCTCGCACAGAACCGAAGACCCAACACAGCCATAAATATAAAAATAAATAAATAAATAAAAAATATATATATACTGCATTTTCTTATTTTTATTCCTTTCATTTCCCACCTACAATTGTCATATCTTTGAACTTAAATGATTTATCTGTACTTTTTATATTATACTGATCCATGTATTCTTTAAGAAACTCTTTATAGTATTTAATATCGTCAGTTAACCCGTTAATGCTCATGTCTTGTTCAACATTTAAAACTTAAATAATCCGAAGGTTTTCTATACCCCACATAATCACTAAATATCAAATAGACACTGTGGCAGATACTGTTGCCCTGCCTATATCCTGTCCACACTTACAACTTTTCAATGGAGGCTGCCCCTGTAGAACATCTAAACTGTCTGTCTGAGGGACTTTTTGATTTTTTTTTTTCTTGCTATAGGAGTACAATTACTTTCAATCACAACAAGCCGAAAGTGTCAGAGAGATATTGCCCTTAGAAGTAGGGCTCAACTAAGGAGTGATGGGAGTGGCTGAATAAAGTAGTTTCCTCTAACTTAATTGATATAACTTTAAGATGCATTCTCTCTCTCCCACAATTCCCCAGCTGGATGAACTCCAATTGTCCCCCTTTGTTGCCTGCTTTCTCTTATCATTCTTTCCCACTACTTTATTGATGTTTCTTGGAATCATTTCTCAAAAAAAAATTTTACTCGAGCTCTATCTCAAGGTCTGCTTCTGGGTAGCCTAAACTAAGACATTATTTATTAAAAATTAAAGAGAAATAAATGAGAAACAAAACTGATATAAGGTGTTGTACTATAGAGACATTGGAAAACTTGATTGCAGAGTAGTCTTTGGGAGCCCCATTGGGATAGGAAAAAATGTCTAGAGACTGTAAAAAGTAACACAAAAGAACGAACAATGAAAACCTTCAGTGATAGATATTATATATCCATAGCACTGGGATAGATTAAAAATAGAGCCAGATTATCTTATTATGATAAAAGACATTGTTATAATCAAATCCATGTCTACTGATGAAAATCATATATAGTTCTAAATCCAGTATGAGGTAACTTGGCCATTCACTTGCACATTATTGAACATGGGCAGAAAACAACCTGTGGTTGATCCCCAGTAACTGTGGCACGCCACACCACACCTCTTGCCAAGAACAACAATGTAAGCCCACATGCTTTGTAATTTTCTGAGGGCAGGGAGGATGGGAAGCACATCTTTATTGTCCCACTCTGTCTGGAACACTGGGAGGATTGACTGCATATCCCCTTGAATCCCTTCCAAAAGATTTAGTTTGCATTTGATGACAAAATATGGCTATAACTCAAACTATTGATCTTAAGGAATGAGAGCATCCTATAATGCAGGAGATAAAGAAATGGTTTCGTGATGAGCAATAAAGGCTTTATCTGCCTAGTATCTTATAGGGATATTCACTGCTAAGTATTAAAATAATGCAGTCACTAACCTACACTTTGAACAAAGCCTATTATTGATATGTAATCTTCAATATCAAAATATAAATATTTTAAAAATAATTATTATACAAAGAAAACTGAATTACACATCTAAAAGCCATGCCACAATGAGCTCAAATCTGCTGAAAGGCATTTCAAGGTACTCAGAATGATTCATGGAGGAAATATGAACTTGGATGCAGAGACAGAGATTTGATTGAAGGTAAAGACATATCAGCAAAAGTGTGTAGGAGAAACAAAGGTATTGCAATGGAGAATCTTGAATAGACTGAATCAACTGGAGCTTGAGAAGAGGAGGAATAAACCTGGCTTTTTTTCTCTTTACTAAAAGAATAAGCCTGGATTTTCACACTATGCATATGCTATGGAGTAAAGTTTGGGAAGCAGGAGAAATAATTAACTTGTATTGAGAACCGTGCCATTCAGAGTATCATGCTGGACCCTAAAATACATTAATTCATTTCATTTACATAATCTTTTGAAATAGATTTCATAATCTGAATTTTGAATCTACTGAAGCTAACGTTTCTGTAAGTAAACTCATTTGTTCTAGGTAACTCTCCTAGACCACAGCAGAATCAGGATTCCAAATTAGAATCATACAATAACACAAACCAAGTACTATCATTAATTTCAATTGCCATTCAATGGAGAAGTGTCATGATATTACGGACAAAGAAATTCATTCCAATAACTAGTCAATGAAAACTTCTATGGAGAGATACAAGGAAATAGGAAAGACATAGTTTCCATTTCATGAAAAATCTTACACTTAATAATAATTTGATATACACTCTAGCCTTTTTCAGAATCTTCAAAATTAGCCAAGTTACTTTATTCACAATATTTTCTTTTCTTACAGAGGAATTATCAGGCAAAATATTACCTCTCCTTGCCTTACGGTCTATGTGACTCTGAAGCACTCTTTTTTTTCACTTTTATTAGTTGAATTTTGAAATAAGCATGAATCAGTTTTTAAAAAATAGAAAGAAAACTCAAAAAAAAGGCTATAATAAGAACACATTATGAAAGAAAATCCAATCACACATAAAAATATTAAGATGGAAAACTGGTGAAATGTGGTATTTGCCATTTAAAGCCTAGTCATATTGCTCAATAAATTACTGTAACGGGTGTCAGAAATACTATTTGAAAGATCTGGAGGCCTTTGTTGTAGCTTCATCTTACTCTGTTTAATTACTGTCTATCTCAGTAACATTGATTCAGCTCCCTAACTGTAGTGCAGAAACACCATGAATTAGTAAAGGAAAAAGGATGGTGGCAGTGAACTATCTACTTAAATGTCTTTGAGAAACTAGCAAACAGCAGCACTTCCTTTAAAAAATGAGATGAATTATCATTGCAAAACAGTTGATTATTATTAAAACAACAAAATATATTTGCAGCAAAAACATAACCAGAGGATCATAAAAAGGAATTAAAACAAAAAAGAACCACATTTACTACTAATGAGCCTATATAAGTGTATATTTAGTTAAAATAAAGCAGACACATATAATCCATATAATTATGTATCATATATACTTTCATGATTCACAAATTTATTATATAGGAAGAAAACTATTAATAACTTTTCATTAATTTTGCACAACTGAATGCTTCTCACTTTTTATTTTGACCTTGAGTGTATAAAAGCATACTAAAGGGGTCAAGTAAAAATTTCCCTTGGATATGATGTAAGTTTTATTTTTTCTCAATGACTATTAAAATAGATTCAAACATACATCTAACTTTATAGAATAACAGCATTTAAATCATTAAACTCAAGCACATTAACACTAAAGTTAAATGAATTTCTTCCCAATTTCATATAGTCTTCCATTAATTTTCCAAAGATGCTACAAATTTGCTTTTATGTTTGCCTTTACCTTCCTGGGAATTTAATTAAAAAGAGTGAGAGACAATTGCCTAATCGGCATTGCTGTTTTCCTACCTATGAACAGGTTTACCCTTGCCTTTGTTATTGGCTATGAAGTACTTGTACTACTATTATATTTTTTAAACAGTACTTAACAGTGTTTCTATTGTTTTTTTTATTCTCGAGAATAAAATTGACATTCTTTAAAATAATTATTCAATTAAAAGGAATAAACTTGCATACTACAAATTATAATATACTCTAGCAGCTCATTAAATTGAAAGGCTAATATGATATGCTGTAGAAAGGCTGTCACTCTGAGTTGTTTACAAAGGGTGCTAATTAAGTGCTTTGCCTGATTTACTGCTGTAACTTACCCTTCTGTCAGCTCTACAGAAATTTTCTAAGATGTGAGAGCAAAAGGATGGACTTAGCCAATGTTAGATATCCTGTTTATCTCCAAGAAAATAGAAGGACTCGCTCATCTTCTTTAAGTCTCCATTATGCTTTCTCTTTCATTTAAAAGCTGTATTAATGTTTCTATTTTAAAAAACAAAACAAAACTAGAGGCTTCTGGTCTCAGTTAGGAAATGTGGGAAGCTGAAAAGGGTGTCTTTCCCCCTGGAAAAATTTCAAATTCATGAAAACATCAGAAATCTGAAATCACAGGGTAACCAACTAACCTGAAATCTGGAGAGAGAGAGGATTGGATTGGAGAGTTGGATTCCTGGAGGCAAGCGTTGGATTCCTGGAGGCAAGTGACGCCAGAGGGCATATAAACTGATGGCATATAGAGAGTGGACATACTCTCCCTCCTGAAACAACCAAAATGTGGAAAAAAATACATGAGACAACAGTAAGCAAGATATTGTACACCAGGCAACAAAAGGAATCCCTGAAAGATGTGGAAATAATGTAAATGCTACAATTTTGATTCAGTGTATGAAGTTTCCAGGTACAGGGAGTGAGAGCCCAGCTGCAGCCTAGTGGATGCCCTGAGTTGAGCTGGCAATCCGGGGAAAGTAAGGGGGCCACAGATCCTGGGACAGAGTATCAGAGAGGACAGAGCTATGCAGAGAATGAACCCAGAAGTCTGCAGAGAGACTCACTTGAGTATTTGTTTAAGCACTGATCAGGGCATGCCTGTGAGGAAACCACTAGGGTCTGGAGAAAACCCTTCCAAAAGGATGAGAGGTAACAGTACACAAGGTTCACAGAGGGACAGAGGGCCATAGACAGTGCCTGTCCCACCAGCCAGACTCAAAAAACTTAAAAGCCATGGGGACTGTATTATCAATAGATGCTAAAACGAATGGGTGTAAGTTTGATGAGAAATAGTATGTCTACATTGTATTAAAATATCTCCCCTCTAATATAAAGGGAAACAATAGTAAACTACAGTTGGAAAAACCTACCTACATAACCTTAAGCAAAGCAATCAAAATTAACACTACCATAATAGGACAATCCAAAATTGTGTGTCTCCTGATATTACTTGCTGAGAAACATAGCATTGCTTTTGTGATATCCTTGTAAAAAAAAATGTATCACATGAATCAAGTAATAAGGAAACACCAGAGAAACCCTAGTTGAGATATTCTTCAGAATAACTACCTTGTTCTCTGACCAAATGATTGTTGTGTGTGACTGATAACTCTATTGTATTTATGCATGAAATGTTCCTTTTATAGGAAAAATGCCCTTAAATATTTAATTATCATGTCTGCCACTTACGCGGAGATGGGTCATGTTTATACACACACACACATATACACACAGGGAGAAAATGATAAAGAAAATGTAGTAAAATGATAACATTTAGGGAAGCTGGGTAAAGGGTAAATAGGAGTTTTTTGTACTATTCCTGTAAATGTTCTCTGATTTTGAAATTATTTCAAAAAATTAAAAATCCAAATATATATTAGTGTAATTAAAAGTGAAAATAAGAAACACAGCCTTAATTAAAGAAGTTTTCAAATATTTCTTTGCTTTAATAATGCTACCACTGGAACAAACTTTATCATTATCGCATAAAATCTTATAGAAATGTTTGTGGTCTAAAGAAGTTATAGAAATGCATAATCTGTTCTAAATCACATGAAAGACAATTTAGTAAAGAATGACCAGAGAATCTTGATCTAAGTCAGTTACATCACAAGTAAGACAGGGTTACAGGAAGAATTGAAGGGATGTTGCTGGATTGATACTTCTTTAAAATCAGGAAATAGAGATGGAAAACCTCATCTAAACTTCTGAATAGTTTTCAGTTGTGTATACTGAGTTCAGGAGACATATGTATAATTTGTATAAGCATATCCTGACATTCAAAGTTAGATTTTCCAGCACTTCGTTTTTCCCTTTTTCTCCAATATTTTTAACTTAAATTGAGATAACGGGACTAGGAAGAAATATCTATTAACATAAAAATATTTATCATGTACTGTCATCCTTTAACCAAATCTTGTGCTGTTCTCCTCATGTATTCATCTTCAGCACTAACAACCTACTAAGCATTCTTTGATTTTACTAACAGTGTTAAAGGTCAGGGTCCTTGAACTTGCTTTTGTCTCTTCTAGGAATCTTCCCTTCCAGACATTTTACAATGCTTTCTCCAGGTTTCGGGTTTCATCAGTTCTCTGCCCAAATGCCATGTTCTTACTGAGGTTTTCTCTGACCACTCTCTGTAAAATACTCTCTTTTTAAAATCACTCTCCATAAATCAGACTTATTTCCCTTTGTAGCAAGTAAAGCACATTATGTGTTTACCTGTTATCTCTTCAAGGACACCTAGTGTGCAGGAGAGTTAGAAGCAAATGAATCAAATATTCAAAATTAATTCCAAATCCAATAGCTTTGCTACTGATTTCACCAAGATACATTTTAAAAATAATTTCTTGAATGTTGGGCCAACAGTTATTCTGGCATTGGTTTTGTTTTATTATTTCCCAGGAAGCCAGTAATAAAATACAAGGAAGCTAATATACTTTTTCCTGATTTTATGCCTATGTCTGGCTTTTTATATGAAGATGTCCTTCTGAGCCATGAGACTATGGCAAACCCTCAAACTTTTGGCAAGAAGGCAATGGTGAGCAAGAGAGAAATGAATGTGTGGGCCACTGACTAGGACCAGTGCTCAAGGCTCTGGGCCACAAACAGGGCTGGCTTGAAGAGACTCTTTGCTGCTTATTTCAGGCGATGCCTGAGATCTGGGTCTGTCTATTTCTCCCAAGGGAGTCATGTCAAAACTTCCAGTTTTAAGAATATGTTCAGCCTTTCTCACATCTAAAAAATATAAAACAAAAAATTAAGGTTGTAACTGCATTAAATTGAAGTTACCAACTTTTAAAAGATATGCATACATGCTAATGTTAACTTTGGAAAAAAAAAACTTTAAACTATGCCTAGAGAGAGAACCCTCAAAAAGTTACAAGCAAACAAACAAAAACCCCACACACACCAATACTGATTTGGAAGAAAATTTTCTTAACAAAAAATTTCTATAACGACTGTGTGTGAAGTAAAATACATTTGGAAAATGAAAATAGTTGCAACACATAGTTTAGTCAGCTATACAATATATTAACAACTAGAATTTAGACAATCTAAATGATTTTATAAAACCTAAGTTGTTCTTGGCTGGCTTTGCAGTTTGAACTTCTGCCTTGCATGCTTCCACCAAATTTCAAATTGATCTTAGAATGTCTCATTTGTTTCTCTTAGATACTTTGAAATCTATTTTAATCAAATGGGAAATTAAAATCAAATAAAACTTTAAATGCTTTGGCCCTCTTGCTTTCTATCAGCCTCTCTCAAAGATTCCATTTGCCTGCTCTGTCATATTTTGCCTGAGTAAAATCCATTCAGTTCAGCTCTATCTAATTCGCTGATGGAACTGGCATCTGCTTTGTTCTGTTTCTATTGAATTAAAATAGGAAGAAAAATGGACTCTCTTCACAAGCTCTGCGCTTTGCTTAAAATAGGACCACCTCAGTGGGAGTTCTGCCATACCTGGCTGCTTTGTCTCAGCTCTGCTGGACTGTGAACTGGCTCGGCAATGTATTTCTGCTTATACAGATTGCTTTGCTTGGTTGTTTTATGAATAAGCATCTGATTCTCTCTGTCTTTGCTTTATTGAAAAATCCTCACCACTTTTGGTTTTGGCACCCAGCAGAGTAAAAGGACATATTCAAAGCAAAGTCTGGGAGCAAATTTGATAGCTTTAGTGAATAAACAGCGAGGTTTTATTTTAAATGATTCATGCCTACTTTGAAAAAATACTGCTAAGTACCTAAGTGGGAAAAATTAATGCGTATTTTGTCAGACAATATGGTTTATGAGTTTGTCTATATTTAAATGTGTGGGAAATGTGCACATTGGTCTACTCAAGTTATTACCCTTGAGATAGGAATATGAATTGCAATAGTAGAAACGCATTAACTAATGTCTTGATTATTTTACCCAACTAAAAGGGTGGTCTACTGCAGCCTCTTACAACTTTAGAATAATGTGATGGCAACTGGTCACATGACTGTGGAGGGAGAGATTTCTTTTTAAACCCACCAGTACTACTGGCCCATCTCCTTCCTTTCAGGACACTTAAGACTAAAACATGTAGCTGTTCTATTCTTGAGTTCCTCATGTGTGAGCTGGCCAACCAATTACTCGAGTACCTACGTAAGACAAACACAAATTTTTCAATAAAATTTTTTGTTCCCTTCAGCTACTCTTTCAGGTCCTTTCATGTATTTTCTAAATATCTCTACCCCATCTCCGTTCTAACTCCACACTTAATAAACCAAGGTACTGGGTGCTTTTAGGTCTTTTCCAAGGTCCCCATATCTCAAAAATAAGAAAAGGATATTCTAACTAGCTTAAGCCTTTAAAGGCACTGAAGTTATTTTAGTATCAAGAAACTATGACCTGAAAGTTTATGAACATATTTTTACATCAGTGTCAGGATTCCCCTTTTTATGTTGAGCAGATTTCTGACATCCTAAGGAATCTTAAAGAAAAACAACTACTAATCTGGTCTGTAGCAACTTGAGAGGTTTGACAAATCTGGGGCAGCAAGTGGTCATATACAGAAGACTGAAAAATGTCCCAAGGTTCAAAAGTAGAAATTAGAACACTCCCTAACACCATACACAAAAATAAACTCAAAATGGATTAAAGACCTGAATGTAAGGCCAGACAGTATAAAACTCTTAGAGGAAAACATAGGCAGAACACTCTATGACATAAACCACAGCAAGATCCTTTTTGACTCACCTCCTAGGGAAATGGAAATAAAAACAAAAATAAACAAATGGGACCTAATTAAACTTAACAGCTTTTGCACAGCAAAGGAAACCATAAACAAGATGAAAAGACAACCCTCAGAATGAGAGAAAATATTTGCAAACAAAGCAACTGACAAAGGATTAGTCTTCAAAATATACAAACCGTTCATGCAGCTCAATATCAAAAAACAAACCCAATCAAAAAAATGGGTGAAAGACCTAAATAGACATTTCTCGAAAGAAGACATACAGATTGCCAACAGACACATGAAAAGATGCTCAGCATCACTAATTATTAGAGAGATGCAAATCAAAACTACAATGAGGTATCACCTCACACCAGTCAGAATGGCCATCATAAAAAATTCAACAATCAATCAATGCTGGAGAGGGTGTGGAGAAAAGGGAACCCTCTTGCACTGTTGGTGGGAATGTAAATTGATACAGCCACTATGGAGAACAGCATGGAGGTTCCTTAATAAACTACAAATAGAACTACCATATGACCCAGCAATCCCACTACTGGGCATATACTCTGAGAAAACCATAATTCAAAAAGACACATGCATCCCAATATTCAGTGCAGTACTATTTACAATAGCCAGGACATGGAAGCAACCTAAATGTCCATCAACAGAGGAATGGATAAAGAAGATGTGGTACATATATACAATGGAATATTATTCAGCCATAAAAAGGAACAAAATTGGGTCATTTGTAGAGATGTGGATGGACCTAGAGACTGTCATACAGATTGAAGTAAGTCAGAAAGAGAAAAACAAATATCATATATTAACACATATATGTGGAAAGCAGATATTTGTGGATATTTGAAAAGCAGAAATAGAGACACAGACATAGAGAACAAACGTATGGATACCAAGGGGGAAGGAGGCGGTGGGATGAATTGGGAGATTGGGACCGACATATATATACTATTGACACTATGTCTAAAAATAGATAAGTAATGAGAACTTACTGTGTAGTTCAGGGAACTATACTCAATGCTCTGCGGTGACCTAAATGGTGACCTAAATCCAAAAAAAGAGGGGGTATATGTATACGTATAGCTGATTCACTTTGCTGTATGGTAGAAACTAATACAACATTGTACAGCAACTATACTCCAATAAAATTAATTATAAAAAAATAAATAAAAATGGAATGATATTTTTTTAAGTATATATTGTTGTCCCTGGCTTATATCTCTTCCAAAAAGAACTTTACTTATATACAACTCTTTAAAATCTCATTTCATTTTGGGCTTCTTCCCAAGCAATACCAGAAGTAGCCAATCAGGAGAAACTGGATAAATCAGTTTGAAAATAAATGATTCTTATTTTGGGACATCCCTTCCTAATCTTCTTGTGAATGTTTGACATTTAAATACATGTCATCCATAATCTCTGGCAGAACTGACCTTCTTGAAATGTCACAGCACTTGTGCCATGCTGATGTCCAGATGAATATACTAGCACGTAGCCTCTACATTCAATCACGGAGGAATGGTCAAAAGCACAGTAAGGTAATAAGAGAACACAAATTATTATGTGGTGATTCTTTTCAAACAGATATGAAAGGGAAACATCTATAACTTTATCTCAAGGGGGAATGGCAAAGAGGGTATGAAGCTGTGGTAGCCAGACTACTAAAATGACCCCAGTGACCCTTACTCTTATACATATAATCTCTCCCCCTTAAGTGTGGGTGAAATTTATAGCTATATCACTCATAACATGGTAAAAGGGATTTTACAGCAGTAATTAAGGGCACTGATTTGATCCATCGACTTTCGGCCAATCAAAAGAGAGATGACCTAAATAGGACTGACCTAATTTCATGAGCCCTTTAAATCTGGGTCCAGAGGTGAGAGACAAAGAAAATCTAAACTCTACAACAGTCTGTAAACTACAAAATCTATGTTGGGATTTGCAGTCTCATTTGTAGCAGTCTATTGACCTCTCTCACTCATTGCCTAAAATATCTCTCATTTTAAACCAATCCTTTCTCCTACTGGGGTAGTTACATTTTCCTCCCTTAGGATATCTTATAGTTCAATAACCTGTTTTAAGAAACTAGCTCCATAACTATTACTGTTAAAAGTGTTACAATCTGTTTTTCAACTTCCATGTTCTCCTGGAGGACTTTTTACAATTCCTCTTGATCAGAAAAAAGTAAGTTAAGATAATCCAACTCTATAGTAAGGAATTTCAGTATAGGATTAGTCAGTAATCCCACTGTTCCTTGATCTTCAACCTTGAAGTAAATCCAACAGTATAAATGATATAGAATTTGAATAGACTTGGTGAATAAGAAGTAGCAAGAATGAGAGTAAGACACGTATATGTCAGATAAATCCTGTAAAAATTCAGGTGCCTATCTCATCAGTGAACTTCCTAAGGAAGCAGAGTTCTGAGTATTGTCAGAATGTCCCTCTTTAAAATAAAAGACAGGTTTTTGCATTGATTGTTGGATTGTTTGGATTTCAGAATCAATATATTCTACATTCGCACAGTTTGCTCTGACCCATTTATCAGAGAACCCACGATGTTGCTAGGTATGAAAGGGGCACAGAATAAGGGAAAGCTCTGAAGTAATTCCAGGCTATTCTACAAAATATCAGGACACTCAGGACTTAGGAACCAGTAAATCTAATAGTGCTTAAAATGGCTGTGGTAAATAAATGCATTTGCAAATTCTAAATAAAAACTGTTTCAGGGATCCATAGGGTTTTGTGCTACAGTCACGCCATCAGCCACTAGCCAGTACCTTACAGCTAATCAGCCTTGGGAGAAAATTAATGCTTGACTAAGGGATACCTAAACAATGTGAACTGAACTGCTTGTCACAATTATGTGATGTCATCTGACACACCAAGACATAATATTGTGTGTGTTCAGGAAAAAAGAGTTTTATAAAATGGAAATATTTGATAAAACTTTAGACTCAAGCCGGTGTAGAAGGCATAAGGAAGTTGCATGAACCTGAGATTCCAGCACAAGGCAGACACATCTTGTTTCCTAGGCTCCCAGGTCAGCTGGCTTCTCACCCCTCTGGTACTGGGAGACACTGACAGGGAATTGGAAGGTGGAAGTTGACAGAAGTCAAAGTGGCTCCCCTTTCTCTCTGCTTCCTATGCCATCTCATTTATGGTTCTTCCTCCAACCAGACAGGTGGTTGGATTTCTAGTTTCCACCAGGTGATTCTAGATTTGAGCTTCAATAACACTTCTGTGACCCTTTGTTCCTGCAGCAGCTTCCTGCTGTTTCCACCTCCTATTTTCTGGTGTGACTCACAGTCCGTTGCTTGGCTTCTCAGTAGTCCTATCACCTGTGCAATCAATGCCTTATACTAAATTCCTTTCATTTAAATATTTGTAGTGATTTCTGTTTTCTTGGTTGGACCCTGAACATAAGATAGATAAAATTTAATTGCAAATTATATAAGATTCTACTTAACTAAGTTATATGAATAGTCATAATGAGTTAACAATTATGTTGCCAATAAAATGGGTGATCACAATGTCACATGGCTGAATGGGTAAGAGGAACTTTTGAGATTCCATCTGTTTAAGAGAAACAAATATAGATTAGAATGCCACTTGGGAAGCCAAAAGTGAGTGTCAACATAAATGCTTTTATTTTAGTATTTTAGCCTGAAAATTATCTATGTATGTATCGATATTTCTTTCTGTGTCACGCCAAATGTCTTTCTTTTTATCTATCATTATAATTTATTACCCCTAGAACTGTGTCCTGTTTCAGTTAAGCTGGATTCAAATATTAACAACTACATTTCAATGCATACATTTTAAAAGAATAGATATAGCTTTAAATAATATTTGTCCTCAAAATAAATTATAATAAATTATGACTCAAGGCAAATTTTATTTTAATTGTAATAAAACCAGTAGGCTGTCTATCTGGCTAAGAATGAAACTGGTGTAAATCCCAGGAGTCAAATGTAGGATAAACTTCACTTTCTAATTTGATAATTCTCTATTGTCATCTATATCATTTCTTTGACAATTCAGATTTTAGTGAATTCCCTTCATCTTCATTTGTACGAATCAAAAAAAAATGAAGAACATATTGCAAAATATCCACATGCAAAAATATCCAACATCACTGTTTAAACTTCTCTCTCTCAGGGAAACATAAATTCATCTAGACTAGAATTTTGCCATTACTGCTGTCAGAAATTTGCAGACTGATTTTTGGATCACAGCAGATGGTGGTTCGTGGTAGGAAAGGTTTCCATGTTTCCATTTTACTAAGGTTTCTTAACAAGAACCCTTGTCCAAAAATATGTTTAATTCAACTGAAAATCATTATCACAATTTGAATGAAAGTAAACCAGAACATTTGAAAATATAATAAGAAAAATCAGCCTCCAGAGAGCTTGGACTAAGCAATGGAAGAGTACAATTTGACAGTTTTTTTTTAATCCATTTTCATTCTTACTTTCCTTTATTCAAAATGTCACCCTTTACAGTTCAGTTGGCATTTGGGATGAAAAGAAATCACATTTTTTCCAAGTGTGCAGAAGGTTGATTATTTCTTTGAATGAACTATCACTTTATCTAAGCAACAGTAACATCTTAAATACCCTTTTTACCCCATTGACTTACATCGCTGTTCCAGATTAAGTGTAAAACCAGAAATTCAATCATTTTTTATCCTTGATAACATGGTCTTATCTAATATTTGCCTTGTGGATATAATTTGAAAGGGAGAATTTCATTAACATTTAATCTCAGTGAGCACGTAAGGAAATGTAATTTGTTTCTGATAAATATTCTAATTTCAGTAAATGTCCTATCTTATTTTCTCTGTAGATTTCTATCTATGGGAACATATATTACTGCTTATGTTACAAATTAACAACACTGTGATATAGTTTTTAGTTAGTCTAAATGCAACATTCTTTTTTAGTATTTTCTAATGCAGTTAAATGAGTTTAAATTCCACTGATATCTTAAGGCTAGTTAGATAAATAAAATGTTCTAGCATTTTCCAAAAAGTTTGAGGATGTAGGGATAATTTTTTTAAATGAGGCAAAAATGTTTAACCTATATTAATAACTCAGAGTCAAAAGACAAACTCGAGCAAGTATCTAAATATTTTTTGAGGTAACCAAGAAAAATATCTAACTTGAAGTACCTTTAAAATTGTCTCATCTCTAAAGGTGTACAATAGATGTGTCCTTAGTACAGAAACAAACATGTCCATGTCAGTGATTTTAAAATGACAACATAGTGTCCATCTCACTTATCACAGTGTGTCAAAATGACAAAAAAAAAAAAAGGACTGTACTTGAATATAATTAGAAAATGCTCCCTCATGGAAAAAAAATAGAATCTGTTATTATTAAACATTTAACAAAAAACCCAACCAAACAATGGAGAGGTAAAAGACAAGAGAGAATGAAAAGGGCCATGTAATATTTGAAAAAATGTCAAACTCAATAGTAATCATTAAACCAGGATAAGGATGTTTAGAGGCCAATTCTCTCCTAAGGTTTATTTTATTCAGATTGTAACTTTTCTAGAAAGTTTTTGAATCCAACATTATTGGTTTAACATGTACTGTCTTTTGCTCTATACTTCACCCATGTGAATTTCCTCAAGTTCTAGTAAAATGATTATGAAAGGCATGGGCTCTTCACAAATTATCATGCTTCTTAAGGGCACAATTTCCTGGGCCTGAACTCTGTCCATGAAGAGAGGAGGCAATAAAATGCTTTGCTTTCTTAGTTAAGGTGACAGAAGTGAATAGCATAAAGAATAATCAATTTCACAAGGTGAATCTATTCAACACAAAGCTATGCTTCAAAAGCACAGCTGGTGAGAAACTGTTTCTGCAGAAAGATCTCTCAATCTGAATCTACCAGCTCTCTCTCAAATGTACTATCATTTCATTTATGTTTATGTCATCCCTGATTTTAAGGAGTTGGGTGAGGTTAATTTACAGAATCAAATAATAGGCAAGTATATAAAAATGGATGATAGGGCTTCCCTGGTGGTGCAGTGGTTGGGAATCCTCCTGCCAACACAGGGGACATGGGTTTGAACCCTGGTCAGGGAAGATCCCACATACCACCAAGCAACAAAGCCCGTGGGCCACAACTACTGAGCCTGCGCTCTAGAGCCTGTGAGCCACAACTACTGAGCCTGAGTGCCACAACTACTGAAGCCCACACGCCTAGAGCCTGTGCTCCACAACAAGAGAAGCCACCGCAATGAGAAGCCCGTGCACTGAAATGAAAAGTAGCCCCCGCTCGCCGCAGCTAGAGAAAGCCCACGCGCAGCAACGAAGACCCAATGCAGCCAAAAATAAATGAATAAAATAATTTTTTTTAAAATGGATGATGAAACAGAGGTGAACACATTATTGAATAAATTTAATTTTCTTTATAACAAAAAAAAGTAATCATTGAAATATAAACTGAAATAATAAAGTATGATTATTCTCTCTTGGATATCCTATTAATCACAATCCTTGGTTCTTTCCACTTGCTTATACCTTGTCTATTAATGGCACACTTCTATTTATTTAGTTAATTATTTAATATATTTGATAATACAAGTTCATAATACAAAACCAAAGCCACAATCTGAAAATAACCCATAGCTAACATCTGATCATTTGGTGCCCTGAGTCCCGAGACCATAATATACCCCTGCCTTTCCTCTATTAAACTCTTCATAATATAAAACAGTTAATAGACATTAGCTCTATGTAGCTTTTATGTGGTTTTTAATAAATTCTTTATATATTCTCCTGTATTATTTGAACTTTTACAGTCATTTATAAATTCATAATCAGAATACTGATCCAATTTTCCCTTTTTTTTTTTAACAACTTTATTGGAGTATAATTGCTTTACATTGTTGTGTTGGTTGCTGCTGTATAACAAAGTG
This sequence comes from Balaenoptera ricei, assembly GCF_028023285.1. NCBI lineage: Eukaryota > Metazoa > Chordata > Mammalia > Artiodactyla > Balaenopteridae > Balaenoptera > Balaenoptera ricei. The sequence continues at coordinate 81,654,268 of NC_082641.1, forward strand.
AACCAGCTATACGTATACATATATTCCCGTATCACCTCCCTCTTGAGTCTCCCTCCCACCCTCCCTATCCCACCCCTCTAGGTGGTCACAAAGAATCGAGCTGATCTCCCTGTGCTATGCAGCTGCTTCCCACTAGCTATCTATTTTACATTTGGTAGTGTATATATGTCAATACCACTCTCTTACTTTGTCCCAGCTTACCCTTCCCACTCCCCATGTCCTAAAGTCCATTCTCTACATCTGAGTCTTTATTCCTGTCCTGCCTCTAGATTCGATATATATGTGTTACTTTTTAGATTCCATATATATGTGTTACCATACACTTTTTGTTTTTCTCTGACTTACTTCACTCTGTATGACAGACTCTAGGCCCATCCACCTCACTACAAATAACTCAATTTCATTTCTTCTTATGGCTGAGTATTACTCCATCGTATATATGTGCCAAATCTTTTTTATCCATTCATCTGTCAATGGACATTTAGGTTGCTTCCATGTCCTGGCTATTGTAAATAGAGCTGCAATGAACATTGTGGTACATGACTCTTTTTGAATTATGGTTTTCTCAGGGTATACGCCCAGTAGTGGGATTGCTGGGTCATATGGTAGTTCTATTTTTAGTTTTTGAAGAAACCTCCATACTGCTCTCCATAGAGGGTGTATCAATTCACATTCCCACCAACAGTGCAAGAGGGTTCCCTTTTCTCCACACCCTCTCCAGCATTTATTGTTTGTAGATTTTTTGACGATGGCCATTGTGACTGGTGTGGGGCGATACCTCATTGTAGTTTTGATTTGCATTTCTCTAATGATTAGTGATGTTGAGCATCCTTTCATGTGTTTGTTGGCAATCTGTATATCTTCTTTGGAGAAATGTCTATTTAGGTCTTCTGCCCATTTTTGGATTGGGTTGTTTGTTTCTTTGATATTGAGCTGCATGAGCTGCTGATATATTTTGGAGATTAATCCTTTGTCAGTTGCTTCATTTGCAAATATTTTCTCTTACTCTGAAGGTTGTCTTTTCATCTTATTTATGGTATCCTTTGCTGTGCAAAAGCTTTTAAGTTTCATTAGGTCCCATTTGTTTATTTTTGTTTTTATTTCCATTTCCCTAGGAGGTGAGTCAAAAAGGATCTTGCCGTGGTTTATGTCATAGAGTGTTCTGCCTATGTTTTCCTCTAAGAGTTTTATACTGTCTGGCCTTACATTTAGGTCTTTAATCCATTTTGAGTTTATTTTTGTGTATGGTGTTAGGGAGTGTTCTAATTTCATACTTTTACATGTACCTGTCCAGTTTTCCCAGCACCACTTATTGAAGAGGCTATCTTTTCTCCATTGTATGCTCTTGCCTCCTTTATCAAAGATAAGGTGACCATATGTGCGTGGGTTTATCTTTGGGCTTTCTATCCTGTTCCATTGATCTATATTTCTGTTTTTGTGCCAGTACCATACTGTCTTGATTACTGTAGCTTTGTAGTACAATCTGAAGTCAGGAAGCCTGATTCCTCCAGCTCCGTTTTTCTTTTGCCAGATTGCTTTGGCTACTCGAGGTCTTTTGTGTTTCCATACAAATTGTGAAATTTTTTGTTCAGTTCTGGTGAAAAATGCCATTGGTAGTTTGATAGGGATTGTGCTGAATCTGTAGATTGCTTTGGGTAGTATAGTCATTTTCACAATGTTGATTCTTCCAATCCAAGACCATGGTGTATCTCTCCATCTGTTTGTATCATCTTTAATTTCTTTCAGCAATGTCTTATAGTTTTCGGCAAACAGGTCTTTTGTCTCCTTGGGTAGGTTTATTCCTAGGTATTTCATTCTTTTTGTTGCAATGGTAAATGGGAGTGTTTCCTTAACTTCTCTTTCAGATTTTTCATCATTAGTATATAGGAATGTAAGAGATTTCTGTGCATTAACTTTGTATCTTGCTACTTTACCAAAATCACTGACTAGCTCTAGTAGTTTTCTGGTAGCGTCTATAGGATTCCCTATGTACAGTACCATGTCACCTGCAAACAGTGACAACTTTACTTCTTCTTTTCTGATTTGGATTCCTTTTATTTATTTTTCTTCTCTGATTGCTGTGGCCAAAACTTCCAAAACTATGTTGAATAAGAGTGGTGAGAGTGGGCAACCTTGTCTTGTTCCTGATCTTAGGGGAAATGGTTTCAGTTTTTCACCATTGAGAACGATGTTGGCTGTGGGTTTGTCATATATGGCCTTTATTATGTTGAGGTAAGTTCCCTCTATGCCTACTTTCTGGAGAGTTATCATAAATGGGTGTTGAATTTTGTCAAAAGCTTTTTCTGCATCTATTGAGATGATTATATGGTTTTTTTCCTGCAATTTGTTAATATGGTGTATCACATTGATTGATTTGCATATATTGAAGAATCTTTGCATTCCTGGGATAAAACCCACTTGATCATCCTTCAACTGCTGTGTACTTCTCTGTCTTCTCATTTTACTTATCTTACTGTGTTTGGGGGTCTCCTTTTTGCAGGCTGCTGGTTCATAATTCCTGTTGTTTTTGGTGTCTGCCCCCAGTGGGTAAGTTTGGTGCAGTGGGTTGTGTAGGCTTCTGGTGGATGAGGCTGGATCTTGTCTTTCTGGTGGGCTGGACTGCATCCAGTGGTGTGTCTTGGGGTGTCTGTGAACTTAGTATGATTTTAGGCAGCCTCTCTTCTAATGGGTGGGGTTTTGTCCCTGTCCTGGTAGTTGTTTGGCACGGGGTGTCCAGCACTGAAGCATGCTGGTCATTGAGTGGAGCTGGGTCCTAGTGTTGAGACAGAGATCTCTGGGAGAGCTCTTGCTGATTGATATTACGTGGGGCCAGGAGGCCTGGGGTGGTCCAGTGTCCTGAACCTGGCTTTCCTCCCTCAGAGCCTCAGGCATGACACCCGGCCAGAGCACCAAGACCCTGTCAACCACATGGCTCAGAAGAAAAGGGAGGAAAAAAAAAAGAAAAGAATAAATAAATAAATAAAATAAAAATAAAATAATTATGAAAATAAAAAATTTTAAGAAAATTATTAAAATAGAAAAAAAAAAAAAAAAGACAAGAGCAACCAAACCAATAAACAACTCCACCAGTGACAACAAGTGCTAAAAAGTAAACTAAAATAAACATATAAATCAGAAACTAGTCAGTGGTATGCAGCAAACCCCAAGTCTACAGAGGTATTCCACAGATGCAGGATACATCAAGTTGATTGTGGAGATTTAATCCGCTGCTCCTGAGGCTGCTGGGAGAAATTTCCCTTTTTCTTCTTTGTTCGCACAGCTCCCGGGGTTCAGCTTTGGATTTGGACCCGCCTCTGCATGTAGGTCGCCTGAGGGTATCTGTTCTTCGCTCAGACAGGACAGGGTTAAAGCAGCAGCTGCTTCGGGGGCTCTGGCTCACCCAGGCCGCGGGGAGGGAGGGGTACAGAGGAGGCGGGGCGAGCCTGCGGCGGCAGAGGTCAGCGTGACGTTGCAGCAGCCTGAGGCGCGCAGTGCGTTCTCCCGGGGGAAGTTGTCTCTGGATCACGGGAGCCTGGCAGTGGCGGGCTGCACGGGCTCCCGGGAGGGGCGGTGTGGAGAGTGACCTGTGCTCGCACACAGGCTTCTTGGTGGCGGCAGCAGCAGCCTTAGCGTTTCATGCCCATCTCTGGGGTCTGCACTGATAGCTCAGAAACAATGGTCTCTTGCCTCTTCGGCAGCTCCAGACTTTTTCCCGGACTCCCTCCCGGCTAGCTGTGGTGCACTAACCCCCTTCAGGCTGTGTTCACACCGCCAACCCCAGTCCTCTTCCTGGGATCTGACCTCCGAAGCCCGAGCCTCAGCTCCCAGCCCCGCCCGCCCCGGCGGGTGAGCAGACAAGCCTCTCGGGCTGCTGAGGGCTGCTCGGCGCCGAGCCTCTGTGCGGGAGTCTCTCCGCTTTGCCCTCCGCACCCCTGTGGCTGCGCTCTCCTCCGTGGCTCCGAAGCTTCCCCCCTCCGCCACCCGCAGTCTCCGCCCGCGAAGGGGCTTCCTAGTGTGTGGAAACCTTTCCTCCTTCACAGCTCCCTCCCACTGGTGTGGGTACCGTCCCTATTCTTTTGTCTCTGTTTTTTCTTTTTTCTTTTGCCCTACCCAGGTACGTGGGGAGTTTCTTGCTTTTTGGGAGGTCTGAGGTCTTCTGCCAGCATTCAGTAAGTGTTCTGTAGGAGTTGTTCCACATGTAGATGTATTTCTGATGTATTTGTGGGGAGGAAGGTGATCTCCATGTCTTACTCCTCCACTATCTGGAAGGTTCTCCTCCAATTTTTGTTTTTAAACACACATAAAAAGAATGTTTGCTACTTCAGTTGCTTAAAGCATCTATTCCCACCTTTGAATCTACTTTCCATCTTTGAATTTGCTTATTTTGAATCAATTTACTTGGTACTCAGCAATTTTTGCTTAAACAGAAGAGTTTTCAGTTTTGCCTATTTTACCTTTTCCTTTATTTTATTTATTTATTTATTTTTAATTTATGGCTATGTTGGGTCTTCGTTTCTGTGCGAGGGCTTTCTCTAGTTGTGGCAAGCGGGGGCCACTCTTCATCGCGGTGCGCGGGCCTCTCACTATCGCGGCCTCTCTTGTTGCGGAGCACAGGCTCCAGACGCGCAGGCTCAGCAATTGTGGCTCACGGGCCCAGCCGCTCCGCGCCATGTGGGATCCTCCCAGACCAGGGCTCGAACCCGTGTTCCCTGCATTAGCAGGCAGACTCTCAACCACTGCGCCACCAGGGAAGCCCTTTTCCTTTATTTTATATAACTTAGTTTTAAATTCTATTTTGTTATTTAAAATCCCATTCTGAATTATCTCTCATAGACATGGGATAAACAAATTTGTGGAAAAAGCTGTTCAATAGCTTGGATATAAATAGAGCAGAAGTTGGAATGTGTTTTACAGAGCTGTGCAGGTTTAAAGCCCTTCGCTGCATTTCAGTAGAATTCCATGCAAAACTACCCTCAAGCATTTGAACTAATTTGAAATCTAGGAGCAAGAAACTGCATCTATGTTATACCAGGTATATAAGAATGAGATCTGATCTAATCCTCAAAATAGCTTTTTAATATAGTTATTTTGATTTCCATTTCTGACATATTAAATTTTATGCTCTAAGTGGTTAAATAATTGGTCCATGGTCACATAATTTGCAAATATCAGAGCTGGGGTTTTAATATGTATTATTGTATGTGAGTATGTATCTGTGTGTCTCTGTAATAGGACTTCCTTTGAGTGGAATATAAGAACAGAATTACATAAATATTTTTAAAACAATCTAGTTTCTATATCACAAAAGTACATGACCTATTACTTGAAAACTATCAATCATTGGTTCATATTATGGAATAAGAAGGCTGTGATGAGCAACACTTTCCCCAGAAGACATTTCAGTATAATCACTTCTCATATTGTAGTCCAGAAAATAACCAGATGGCCCTAAACTTTTACATAAACGTTTTCTTTAGCCAAAATTCCACTAAGTAAACAAACTAAAGGAACACTCTTATGATAACCAACATATGGAAAAAGCAAATGAATCTGAAATCATTCACCAAATCTAGGTTAGGATGAGTTTCTTTATTGGTAAGATATTCTAGTTCTTTGTATTAGATAGGTCAGATTGTGCTCAGCTGAGACCTAATAGGATGTATCTCTTCAATGACTTTTGTAAGGAACACATGTCTGCTCACTCTCACTGCAGATTTACTAAAGATTCTAATTGAGTAACTCTTAGGTAAGACCCAGGAATCTAAATTTTAACAACCATATCAGTACTACAGATAATCAGGAAATTTGGGGAAGCACTACATTAATATAAGACAAGAAAGGAAAATAAAATAATGTATTAAGTGCTAGGTACTTTCTAAATCATAATAATTTAACCCTCATAAAAATACTGTAAGTTAGGTAACTCCGTTTTGAAAGTGGAGAAACCAAATTTTAGAGTGATTAAATATCTTTCTCATACTAAATAAATAGGAGATCATTTTGCTCATAAAGTGTACACGTTTTTTTACTTCATTATTGTGTGTATCCTGCAGGTTTGGGGACCTAATTTAAGCATCTGTCAATCACCACCGTAACTTCAGAACACAAGGCAATAACGAGAATTTAAGTCACCAAAGTTTCAATCTTAAAGTCACACGGATCTGGGAAAAGTGCTTCACTGGAGATGTCTTCAGGGATGCCAGTCTGAATCAAACCTGAATATACTTTTTCAAATTCATAATCTATCAATGCTATATTTCAGATTCTACAATAAATCTATGGGAAATTTCACTTGCTTGCATGTCTAAGGTTTTAGCATTGTTAAATATTATTAGATATCAGCATTGTGTTTAAACTATTGAAAAAGAAACAAGGCTTTCAGTCCAGCATGTAAGAAGCCTAGAAGTGGCCACTCTCTCTTAGCAACAAGTAAATGCTGAACAAACTAAAAAACCAACAACTCTTCTTAGATCCATAAGAGAAGTAAAGTCATAAACCAAACTGCTGCCCCCAAAACAGGAGAGAACAACAGGCAAATACAAAATAAAAAGAAAGAAAAAAAACCACAACTTACTTGAGCAGAAAACACCATGGGAACCAGCTCCTAGGTAGGGAAACCCGAACTGTGATTGAAGACTTGCTGGAGGCTCAGTGTGAGATTTAAAATCTCCAGGGAGACCCAATCATCACTGACCCCACCCACACTTTCATGAGTTCCACCTGTTCGAGTTCTAACAGGTTCTCAAAGGGATTACTGGAGAAAAATTCCCTCGGGCTTCCGTCCGGGGAGGGAGAGAACCATTTTGATACATCCCAGAGCATTCTGTTTTTCTTAACAAGGCCTGCACTCAGGAGAAACTATTTAACCAAAGCCAAAACTGCTGAAGTTTCATCAGAATCTAATTGACATGGGGGAAGGGAAACATCCAACCCAGCTGATTCTATCCTTCCCTGTGGAGAAAGTGAAGTAAGTTCTAGCGAAATCTAGCCATCCTGTCAATCCTCAAAGTGGTGGGGAGGGACTGAGAAGCACATGTGAAGTTCACATTCTAGAGGCACAGACACACTAAAAGACGGAGACCTAATCATAAGGCTGTAGAACACTTCTCTCCCCACAACTTACTACCACATTACTAAAGACTTAATTACAATAGTTCCTTTTTATCCATTACATCATTCCTGGCTATCTCTCTCTCTCTCACACACACACACACACCACACACACAATTACAAGACATACTGAAAGGCAAAAAACACATTTTGAAGAGACAGAGACATACTGAAAGGCAAAAAGACATTTTGAAGAGACAGAGCAAGCATCAAAACCAGTCTCAGATATGGCAGGGATGTTGAAAACATCAACCCAGGAATTTAAAAAGAACAATGATTAACATACTATGGGATCTAATGGATAAACTAGACAGCATGCAAGAACAGAAAGGTAATGTAAGCAGACAGATGGAAATCTAAGAAAGAACCAAGAAGAAATTCTAGAGATCAAAAACCTTGCAACAAAAATGGAAAATGACTTTAAGAATGCCTATGAAGATGAACTTAGCAGACTGGACCATGACTGAGAACAGAATCTCTGAGCTTGAGAATTCTCAGTAGAAACCTCCAAAACTGAAAAGCAAACAGAAAAAAAGACTAAAAAGGAAACATAACAGAGTATCTAAGAACTGTGGGATACCTACAAAAGGTGTAAACATACATTTAAGGGGAATACCAGAAGGAGGAGAGAAAAGAACAGAAGAAATAGTTGAAACAATAATGACTGAGAATTTCCCTAAATTAATGTCAGACACCAAACTGCAGATCAGAGAACACCTGTCAGGATATCATCAAACCTACACCTAGGCACATCATATTCAAGCTACAGATAATCAAATATAAATTAAAAGATTCTGAAACAAGCCAGAGACAAAAAACCTTACCTAAAGAAGAGCAAGTATAAGAATGACATCCAACAGCCTCTCAGAAACCATGCAACCAAGAAAAGAGTGGAGTGAATTATTTAAAGTGTTAACAGAAAATAAAAACACAATGTAGCATTCTGGTCTCTGCAAAATTGTCTTTGAAAAGTGAAGGAGAAATAAAGACTCTCTCAGCAAAACAAAAATTGAGGAAAGTTGTTATCTATAGAGTTGCCTTGTAAGAAATAATTAAAAAGTTCATTAGAGAGAAGGAAAATAATATAGGTCAGAAACTTTGATCTACATAAAGAAAGAAAAAACACAGGTGAAGGAATAAGTGAAGGTAAAAAAATTATTTTTTCTTATTCTTAATTAATCTAAAGATGTAGTATAAGTGCCTGACACTAAGCTTTTGATTGCCAAGGCATTCATTTCAAAAGACATCTGTCTTGAATAAATACATGGCTAGCTGTATGACACAGCTCCTAGCAAAACAACCAGATAAGAAATTAGGCCTCCACACCCAGGAAGTTTCCTTTCAGAAAACCCTGGGCAACCCTGGGCCACCACTCCAGTCACCCCACCTCCACCCTGCCATGCCCAAATTCCCACCTCTTATGCTACAAATTGGCCAGTAATGAGTGATCCAGTGAAACCCAGACAACCCACCCTCAGATCCTAATAAAAGTAGAGCCTAAATCCATGTTATCTCTCTCCCCCCTTCCCCCCACCACTCTTTTCCTCACAACCTCATTCTGTGACCCTTGGGCATGCCATGTACACTCTAAGACCTTTGAGTAATCAATCTTTTTCCACAAAGTTCTCCGATGGTTTTTGCTGAAATGTGTCCTGTGACATAATATGCATCATAATAGAAAACAGAAGGGGTGGCCCAGCCATAGCATTGGCCCCAGTGGGGGAAATGTGTGTGGGGTTCCCTCTGAGTAATATGCGCCCAGGCAAATGCCTCAGGCATTCCTAGCTGAGAGCATCGCCATCAACAGGCTGGGACTGACACAACAGATAAGAGTTTGTTAATATAATAATAGCAACATTGTATTTGATATGTATGCTTTTGTATGTTCATGTATAGGAGAAATGTATGACAGCAATGAGACAAGGAACAAGAGGGAGGGATTAGGATTATTTTATTATGATACACTACCTGTGAAGCAGTATAGTGTTATTTAAAAGTAGAATTGGATTAGTTGTAAATGTGTATGGCAAACTCTAGGGCAATCACTAAAAAAAAGAAGTAAAGAAAGAAATTTTTTAAAGTATGAGAAAGAAATATAACTATAACCGATAGGCTAAGAAAAGAGAAAAATGGAATAATAGAAAATGCTCAATTAAAGCCACAAAAGGCAGAGAAAGAGTGGAAGACAAAATAGGAGCAAACAACAAGGGCAAAAAATAGAAAACTGTAACAGTAGATATTAATCCAACTATATAGTCATTTTGAATGTCAATGGTCTAAATGCACCAATTAGAAGATAGATGTTGTCAGAGTGAATCAAACAACAGACACAACTATATGTTGTCTACAAGGGTCCTACTTAAAGTATAAAGACAAACATAGATTATAAGTGGATAAAGGAAAATATAACATGCTAACAGTAATCCAAAGAAATGGGAGTAGATGTATTGATTTCAAACAAAGCAGAACTCAATGTAAAGAAAGGTATCAGGGGCATTACGTAAAAAGGGGCATACATAATGATAAAGGGGAAAATTCTCCAAGAAGACAGAATGATCCTTAGTATATATGCACCTAACAAAAGAGCATCAGCACACTGACAAATTTACAAAAAGGGACTGTCAAAAACATATAGTATGTACATAACATAGAATGAATTAAAATGTTATGAACACTTTATAAAACTAAAAGTTGCATTTTAATCATTACATCTTATTTAAAATATTTTGAATATATCTCCCCAAATGAATGTATAATACTTGGCAAAATAAAGCTACATCATGCATGCATTCTAAGTATTTGTGTGCTTTACAAGGGTTAAACATTTATTTTGAGAGTACTATAGAGCTGTAGTGCTTCAGTATACACATATGTACAACATATCAGTTAACTTATACAAAATCATACACATATAACATCATAAGTTACAAAAAAGCAAATGTGAAATTTATAGGCTCTCATGATATTTATTTTTCTATTAAATAGCACAGGTTTTCATATCCTCAGGTTACTAAATCCTCAAAACATACTTTGAGGTGCACCATAAATTTATTAATGAAGTAATGGGTTCAAAAGTATTGATTTTCTCAAGGTCACACAGTTATTAATCTGCTTCTGGATTTGAACAAAAGTTTATTGATTCCAATTCGAGACATTTAAAATTTTATATCACACTTCCTTATGCACACTTAAAAATACTCTGGCAGCTATAGATCTAAATTAATATCAATACATTGAATATAACTGCCGTGTGTACTAGGAGATAGACTGAAATGAAGAGTTGACAGGTTTGTAAAAGTAAACTTAAAAATTAACTTTAGAACATATGAGTTTCAAAGGCTCTTCTACCTTAGGGATGCTTGGGTATAATTTCATAGGAAGAACACAACTCTAGCAATTATTAGTTACTGTAATCTCCTGGTGCGAATGTAAGTAATTATCAATACATTCCATCAAGACCATAAGGGAAAGACTGTAAAACATGAATCTTTAAAAGTCATTTAAATTGCTTTAAGAGATGAAACTATGCAGAAACAATTGTATGCAAAGAGAAGTTTTGCATCTCACAGTACTAAAATTTTAGAAGGAATGTTTTAAAATTAAATCTAAAACTCCTGTTTCCTTAATAAATATTTATTGAATATATGTGATATGTCAACTGTGCTTAGTTCTGGGGATGTCTAATCTCTGTTCCCATGAGGTGGAGTAGGAGGACTGAAATAGATTCCTTAAATAGATCACTTGCAATACAACGAAATAAGTGCAATGAGAGATGTGGAAAGGGTATTATAAAAACATAGAGGGTAAGGGGATAAGGGGAAAGATTCAAAGAGTCACTTATAGTTTTCTCAGTCTAAAATCAATTTAAATAGGTAAAAAGGAGTTCAGCAGGTGAAAAGGTGATGCAAAGGCATTTCAAACAGAGATCATGCATCCAAAAAGGCCAAGCATGGGATGATGTAAATGCATAGAACATCATAAATATAAAACATGAGTGACAACAATGAAGCTAGAGCATCAGACAGACATGGAGACTTATTATAATAAAAATGTATGGCATTTTTTTTCTAGAGCCTAATTAAATTGTAAAAAGATGAATGGCATATTTAGATTCATATTTTAAGTGGGCCTCTGTGATTTTAATTTTGATACCACTTAAAACAATATTAAAATATTAAGTATCTCATCATACATTTTTAGTTGACATTTTTCTTAAGTTAACTTGAAATTCATATGCCGTCTTAAGAAATATACAAACAAATGTTGTGTACCCTTTACCCAGTTTCCCATATTGATAATACTTTGAAAAATTAGTACAATATCGTGATAGGATACTGACATTGATATGATCCACTAATCTTATTTACACTTCCCTAGTTTCACTTCTACTTATTTGCCTGTGTTTGTGTGTGTACACATGCGCATGTTTAGTTCCATACAATTTTGTCACCTGTGTACGTTCCTGAATCAACCACCACAGCCAAGATACTAAACAGTTCCTTGGTCACAAGGATCCCTGTGTTGCCTTTCTGTAACCATACGCTCTTGCCCTTCCTTTACCCTCCCTAAATCTAGGCAACCAATAATACATTCTCCATTTCTAAAGTTTATTTCAAAAGTTACATACATAGAATCATACATTATATAACTTTTGAGATTGGCTTTCACACAACATAATTCTCTGGAGATTCATCCAAGTCGGCGTGTATATTAATAGTCCATTCTCAATTATTGCAGAGTAATATTCCATGGTATGTATTTACTACAGTTGTTTTGCTCTTTAACTCTTGAAGGATTTCTGGGCTGTTTCCAGTTTGGGCTATTAAAAATAAGATTGACTATTATGAATATTCATGTAGAGGTTTTGTGTGAACACAAGTTTTCATCTCTCTGGAATAAACAACCAGTAGTGCAATTGCTGGGTTGAATTGTAATTACAGCTCTAGTTTTATAGAAAACTGCCAAAGTATTTTCTAGGGTGCCTGTGTCATTTTACATTCTCACCAGCAGTGTAAGAGTTAACACAGTTTCTTTACTCCTTTCCACTATTCAACATTTTCACTCTTCTTTATTTTAGTCATTCTGACAGCTATGTAGTGATATCTCATTATGATTTTAATTTGTATTTCCTTAATGTCTAATGATTTTGAATGTTTTTTCATGCATTTATATGCCATCTGCATATCCTCATCAGTGAAATGTCCAGTCATGCCACTTGCCCATTTTCTAATTGGATTTTTTAAAATATTCCATATGTTTATAGAGATTTTCCTGTTGTCTTTCTATTTTAACTTGATTATTTTATGAACAGAAAAGACACTCTCTATACTTTCAATTCTTTAAATTTATGATATAAGCTATAGGCTATTTTGGTGAATATTTCATTTTGGAAAAATGTTTATTTTGCTGTTATTGGTTGCTATTCAATATGTAACAAGTAGATCTTGCTAGTTGACTGTGCTGTTCCACGTATCTTTGCTTTCTTCATTGACTTACTGAACAACTGTTCAGTAGCATGTTGTTCAGTCTCCATGTATATGTGATTTTTCCAGGTTTCTTCTTGTATTCGATTTCTACTTTCATATCATTGTGATTGAAGAAGATGCTTGATATGATTCCAATCTTAAATTTGTTGAGGCTTGTTTTGTGTCTTAACATATGGTTTATCCTTGATAAAGTTCCATGCGCACTTAAGAAAAATGTGTATTTTGCTTTATTTGGATGAAATATTCTACACAAATCTATCAAATCCATCTGGTCTAATGTTTCATTTAAGGCTACTCTTGTTGACTTTCAGTCTGGATGATCTATCCATTAATGAAGGTGGTGTATTAAAGTCCCCTACTATTATTTTGTTGCTGTCAATTTCTCCATTCAGGTCTGGTAATAATTGTTTTATATATTTTGGTGCTCCTATGGTAGGTGCATATATATTAATAACTGTTATGTCTTTTTCTGCTATGTCTTCTTGATGAATTGTCCCCTTTATCATTATATACTGTCCATCTTTGTCTCTTGTTACTTCTTTTAGCTGGAAGTCTATTTTGTCTGATATGAGTATGGTTATACCCACTTTCTTTTGGCTGCCACCTGCTAGGAGTATCATCTTCCATCCCTTCACTTTGAGCCTATTTTTGTCTTTATAGCTGAGTTGAGTCTCCCGAAGGCAGCATGTAATTTGGTTTTGTTTTTTAATCAATCCAGCTACTCTGTCTTTTGATTGGTGAACTCAATCCATTTATATTTAGGGTGATTATTAATAGATGAGGACTTAGTACGGCCATTTCATCTTTTGTTTTCTGGTTGTTCTATATCTCCATTGTTTCTTTTTCCTTGTGTTTCTGTCTGCCATTTTACTTTGGTGGTTTTCTATCACGTTTTTCTGTTTCCTCTTTTTTTTACGTTTTGTGTCTCTGCTCTAGATTTATGACCTGTGGTTACCACAATGTTTGTATAAAACAACTCATAGATAAAATAGTCCTTTTTCTGCTGACAGCATCTTATCTTGATTTACCTGTACAGGTTCCATCCTTTTCCTCTTCCCATTTTGTGTTTTTGTTGTCTCAAATTATCCCTTTTATATTTGGAATTTGTTACCAAATTGAAGTAGCTATAGTGATTTTTTTCCTTTTTTTCCCTTTAAACTTTATGCTATAATAATGTGTTTAAAAACCTATTCTGATTAAAGGTTGTAATTTTCTGATTCTGTCATTTATCTTCTTACTCAAAGTTTTGTGTACTTTTTCCTTTTTCTGGTAGAAGAACACATTTCAACATTTCTTATAAAGGTCTAGTGTTGATGAACTCCCTCAGCTTTTGTTTGTCTGGAAAAGTATTGCTCATTCATATCTAAATGATAACTCCTCTGGACAGGGTAATCTTGGGTGACAGTTTTATCATTCAGTATTTTGAGAATGTCATTCCACTCTCTCCCGATCTGCAGAGTTTCCGCCAAGAAATCTGTGGATTGCCTAATGGGGGTTCCTTTGTAGGTTACCATTCTTTTTCCCATGGTTGCCTTTAAATTTCTTTCTTTGCTATTGACTTTGGACAATTTTAATATAATGTGCCTTCAAGAAGGTCTTTTTGCATCGAGGTAATTATGTGTTCTCTTAGTTTCATGGATTTATATATCCAGTTCCTTCCCCAGTTTTGGGAAGTTTTCAACTATTATTTCTTTAAATAAACTCTCTGCTTATCTTCTTCTTCTCTTCTCATTCTGGGATACCCTTCACCTTAATGTTGCCCTTCCTAAAAGAGTTAGATACTTCTGACACAATTTCCTCAATATTTTTTTAATTTCTCTTTCCTCTTCTACTTGTATCATTTCTAAATTTCCATCACTGATCTTACGAATTCCCTCTTCCATATACTCTGCTCTCTATCCAATGCTTTTTTTCCCTAATTAATTATTTATTTTTGGCTGCATTGGGTCTTCATTGCTGCACAGGGGTTCTCTCCTTGCGGCGAGCAGGGGTACTCTTCGTTGTGGTGCATGTGCTTCTCATTGCTGTGGCTTCTCTTGTTGCGGAGCACGGACTCTAGGTGTGCAGGCTCAGTAGTTGTGGCCTGCAGGCTTCAGTAGTTGTAGCTCGCGGGCTCCAGATCACAGGCTCAGTAGTTGTGGCGCACGGGCTTAGCTGCTCCGCGTCATGTGGGATCTTCCCGGACCAGGGCTCGAACCCGTGTCCCCTGCATTGGCAGGCAGATTTTTAACCACTGTGCCACCCGGGAAGTCCCTCCAATGCTTTTTAATGCATTCTTCATCTCATTTATTGTGCTCTTCAGCTCCAGAATTTATTTAGTTCTTTTTTAGAGTTTCAGTCTCTTTGGTAAAGTATTTATTCTGTTCATTAATTTCATTCCTGAGCTCATTCAACTGCCCAAGTGTTCTTGTAGATCACTAAGTTCCTTCATGACAGCTATTTTGAGTTCTCAATATTCCATGATACAATATTCCATGACGTTAAGTTTGGTTTCTGGAGAATTGTTGTTTTCTTTTTGTGGTACAATGTTACTGTGATTCTTCATGAGTTCACGAGTTGTTCCTCTCCTGACATATCTGATGCAACAATGCCTTTCTACCTGATCCTAATGATTCAATAAGTTAGAAATTAGAGGCTTTTCTTGTTTTCCAGTAGGTGGCGCTATAGCAGAAGGTTTGCTTTCTCTTTTCTGAGCTGCCTCTGGTGATATATGAGAGTCAGCACCCTCCACCACCTCTGTTGGAGGGGTTGTGCCATGGCCGCATTATTGCTTCTTGTGCCTTCAGAGTTGTTAGTGCCTTTCTGCTGCCAGTGTCACTGGCATCGCTGCCTAGGGCACTGGAATGGTGGGCTCTCTCACTGTGTCTGGGATCCCTTGACTCACAGCCTCCACCTCCACAGGGGGGTGTGGGAGCTGGAATTACCTGGGTCCTTCTGCCCTGTCTGGCATTTGTAAGGTTCACAGGCTCTGCTAGTGTGGGTGGAGGGGGCAGGGGACCAGAGTCATGGGCACCTCAATGGCTGGAGAGACGGAGTCCCAGGACCCACCACCATTGTTGCCCAGTTACCTGAAGCCGTGGGCACCACTGCGGCCAGGAGGCTGGAGTCATGTTCTCTGGGGCTGCAGGCTCTGCTGCTCTGGGCAGAGGGCTGGGATGGCAGGCACCACCTCTTCCATTCTCCATGGTTCCACCTCCTCTACATTTTCCAGTCACCCGCCTTTAGGTGTACAAATGTATGGAATTCTCTGGTGTCCTGGTGCATTGGGCAGAGGCACCTTTGTTGAGTTGTGGATGTTTTATTCATTGTAGATTGAAGGGGAGAGCCAAAGGGAGTTTATCATCTGCCATTCTGTTGACTTCGCTCCTGTGTCAATTCTTATGTATGATGTTGTCTTATAACTCAAATCCAATACATGAATACCTTTAAACAAATTAGCATTATCTCACAAAAATTATTATACTTTCGTTCCTTCATTACTTAAGCTTTCATATTTCAAATTGTGAAAATTACAACATGCCCATATATCTCTAACTGCTACAATTGAAAAGGTTTTTCCTTTAGCTACCTAACATTCAATGGAGAAAAAAGCTTCCTGATGTATTCTCAGTGGTGATAATAACCTTTGAAAGTACTTTCTGATGGTACTAAACAACCACCAAAATTTTTGAATAATTACCTAAATATATTTTGCACATTTTATAAAAAAAGAATATTGTTCCTTTGCAATTTCTTAGTAAACAAAAAATTGTGTATCACAATACATTAAAACTTGAGTGCTTGTATACTGAATATTACCTTGAAGTAATAACAATGGCAGGTAATTTATAGCTTATTGAATATTTTCCTTCTTGCATTTAATTATTAAAGATACTATGTCTATTCATTTCATTATCCAATAGACAGTTACTTGGACATTAGAAAGTACAGGTTCAAAATCATTACTTAATATCTGCAACAATGAAGATCACAAAGAAGTACCCAATATCAAATTAATCAATTTTAGTCATTGAAAGTAAGTAATTTAGAAAATAAGTCTATCCATCTGAACATTTTGGAAATACACTGGTGAGAATCAACAAAATTAAAACTAATGTCCAATTCAAAACTTAACATCAGAATTGAAGAGAACAGTATACAAGACCAAAATTTAATGATATAATTTATTCGTAGCTTCAAGTCTCTCCCTTTAATTTTTCTTTAGGACTTGTCTCAGTTAGATGGCAACTCACTTTCCTCTGATGTGCTCTTTAATCTCCATCAGTGCAAAAGCTTACTACCTTCTCATGATTTACACACTTAGCCTTTTGGAAGATGAAAATCATTGAAGTGATTTGTTGGTTTCTTGACTGATTTTGTAATCAATGCCAAACTACTTCATAGTTGCTGTTCCTAGGTCAGAATATCCACACTTCCCATTAAGCTCTTGAATCAAAAGTAGTAATGTGATAGTAGAAAGAGACATATCCCAAAGAAGAAATAAATCAAAACAGAAATCTCCCCAAAGATAAGGATATTCACTTACAGTGAATAATCAAAGCAAATTACAAAAAACAGGAAGCACAATAGTTAATCCTATAAAACTGTGTAAATATATTTGTATGGTGCATTACTAAGTCTGTTCATAAAAATATAGCACAAGTCAATCTTGAGTAAATACAGAAATACTCTGACAGAAGCGGTGAATCAATAAAGAAAAAGGCAGTTAACAACAGAATAATTATGAATGGGTTTCATGCTTCAAAAGACAGCATACAGAACCTATTCAATTTGATCACTGCTATAAAATTCCCATTTCCATCAACTGAATGTGTTTTTGTGGAACCACTGAAATTTAATCATTTGTGCATACTACTACTTAGAATGACCATTTTTATGAGTAGTAACATGGCTTTTCATGTCATTTGCATTCATATAATTTTGTATATAATTACTTATTTTGATCAAAGATTTCCAACTGTTAACTGTGTTAAAATACCAAAATTCATGCGTAGTCATCACCTCCATTAAATTAGACCTCTTGGATTATTCTGAGTGTTCTTTGGAGGACATCATTCCTAATCTCTCATATAATCAATTGAAATTACACTTTGGGTTCATATATTGGTCAGAAAGGATAAATCACTGTAGCATGGATTGGTCAGGACCCACAGGAATCCTGTCCCTTGAAGAGCCATAATGTTACATACTTCCAGGCAGTTGTGACTTTTGAGTAGCAACTGAGCATCTGTACGTGTCACCGACAATACTAGGGGTTACTGGTTACATGATACTGCTTGACAAGGTTCCTGTAGCTATACTCTTACATATTTTGAATATGTGTGTGTGTGTATGTGTGTGTGTGTGTGTGTGTGTGTGTGTGTGTGTGTGTGTTTCCCAAGGGCAAACCACTTGGATGTGATTTTATAGGAATTCAGTGAATAAACCTTATAGTAATCAAATTTCAAAACAGGTGGGTTTAGCAAGGTCATATATATAACTTTACTGTAGAAATGTTTAGAGTCAATATATGAAATAAGCTTAAATCTCCATCAGTCAGGGTTCTCCAGAGAAACAGAACCGATAAGATGTGTGTTTTATACATATACATATACACATGCATATACACATGCATATACATAGGCATATACATATACATATGCATAGGCATGTACATTTATCTATCAAGACAGAGAAAGAGAGAAAGATTGATTTTATTCATTATAAGGAATAGGCTCACAGGATTACGAAGACTGGTAAATTTAAGTCTGAAGTGTGGTCCAGCAGACTTGAGACCTAGGAGAGCCAATGGTGTAGACGAAGTCTGAAGGTGTCAGCTGAAGAATTCACTTAACTCAGGGAAGGGTCATTCTATTTGATCTATTCAGGCTTTCAGCTGATTGCATGAGGCCTGCTCACATTCTGAAGTACAATCTGCTTTACTCTACCAATTAAAATGATATGTGGGGGCTTCCCTGGTGGCGCAGTGGTTGAGAATCTGCCTGCCAATGCAGGGGACACGGGTTCGAGCCCTCGTCTGGGAAGATCCCACATGCCGCGGAGCAACTGGGCCCGTGAGCCACAACTACTGAGCCTGCGCGTCTGGAGCCTGTGCTCCGCAACAAGAGAGGCCGCGATAGTGAGAGGCCCGTGCACCGCGATGAAGAGTGGCCCCCGCTTGCCACAACTAGAGAAAGCCCTCGCACAGAAACGAAGACGCAACGCAGCCATAAATAAATAAAATAAAATAAAATAAAATAAAATAAAATAAAATAAAATAAAATAAAATGTTGTGTGACATAATCATTGACTAAGGGGAACAAAAATGCCAAAAGTGGCATTTTTTTTCTGCCCTTAGATTACTTGATAGAATATTTAACTTTGATGATCCTTCATTCTTTTTTTTTCAGTTTGTTTCTTTTGTCGTGATCTAACAGCCATGTCCAAGTTGTCTTCTAAAACCAGATGCAACTCTCAAAGCCAGTTGTAATTAATTCTTCCTTTAAAAGATTAGCTAATGTGCTCTTTCCTTTTTATTTCTATTGCCACTGCTCCAGAAAAGGATACTCATCATCTTCCCACAGACTAATTCAATACCTTTCTGTTATACTTGTTTTCCGTCCTGCCTTCCACATACCCAATATTTACCACTGCTGCTGCCAGACTAACACTTCAAAAGCACAGTTCTTTTCATACCAGCCCCTTTGTCAAATCATTCACTAGCTTATTTATAGAATTTGTAGTACTTCACTGTATGGCCTAATTTACTTTCCCTTATGCATAATAATATTCATCTGTTGTTGTCTGCTTCCCGCCCCAGAATATTTCAGGTACCCACGTGAGTTTGCATCAGTTCTTCTAAAAGTGAAGGGCATATCCCTTTTTCTGTAGGTGAACTTCTTAAAGATCTTGTTTAAGTATTACCTCCCCTATGATGCCTTTCTTCATTCTCCCTGGACACCCATGATGCATATCAATCATTATTTCTGCTCATTCCCACTAGAATCTTTACAGTTCCTAATTTCCCTGCTTCCGGTGATATTCTCTAAATTGTTGTATGCCTGGAGGATTCTCCTTGGTCTACATGTCTTAACTCAGATTTTATCTCCTCACAGATGTTTTCCTTGACTTAACTCAGTATAATCTTCATAATACTTTTCAGTGTCTAAATTTATCTCTTTGTTGTATTTATTTACCTTTTTTTTTAACTATCTCATGTACTCGATGTAAACTCTTATGGAGACAGGAATCTTATTAAGACAATTATTTCAGAGCAGTTTTAGGTTCACAGCAAAAATGAGGGGAAGGTACATATATCTCCTGCTCTCACACATGCATAGTCTTCTCCGTCAACATCCTCCACTAGAGTTGTACATTTGTTACATCTGATGAACCTACACTGACAAATCATAGTCACTCAAAGTCCATAGTTTACATTACAGTCAATCTTGATATTTTACATTCTATGGGTTTGGACAAATGCATAGTGACACATATCCATCATGATGCTAACATATACAGTATTTTCAATGCCCTATAAATCCTCTGTGCTCCAGCTATTTATCCTTTTCTTCCCACAAACCGTGGCATCCACGGTTCTTTTAACTGACTCTATAGTTTTGCCTTTTCCAGAATGTCACGCAGTTGGAATCATACAGTATGTAGCCTTTTCAGATTGGCTTCTTTCACTTAGTAATATGAATTTAAGTTTCTTTCATGTGTTTTCATGGTTTGATAGCTCATTTCTTTTTAGCGCTGCATAGTATTTCATTGTTTGTATTTATCACGTTTATTTCTCTAATCATCTACTGAAGGACATCTTGGTTGCTTCCAAATTTTGGCAATTATGAATAAAGCTGCTATAAACATACATATGCAGGTTTTACATATGGATATAAGTTTTCGACTTTTTTGGGAAAATACCAAGGAGCACAGTTATTGGACTGTATACTAAAAGTATGTTTCATTTTGTAAGAAACCTCCAAACTGTCTTCCAAAGTAGCTGTATCATTTTGCATTCCCATCAGTGATGAATGAGAGTTCCTGTTGCTCCATGTCTTCATCAGCATTTCACGTTGTCAATGTTTTGAAGTTTTGCCATTCTAGTAAGTATGTAGTGGTATCTCATTGTTTTAATTTACATCTCCCTGATGACATACAGATGTGCAGCATCTTTTCATATGCTTATTTATATGTGTATATCTTAATTGGTGAGGTGTCTGTTCAGTCCATTTCTAAGTGGGTTGTTTGTTTTTTTTATTGTTGAGTTTTAAGAGTTTTTTGTATATTTTGGATAATAGTCCTGTGTCAGATGTGTCTTTTGCGTCGGTTTTTTTTTTTTTTTTTCCTGTTCTGGTTTTTACGCTGGAATTTAAGTGTTTTTCTCATGGAAGGTGCTCAATAAGTATTGGCTATGAATTTTTTATCACAGTTTTTAAATACTTTTCTGTCACCTTAATAGGATTTTTTGAAAGATAAGACATATAACTTATTTTTGTGCCCTATCTCATCACATAATTTGGAATATGTTAACTGTTAAATTATGTTTGTTAAATGGGTCACAATCTTTTAAAATATTTTTAAATTGAAGTATAGTTTATGTGCAATATTACATAAGTTACAGGTGGATAACATAGTGATTCACAATGTTTAAAAGTTCTACTCCATTCATAGTTATTATCAAATATTGGCTATATTCCTTATGTTGTACAATATATCCTCATAGCTTATTTACTTTATACACAATGGTTTGTACCTCTTAATCCCTTACCCCTATCTTGGATCATAATCTTAACCAAATATTAGTGCAAGTATTTGAGAAACAGTGGAACATGGTGGGAAAATATAACTCAAATGTTTGAGTACTTCTGAAATGATAAGAACTCTGGTGAGGAGATTTTATACTGTACATATTACAGATAAGGAAACAACAGTAAGAGATTTTATCAAATTATCTAGTTTATGAGAATGGGGCCTATATTCTTATCTCAGCATACCTGAATGCAATATTTTGCATCTTATGCTCTTCTATTTGGATTCAGGCAGGAAAAAAAACTCAAAAAACAACACTGGCTTTCACTTGAGTTTCAATTTCCTCATTGCACAACAGAAGACACAATAATAACTACTTTATATATTTTAAATCATGCAGATAAAATGAGATAATGTATCTCTAATGCTTAGCTCACTCAATATGTAATACTGTGAGGTTACATTTGGCCGTTTATACCTTAGAGTTAATGATAGGCAGTGGCCTCACTGTTGAAGAGGAGGAAATACAGTATGCAAACCATGGTTGTCTGTCTCTTGTCTGAAGGAAGCCCTTACTGTACCCAACCTTTTCTGTTTAGGGCTAAGGGATTTCCACATCATCGGCTAGGTATATATCATGGGTCCTAAGAAATGGAATCACAAAATTAAGTAAATTTCATTTCAAACTATTATCTGTGTCGTTTTCTTCAGGTTACATATCAATCAAACCAAATGGTACAAAAATCACATATGGAAACAAGAAGATTATGTAGAAATAATCATAGTATATAATTATAATCATAGAATAAAGCAATACTCCCCATCTTTTTTAGTTGTCTTAAATAAGGTCCATTCGTATTTTAAACTCTTTTAGGGGCATTTTAAGTATAACTAGTTGAGTTATCTATCACCAAAGTTTTTAAAAAAGACAAACAAGATATAAATTAATCCTGGTCTATGTAATTCCAGAATTCACATTTATCATTAAAAGCCAAACAAACCTGACATACTTTGTAGTGAGCAACAGTTACTGTAGAGTTGTAAAGGGTACTTTTTCCACTCTAATTTTATATGTCTTATATTTATAAAGAAACACATTATTTTGGAACATATAAATTTAACTATGAGAGAGGAATTTCTTGATAGAGGAAATTTCTTGATATGTATCTACAAGTGGTTCTCAATAATTCAAAGAGTGGTTTTTAGTGATAAGATCTTGGAACCCCTGCCATCTTTTAATCAAGTTCTATTTGAAATTCTGAAATATTAATACTACTTCATTTAAGTCAAATCAACTTCTACTACCAGAATAATTTCAATAGAATTTAATGGAAAATCTTGAATAGTTATGAGCCATCTCCTGTTAATGAACACATCAAAACTTCAGTGGATAATTAGAAGTATGAAAGAAATATGTATATTCAAGTAGAATAGCAACTCTCAAAAACAAGTCTAAGTTTTAGTTCAATACATAGTGGACTTACACTCTATGATAAATGTTTAAATTCAAGCCTTAATAAAAACTACTGGATGTTTTACTTTTATAATGCATGTCTTTCTAGTTTAGAATTCATACTTTCAATAAATTGAAAAATAAAAACCAAAAATTTCAACAGGTCCACTTCCAGTTAGTGTTTTCCTTCAAACCGAAAGTGACATATAGAGCAACATTTAAAGTAAAACTCCCCTCATTGAGTAACACTAAATGGTACCATGCCCTTCTTTCTTGGAGATACAGACCCTTAAAATAATTGAGTTTTACCAAAGATGTCCAAAAGTTTTTCTAAATATACTAGAGTGGGACCATTCTGACACAATAACATATGCCACAAACTGCCAAAGGCTGTAAAATGTGCCACCAGTATAAATTGTTTTAAAAACAGAGTTGGGCAAGTATTTGGAGAAAAGAAATACTGAAGGGCAGATCTGCTAAATCAAAAGGAAGCGATGGGCAATAAATGCCAAGCTACTGAATTCTTGCAAGATTTACTGCAAATTCTTCCTGTGCAGTAGCCTCATTATTTTTCTTGTAAGGAAAATGAAGTTATTACAAGGTATCATGCCAAATCTCATGAAATGTCATGACAAAGCACTAAAAAATGGTCACTTTCTGCATGAAGCTCCTGAAGATGATTCTGTAGTATTAAAACTCCCCAGTGAACTACAGCTATTTTTAGGGGGAAAAAAAAACTTTGTTCATTTTATTTAATTTCTTAATACAGGACATTTTTTATTATTTTGTGTTTTTACATTTAACATTTATTTGGAAGACTTCCAGTAATGTTACTGTTCATGGAAACTAACCTGTTATTTTTTGATAAGGAAGAAGTCATTGACTCTTTCCCAGATAGGGCATGTATTTAGCTTTGTTTTTCCAGTAAACAAGATGCATTTCAGTTTTAGTCACTTTCCCTGACCCATGTATTACTAAATACATTTATTTATACAACTGAGATTTATTTAAGGAACTTAAACTAACAGGCATATGCAGAGATGTGACCCATGCTGATGGTGTTATAAATACTACAGTAGTTACCTACAAATATTGGGTCAAACTCAGTGGATCAGAAACTGAGTTCTCTAAGCCAGACACAATTCCCCACCAACACACTGTCATTCTTTCTGTAAACCTCTTTCATTGAATCACTCCAGAATCCTTTCCTCAAACTGTAAACGTTGGAATCAACCTTGGGTGCGCTTCTTCCCTTATACCTACTATGATGGACGCAGAGATGTTCCACCTCCCAAATCTCCCTGCAAAGACCCTCTTGTTTCCCAGGTACTAAAAAAGGCTGTCACCAGACAGTCTTTGGCAGTTGGCCCCTTCAGGGGTCGCCTCGGCTTCAGTGAGCTGCCTCAGCCAAAGTCATGCTGTTGGGAGTGTGGCCTACATCCAATGATTAACTTTATAGGCAGTATAGAAACCCACTAATTTTAGCCCAAAGCAGGACATCTCTGACCAGGAATTTCAGCCTCAGGATCCCCGTTAGGTCTGCTGAGACTGTTTGGACTATATCACAGCTGGATTTCTCTCTCTGCCCATCCCTTACTTCTTCTTTCCCCTTTCTAAAGGTATTGATAACATCATCATCCCTTATAAACACCCTGAACACTAAACTGTCTCAAAGTCTGCTCAGAGAAACCTATATGCTATCCTTGCATACATCACCCCTTAAATATTTTCAGTTGTACCTCTAATTATATAAAAAATGCATCAGTTTTATCATCTTCATTGATTCTGCCTCATTATAGTCTATCATTTCTACACGAGGTCAAAGAGAGACCTCCTAACTGAGGTCATCTTTTCTAGTCCTGTAGCTTCAAGTACATACCCCACCCAACCGGAAAGAGCTTTAGTGCAAAATAGATTGTCTCTTTCTTTATTCCCTTTGTGATCACCCAACAACTACAGAATAAGGTTTATCTCCTTTACACTGCATGCCAAGTCTTCTATTTTTAAGTCCTGGTGTACTTTTTCAATCGCAACACATTTTATTCAATCTTGTATACCCTGGACTTCAGCCTTGCTCACTGTTTCTTCTTCGCTAAATGTCTGCTTCCCCTCACCCTTGTATGTTTGCATTGATTTCTCTTCCTGAAACATTATTCTTTGTCTTGTAAATTTTTCTTCCCAGATTCAGCTAAAACCACACTTTCTCTCTGATGCCTTTTTGAATTAAATCCTCTCCAACTTCCAAATCTGAGTTGAGTGCTCCCACTCTCTGCTGACACAACTCTCTGTGCATATGTCAAAAGACATTGTTGGAATTCCCTGGTGGCGCAGTGGTTAAGAATCCGCCTGCCAATGCAGGGGACATGGGTTCGAGCCCTGTTCCGGGAAGATCTCACACGCTGCGGGGCAACTAAGCCCGTGTGCCACAACTACTGAGACTGCGCTCTAGAGCTCACGAGCCACAGCTACTGAAGCCCGCATGCCTAGAGCCCGTACTCCGCAACAAGAGAAGCCACCACAATGAGAAGCCCGGGCACCGCAACGAAGAGTAGCTCCCGCTTGCCGCAACTAGAGAAAGCCTGTGCACAGCAACAAAGACCCAACAGCAGCCAAAAATAAAATAAATAAATTTATATAATTTAAAAAAAAATTGTCATGTTGTATAATTTTACCTTATCAATCCATTGCTTTTATTAGAATTTAGTTTCCTGATGGTTGTGAATGCCTTTACATCTCTATCAAAGGCCCTGGCACATAGGTGTTCTATAACTTACATAGGCTCTGAATAACTAATGAACACATTAAATAAGTACTTTAAAATTCTTTTCTCAGTTGAAAATAATTATGGTTAGTAGAGAAACAAACAATATTGATATAGATGGGCTTGGATTTGTCTGATAAATTTTACATTCATCTGACAAACTTTACTTCTGAGGAGCCCTATAAGTGGATAATTTTCTATATAGGATTTTTATCTTTCAAGTATTGATTAAAAGAGCTTTGATGAAGATAACATTTAGTCTAATATGATTTAAAATTACTGCTTAAGTCCTTTTATAAACATTTGGCATTAATAGTAAAGAAAATAAATTTTGTAAGCAAAGGTTTCCTCTCCTAAAATATGAACTAATTTAACAAAGAGGCTATAAAATGACATATACTGTGTGCTCGACATGTGTGGGTTGGTTGCATATTTACATTTATCTTACATGTATACAATTTAAAGAGATAAATCACACTTATTTTCATATTTTATATATATGTATACAGATATAGATTTTAATGCTCTACAGTTTTAAGTTCTGAAGGACAAATAAAGGCCAAACTACAATTTCTCTGGTTTATCTTATTTTTTCAAGTTCTCTTTTTTATCAATCTTATCTTTAAATTAACGTGTAGGGTCTAAATCAATATCCTTCCAGGGCTTTTGTTACCTTATCTTGATATGGTGTTTCTGAACTAATGATAAAAATGCAGCTTATGTTTAGGTTTAGCTCTTCAATTTGAATCTACTGAAGGGCAAACGTATTTCTTTGAACTATCACAACCTTTTAGATTAAAAATAATTATTTTCTGTTTTAATAAAACAGCAATATTGTTGTTCTTTTTCTTCTCCTTCTCCTTCTTCTTTAGAAACTTTTAGCTAATTCTTTCCAGTGTTATTACTCTTCTTTGTAGATTCTCCCTGCAGGAAATTTAAATATTCAAAAATAATTTTCCAAAAATTATTGAGGAATCTACAAATGTCATTCAGCATGACTTTCTGTGATTAGTTGCATCAGACTCACTGAGAGTATGTCTGTGGGATTCCTTTTATTCATTCAAAGTCACACATTCTTTATAAAAGAATATATAATTTTCTTTAAAGAATATAATTCTGCCTTCAGAAAAATACTTATTATTATAATAATAATAATTATAACAAGATTTTCTTCACTGAAAGAATAGATATTTTAGATTTCAGAGAAATTGTGTTCCATTTAACTATTTTTTAGACTAAATATTCTTCTCTTTTTACCAGTTTTTCGTACATTATTTAATCTAGATCCTACCTTCTCTGGGTCACACTAACCATTCACGTGCATTTTTACCTAGATGAATACTAAAAGACGGTATGCAGAACTGAACACTAATGTTCCAGTAGGCTGATAGTGCAGAGTTGCAGTGAAACTACATTATTTAGGTAGCCTAAATCACTTTAGCTTTTGAACAAATCATGCTGGAACATATGATTCATCTGCCCATCAGAAACTGCAGAAATGAAATGTTTCATTCTTTTTCAAACACTGGTGATTTTCTTTCAGTAGTTTTCCCCTTTCTCTGCCTCCTAAGTCTCCTTCATGCTTCTCTTACAATATTTTGTTCTCCATGTTCTTCGTAAATATTTGAAATTGTTTTTATGACACCCATAAACATGCTTTTAGGTTTTTTGTTGTTCTTTTTTTTTGTTTTTAACAAAATAACTTTTGTGAAAGATCTCATTAGGTCCATTCTCTTATCCCAAATACCCACACTTGATACAACTGAATTGAATGTTGTTTTTTTCTGTTTCATTAATTTTTTGTAGTATTTAGACGAATGTCAGTCACATAATAGATGCTCAATTCATTTTTGCTATAATTGTCTGCAATAAAAAAATAGATTGCAGCATGATTTTATCAATTGCAACCCAATTTAAAAAATTAAAAATCAGATAAAACATAATCATCCAAAATTTTCAGGACTGAAAGGTAAAAATATCATAAATACACAACCTAATTAAACAAAAATATATAAACCACTTTATATATCAATTTTTTAGATGAATTATTATTAAGCTACATAAGGAAAAATTCAAATCATATAGTACATATAAAAGTAAGATAAAACTGTGTTTTAAGGCAGATTAGAACTACATATAAAGCAATTTGGATGAATACTTTCAAATCTCATTAACTCATACCCTTGGGGTTATTTGAGGTTATTTTCAAAGCTAAAGCTCTAAAAGAGAAACAGTTGACAGCCTCAGGAGGTTCTTAGACATTTGAGTGCTTTAGGAAAAAGAAATCTTATTTTAAACAAATGTTTTATTAGTCAAAATTTTAAGGAGCACCGAATAAGTGAAGTAAATACACCAATGTTTAAAAGTGATGGTAACTAGTTGAGGAACTGATGGATATTTCTTTGTTTTGCTGTACATCTACATTTTCTAAATTTTATTTGATAAGGAGATTATGCTTTTTTAAGCTCAACAGCAATTTATTTGCAAGCACATGAAAGATAATACTTTGAAGATAAATCATAAAACCTTTTAAAATTAGTCCAATGATAGTTATGTAACAATTTTAGATACAGTAGAATAGTAAATGGCATTAATGAAACATAAAGTGCATATTTTAAACATTATAACTTATTATATATGCAAGTTTTATCAAAATCCATATATAATCAAAATGTATACTAAATGAAAAACATGAGTACATATGCAGTGAAAATAGAAAATATTAATGTAATTAAATTCATAGGTACAACAAATATAGTAGATATTATTGAGAATATGAAGGTAAAAGTATATATCTTTAAGTTAATTATCTGTATATTCTTAAAATGACCAAAATTGGGCCAAACAGAGAAAGATACTGGGTGGGCCTAAAAGTGCCTTCAGTTTTTTAAGTAAAAATAAAAGACACATTTTTCATTTTCACCAAGAACTTTATTGAACAATATATTCACCCTTTTGTTCCACTACCTTCTGCCATTTTCCAGGCAACTTCATAATTCCATCTTCCCAAAACTTTTTATCTTTTTGAGCAAAGAACTGTTCCATGTGCCTTTTACAGTCTTCCAGGGAATTGAAATTTTTTCCATTAAGAGAGTTTTGTAAAGACTGAGATGAATGGCAACCCGAAGGTGCAATGTCTGGTGAACATGGCAGATGAATCAGAACTTCCCAGACAAGCTGTATCAGTTTTTGCCTGGTCATCAAATAAACATGCGGTTTTGCGTTATCCTGATGGAAGGTTTTGCATTTTCTGTTGACTAATTCTGGACGCTTTTCATCGAGTGATGCTTTCAGTTGGTCTAATTGGGAGCAGTATTTGTTGGAATTAATCATTTGGTTTTCTGGAAGGAGCTCGTAATAGAGGACTTCTTTCCAATTCCACCATATACACAACATCACCTTCTTTGGATGAAGACCAGCCTTTGGTGTGGTTGGTGGTGGTTTATTTGCTTGCCCCATGGTCTCTTCTGTTCCACATTGCTGGACAGTATCCACTTTTCATAGGTCATCACAATTTGTTTTAAAAATGGAACATTTTCATTACGTTTCAGTAGAGAATTGCATGTGGAAGTAGGGTCAAGGTTTTTATCACTTAACTTATGTGGAACCCAAACATCGAAGCAATGAACATAACCAAGCTGGTGCAAATGATTTTCAGCACTTGATTTGGAAATTTTGAGTATGTGTCAGCTATCTCCTGTGTGGTACAATGTTGATTGTTCTCAATTAATGTCTTGATTTGATCATTATCAACTTCAACCGGTCTATCCAACCACGGAGTATTGTCCAGCAAGAAAACTCCAGCACGAAACTTCACAAACCACTTTTTTTTTTTTTTTTTTTTTGGCCTCGCCATGTGGCCTGCGGGACCTTAGTTCCCTGACCAGGGATTGAACCCGGGCCCTTGGCAGTGAAAGTGCAGAGTCCTGACCACTGGATCACCAGGGAAGTCCCCTACAAACCACTTTTGACACATTCGATCAGTCACAGCATCTTCTCCATACACTGCACAAATCTTTTTTTGCATTTCAGGTGCGTTGTTACCTTTCTTGAAATAATAAAGCATAGTATGCCAAAAATGTTATTTTTCTTCTGTCTTCAGTATTAAAATGGCTACTCAAAAATTCACCAATTTTGATGTTTTTTAAATGCACGCTGATAGGACAGCTATCACATACAATCTAACAAAATTGTTTCGAATGAAGTTAAAGACAACTAAGTGCTACTAGAGCCATCTTATGGAAAAAAACGAACGAAACTTTGGCCCACCCAATATTTTAAAGTGCAAATATATAAAATAGAGCCTCAATCTGCCTTTTAAAGGAACTTTTATATTATTTTGCATTTGTTCATTGTGTATTAGAATGTAAAATTAAGTTGGTGAAAACATCAAATGAATTAGCAAAATTACTTGAGATGCTCAAAAATTGAAAATAATGTTTATGAATGAAATACTAATATAAAGATTTGGAAACTATTATACAGTTGATCAAATAGGGCACATATACACACACACACAAACACACAAAAACATATATAAATATTATGGTGAGCCATTAGCACTTGATCATTGGGATTATTTATTTAAAATATTTAGGTTGTAGGTATAGAAACTTTAGGAAAACTGGCTCAAAATGTTGGAGGAAAAAGAATCTCTGGATCTGAGGAACAAATTAATATAAGTGAAAAATTATAAAGATAAGAAAATATGGAGGGGCAGAGTCAAGATGGTGGCAGGGGAGGACGCAGAGTTCATGTCTCCCCACAGCTAGGGCGCCTGCCAGATGCTGGTGGGGGACCTCGATGCCCAAGGAGATGGGAGGAACACCCGAGCGACCAGGTAGGATGTGGGGGGCATGAGGGGGAGGAGAAGTGAAGCCTGGACAGGACTGGTGCCCCTGAGGGGTGGCTTGGAGGGGGGAGGGGTTCCCACACCTGGAGGGACCCTCGGGGGCTCAGAGGTACAGGAGGGAGCATGCTGAGAGTTTCCCCTGCCCAATCAGGCCCGGGAAGGCTGTGGGGCTCCCGGGCCTGGTTCTCCACCCTCCGAAGTTCCCTCTGGGCCATGATGGTCCTAGGGGCATAGGAGGGAGGTGGGGGGAGAATAAGAGAGGCAGACAGGGAGGGGTTCTCCAAGATCAGAGGATCAGGGGAGGCGAGGCGGGAGTTTCCCCTTAACACTCAGCCCTGGGAAGTCTGCTGGGCTCCCAGGCCAGGTCCCCCACCCTCCAAGGCCAGAGGCATGCCTGGACCCCTCTTTGCTCCTGTTGAGCCTAAGCCCCACCGCCCCACCCCACCCCCCAGGGCCTTTTCCAGACCCGTGGGTCCTAAGCATAGGCCCTGTCCACCATCTAAACCCTGCCCCAGCCTAAGACCTGACCCCCACAGCCAAGGCCTTTTCCAGCATTTTTTGTTTTCCTCTTCTGTTTTACTATTGTGGTTCTGTTTTACCTTCTGGTTGTTTTTTCATCTATATTTTTATTTTTTTTATTCTTTCTAACATATCTCTTAGTTTTCTAATTTTATTTTGTACTCTTTGTTACTGTTCTGCTCCTTTTTAATTTTTTTTCTTTTTCCTTTATTTTTTTGCCACCCATGCAGCTTGTGGAATCTTGGTTCATGAGCCAGGGGTCCGGCCATAGCTCCTGGGGTGGGAGCTCCAAGTCCGAACCACTGGACTAACAGAGGACCTCAGACCCCAGGGAATATTCATCAGAGTGAGGTCTCCCAGAGGTCCTCATCTCAGCACCAAGACCCAACAGCCCACAAACTCCTGTGCTGGAAGCCTCAGGCCAAACAACCAGTAAGACAGGAACACAATCCCACCCATCAAAAAAAAAAAAAAAAAAATGATGACAAAAAAATGTCACAGATGAAGGAGGAAGGTAAAAACCTACAAGACCAAATAAATGAAGAGGAAATAGGCAACCTACCTGAAAAATAATTCACAGTAATGATAGTAAAGATGATCCAGAATCCCAGAAACAGAATGGAGGCACAGATTGAGAAAATATGAGAAATGTTTAACAAAGACCTAGAAGAACTAAAGAACAAACAAACAGAGATAAACAACACAATAACTGAAATAAAAAATACACTAGAAGGAATCAATAACAGAATAACTGAGGCAGAAGAACGAATAAGTGAGCTGGAAGACAGAATGGTGGAAATAACTGCCAAGGAGCAGAATAAAGAAAAAAGAATGAAAAGAATTAAAGACAATCTCAGAGACCTCTGGGTCAACACTAAATGTACCAACATTCAAATTATCAGGGTCCCAGAAGAAGAAGAGAAAAAGAAAGGGTCTGAGAAAATATTTGAAGAGATTATAGAGGAAAACTTCCCTAACATGGGAAAGTAAATAGTCACCCTAGTCCAGGAAGCACAGAGAGTCCCATACAGGATAAACCCTAGGAGAAACACACCAAGACACATATTAATCAAACTAACAAAAATTAAATTCAAAGAAAAAATATTAAAAGCAGCAAGGGGAAAAGCAAAAAATAACATACAAAGGAATCTCCATAAGGTTATCAGCTGATTTTTCAGCAGAAACTGCAGGCCAGAAGGGAGTGGCAAGATATACTTAAAGTGATGAAAGACAAAAACGTAAAACCAAGATTACTCTAACCAGCAAGGATCTCATTCAGATTCGACAAAGAAATCAAAAGCTTTTCAGACAGTAAAAGCTAAGAGAATTCAGCACGACCAAACCAGCTTTACAACAAACACTAAAGGAACTTCTTTAGGCAGGAAACACAAGAGAAGAAAAAGATCCACAAAAACAAACCCAAAACAATTAAGAAAATGGTAATAGGAACATACATATTGATAATAACCTTGAATGTAAATGGATTAAATGCTCCAACTAAAAGACACAGACTGGCCAAATGGATACAAAAACAAGACCCATATATCTGCTATCTGCAAGAGACCCACTTCAGACCTAGGAACACATGCAGACTGAAAGTGAACAGACAGAAAAAGGTATTCCATGCAAATGGAAATCAAAAGAAAGATGGAGTAGCAATACTCGTATCAGATAAAATAGACATTAAAATAAAGACTATTACAAGAGATAAGGAAGGACACAACATAATGATCAAGGGATCAGTCTAAGAATATATAACAATTATAAATATTTATGCACCCAATATAGGAGCGCTTCAATACATAAGGCAAATGCTAACAGCCATAAAAGGGGAACTCAACAGAAACACAATAACAGTAGGGAATATTCACACCCCACTTACACCAATGGACAGATCATCCAAAATGAAAATAAATAAGAAAACACAAGCTTTAAAGGACACAATAGACCAGATAGATTTAATTGATACTTATAGGACATTCAACCCGGAAGTGGCAGAATACACTTTCTTCTCAAGTGCACACAGAACATTCTCCAGGATAGATCACATCTTGGGTCACAAATCAAGCCTCAGAAAATTTAAGAAAATTGAAATTGTATCAAGCATCTTTTCTGACCACAACGCTATGAGATTGGAAATCAATTACAGGGAAAAAAAAACTGTAAAAAACACAAATACATGGAGGCTAAACAGTGCACTACTAAACCAAGAGATAACTGAAGAAATCAAAGAAGAAATTTTAAAATACATGGAAACAAATGACAATGGAAACACATCCCAAAAGCTATGGGACGCAGAAAAAGCAGCTCTAGGAGGGAAGTTTATAGCAATTCAAACTCACCTCAAGAAACAAGAAAAATCACAATCTAACCTTACACCTAAAGCAACTAGAGAAAGAAGAACAAAGAAAACCCAAAGTCAGTAGAAGGAAAGAAATCATAAAGATCAGAGCAGAAATAAGTGAAATAGAAATGAAGAAAACAATAGCAAAATCAATAAAACTAAAAGTTGATTCTTTGAGAAATAAACAAAATTGATAAGCCTTTCACCAGATTCATCAAGAAATAAAGGGAGAAGATGCAAATCAATAAAATCAGAAATGAAAAAGGAGAAATCACAACTGACATTGCAGAAATACATAGGATTATAAGAGACTACTACAAACAACTATATGCCAATAAAATGGACAACCATGAAGAAATGGACAAATTCTTGGAAAGGTACAATTTTCCAAGACTGAACCAGGAAGAATTAGAAAATATAAAAGACCTATCACAAGTAATGAAACTGAAACTGTAATTAAAAATCTTCCAACAAACAAAAGTCCAGGACCCGAGGGCTTCACAGGTGAATTCTATCCAACATTTAGAAAAGAGCTAACACTGATCCTTCTCAAACTTTTCCAAAAAATTGCAGAGGGAGGAACACTGCCAAATTCGTTCTACGAAGCCACCATCACCCTGATACCAAAACCAGACAAAGATATCACAAAAAAAGAAAATTATAGACCAATATCGCTGATGAACATAGATGCAAAAATTCTGAACAAAATACTAGCAAACAGAATCCAACAACACATTAAAAGGATCATACACCATGATCAAGTGGGATTTATTCCAGGAATACAAGGATTCTTCAATATACACAAATCAATCAATGTGATACACCATATTAACAAATTAAGGAATAAAAATCATATGATCATCTCAATAGATCCAGAAAAAGCTTTAGACAAAATTCAACACCCATTTATGATAAAAACTCTCCAGAAAGTGGGCATAGAGGGAACCTACCTCAACATAATAAAGGCCATATATGACAAACCCACAGCAAACATCACACTCAATGGTGAAAAACTGAAAGCATTTCCACTACAATCAGGAACAAGACAAGGATGTCCACTCTGACCACTCTTATTCAACATAGTTTTGGAAGTCCTAGCTATGGCAATCACAGAAGAAAAAGAAATAAAAGGAATACAAATTGGAAAAGAAGTAAAACAGTCACTGTTTGCAGATGACATGATACTATACATAGAAGATCCTAAAACTGCCACCAGAAAACGACTAGAACTAATCAATGAATTTAGTAAGGCTGCAGGATACAAAATTAATGCACAGAAATCTCTGGCATGCCTATACACTAATGATGAAAAATCTGAAAGAGAAATTAAGGAAACAATCCCATTTACCATAGCAACAAAAAGAATAAAATACCTAAGGAGGCAAAAGACTTGTACTCAGAAAACTATAAAACGCTGATGAAAGAAATCAAATATAACATAAATAGATGGAGAAATAAACCATGTTCTTGGATTGGAAGAATCAATATTGTGAAAATAACTATACTACCCAAAGCAATCCACAGATTCAACGCAATCCCTATCCAACTACCAATGGCATTCTTCACAGAATTAGAACAAAAAATTTTACAATTTGTATGGAAACACAAAAGACCTTGAATAGCCAAAGCAATCTTGAGAATGAAAAATGGAGCTGGAGGAATCAGGCTCCCTGACTTCAAACTATACTACAAAGCTACAGTAATCAAGACAATATGGTACTGGCACAAAAACAGAAATATAGATCAATGGTACAGGATAGAAAGCCCAGAGGTAAACCCACACACATATGGTCACCTAATTTATGACAAAGGAGGCAAGAACACACAATGGAGAAAAGACAGCCTCTTCAATAAGTTGTGCTGGGAAAACTGGACAGCTACATGTAAAAGAATGAAATTAGAACACTCCCTAACACCATACAGAAAAATAAACTCAAAATGGATTAAAGACCTAAATGTAAGACCAGACACTATAAAACTCTTAGAGGAAAACGTAGGAAGAACACTCTTTGACATAAACCACAGCAAGATCTTTTTTGACCCACCTCCTAGAGCAATGGAAATAAAACAAAAATAAACAAATGGGACCTAATTAAACTTAACAGCTTTTGCACAGCAAAGGAAACCATAAATAAGATGAAAAGACAACCCTCACAATGGGAGAAAATATTTGCAAATGAAGCAAGGGACAAAGGATTAATCTCCAAAATATACAAACAGCTCATGGAGCTCAATATCGAAAAAACCCAAACAACCCAATTAAAAAATAGGCAGAAGACCTAAATAGGCATTTCACCAAAGAAGATATAAAGATGGCCAAGAGGCACATGAAAAGATGCTCAACATCACTAACTATTAGACAAATGCAAATCAAAACTACAATGAGGTATCACCTCACACTGGTCAGAATGGCCAACAAAAAATCTACAAATAATAAATGCTGGAGAGGGTGTGGAGAAAAGGGAACCCTCTTGCACTGTTCGTGGGAATGTAAATTGATACAACCACTATGGAAAACAGTATGGAGGTTCCTTAGAAAGCTAAAAATAGAACTACCATATGACCCAGCAATCCCACTACTGGGCATATATCCTGAGAAAACCATAATTCAAAAGGACACATGTACCCCAGCATTCATTGCAATAGCCAGGACATGGAAACAACCTAAATGTCCAATGATAGATGAATGGATAAAGAAGATGTGATATATATATACAATGGAATATTACTCAGCCATAAAAAGGAATGAAATTCAGTCATCTGTAGAGACATGGATGGACCTAGAGACTGTCATACAGAGTGAAGTAAGCCAGAAAGAGAAAAACAAATACCGTATATTAAAGCATATATGCCGAATCTAGAAAAATGTTACAGATGAAACCTATTTGTAGGGCAGGAATAGAGACATAGACGTAGAGAATGGACATGAGGACACAGGGCGGGAAGAGGAGGGTGGGACTAATTGGGAAATTAGGTTTGACATAAATACACTACCATGTGTAAACTAGATAGCTAGTGGGAACCTGCTGTATAGCACAGGGAACTCAGCTCCGTGCTCTGTGACGACCTAGATGGGTGGGATGGGGGAGTGGGAGGGAGGTCCAAGAGGGAGGGGATATAGGTATACATATAGCTGATTAACTTCATTGTACAGCAGAAAGTAACACAACATTGTAAAGCAATTTTACTCCAATTAAAAAAAAAAAAGAAAATATGATGTAGACATCTTAGCCAATATTTTACATTAAAGTCTGAAATTCAATTAAATATTACAGAGCAGATACATCTGAGTTTTTCTTAGTCTGAAGACACTAACAAGACAAAACGAAAATTCAAAGATTTCAGTTTCAGCAGAAAGAATATTCTCATTTTCTTCCTGGTCCAATTAATGGGTGTATTAGGAGTGACATTTATCTAATTTTAAGAGCGCAATAAATATTTGACATATGAAGTCTACTGGAATCATATTCAAGTTAAAGCAACTAGGCTTTGCTTTAGTGAAATTATATACAGTCTTCCAAGCAACTTGGTGGTCACATGAGACAGTATAACACACCCACCAGAATGATGAAAATTTTTAAAAATTAACAATGTCAAGCAGAGTGATTTAAGTAACATTGTTATACTAAGGGAATGGAATTATGTACATTAATAAGAATAAATGAGTGGACTTTTTCACAATCAATGAGTGACATAGGTGAATCTCACAAAAATAAGTTTAACTAAAAACAGCCAGACAGATAAATGATGTAAAACTGGTAAATCCAAACAATGGTGATAGAATTCAGGATATTGGGTTCTTAGGGAAGAGGGATGACTGGAAGGATGCAAGAAAGGAGCATCTGGGAACAGTAATTATCTATTTCTTACCAAGCTTGTGGTTCCAGGGTACATTCATTTTGAGAAAATCCATTGAGCTGACCATTTGTGATTTGTGTATTTTTCTGTATGTGTTCCATAGAATTTTACTTTAAAAAAAAGAATTATGTTAGATGGAATAAAAAACTGTATTCATTTTCTACAGATTGGAAAAGGAGCCACATTGAAATCTTTGTTTAGGACGTAGAGTTTGAAAGCAGTAGAATCAGCTCTTAGACAACGATTCCTAGAAAAGCATCATGTTTCCTACAGAGAAAAGAGTGGGGATGAGGTAAAAATTCACAGGACTTAAAAGGCTGAATTCATGATCTTTGTGACTGTATTTTAAATACATGCTTAACAATAAATACCTCATTTCTAAACATAAGTGGAAATTGAATGCATTCGATTCAGAATAACTGAGAACTATGTATTGAAGTTGGAGTGACCTCCTTTTGGATTGGGAACACATTTACTCAGTCTTTCCTGGTTCATGGACCAAAAACATCAGGAGAGAGAACAATGCAATGTCTTTTTAATTACAATGCTACTTTTTAACAGATATAATAAAATTAGAGTTTTTATTCATGACAAAGCCATGGATCTGATAAATTAATGCCCTCTGGTTTTGTCCTAAATAAAATGTCTGATTTAGGAAACTACTTTAATCCAGATTATATTTTCATTCACATGAGTCTAAAATTCAAAGGCAAATGAATGGGGAATAAATAACTAGTTAATTAAGCCTAGCACAAAAGTGGAAGTGATTCTTTGTCTACAAAATGGGGATGTGAAAAAGAAATGATATTGCATTACAAAGGAAACGATTTCATGCAATAAAACATTCACTATTACTTGTTTTTGTGTTTTGGTGGGGTTTTTGTTTTTTCTTTTTCCCATTAATTTACAGGGACAGGACATAACTTTTAGAGTGGACCAGAGAAGCAAAGTTTTCTCTTATTTCACTTGATCTGAAGTTGACTCAGATTATCAAGTCCCTGGAGAATGTGAAAGGACAGGAGTTTAAAATGCAAGGAGTGGAGGAGACAAACTGAAGCCACGCAGGGGTTACAGTAACTTAAGTGGAACAAAAGGCATTCCTAAACTCAGACTTAGGTACAGATTTTCAGCTTCCCTGTATCATTTACTAGCTTTCAGTCTACTTATGGCAAACACTATCAAACTTTTATTGCTACAATCTTAATGGTCAGGGAGTTTTCAGAAATCTTCATCTCAGACATTTCCAAGAGTCTGGGCATAAAACTGACAGATGTCGTTTCGGGGGGCTCTGAGGAGCTCGGGTCCTTTATGTCTCAATGCAGAAAGAATTCAGTGAGAGGCAAGGTGATAGATAAGAAGTGATTTATTAGAATAGGACGCTTGTGAGGCTTACAAGTGGGCAGGAGAGAAGGTGCCAGGCCGAGAACTTAGCGGGCTACAGATTTATAATCAAAGGAAAAGTGGGGAGGGGGAGAAGACCACCTTCTTCCTCATTCTTGAGTAGACCTCAAGCTTCCATCATCAGCTCCTCCTCCAGGTTGGGCAGGGGAGTTTTCTTGTCGCTACATGGTCAAGCTAGGACTGTCATGGCACTGTGGAAAAATTATTTTAGGTCTCAGTACAATGAGAGCCTTTCACTTTGAAATGTCACCTTTCCATAAATTATTGTTTTTTATGTGTGCAGAGAGCATGTCCTAGGGGTCATTAACTTACTGAGCTTACTGGGCAGGATGTGGGTCTTATGCCACCATGCCACCATTGTTTTATTGTTTTGGGGCACGTCTCCTGCTTCTGTGGCATGGTTTTGCTGCTAAGCAGGCCTGCTTGGTTTTGTGGTTAAACAAACCTGCTTTCTTGAATGATCATTAACTTACAGGGGTCTCCCATACTTTTTTCTTTACTTACAATCCCTTTGTGGGATTAACTATTTAATCACCTACTTTGTCCCTTTACTCTGTCCCTATCAGGTAGAGGGAAATATAATGGGCCACCAAAGACAGGATTTTCTACTTCTAGTTAACCATGGAACTCATGGAAATGTGAGCATTTGGAGGTTTTGAAAACTGATTTCTATTATGCCTTATTATACAAGCATGAATGCAGAGAAAACAGATTAGTTTCAAGTGAATGACAGTAGGCATCAATTTCATGCTGATGCTATATAGCTGACCTTATTTATAAATTTTAATATATTTAATTCTGTTTTGGGTATATATGTCTTTCATGCAAATGTCCACAGCTCATGAAAGGCAATAAGTTTATAACTGTGCCTGTTAATAAAATTATTTGTTATAGAAAATATTCTCAGTTAAAAAAAAAACTCAATACTTGCTAATGTGGACAGTATACATATTATGTACAGTTATTTTAAAAATCACAATATAGAATTACCTATGCAATGAAATAATACTTCTCAATGGCCTGACAATATATTTCTCTGGTCCTGCAGTGTTTACAGATTCTTGAAACATACTCTCTACACATCTGAGACACCTGGACTTTAACCTGCTGTCGCCTCTGTCCACTACCTCTAAACTCAGTCATGAAGAGAGGCAAAATAAATTTCGAGCCAACACAATGTAATTCGTTACCTAGTGCAATTGTTCCTGGTCTAGAAATCCAGTGGTGGTATTTGGAGCTCAACAAAAGAAGCACCACAGCAGGGTGACAAGAGATTCTGGACTCTACAGCTAAATAGCCAGATTTCAGACCCCAGTTCCTCCTGTCACTAGCTGTGTGGCCCTGCACAAGTCACTTAATCCCCCTCTACCCAGGCTTTCTCATTTGTAATCTAGGGATACTAATAATAATGCTAACCTTACAGGGTTATATAAAAATGAAATGGGTTCTTAGTTGTAAAGTGCTTAGAGTCAAGTCTGGCACATTCATAATCATAAATTTTAAAACATAAATGTATAACTCTAGTCTCCACTTGGTTCATTTCAATTCACTCTGGGCCAAAATCACTGCCGAGGTGATGGCCTACTTTCTTGAGAGCTGTAATATTTTCCTTTAACTCTAAATGGGTAGGCCAGGCTCCACTATGGTGCTAATGATATGCACGACTGCTCACTAAATGTTTCCTGAATCTCTATTACACTGTCATCAAGTTCTTCCTGTCTTTTAGGAATTCTATTACCCTTATTTTAATCTCCCACATGTTTTCTGATTTGCATCATTTACTGATCTATCACGTATTTTATGCTGCCAAGTAAACCTATCGATCTATCTACAGTCATTTTTTTGAGCACTCTCCCCATGACAACCACTGTGCTAAGTGCTTTTCTCTCTTATTTAATCCTCATGGTAGCATTTAGGGGGTAGGACCTATCATTATCCTTATTTTGCAACCGAGAAAAGTAAGGCTTATAGAAGTTAAGAAATGTGCCCAAAGTTATATAGCATGGGTCAGGCAGAGCTCACATATGAACATATTTGGTGACTATGATATCAAGTTTTCCTTGGAAGAGGGAAGTGGGTAAGTCTGAAACAGAAACAGGCAACTTAAGGGTCTATTATTCCTCTTATAGAAAAGCTCTCCCCCACTGCTTATTTGTTCTGTTCCTCCTATTCCTCCTCCTACTCCTCTTCAGTTCAGCATGGATATTTCAGCAACGTTAGTTTGGGGAAACTAAGCTAGTACCTCCTGTTTTGCTACCATCAAACTTAATTTTTGTATTCCCCTAACTATAGCTGAAGGATGCTAGCAGATAGCCATGGCTAGTTAAATAATTGATTCAGTATCCATTAATACAACATATTATTGAATGCCAGGAATTGTTTATAATGTGGGGATATAGCAGGGAATAAAACAATAACAATAAAAAGCCCAATTTCCTTAGAAGAAAAGGAATAAAGACTGTGCATCTATATCTATCTATCTACCTATATATATATATATGTATGTATGTACATATGTATATATATGTACACAGTGTAATACCAGCTAGAGGCATTATTTTTAAAAAAACTCTTACATAGCAATTGATAGTTTTATATGCTTTTTAAAAAATATTAATTGCCTTAATGACATGTAAAATAATTACAAGGTAACTACAGTATACTTTAAACTGAAACTTCAAAACATTGCTCATGATACACTGGCTCTACTATTATATGCAGACACAAGAAATAATCTTATCAGAATCACTAAACAGAGGTGGTTAGATGTAATCATAATCATAATCCACAGAGAAATTTCATGGATATTTAAAGTATGAAAAACCCATCAAATAGAAATAGAGGAAGAAAATGTAGTGAACTAGTTGCAGATCTAACCTAAATTATGTTAATATCCTTAGATAGTGGCACAGAAAGTCACCTAGCCAAAATAATTAATGTGTTTATATAAAGATCTGTCAAATGGAAGAGTTTACTCTTCTTTTCCTGGGGCAAAGTGCCTTAAATGATTCCAAAGAAATATAAAAAAGCATTTTTCTTCCCATAAGTGTGTTTAAGATCCTCAAATACTTGTTGTATCCCAGTCCTATTAAAAAGTTAAAATATTCATCTATTAACTGAAGATCTAGGCTAAAACTTGATGATTAGCAATTCAATTTATTTTCTTAAGACCCATGATATAAATTCCTAAAAATATATGACCAAAACTACAAATTAAGCATCACTGTCTTTTTGGCATAAAGGAGAATTGTTTTTTCAAAGAACTTTTTATTCGCATTTGAACAATCAAATGTTTTTAATTATTGTTGCTGAAATAATCGTTTTGTACATATATAGATATGTAAAGTCCATCTTTGCCAATTCATGTGAAAAAGAGAAAAGCAATTCTTGTAGACTGTGGACTATAACATGTTATTCAGAAAACAGACATAACCTCTACGTCAAGGTATAGAGGAAGCAATGTAATTCGAATGTCCAAAAAGAAAGGGAATGAAAGAAAGTAGAAGGAGTACCAATAGGATATCAAAGACACTTAAGGGAAAAGAGAATTCTTAACCTTCTCATGCTTCCCTCTTAAATCTGAAAACGGGTTAAAATATGTGTTATAAATTCAATGTTTTGTATTTATGCCCAGAAAGGAAATTACATTAAAATACATACATCCAGGTAAAACTGCCCAAGAAGGGAGGAGAAATTTGCCCAGTTTGCCATCTCAGCTCAGAATCTGTAGCCTCAAATCAAGGTAAATCAAAATATCATTCCCCATAACTTGAATTTTGGATAAAAATTCATAGAAATTCACTATTCTCTGCAGATTTCAGATTGTCATTTAGGTATTCCTGTTAGTCTCAAATCCAATCACTTACATCTGTTAGTTTTAATCAAGCAAGATTGGGTGCATATAAAACAAATATTTGCCTGAACACAAAAATAAGTGACCTATAACAACCTAATATATATAATAACTATTGTTCTAAAACCATTTTACAATAGTACAATAAGCAACTTGGAAATGGCAGAGTTTAAGGTATTTAGATTTCTCAAATATCCTTATCAAATATCCCACTTTATTTGAGTTATATGTTTTAAGTGAATATTTATAAAGGAATTTGCTTAATTTTTACACAGGAATTTTGTGTTACTAAGTCTTGTTCACACCTAAGTACTCTGTGCTCTCTGATCTCTCTCAATGATAATTTTACACAAATCAGCTCTCAGAACTTTCACACATTTTGAAGTCTTTAGGATACTGCTGTTTGCAAGGAAAGAGATTTAGTGCATGCATTTCACAGCATATTTACTAACCATTTAACAACTTGAGTGAGACAAGCCCAACACTCTGGCTTATATTCCTTTTTATAATTTTCCCATACTACACATTATATTTTAGCTAAATTTTCAGGGAAACTCAGCAAAGACAGACCTTGTTTCTTAACTCCACTATCACCCTCCCCCACTACCATCCTCCTTCTACTTCTAAAGCCTTTGGCATCTATTCCACATTCTTTGTTTTTGTAGATATCACTGACAATACACAAGATTTTACATTCAGCAAAATTCCCAAAGGAGAGAGTCTTTTGTAAAGAAGCTGGTGCTTTATCCTCATTTTCAAGGAGGTTGTAGGGAAGGAGGTGAAAAGAGGAACACTCCGCCAGAAGTTGTGAAAGCCCCATGCTGCCGACCATCACTGTTCCTGTACAGCTCAGTTATGTCCCTTGGGATTTCACCGAGACTATTCAATGGTAGCTGTGACACAGTAACTAGAAAAATCTACATCCAATTGTTAGAGTTCTCATATA
The DNA here is from genome assembly GCF_028023285.1 of Balaenoptera ricei. Classification (NCBI taxonomy): domain Eukaryota; kingdom Metazoa; phylum Chordata; class Mammalia; order Artiodactyla; family Balaenopteridae; genus Balaenoptera; species Balaenoptera ricei. The sequence goes on from NC_082641.1 coordinate 81,697,581, forward strand.
ACTCAAGTTCAACCAGCCAATGGAAAAAGACAAAGAGCCCTTTCTCCTGTTTCCTCGGGCCTTTTTGCAAGCTTGACACAACTCGACTGAGTTAGAAGTCTTACCTGGCTCTTGTTAATTTCCCCACTCTCCTGGCAGTCAGTAGGAGGGAAACTGCAGAAAGACCTTTTTTTTCTGGATTCCCCACCGTCCTTGATCTGTATCCCCTTCTCTAGGGACAACTCTTGTTTGAAACAAAAAAAAAAATTCTTGTTTTAATATCAAGATTTCCTCTCTTGCATCTGGATCTTCAGTAAAAGAAATGTGTATTGGACTGGGTGTAGGAACATTTTGAAAAATTCCAGCACGGATCATTAATCTCATTAATGGTAATTGTGGAAGACCCTGTCTGATCCTAGCATGCTTCCCTAACAGAGGGCCGACTGAGCTATTCTAGGAAGTCCCCTTAGGGACTACACTCTATTTACTGCTCCAAGCTGTGAGCTCACCTGCCCTGCCAATCCTGGGGTTTTCAAGCAACCAGAAAATGACATGGGATACCAGTGAAACACAGCCAATCCACAATCAACTGATTTATAATGGCTATGACCAAGTCTGTAATACCTCAGTAGTTCCTGAACATGCAGGGGCAATAATTTATTGCGTTTTAATTATTATTTTCTATTTTAAAAAGCCCTATTTATTTAGGAAGATTTTAAAACAAATAGAATAATGAACCCCCATGTACCCATCACCACTCAACTCCAACCCATGAACACTCTTATTTCATCTAAATCCTCCATTCCCCCCTCCCATATTATTTTGAAGCAAATCTCAGGCCTCATACTATTTCATCCATAAATAATTAAGCATGTATCTCAAAAAAATAAAGCCTCTAAATAAAAATACACAGTACTATTGTCATATCTTAAAAAATTAAAAATAATTCTTTAATATCATCAAATACCTAGTCAGTATTTTAATTTGCAATTGTCTGACAAATTTCCTATTTTATTTTGTTTTTTTTTAAATTTCATATTGGAGTAGAGTTGATTAACAATGTTGTGATAGTTTCGGGTGTACAGCAAAGTAATTCAGTTATACATATACGTGTATCTAGTTTGGGACTGACATTTACACACTGCTATATTTAAAATGGATAACCAGCAAGGACCTACTGTATAGCACAGGGAATTCTGCTCAATATTATGTAACAACCTAAATGGGAAAAGAATTTGAAAAAGAATGGATACATGTCTATGTTTTAATTATTATTTTTTAATGTACCTATAAAGGACTGACTTAATTATATAGTTCATGGAATATTATAATTATTAATCTGTTCAAGACCTGTATCATTTTTGTTTTTTCAATTTCATTTATGTATTCATGCACTTTTCTCTCCATTTATCACTTCCCTGATCTCTAACCACCCCCAAAAGGCAACCATCTAACGTGTTCATTGTGTATCCTTCTGTTGGTATGTGTCATGCTAAAACAGGTCCTTTTTTAGTTTAATAAAATTTTTACTAACACAAATGGTCCTGTATAATAATTTGCAATATTTTTTGTTTACTTGTTTCAGTCTACACTGTATTGCTAAGTTCACCCTGTCTGTGGCTTTGGTTTTTCTTTGTTTCACTTCATTCTATACTAACATACGTCCAGCTGTCATGTGGTATTCAACTCAGTGCATCAGCCACAGTTTCCTAAGTAACACCACACTGAGGGTCCCCTGCATTACATCCAACTTTCTGTCATAACATACATCACTGCAATCAGTATTCTTGTTCATATCCTCCTATGTTATTGTGAGGACTTATTTGGGACATATATCTAGAAGAAGAGTTGCTCTGTTATGAGGAGTATGTGCACTTTATTTAACGAAGAACTACCAGTTTTTGCCCCAGAAAAGAGCAGTGCATGAGACTTACTATGTCCCTGGTTCCAAAACAAAAGTTTGCATTATTCAGCTTTCTAACTTTTTGTCAGGCTAGTAGGCATAAGGTGATACTTAACTGTTTTTCAGCAGTTTTATTGATATCTAACTGACATACAAGAAACAGAATATATTTAAATTGCATACCCCAACCAGGGATCGAACCCAGGTCCTCAGCAGTGAAAGTGCAGAATCCTGACCGCTGGACTGCTGGGGAATTCCCCCCCACCACCACCTTTTTTTTTTTTTAAATAAGGTGGGGACAGAGTGGGCTTCTGGGGAACAGCAATGCCCCCTCCACTTCCTTCTGGGATGTGCAGGGCTGGATGCCTATGTGTTATGCTCAGGGTGGACAGGGCGCTGTGGCTCCTCCATGGGTTCATTTATTTTATAGTTTATTTTTTTTAATGGCTTATGTGATAGGTTTTGACACATGAAACTATCATCACAATTAAGATAGTGAAAACAGCCATCACACCTAAAAGTTTTTTCATGTCCCCTTCCAAATTTTCCCTTTCTTAGCTGGTTGCTTTCATTTAGTTATTTTTTCACTTATTACAATGGCTAGAAACTCCACCACAATGGCAAACAGAAGCAGTGAGTACTGGCATTCTTTCGTTGTTCCTGATCTCAGGAGAAAGCCTGCAGATGCCTTTACCAGTCTGAGGAAATTCCCTTCACTTTCTAGTTTACTGAGGCTTTACCAAGAATAGATGTTGGGTTTTATCCATGCTTTTTCTGCATTTGTAATTTATATGATCATGTGACTATTCTCTTTTTCAGTCTGTAAATATGATGAATTATATTACTTGATTTTTTTAATGTTAACCAACCTTGCCTTCCTGGGATAGATGCCAATAAATCATTATGTATTGCCTTTTGTATATACTGCAGGATTTTATTAAATTTTTAAGATAATATTTGCATCTATGCTTATAAGAGATACTAAGCTTTAGTGTTCTCTTTAGTATCTTTGTGTATAGGTGTTTCACTATTATTTCTTCCTTAAATATTGATGAATGCTTAAGTGAAGACATATGGTCCTGAGTTTCCTTGGGGGAAGGCTTTTAACTAAAACGTCAACTCCTTTGTAAGATATAGGGCTACTCAGTTATCTGTGTCTTCTTGAGTGAGTTTTGGTAGTTTGTTTCTTTCAAAGAATAGGTCCATTTCATCTAGGTTATGAAATGTATTGCCATAATTTTTAGGGGCTTGAGGTTTATCAATTTTAGTGTGCTCTGCAAATAATTTACTGTTTATTTCATTGGGTTTCTCTATTGTTTTCTGATTTCTATTTCACTGATTTCCAAACTTTGATCTTTCTTGTCTTTCTTACTTTGCATTTCATTTTGCTCTTCTTTTTCTACATTCTTAAGATAGAAATTGAGGTCAATAATTCCACACCTTTCTGTATTGAAATACAGGCATTTAGAGCTATTAAATTTTCTCTTAAGTACTGTCTTAGCAGCGTCCCACACATTATGATAAGTTGTGTTTCCATTTTCATTCAGATTAATATGTATTCTAATTTCCCTTTTGGTTTCTCCTTTGACACATGACTTATTTAGAAATGTGTACTCTAGTTTGCAAATACTTAACGAATTTTCTAAAGATCTTACTGTTATTAATTTCTAATGCAATTCTATTGTGATTAGTAAACATACATCGTGTGACTCTAATTATTTTTAATTTATTGAAGCTTCTTTTTTTTTTTGAAGCTTCTTTTGATTCCCAGAATATAGCTTTTCTTAGTAAAATTTTCATGTGCATTTGAAAAGAATGGGTGTTCTGCTATTTTTGGTGAAGTGGTCTATGAGTCAATTTACTAAAGTTAATTGATAGTATTATACAAGTCTTCCATATCCCTGCTGATTTTCAGTCTACTTGCAATGTCTCTTGCCAACTATCCAGATCATTATACATATTATTTATTCATTTTAAATTGTTCTCTATGAAAAGTTTACTTATCATTAATTTATGTAGATTTCTACTGTATTTTAGGTCTTTTGTTCACATTGCAAATTGTGTATCATTTGATTTTTTTAGTTGGTTATTGCTGACATATAAAAATAATATTTTTATTTGATCATGTATTTGTCAATATTCCTGAATGACATAATTATTTCAGGTAGCTTTTACTATTAATTTTACTGGGTTTCTTTTTTTCAGGTAGTTGATTATATCACTTGTAAAAAATGAGAAACTGATCTCTACCTTTCAATCATTACATCTCCTTTTTCTCTTTTTTTCTCGTAGAAATGTGACAGTGAGTTCTCAGAGACATTTTCTTTCGTCATTCTTTACTAGATCTAGTTTTGTCATCCATAAAACACATTAAAAGTAAACTGCTATTAAGTATACATAATATATATGATTATCTTTACTTTCTTAATTTCTGCTACCCTCTTCTTGAATTTATTTCTCTTCTTCTTTGAATAGCTCCTCCAGGAGTATTTTCAAAATATGATTGTATGACAAACAATCTAAGGCATTATTTGTCTGAGAATATTCTTATATTACTCTAGAATTTTAATAATTTCTTGGCTGGATGCGAAATTGTAATTCTAAAATATTTCTAATTGTCTGTTTTTATATTTTCTTTAAATATTTAAAAATATTAATCCATTGTCTTCCTGCCTCCAGGAGGCTCATATCTTTTTTGTTTTTAGGCTATCTGTTCTTTATGTCCAGTGTGTTGTTTTTCTTTATTATATTTGCATTCTTCAGTTGATTATAATTTTTTACCTGTGAGTTCATTGTCAAAGGCAGTAACCTGGTAAGCCAGAAATCTTTTTTTTAAAAAGTATGATTTGAAGTATTTTCTGATTTCTGTTCTTAAGTATTTCTACCATGGCCAGTAACAAACTACCGAAGTGTTGTCACTGAATTCAGAGTTGGGAAGAGAGGTTCACAGTTGGCTATCCGGAATAGGTATAAACTGATTCCAGCACACCACCAGATCAGCTACTCTGACATATAGAATATACTGAGGAAGGGGTAAAGCTAGGAACACATCTTACCCTTCCAGTTGAGTTGGAGAGGAGAGGCAATCAGTCTTAGGATGAGGATCCCAACCACCTCAGATTCAGTGAGGATCATATTCCTTTGCTTTTACTCCAACAGACAATTTCTCTGTTCATTATTAAATTCTTAGAAATATGAAGAATTGGAAGGAAACAGTTACCTTAGGTTCTAAACCAGTGTCCCTGAAGGTGAAGGAGAGATAATGCATTTGTGGAATAAGAACTCAAGTCAGTTTGATCAGTCTTCAAACGGTTTTAAAAATCGTGCATTCCAGTGTGGTTTTACCCTGCCTGATAAGTTCTATGTGGGAGAACTGGACTGCTGTTACCAATTTCTGTGGTGAAGAGGCGAGAAATTATTATTAGATGACAATGATGGTATGGGGACATGGTCAGAACCAATCTTTAAGAATTACCTTCACTCAGTACTCTCAGTGCTGCCCCTAGGTGTGTTTCACCCCAGGCTGCAGCCATGAACACTCCCCTCTCTCTCCCACACACACACACACAGAAGTTCACAAGAACATTCGGTTCCCCAACAGTTTCTAATATTTTATCCTTTTTCTTAATTACCTCTTGCATACTTTCTCTCTCATTTACTTAATTTCATCAAGGTCGATCCTGAGGAAGGGAACTTGCAACCCTTCAAAACTTCTCCCCAGAACATCCTATAAATTAGACTACTGCAAATTGCACTATGATATGAATTTAAATCAGGCTATCTGTGAAGAGTCTAGATAATTAATTTAGCACTTTTTCATACTGATTGTTTTCTATTCTAGGGATATTAAGTTTAAATTCAATTGGAAGATAAATAAGGAATTAAATCCAATTCAGCTGTTATATAACATTTTAGAACAAACAAATAAACCAAAAATGAGTAAGTCTTGACTGTCACAAGTAAGGAAAATACAGAGAAAATGTCTCCTTTTTCTTTTCCCGACACTCTTACACCCTAAAGCTGCCTGTGTATTGAAAAGGAAATAATTTATTATAGACTGAAATATAAATCTAAGAAGGTTTTACAGCAGAGGTCTACCAAGAGCTCCTGTATGTGAATCCCTTTAGCAGTTTAACTGGGCATCTAGAGGTATGTGGCCATTGGGAACAACTGAAAGTATTTATAAAAACTGAAACATACAAGGAAGATAATTATGAAGCCTACATGCATGAAGAATCAAGCTTCATCTTTTACTTGAAGGACAATTTACTAGAACTTGAAAGAATCTTGAGACTAAGTGTTAACAATGTGTATAGGATCATTATATGCGAGGTTGGATTTTAGAGCACTCCTCTGAAATTCCTCACGAATTTGAAAGAGGAATAAGTTACCTCGTGCAGTGACAAAGTGATTCAACTCCTTGATGACAGGTGCCAAGTAAAATTGCTGAAATTGGTAACTTTGAATATCAGACTATTCTGTTTAATTTCTTTGAAAGAAAAAGTATATTTTTTATAAATTTCATTGCATGAATTACGTGTTTCCCTTAAAATAATGAAGTAGCAATATTTGCTATTTATTAAAAATTTCTTATGTGGACAGGGAATATTGCCTGCTATTCCAGTAAACAAAAAATGTTGCCTACCATCCCAGTTCTACAAGGATCAAGTCATTAGCCACTGCAGCTGCCTACTTACAGTGGACCCTGAGGGTGGAGAAAAACAGGAAGCATTCTGTGCACTGGATACTGGCCCTAGATAGTTGTGATGCATATCTAAGGAATAATTTCAATGAACCCAGATCCTTGCCTCTTCCCATACACAGAAAAACACTAAAATCATTAACTTAAGATGTCTGTTCATGGTGAGTAGCAGTAACATTTTGATGTTCAACTACGTTTTGTTTTTTTTTCCAGAAAAAAAACAAACAAACTGGTATACATACTGGCTCATCCCTTACCTCTTTGGAGCAGTTCTTCAGAGTTATCTGAGAGGCTGTGCTGGGCTACAGCCCTCAGGAAGATCCCCAGATAAAACTTAACTAGTAACTTCCAGGTTGTGCATTGTTTTTCAGTAAGCACTTATGAACATCAATTGATACATTTGATATAAGAGGAAAGAACTATACAGCTACATAAAATTGGGCAAAGTGATAAGTATTCAGGAATGAGAGGGTACCCAAAGGTATGTTTGCATTCCCTTATCTTTGCATCTATAACACCAAACACAAATCTCCATTGACCCAATTGTAACTTTGACTGACAGCAAAGTGATTAAGCAGTTTCCCCTCACTGATGAAATCTACCCACTCACTTTTATATCTTCAATATTTCGGATAGCTGGTCAGATAGGAGGATCTCATTAACTATTGCTTAAAATGTATTTAGCACTTAATACTAGGGAAAGAAATCAGTGATCAACAAATTGAAGCTGACACCCGAAAGAAAAGCTCATCATTTATAATTTTTCTTTCAGAATGAAGCCAAAATTAACAAAAATACGTTTTACATTTCAAAAACAAAACCATTAATTAATATGATTCATATTCTGTAAGAATTCAAAAGTTGCCAAATCTAACCACTTATAAATAATTACTTTTATATTTAATTCCTTAAAAGTTTTAAGTGCATCAGCTTGCTAAAGCATATATAAGTTAAGTGATCCTTTCAAAAGTATAGAATTTTATTTTTAAAATGATTCATTTGGTCACAGATTGATAGCATTTTAAGATTAATGACTATGGCCACACGTGTTTCATAATTCAATAATTTTCTAATCTTGTTAAAAGCATCATTTTAGACACCACTTCATTCAGGTACTACTTCATTTTTCTTCTTTATAATCTAAAGTGAATGTAACTTTCTTGTTCATAAATTTTAAACTACCCCAATTTATTTTCACAAACCTAAATATTCATATCTGCTACATGCATTGTTTAATAAACTTGAAATTGCTTTAAAGAACCCCACCCACAAAAATAAACTGCTCACATTGTTTATTTTTTATATGTAAAGAAGGTCAGAATATCATAATTTCATATTTTCGTCAAATTTTTACATCAAGCAAAGTACACTAACAAATCCGTTCTTCTGCAGAAAAAAAATCCTTCTATTTGGAATATCTACACCTCCTACGTGGGGGTGGATCTCAGTTTATTTTCATGCCATAGAGGAAATAATGCTTTATGTAAACTAGGGAATTCTTCTCCAGCAAAGTACAGATTTAGTTTGTTAGAGTTACCTTCACTCATAAAATATATTTTAGTAAAATAGAAACTATTTTGTCTAAAAGTAGGAAGAAATCAAACCAGTAACAATGACAAACACGCTGATTAACTTTATCCAAGGGTAATGCCCAAACTTGTTCTTATCTCAAGTAAGAGGAGTTTATTATCAAATCCACAGCCCCATAGAAATGACAATTTTTCGAGAATGAGTAATAGCCACATAAAGATGGAAAAATATTTAATATTCTCCTTGGTTCTTTTTTCCCTTCACTATAGAAATTCTATTCAGATTTTTATACCATTAAGTAATGTTCACAAAATGATGGAAGCATCACCAGAACTATCTTTTCCCACTGCAACACATTAAATCATATATTTTCAAAGTGGTCTAGCATCTATTGCATCATGGAAAAAAGCTTCCTGGGAAAAAGAGTCAGGCCCTCCTGCTTAGTAGCAGAAACACCAGAATTTAAACGCATAATGTGTCATATGTATTAATGAATAATATTGGAATTAATGAAGTAAAATTATAATCATTTCTTGGACTATCATGAGTTTATGTTCTTGCTTATAAATCTAATATCAGTAATTCCTAATTGTTTAATGACCTAAAATGTCCATATTTACACAAAAATGTTTAAACGATTAAAATTTATAAAATAAAATTAAGTTAAAGATATGACAACTTACTTTAAAATGTAATAAATAGAAGACTTATAAGGTGGTGGCATGAATTTCAATCAAGCACAACAGAGTGATTTTCTATGACTTCAAAAGATTGGTTAAGCACACCATAAACATAAGAATTATCATCATAGTGTTATAAGATCTCAAATTGAAAGTTTTGATTGATGCCTGAGACGAATTATATATGAGGTATCAGTGAGACGGGAGGTAAACCAATATGCATATTTATAAAGGAAATAAATTAGAACTCTTTAGATGACTCTTGAAATCTCTCACTAAATTTAAGCATATACAAAGCATTAAAAAGAGATTTGGTGGGAGAAAATGAACGGAAAATGTATTTTAAGGAAGAGTTGCTACTTCGTTTTGAGTTTCAACATTCACAAGAAGGAGAGAGAGGGGTGTGTGGCCCTCTCCTCAAACCTGAGAACAGCAACAGTGAGACAACTCAGAAAGAGTGGTACTTGTCTCCAACATTTAATGGGTCCCTTTGGGCTTGTGTCTGATATACATGGCTGAAGAATTTAAGACTAGATTCTATCCCTATTGGCATGTGGTAATATGGAAGCAGGTGGGGAGAAGGAGAGAGAGGGAGAGAGAGACAGAGAGGGAGACAGAGAGAGGAAGAGAGAGAAAGACAGAGACAGAGAATGTTTTAGGAAGTAGTATTGTCAACAGCATGACAGACTGTATTTCCCAAGGCCTGAGATGAGTCATTTAAGAAAGATTTTATATTTAGTCCCCTAAGATCTTCAGATGACAAGGAAGAATGTGGAAACTCCTAAGGAACTGAGGAAAGAGCAGCAACTAGAGTAACAAAATCTTTATTGCCTGTGAAATGGAAGTTGTAAGGAGTCTACAAACCCATAAAATGCCCTACATGAGAATCAGGTTTAAACCCTTGCCTAGACCAGAGTATTTGAGGCCATCTTAAGTTATTTTAAAGTCAAAGAAGTCTTTACTTCCCCTTATTTTCTACCCATATTCTTAACCCTACAGGGGTCAAAATTCATGATAAGTAAGCCAGAGGAAGAGGAAACTGTCAACAGCCTTCATCACAACACACTTTAGCGGAAAATATGTCCTCCATAAATATGACCCATTAGTGAAAGTGGAGAAGATTTAACTCTCAACCAAGATTGTAGTTATGATTAATTGATGAAATTAGGAATTTAATTACTAAATTGCAACTTGTTTTCATTACTTGAGAGTAACCATAAAGTCATGATTCTGTAAAGTATGGTGACAATAGTTAATAATACTACATTTTATGTTTGAACGCTGCTAAGAAAGTAGATCTTAAAAGTTCTAATGATGAGGGGATTCAAGATGGTGGAAGAGTAAGACATGGAGATGACCTTCCTCCCCACAAATACATCAGAAATACATCTACATGTGGAACAACCCCTATAGAACACCTACTGAACGCTGGCAGAAGACCTCAGACCTCCCAAAAGGCAAGAAACTCCCCATGTACCTGGGTAGGACAAAAGAAACAAGAAAAAACAGAGACAAAAGAATAGGGACGGGACCTGCACCAGTGGGAAGGAGCTGTGAAGGAGGAAAGGTTTCCACACACTAGGAAACCCCTTCATGGGCGGAGACTGTGGGTGGTGGAGGGGGGAAGCTTTGGAGCCAGGGAGGACAGCGCAGCAACAGGGGTGCAGAGGGCAAAGTGGAGAGATTCCCGCACAGAAGATGGGTGCCACCCAGCACTCACCAGCCCAAGAGGCTTGTCTGCTCACCCATCAGGGCGGGCAGGGGCTGGGAGATGAGGCTCGGGCTTTGGTCGGATCTCAGGGAGAGGACTGGGGTTGGCTGCGTGAACACAGCCTGAAGGGGGCTACTGCACCATAGCTAGCCGGGAGGGAGTCCGGGAAAAGGTCTGGAGCTGCTGAAGAGACAGGAGACTTTTTCTTGCCTCTTTGTTTCCTGGTGCATGAGGAGAGGGAATTAAGAGCACCACGTACAGGAACTCCAGAGACGGACACAAGCCGTGGCTATCAGCGCGGACACCAGAGACGGGCATGAGACGCAAAGGCTGCAGCTGCAGCCACCAAGAAGCCTGTGTGCAAGCACAGGTCACTCTCCACACCTCCCCTCCTGGAAGCCTGTGCAGCCCGCCACTGCCAGGCTCCCGTGATCCAGGGACAACTTCCCCGGGAGAACACACGGCGCGCCTCAGGCTGGTGCAACGTCACGCTGGCCTCTGCAGCCACAGGCTCACCCCACATCAGCACTCCTCCCTCCCCCCGGACTGAGTGAGCCAGAGCCCCCAAATCAGCTGTCCCTTTAACCCCGTCCTGTCTGAGCGAAGAACATACGCCCTCAGGCGACCTACACGCAGAGGCAGGTCCAAATCCAAAGCTGAAGCCCAGGAGCTGTGCGAACAAAAAAGAGAAAGGGAAATCTCTCCCAGCAACCTCAGGAGCAGTGAATTAAATCTCCACAATCAACTTGATGTACCTTGCATATGTGGAATACCTGAATAGACAACAAATCATCCCAAATTGAGGAAGTGGACTTTGGGAGCAACGATATATATATATTTTTTCCCTTTTTCTCTTTTTGTGAGTGTGTATGTGTATGCTTCTGTGTGTGACTTTGTCTGTATAGCTTTGCTTTTACCATTAGTCCTAGGTTCTCTCTGTACGTTTTTTTTGTTTGTTTTTTTTTTAGTATAGCTTTTAGCACTTGTTGTCACTGGTGGATTTGTTTTTTGGTTAGCTTCCTCTTGCCTTTCTTTCTTTCTTTTTCTTTTTATTACTTTTTAAATTTTTTTTAATAATTATTTTTTATTTTTTATTTTAAGAACTTTTTATTTTATTTTATCTTTTTCTTTCTATCTTTCCTTTTTTCTCCCTTTTATTTTGAGCCGTGTGGATAACAGGCTCTTAGTGCTCTGGCCAAGCATCAGGGCTGTGCCTCTGAGGTGGGAGAGCCAAGTTCAGGACACTGGTCCACCAGAGACCTCCCAGCTCCACGTAATATCAAATGGTGAAAATCTCCCAGAGATCTCCATCTCAATGCCAAGACCCAGCTCCACTCCGTGACCAGCAAGCTACAGTGCTGGACACCCTATGCCAAACAACAAGCAAGACAGGAACACAACCCCACCCATTAGCAGAGAGGCTGCCTAAAATCATAATAAGGTCACAGACACCCCAAAACACACCACTGGAAGTGGACCTGCCCACCAGAAAGACAAGATCCAGCCTCATCCCCCAGAACACAGGCACTAGTCCTGTCCACCAGGAAGCCTACACAACCCACTGAACCAAACTTAGCCACTTGGGGCAGACACTGAAAACAACAGGAAGTATGAACCTGCAGCCTGTGAAAAGGAGACCCCAAACACAGTAAGTTAAGCCAAATGTGAAGACACAGAAACACACAGCAGATGAAGGAGCAAGGTAAAAACCCACCAGACCTAACAAATGAAGAGGAAATAGGCAGTCTACCTGAAAAAGAATTCAGAATAATTATAGTAGAGATGATCCAAAATTGTGGAAATAGAATGGAGAAAATAAAAGAAACGTTTACCAAGGACCTAGTAGAACTAAAGAGCAAACAAACAATGATGAACAACACAATAAATGAAATTAAAAATTCTCTAGAAGGGATCAATAGCAGAATAACTGAGGCAGAAGAAGGGATAAGTGACCTGGAAGATAAAATAGTGGAAATAACTACTGCAGAGCAGAATAAAGAAATAAAGAATGAAAAGAATTGAGGACAGTCTCAGAGACCTCTGGGACAACATGAAACATGCCAACATTCAAATTATAGGGGTCCCAGAAGAAGAAGAGAAACAGAAAGGGACTAAGAAAATATTTGAAGAGATTACAGGGGAAAAATTCCCTAATATGGGAACAGAAATAGTTAATCAAGTCCAGGAAGCACAGAGAGTCCCATACAGGATAAGTCCAAGGAGAAACACAACAAGACACATATTAATCAAACTATCAAAAATTAAATACAAAGAAAAAATATTAAAAGCAGCAAGGGAAAAACAACAAATAACATACAAGGGAATCCCCATAAGATTAACAACTGATCTTTCAGCAGAAACTCTTCAAGCCAGAAGGGAGGGGCAGGACATACTTAAAGTGATGAAAGGGAATAACCTACAACCAAGATTACTCTACACAGCAAGGACTTCATTCAGATTTGACAGAGAAATTGAAACCTTCACAGACAAGCAAAAGCTAAGAGAATTCAGCACCAACAAACCAGCTTTATAACAAATGCTAAAGGAACTTCTCTAGGCAGGAAACACAAAAGAAGGAAAAGATATACACTAACAAACCCAAAACAATTAAGAAAATGCAAATAGGAACATACATAACGACAATTACCTTAAATGTAAATGGATTGGGATTCCCTGGTGGCACAGTGGTTAAGAATCCGCCTGCCAATGCAGGGGACACGGGTTCGAGCCCTGGTCCGGGAAGATCCCACATGCCGGGGAGCAACTAAGCCCGTGCGCCACAACTACTGAGCCTGCGCTCTAGAGCCCGTGAGCGACAACTACTGAAGCCCGTGCGCCCACAGCCCGTGCTCCACAACAAGAGAAGCCACCACAAGGAGAAGCCCGCGCACTGCAACGAAGAGTGGCCCCCGCTCTCTGCAACTAGAGAAAGCCACGCCCAGCAATGAAGACCCAGCGTAGCCCAAGATAAAAATAAAATTAAAAAAAAAATGTAAATGGATTAAATGCTCCAACCAAAAGTCATAGACTCTTTATGTATACATAAACAAGACCCATATATATGCTGTCTACAAGAGACCCACTTCAGACCTAGGGACACATACAGACTGAGAGTGAGGAGATGGAAAAAGATATTCCATGCAAATGGAAATCAAAAGAAAGCTGGAGTAGAAATTCTCACAACAGACAAAATAGACTTTAAAACAAAGACTATTACAAGAGACAAAGAAGGACACTACATAGTGATCAAGGGATCAATCCAAGAAGAAGATATATCAACTGTAAATACTTATGCACCCAACCGAGGCGCACCTCAATACATAAGGCAAATACTAACAGCCATAAAAGGGGAAATCAACAGTAACACAATCATAGTAGGGGACTTTAACACTCCATTTTCACCAATGGACAGATCATCCAAACTGAAAATAAATAAGCTTTAAATGATACATTAAACATGATGGACTTAATTGATATTTATAGAACATTCCATCCAAAAACAACAGAATACACTTTCTTCTCAAGTGTTCATAGAACATTCTCCAGCTTAGATCATATCTTGGGTAACAAATCAAGCCTTGGTAAATTTAAGAAAATTGAAATCATAAAAACTATCTTTTCTGACCACAACGTTATGAGACTAGATATCAATTACAGGAAAAAATCTGTAAAAAATACAAACACATGGAGGATAAAGAATACAAAACTTAATAACCAAGAGATCACTGAAGAAATCAAAGAGGAAATCAAAAAATACCTAGAAACAAATGACAATGAAAACACAACAACCCAAAACCTATGGGATGCAGCAAAAGCAGTTCTAAGAGGGAAGTTTATAGCAATACAATCCTACCTTAAGAAACAAGATACAACTCAAATAAACAATGTAGCATTACACCTAAAGCAACTAGAGAAAGAGGAACAAAAAAACCCCAAAGTTAGCAGAAGGAAAGAAATCATAAAGATCAGATCAGAAATAAATTAAAAAGAAATGAAGGAAACAATAGCAAAGATCAATAAAACTAAAAGCTGGTTCTTTGAGAAGATAAACAAAATTGACAAACCATTAGCCAGACTCATCAAGAAAAAAAGGGAGAAGACTCAAATCAATAGAATTAGAAATGAAAAAGGAGAAGTAACAAATGACCACGCAGAAAGAAAAAGGATCATGAGAGATTACTACAAGCAACTATTTGCCAATAAAATGGACAACCTGGAAGAAATGGAGAAATTCTTACAAAAGCACAACCTTCTGAGATGGAACCAGGAAGAAATAGAAAATATAAACAGACCAATCACAAGCACCGAAATTGAGACTGTGATTAAAAATCTTCCAACAAACAAAAGCCCAGGACCAGATGGATTCACAGACGAATTCTATTAAATATTGAGAGAACAGCTAACACCTATCCTTCTCAAACTCTTGCAAATATAGCAGAGGGAGGAACACTCCCAAACTCATTCTACGAGACCACCACCACCTTGAGACCAAAACCAGACAAAGATGTCACAAAGAAAGAAAACTACAGGCCAATATCACTGATGAACATAGATGCAAAAATCCTCAACAAAATAATAGCTAACAGAATCCAACAGCACATTAAAATGATCGTACACCATGATCAAGCGGGGTTTATCCCAGGAATGCAAGGATTCTTCAAAATACACAAATCAATCAATGTGATACACCATAATAACAAATTGAAGGATAAAAACCATATGATCATCTCAATAGATGCAGAAAAAGCTTTTGACAAAATTCAACACCCATTTATGATAAAAACCCTCCAAAAGTAGGCAGAGGGAACTTACCCCAACATAATAAAGGCCATATATGACAAATCCACAGCCAACGTCGCCCTCAATGGTGAAAAACTGAAACCATTTCCACTAAGATCAGGAACAAGACAAGGTTGCCCACTCTCACCACTATTATTCAACATAGTTTTGGAAGTGTTAGCCACAGCAATCAGAGAAGAAAAAGAAATAAAAGGAATCCAAATTGCAAAAGAAGAAGTAAAGCTGTCACTGTTTGCAGATGACATGATACTATACATAGAGAATCCTAAAGATGTTTCCAGCAAACTACTAGAGCTAATCAATGAATTTGGTGAAGTAGCAGGATACAAAATTAATGCACAGAATTCTCTTGCATTCCTGTACACTAATGATGAAAAATCTGAAAGTGAAATTAAGAAAACACTCTCATTTACTAACAAAAAGAATAAAATACCTAGGAATAAACCTACCTAAGGGGACAATTGACCCGTATGTAGAAAACTATGAGACACTGATGAAATTAAAGATGATACAAACAGATGGAGAGATATACCATGTTCTTGGATTAGAAGAATCAACATTGTGAAAATGACTATACTACCCAAGGCAATCTACAGATTCAGTGCAATCCCTATCAAACTACCACTGGTATTTTTCACAGAACTAGAACAAAAAAGTTCATAATTTGTATGGAAACACAAAAGACCCTGAATAGCCAAAGCAATCTTGAGAAAGAAAAATGGAGCTGGAGGAATCAGGCTCCCTGACTTCAGACGATACTACAAAACTACAGTAATCAAGACAGTATGGTGCTGGCACAGAAACAGAAATATAGATCAATGGAACAGGATAGAAAGCCCAAAGATAAACCCACGCACATATGGTCACCTTATCTTTGATAAAGGAGGCAAGAGCATACAATGCAGAAAAGACAGCCTCTTCAATAAGTGGTGCTGGGAAAACTGGACAGCTACATGTAAAACAATGAAATTAGAACACTCCCTAAAAGCATACACAAAAATAAACTCAAAATGGATTAAAGATCTAAATGTAAGGCCAGACACTATAAAACTCTTAGAGGAAAACATAGGCAGAACACTCCACGACATAAAACAAAGCAAGATCCTTTTTGACCCACCTCCTAGAGAAATGGAAATAAAAACAAAAATAAACAAATGTGACCTAATGAAACTTAAAAGCTTTTGCATGGCAAAGGAAACCATAAACAAGACGAAAAGACAACCCTCAGAATGGGAGAAAACATTTGAAAATGAAGCAACTGACAAAGGATTAATCTCCAAAATTTACAAGCAGCTCATGCAGCTCAATATCAAAAAAACAAACAACCCAATTCAAAAATGGGTAGAAGACCTAAATAGACATTTCTCCAAAGAAGATATACAGATTGCCAACAAACACATGAAATGATGCTCAACATCACTAATCATTAGAGAAATGCAAATCAAAACTACAATGAGGTATCATCTCACACCAGTCAGAAAGGTCATCATCAAAAAATCTACAAACAATAAATGCTGGAGAGGGTGTGGAGAAAAGGGAACCCTCTTGCACTGTTGGTTGGAACGTAAATTAATACAGTCATTATGGAGAACAGTATGGAGGTTCCTTAAAAAACTAAATAGAACTACCATATGACCCAGCAATCCCACTACTGGGTATATACCCAGAGAAAACCATAATTCAAAAAGAGTCATGTACCACAATGTTAATTGCAGCACTATTTACAATAGCCAGGACATGGAAGCAACCTAAGTGTCCATCAACAGATGAATGGATAAAAAGATCTGGCACATATATACAATGGAATACTCCTCAGCCATAAAAAGAAACGAAATTGAGTTATTTGTAGTGAGGTGGATGGACCTAGAGTCTGTCATACAGAGTGAAGTAATTCAAAAAGAGAAAAACAAATACTGTGTGCTAACACATATGTATGGAATATAAAAAAAAAAAGAAAGAAAGAAAGAAAAAAAATGGTCAGGAAGAACCTAGGGGCAAGACAGGAATAAAGACGCAGACCTACTAGAGAATGGACTTGAGGACATGGGGAGGGGGAACTGTAATCTTGGACAAAGTGAGAGAGTGGCATGTACATATATACACTACCAAATGTAAAATAGATAGCAGTGGAAAGCAGCTGTATAGCACAGGGAGGTCAGCTCGGTGCTTTGTGACCACCTAAAGGGGTGGGATAGGGAGGGTGGGAGGGAGGGAGACGCAAGAGGGAAGAAATATGGGGATATATGTATATGTATAGCTGATTCACTCTGTTATAAAGCAGAAACTAACACACCATTGTAAAGCAATTATACTCCAATAAAGATATTAAAAAATAAAAAGTTCTAATGACAAGAGAAAAATTTGTAACTATGTATAATAATGGATGTTCAGTAGGCTTATTGTGGTGATCATTTCATAATACATACAAATAACAAATCATTATGTTGAACTCCTGAAACTATTATAATGTTGTATGTCAATTATATTTCAATTAAATTTTTTTGAAAATCATGATTCTTCCCACAATTTTCATGCACTGTCACAACAAAAACTTTCTCTACCACATGAATTTTAGGTCACTGGGAAATAATGGTAAGTTGTTTTTTATCGATATCCCATGACTCATGCTTGTCCAATATGCTGGTTACAGTAGAAAAGAAAACTCCATCTGGGTATTAAAATACACACAAATATCCTTGAAGGTAAAGGTATTTTTAACAACACAATAGATAGGTTTTCTCTCCCAACTTGAATTTTTAAATCTGGCTGACAAAATTGATGGCAGAAATCCTGAATTCTTCAAAACAAAACAAAACAAAACAAAAAATCCAAATCTGCCAAATATATCCATGATGTCAGGAAATCTCTAAGCAGGAGAGGTGTTCAATGCAGAAGCAATGTAATTTAGAGGGGAACAGAATCAAAGCAGATGCTCTTTAATCTGTAGAAGTCAGAGGGATTTTTATTTTTAGGCATGCATGTATTTTCTGTACAGTTTCACAACAATCACAAGAGTCTAAGCAGTGTAATATAATGGATTTCACATGTAATTGTGAAGCTGAAACTTTATAAGAGCACTGACTGAAGTCCTGTTAATCACTTCTTTCCTATATTAGAGGTTATAAAAACCAACCCACTCTTTTGACATCTCATTTCAAAAATAACAAATTTGTCATTAAACCAGAGCTATAAATTCAACTTTATTGATATCTCTATTGGCACAGTGGCAAGAGAAGCTATAAATATTACTTACATTCTTATTACTAACTTGAAAGTCCAATTGAGAAGAAAGATAAATCACTCTTAGTTCTTAGAAGATAATCAAGAAATGGACAAGGGGATTATATAGTTTCCTATATAGTGGAAAATTGGATTTAAAATGAAGTTGTTCAAATTTCTACTTAATTCAAACTTATCAACTTTCCTGATATTCTAATTTCTCAGTCAATAAAAGGTAGTTAAGGAACTTACATCGATAGTCTTCTCAATTTCATGCAACATTTATGTAACTGGTAAAATTCTAGGAAATAGAAATATAGTAGTGAACAACATTAGATACAGATGCCATTTCCATAAAGAAAAAATCCTAGTGAATACAAGCCAGTATATTTTTTAGGATGGCACAAAATGATTTCCTTGTGGGGACTTCCCTAGTAGTCCAGTGGTTAGGACTCTGTGCTTCCACTGCAGGGGACATGGGTTCAATCCCTGGTCAGGCAACTAATGTCCCACATGCTGCGCAGTGCGGCCAAAAAAGAAAAGAAGATCCCTTGTGATGCAGGAATAAACTACAACTTTAAATTCTATTCTCAACTAAAAAATACTCCAAACTTTTATGCCCCAAATTCTTCTGAACTGCCCTTGACAAGATCATTGACGATCCCACAGTGCCAAACTCCACAGATCAACTCACAATCTACATTATATTCAAGTTCTCAGTGGTAATTATTATAGCTGGCTACTGCCTAATTCTTTAAACACTTTCTGCACTTGATCTCTGGGCCCCCTCACTGTCCTGGTTCCCCACTCAATTCTGCTCCTGTTCAGTCTCGTTTACCAGGTCCTCTTCTTTCCCATTTCTAAATGTTGCTGTGCCTTTTTTTCTCTGTCCTCAGTAACTTCTCTCTTTACATCTCTCCCTAGGTTATCTCATTCATTCCTTTAAGTTTAAATACCATCCACACTTTGATAACTTTCAATTTTATTTACAGTTCTGATCACTCTCCTGAAATCCTGAATCATATATCCTAGTACCTGCTTGACATCACCATGTAGATGACTAACAAGTATCCAAGAATTACTCGGCCAGAGCTAAAATACACATTTGTACCTACACATCTGCTCTTCTCTACATGACACCTCCTCTTATCCAGATGCTCACCCAAAAAACTTTACGGCAAACTTGAATCATCTCTTTGTCTCATATCAAATGCATCAGCAGTTCCTCTTGCTTTTCAGTCACAGGTTCCAGTCAATATCCTTTGCTGCCTGGACACTGTTACAGTCAACTTATCTCCTGTTTCCACTTTTTCCCAGATATAGTCTCCTTCTCCACAGATTCTGAATGACCTTTTGAATATATCATTCTTACCATACCATTTCTCCATCAAAGTCTTCCATTAGTTTTGTATAACACATAAGATAATATATGACAACCTTACAATGGCTACAACATATGAACTTGCACCCCCCAAACTCCCTGGCTTATCTCTTTCCCTTGCTCTTGTCATTTCAGTCAAGACTGCTTTCCCTATGATTCTTTGAATCCACCAAGCAAATACCTACTTCAGAGTTTTGAGCTTGCTCTTTCTTTCACTCTTTTCCCAAATATTGTCATGGCACCAAGTCACACTTAATTCAGATGTCACTTCATAAGTCCTTCCCTGACCTATCTTATTAAAGATACCTGATACATATCTCATCCTGTGCTCATTATCTGTATTTTACTTCACAGCATTTATCACTAGCTTATATCATATTATATATGTTTGTTGTCTATGTACTACTAAAATGTAAGCTTCATTAGGGAAGGGACATTGTGTTTTATTCACTGCAATATAGAATCTAGCAGAGAGTAAGTACTAAAAAATGTATTAAGCAAAGGAATGATTACTACATATGTTACCATGATGGAAGAGTATTAATTCCATAATGTGAAATTGGTGCAAATATTCATCTTCAGGGTGATCCAACTGTAGTGCACTGCAGTGTACCTGTTCCCAAATAACTGAAGTTAAAAATGTGTGTTATGTGTATGTGTGTGTGTATATATACATACATATATATATATATATATATATATATATATATATATAATATGTGGATTATTATATGTATTTGAAGTTAGAAATATTCATTAGTTTCAATAGATATTAGATATATATTAGTTTAATTGAAGTTAAAATTTATACTTATTATATATTATATATCTAAAATATATTTAGTATATAAATAAATATAATTATTTTATATTTACTATATCTTATACATTTTAACTTTATATGTAATATATATTCAATATATAATTATTTCATATCATTATATTTTATATAAATAATAATTCTATACTTAATGTATAATATATAATTATTAATATATGTCTAGCTTCAATTAAACTAATACTAAAAAATAGAAAATAGTTTTTTAATATTTCTTCAAAAAGCATATATTGAAATATTACTAATAATAAACCTCCAGGAGAATGAAAAACTGGCAAACCAGATATTTAATCCTATCAAGAGTATACCATAAGTCACACTAAGGAGTCAAAAAAATGATAATAAAATCAGATATGACAAAAAGTCAGAAAATTTATTTAAAATCAAGACAGTGACTATTTGAAGTAATTATTTTGATCCACTATCATTAATAATAAATTTTATCCTAATAGTAGTATATTATGCTTTGGGATAAGTGCTAGTGGTTAGTAACTAGAATGTGAAGCCACATGTCTACCATTTAGTTCATTGATATTTAAAGAAATATAATCATTCTAATATTTTACAAATTTCACTAAATTTAACAATATTTGAAAAATTCATACTTGAAAAACTCCATTGTCATTTATAACCTAATAACCACAAACCATTGAGAAAACATTTCCCATTCCAACTATACAAATGAATAAAATGATATATACAAAACAATATGGGAATAAACTAAAATGCATTCCTCTCTTACTGAATGATGTTGAGAGACATAAAGAAGACAAACATCAGGAAAATGATGGAAATCTCTCAAATCTGTTTAAAAAATGAAATGCCCCAGAGTTATAATTTTTATAAGTCAAAAGAAGGTAATTCATAAAAGATATGTACTCGACAATAAATTATTTTTAAAAAACTAATAGGATGCTTTATGAAAAAACTGGGAAAATGTAACCATCGATGTGTTGGTTGATTTGACTGGCACTATAATGACTCAGTGATAAATTTACCGAATTTATACTACGTGCTTCATTCACTAAATGATTCACAAATGAAATGGTGCTTCTAAGAAACTGAGCCAGCATTCTCAAAGTACTATACATTGTCCTCGGTGTTACTGATTTTACATACTCAAAACATTTAGAATGGAATATAATCGTGAAAATACTTTCCCTGAAATGGGGATGAACCATAAAACAGTTGCACTGCACAGCACCTGTTCAGTATTCCATTCAAAACAGTTGTTCCAAATTTGCTGATCTAGTTGGTGATGAAAAGTGACTGTAGGTAAATGGTGCCAAGCACCTTTTTAGTAGAAAAAATAATATACATATAATCAGTTTACAGCACTGTCAAGTTAAAATCACTGTTTTAAAAATGAGTGAAAATGTTTTAAATGAAAACTGTACTACAATAAGAACATTTGAAAAGGAATAGCTGAAAATATTTTTACCATCATATAATTGTTACAAGACATGAGGTCCTCCACATCCTTGCCAGTGCTTGGTACAGTCGGTCTTTTTAACTTTACCTGCTCTAATATATATGTAGTAGTTTCTTATTGTGAAACTAATTTACATTTCCATAATGACTGATGATGCTGAGCATGTCTACATATGTTTATTTGTTATCCATATATCTTCTTTGATGAAGTGACTATTCAAATCCTTTGCTTATTTTTTGATTGAATTGTTTATTATTGAGTTTTGAGAATTACTTATATATTCTGGATACAATTCCTTTAATAGAAAGATGACTTGCAAAAAGATGACTTTTCACAAGTCTGTGAATTCTCTTTTGATTGTCTTAACAGTTTTGACCAAAGAGAAGACATTCAGAATTTTGATGAAGTCCAATTTGTCCTTTTCTTTCATTTATGGTTAGTGCTTTGGCATCCTATATTAAAAAAGTCTGTCCCTAAAAAAAAAAAAATGTCTGTCCCTAACTTAAGTTTACAAAAACTGTCTCCTATATTTTCTTTTAGAAGTTTTATAATTTAGGTTGTCCTTTTTATTCTACAATAGATTTTGAGTTAACTTTTGTGTCTAGTGCAAGATATGGAACTAAGGTATTTTTTGTTTGTTTATTTGTTTTATATAAAGATATACAAAGGTCATGGTAACCTTTTGTGAAAAGACTAACCTTGTTTTTCACTGAATTGTCTTTGCACCTTTGTCAAAAATCAGTGGTCCCTTATGTGTGGATTTATGGACTTTGTTTCATTCATCTACTTTTTAAAAAAAATAATTTTTTAATTCATTTTTTAAAATATTTTAAAAGTTTATTTATTTTATTTATTTATTTTTGGCTGCATTGGGTCTTCATTGCTGTGCACAGGCTCTCTCTAGTTGCAGCGAGCGAGGGCTACTCTTCCTCGTGGTGCACATGCTTCTCATTACTGTGGCTTCTCTTGTTGCGAAGCACGGGCTCTAGGAGTGTGGGCTTCAGTAGTTGTGGCATGCAGGCTCAGTAGTTGTGGCTTGTGGGCTTAGTTGCTCCACAGCATGTGGGATCTTCCCGGACCAGGGATCGAACCCGTGTCTCTGGCATTGGCAGGTGGATTCTTAACCACTGTGCCACCAGGAAAGTCCCTCATTTGTCTACTTTTATACCTTTACCCCAATACCACTCTCTCTTTATTATTATAGTTTTAGTTACATAATAATGTTGATATCAGATAGTGTTACTCCTTCACTTTTGTTCTTCTTTTCAATGTTGTATTCACTATTGTACGTAATTTTTGGACTTCCAAATAAATATTATAATCACTTTGCAAACTTCTACTAAAAAAAAGCCTGCTGTATTTTTTCATTGAGATCGCACTGCATCTGTAGGGAATTTGGGAGAGAATTAACATCTTAACAATATTGACTTTTCTGACTCATAAACACAGTATATATCACCATTTATCTAGACATTATTTTATTCATTAATTTCTCCCAGCAGTGTTTATAGTTTTTAGTGTTTGGGTCTTAGAAATATTTTATCAGATTTATCTCTCTCGTGAAGTAAGTCAGAAAGAGAAAAACAAATACCGTATGCTAACACATATATATGGAATCTAAAAAAAAAAAAAAAATGGTTCTGAAGAACCTAGGGGCAGGACAGGTATAAAGATGTCGACGTAGAGAATGGACTTGAGGACACGGGAAAGGGGAAGGGTAAGCTGCGACGAAGTGAGAGAGTGGCATGGACATATATACACTACCAAATGTAAAAGAGATAGCTAGTGGGAAGCAGCCGCATAGCACAGGGAGATCAGCTCGGTGCTTTGTGACCACCTAGAGGGGTGGGATAGGGAGGGTGGGAGGGAGACGCAAGAGGGAGGAGATATGGGGATATATGTATATGTATAGCTGATTCACTTTGTTATAAAGCAGAAACTAACACACCATTGTAAAGCAATTATACTCCAATAAAGATGTAAAATAAAAAACAAAAGACCAACACAAGGAATAGTTTACACATCATGAAAGGAGAAGTCTCTCTCTTCAAAAATGTAACTTCTAAAGATTTGGGGATCCTAATGTTGGAAGAGGTATGTTGCTAAATTTTTTAATGCCTTTTCACCCTGATCAAATATGTTCAAACCAGGATCCTTATTTAACATAAACCTCGTAAATGCGTTAAATAAGAAATCCACACATGGTTACTTGAACACTAAACAACTCAATCAGTAAATTGCTTCGTTTAAAAAAAAAGATTTATCTCTCTTTCACATTTTGATGCTAATATAAACGTTGAAATGTTACCACTTAAAAAAGCTTCAAAATTGAAAACTAAAAAAGAAACAAATCTAACAAAGGATATGCAACAACTTTCTGGAAAAGAATAAAACCTTATTAAAACCTCATATAATAAAGAATGCCAAGCAAATAAAGATATATTCATAATTAGAAGTTCCAATACCTGAAGTTCTCATCTTTGCCCAAATTGATCTGTAGATTCAATGAAAACATAAAATCCTAGCAAGTAATGGTGTGGGTTTGTGTGCGTGTGTGTGTGCATGACTAAAACTTCAAAAACATGTTCTAAAATTTCATGGAATGGTAAAGATTAAGGAATAATCAAGGCACCAATGAAAACAATATGTGAGAACAAGACTGAATTTGTGTAAAATTATAATAATTTAGAAAGCTCAATATTAGAATAAGAATAAATTAAGGATCAATAGAACTTAATGGAAATTTTACCATACAAATAGCATTGCAGTTTAATGGAGGAGGTTTTTAATATTTAATAAATAATGCTGAGACATCCAAGAGAAACTGGAAGCCAAACACACATACACCAAAATCCTTTCCACCATTACCAACCTGTATGAGAAAGATAAAGACATAAAACTTTTAAAAACTTCTATTCCTCAGAACATACAATAAAGCAAGTGGAATAGCAAGATAAAACTGGAGGAAGACATCTGTAACACATAATACTCCTAATGGATTTAAGTCCATAAAAATAAACGATGGCTACAAACACTAGTGGTAGCATTCAAATATATAAACAACCTAATAGAAAAAGTAAATGTTTTGAAAAAGTACCACATAGAAGAGAAAATGCAAGTAACTAAGTGAAAGAATATGCACAGCTTGACAACCAGAAAAATCACAAATTTATACAATCTTAAGATATAATTTATACCCATGACATTGTTAGAAATTTTTAAAAAAACAAAAAACTTGATCATATCAATTGGTGGTAAGGGTTTAAAGCAAACTGGACACTTAGATTGATGAGGGTATTAAACACTTTCCCCAAAACTGGGCATTCATCATCTATTACAGATTAAAAAACTCATTCCCTATAGCCCTAGGAATTCTACTTCCATATATCCTCAGGGAAAGGCTAAACAAGTGTATTAAGAAGTATTTGCAAAATTATGTATAGTAATAATGGCCATCAACACCACTACCCTCCATTGCATATCTTCATAAATTTTCTCATATTTGACTTTTCATTTAACTTCTGTTAGCACCTATTCAAATGGTATATATTAAAGACTAATGTGTGGGCTCCTATAATGGGGATAATATTCTTAAAGACTGAAACAAATGTATTTTAATATCCTCTTACTTTATTCCATCTATAAACTGAGCCATGATGCATATGCACCCAGGAAAATTGAAAGATAACCATGGAATTCATTAAACATGGGATTCTAGGTTGATATTATTGCATCATGAAGTTAAGTCATTATGTTTATCTTGTCATCCTCTGTTTCTGATAAGAAGCAGATATCACTGTTCCCCTGAATGTGAATTGTCTTTTACTCTGCCAACTTTACAGAATTTTTTTTTCTTTAGTTTTTAGCTGTATGACTATGATGGGCCAAGGTATGTGTTTTTGTACTGTTTATCCTGCCTGAGGTTCCTGAACTTTTTTCACCTCTGCTTCCTTTGTGTTGGGCTGTTTATTTATTTATTTATTTATTCCTATTTGGAACAATTTCTCCACTATCTCTTCAAATATTCCTCCCTCCTTGGTCTCTTTCTTCTTCTGGAAGTCTAACTGCACATATGTTAATCATATGGTATTTTACCTCATGTTGCTAAATCTCTGTTTAATTATTGGTATCATTCTCCTTCTTGCTGTACTTCAGTTTGGATATTTTCTATTGACCTGTCTTTGCATTCAATGGCCTAGACACAGAAAAATGCTGTATCCAATCTGCTATTAAGTTTGTCTGATGAATTCTTCAATTCAGATACTGTCTTTTTCAATTCTACAATTTCCATTTGGTTTGCTGAGTTGAGTCTACATAGTCAGAAACTGAGCTGTGCTTTAGTTCTGCTCTGCTTACACTTACTCTCAGTGCATGATAAGCTTCAAATTCTTCTCATGCCACCTTGAGCCTGGAGTGTGGGCTGGGGGGATTTTCTCAGTCGGCTCCCTCTCAACTAAAGACTTCCCTTTACACTTGTGCCTCACAGAGGTCTCTCCACGCTCTTATCCCTACCCCCGTAGTATTCTGATGTCAACTGTTACTCAGCGTGCTAGCCTGACTTGTGACTGAGAGAGCAAACTGGTCTGGCTCCCCTCAGCGGTAGGGAGGCACTGTGTTCCTGGCTCTCAAAGAGGGTGGTTCAGTTATTCTGCTCTCCTCCACGTAGTAGGCGATCTTTAATGGTCTGGAAACATGATGTTTTCCTATCTCTCCCCGAGGCATACAGGAGTTTTTTGTTGCTGTTGTTCTATTCTGTTCCTCTAGCTGCAAGTCTTCATTTGTGCCCTATTCCAGAAAATAAAAAGCCAACTAAGAGCACTGGATGCCGTGCTGTAGGGGAGACAGAATTGGGTGGGGCAGTATGCCTTTCCAATAGTGGCTGAGTCCCACCGCCCTCTCCTGGGGGAAGGCTTTTCCAAGCTCTCACATGACCCTACTCTTTCTCCTGAGGACCCAGACAGTCTGTGGAGAAGAGCCTGCTAATGCAAACACCCCTTGCTCGTGCCTGTTGCTCCTACGTATTCTACACCCACACGCTACCCTGCAATTGCATTCAGCAATATGTTACAGCATTACTGAATTCTTATCAATTAGTAATTTTCCCAATGCCTGTCCCAGGGAAGAAAGCATTCATGGTCCATCTCTCCATGGAAGCACCTGCCTTTCCTTGGATTTCAGATGAGTTGGTTGTCCTGTGATCTCAGCTCTCTGAAGTGTTCAGGAAACGTCGTATTTTATAGCGCATGCGGATTTTACATTACAATAAGAGCAGCATTCTTTCCAGTTTTATATATCCTAAGCTGAAACTGAGAACCTATTATTATTTTAACTTTAGTACAGGGTCACATTTTCTTGTAACTTTACATGCATTTTTATTTTTGATATGTTCAAATTTTTTTATACAGGTGCGATAAATATTGAATCGTTTAGTATGTTTGCCTTTATTCTGTTTTGGTTTTCCCAGTAAGGGCTTGTCCTTTCCTCTTGTAGGGAGTTAAGATGAAGCTAATCACAAGTCGAGCTGAGCTGGGACTGGGTTGAAGCTTTATTTAATTTCAATTCAACTCTGAATTGAATTCCAGCTGCACCCTTGAACCTAAGTTTCTGATAGCATTGCGATATCTATGTTTTCTACTCTATACCCACAGATGCTTACTTAGCAAATTCTTATGGGTTATAACTGTCTGGCCAAGAGATTTAGTTTTACACTGGGGCTCTTCCAGATTCCAAACAGTCATACCTGGGCTTTTTTTTTTTTTTTTTTTATTTAATGGCTGTGTTGGGTCTTCGTTTCTGTGCGAGGGCTTTCTCTAGTTGTGGCAAGCGGGGTTCACTCTTCATCGCGGTCCGTGGGCCTCTCACTATCGCGGCCTCTCTTATGGCAGAGCACAGGCTCCAGACGCGCAGGCTCAGTAATTATGGCTCACGGGCCCAGCCGCTCCGCGGCATGTGGGATCTTCCCAGACCAGGGCTCGAACCCGTGTCCCCTGCATTGGCAGGCAGGCTCTCAACCACTGCGCCACCAGGGAAGCCCCTGGGCTTTTTTTAATGAAAGCCTAAGCTTTCCTTAAAAGTTTAGTCTTGCTTCTTATTCCAGAAAAAGTCTCTCTTTCTATGGCACGCCTCCTCCTTCACTCTCTATCTTGTAGCACGCAGTCATTTCTCATTTAGGAAAAGCTCACTTCTCTTTGGAATTGTGTCCTTTAGATATTGTTGCATCCAATACACTCAGAAGGCTTTAAAGTTAACTGTTACTTTGTTTGCTTATCCAGTGTTTTCTTGTATGATGAGCACAATCTCACATCATACCTGGAAATGAGTATATCAGGCCCTAATTTTTAATTTCATAAAAATCAAGCTCAAAAGTATCTATTTCAATTCTACCTAAGAGGGTTCATGTCTGTGTTTAAAGTACAGTTGAAAGATTTTTTCCTTTATTGTCAACGGAAATAATAATTCCCCACTACGCCTAAGTCAAAATGTTGATGAACCAACGCAACTTTCTTGTCACACTAACATCATTTCCCATTTAACAATCACATATGGCTGGTTGGTAGAAACACACGCTGCAGCAGAACAGAGAGAAATTGCAATCTCTATGTTAGAAATTCCTTTATCTCCATAGTAGGATTCAGGAGCCAATTTTTTGAGTAAGGTACATTCCCTAAAGCTGATGGGGAGTTCATATTTTGCTATACTTGGTATAAAATCACTTACAATTTAATATTTTCCAAAATATTTGAGGATCTATTCAACATAATTAGGTTAAAATAAAGCCAGGTTATTTTTGCACTCTTGTGGAACAGCAATTATTCCATCATTTTACAACTCTCTTCGTTAAATAAGATATTTACCTCTTCAAATATGCCCATAAAATATAGAGATGATTTTAATATGACTCTATTAATAAGTATGAAATGAAAGAAAATCACTATAATACATGGGTAAAATCACATACCTGCTGATTTTACATTTAAACTTGGATTTTTACCAAACTTCATTTAGTTCCCTATAGGTCACTTCAATAACCTATATTAACAAAAATATTATTTTATAGCATGTTCTTTGTTCTAATAAGAAGTATCCTAAATCAGATTCTTCTTTAAATATTAATTTTCCTAACAGATAAAGTTTTAATACTTTTAACAAGTTAATCCTCTAAATGCCTCTAAATGACTTAAAGTTAGATTGTAAACATATATTTTTCTATAAATCAATAATCAAAAACTCTGTGAGCTGCCATAAGAAATATTCATGTGTACATATTGACCTTCCATTTTTAGTGGAATGATCTTTAAAAGAAAGTACTTTGTTGATCCATTAGTATAGACTAACAATCTTTTCAATATCTGAAAAGTAAAACATTTCATCAGTCAATTAAAACTTAGTTGATGTGATGCCATAATAGTACCTACTTTAAAATATCTAAGTGACTAAAATGTTTCAAATTTATCTGAATGTTTGACATAATCACAAAAGATTATTTTACTCAGTCCCTATCAATATTTTAAATAGCTAAACCTATGTGCACTGCAACCCTTTAGGTTGAGAGAAAAATAATACTGAATATAAAAGTAATTTACTCTTTTTAAAAAGTCTATATTAAATCAATATTTTGCTGCCTCCCAAAATGAATTTAGTTCCTTTGTTCTTTGCACTATGACTAATAATTTAAAACTCCTACATAGAAATACTAATGTTTTCATTGTCCCTTATTAATTACTCTCTATGAGATGAAAGCTAAAATATTTCAGGTTTAGAAGAGATCTCAGCGCATAGTGGGAGACCAGGGTAACAGTCAAAATGAAATTATTACTATACCATTCCAAACTTTAGAATCAGTCACGTATAATACTATTCATATGAGAATTGCTTACAATTTGTTTTTCAATAGATGAGCCTTTAATTTGCGTCATGAATCAGCACTGTTATGATTCACAGAGGTGGAAAAGTAAAAAGAGAAACAGAGAGAGAGAGAGAGAGCGCTAAGCTATATATACCTTCTGCCAGAGTAGGGAAACCTGCTCTAACAGAGAAATTAGGCTCTGCATAATGAAGCCTTTAGAGGAAGGAGATGCTACAATGTGTTTAAAGCCAAAATCACAACCAGTCTCATGGCCAAAATAGACTTGGGAGAGCATCTTTGAGCTTGTTGGTATTCTGGCGTTACCATTAAGTCAGAAACTGCCAACATCTAGCTGTTTTCTTACTGCTTTTGACCATTTTTCCCAGAAGCTATTACTGTGCTTTCTCCTTCTGAGGTTCTGGTCATTGTTATCTTTGAATTTCTCATGCTAACCAGAAAAATGTAGATTTTCATACAGATTTTCATATTGTAGGTGTCATGTAAAATAAGGCCAGGTTATGTCAGTACCAAGGAGATTTGTTGGATAGTTTCCTCTTCCCATTCTCTCCTAGAAAAAGATAATAATTAGACTACAAAGAAGAAAATCAAGACTTTCATAATATTTAGTCAAATACTGAATATGTGAATGAATACAGCAGTGGTTTTACATTGCCAGATTGACCCTATGCTGGGATTAGCTCACTACATGAAGAATTAAACATTTAAAGAAATGTGATTAGTTGCAGAACTCAAGGGGAAAAAGATTACAGATGTTACTTTTTTTCACCCTAATTTTTTTCTTATTACCTTAAACAACAATTCAACTGTTGTGTCAGCGATGATTACTTAGATAACAAATAACTGAAACCCTCCTCCCCCTTGGCAACCACAAGTCTGTTCTCTATGTCTGTGAGTCTGTTTCTGTTTCATAGATAGTTTCATTTGTGTCATATTTTAGATTCCACATACTAGTGATATCATATGGTATTTGTCTTTCTCTTTCTTACTTACTTAGCTTAGTATGATAATGTCTAGTTGCATCCATGGCATTATTTCATTTTTTTTATGCCTGAGTAATATTCCATTGTATATATGTACCACATCTTATTCATCCATTCCTCTGTCAGTGGAAGGAATGGATAAAGGTTTAGATTACTTCCATGTCCTGGTTACTGTCAATAGTGCTGCAATGAACACGGGGTGCATGTACCTTTTTGAATTGTAGTTTTGTCTGAATAGATGCCCCGGAGTGGGATTGCTGGATCATATGGTAACTCTATTTTTAGTTTTTTGAGGAACCTCCATACTGTTTTCCATAGTTGCTGTATTCCCATGAACAGCATAGGAAGGTTCTGTTTTCTCCACACCCTCTGCAGCATTTGTTACTGCAGACTTTTAAATGATGGCCATTCTCACCAGTGTGAGGTGGTACCTCATTGTAGTTTTTTTTTTTTTTTAAATGAGATGTAATACTTTTTAAAATTTGTTTATTTATTTATTTTTGGCTGTGTTGGGTCTTCGTTGCTGTGCGAGGGCTTTCTCTAGTCGTGGCAAGCGGGGGCCGCTCTTCATCGTGGTGCTCGGGCCTCTCACTGTTGCGGCCTCTCTTGTTGCGGAGCACAGGCTCCAGACGCGCAGGCTCAGTAATCGTGGCCCATGGGCCCAGCCGCTCCGCGGCATGTGGGATCTTCCCAGACAAGGGCTCGAACCCATGTCCCTGCATTGGCAGGCAGATTCGCAACCACTGCGCCACCAGGGAAGCCTTCATTGGAGTTTTGATTTGCATTTCTCTAATAACTAGTGATGATGGCTTCTTTTCCTAATAACTCAATCATATCATTAAGAACATATGTAATTTCAATCTCCCTTCTTTTCCAATAATCCAGAGCAAACTTTCCTTTAATATCACTGACCCGCTTTACATTAGGTGTCCTTTCTATGCAATCTTTGTCAATAAGAAATGCCATTTACTCACTGACCCGCATTTGGAGTTGCTATTACTCTCCCAAACAGCATTACTGATCAACAGTTTCAACTCTGAATGTTTCCAAAAAAGGAAAATTTTGCCAAATTATAGTCAATACAGTTATAATATGGTATGCTCCCTTAACCTGTCATTTAAATTGAATGTTTCTGTCATCAATTATTTTTACTTGACTTTTATTTGGATTCTTCTGGCTTTTACCCTCAATGAAATCCCTCACTCCTTCTACCTCCCTCCCCAATTAATACCTTTTTGGCCAAAGAGTATTATGTAGTATTGAATTCTCTCACTGGCATCTCTTTGACAATGTGAATTTCATGACTAATTTGAAAAATCCTCTGGTTATGATTAATGTTTTTCAGATTGAGAATTACGCTAATGGTGCATATAGAAGATTGGAATGTCCCCATCCAGGGACTGTGTGTTTGGGGAAGACTGGGTATATCCAAGCATTCTCTCTTTTTTTTTCTCTTTTTTACCTCGGGACTATAGGTTCTTTTTTTTTTTTTTTTTTTTTTTTTAATTAATTAATTTATTTATTTTTTAAAATTTTTTTATTTTATTTTTATTTATTTATTTATGGCCGTGTTGGGTCTTCGTTTCTGTGTGAGGGCTTTCTCCAGTTGTTGCAAGTGGGGGCCACTCTTCATCGCGGTGCGCGGGCCTCTCACCATCGCAGCCTCTCCTGTTGCGGAGCACAGGCTCCAGACGCGCAGGCTCAGCAATTGTGGCTCACGGGGCCAGTTGCTCCGCGGCATATGGGATCCTCCCAGACCAGGGCTCGAACCCGTGTCCCCTGCATTGGCAGGCAGACTCTCAACCACTGCGCCACCAGGGAAGCCCGGGACTATAGGTTCTTAAGAGAATTTTTTTCGCTCTGTGAAGGTACATGATCATTAGAGTAATCCCCAAAGATTCTAATCAATTTGACTTGTAGATTTTATTGTATTCTGTTCTCAATCTTTAATTGTCAAGCAAAATCTAATTAAGTAATCACAGATTGAATTCTAGCCATACAGTATTACCATCACAAACACACATAAGCATACACACATATGTATACACATGCATTCACACATTCATGCATGCACACACATGCACACACACACATATGGCCACCCACCCACATATATTCTGCCTCATGAAAACCTCTTTGGAGAAAATTATTAACAAATTACTCATTTTATGACACTTTAAAAATATCTTCTCTGCTAGGTATGCAGTTTTATAAAGCTTTTCCTGCTTTCTCTCTTCTGGTCCAAGGTTATAGACTTGTTTCTCCTATACTCTTTATCAGCTTTTCTGAACAATTCTCTTATTAACTTTATAGTATCTTTGCTCTTGTATTTGATAATGCTAACAGTAAAACTACAATTGTGTCTAGAAGAGCAGTGACAACTATGATTCTTTCTATACAGTTTAAAGATCTACCTGACACTTGATCTGTAGTACAGATGTAAGGCTTAACTAAGGAATATGATGTGTGTGTGTGTGCGTGTGTGCGCCCAAAACTATAAAGGCAAAGAGGTTGCATAACACGTGTGGGGTACAATTTTAGACTTACTTGTTTTTACTCAACTCCAGGTCACTCTGTATTTCCCCCCCCCAAAACCTGTCTCAGTGAATAAACCACTAAAAGTATCAATGAATATTTAGTAAAATATTTGCACTAGGTTGGCAAACAGTGCTTCATACTGTGTCAACACATTTGTACTCTAAAATCTGGTAAATTCCTGAACTTGACCTGCTTAAAAATGTATTTCAAAGTTTAGGGCCACCCATAAATTTTTAATACACATAGATGCTTGCTCAAATCTACAGTCACATCCCAAAAGCCTTCCATCCGAATTCTGGGGTGCAGATTGTACAAGTAACTCTCAGTGTAAAATCACAAATATAATGACTGCAAGTGAATCATGATGAATTCTATTATATATTACACAATACCAAATGACAGGATACATATAATTTAGTATCGCAACATACAGAATGTTAAACTCTGAAGTCCAGATAACAGGCCTTCTACTCTGAAGAAAGTAAATCTCATGTTGGTGTTTAATGATCCCAATATTTGATATACTGAAGTAGCTGGTTAAAGGTGGTAGAAAATTTTAACAGTTTTGACCAGAATTGACTCCCTGATACAAAACAATCCAATATGTATAAAATGAGGATAGTGATAGTCATGAGAATAAAACCTTATGTCTAATAAGGTTTGCTATCTCATTATTTCCCCATTTATTGTTTTCAGATTGAGTATATTTGAATGTCTATTGAAAATACTTGGGAAATACACAGTGATAAAAAATTGATAGAAAATATATGCCTCATTCATGGATTAAAAATTGAATAATTACATGATGTCAATTTTTTACCAAATGATTTACAGATTCAATGCAGTTACAATTTTAAAAAACCAGTAGGTCCCAGCAAACTAAAAATAGAGGGGAACTTCCTCATTTTTTAAAATCTATAAAAACTCTACAGGTAACATCATACTCCATGGTGAGAAACTAGAAGCTTTCTCACTAAGGTCAAGTACAAGTCAAGGACGCCCCCACTCACCATCCCTTTTCAATATCATACTGAAAGTCCTCGATAATGGAATAAGAAAGAAAAGGAGAAAAACATACAGACCAAGAAGGAAGAAACAAATCTGTGCTTGTTCGCAGATAACATAGAAAACATTTTCTATATAGAAAATGCAGAAGAATTGAAAAAAACTCTTAGAACTAATAAGTGATTATAACAAGGTTGCAGGTTAACATCCAGAAGTCAATTGCTTTCCTATACACCAGCAAAGAGCAACTAGAACTTGAAATTTAAAAAATAACGTTTACATTAGCACTCCCCAAAATAAAATTCTTAGGTGTAAATCTAACAGGATAAGTACAAGATCTATATGAGGAAAATTACAAAACTCTGATGAAAGAAATCAAAGATGAACTATATAAATGGGGTGACATTCCATGTTCATGGTCAGAAAGACAATATTATCAAGATGTCAGTTCTTCCCAATCTTATCACAATACAGGTTCAATACTATCATAATCCAAACTTTGTGCATTTTGAAAAACTGACCCTAAAATTTATATGGAGAGACAAAAGAATCAAAATAACCAACACAATATTGAAGGAGAACGTCAGAGGACTGACACTATCCAACTTCAAGACTTATTGTAAAGCTATAGTAATTAAGATAGTGTGGTATTGAGGAAAGAATATACAAATAGAGTAATGGAACAGAATAGAGGGCCTAGAAATAGAACCACACAAATATAGTCAACTGTTCTTTTACAAAGTTGCAAAGACAACAAAATAGAGGAAAGACAGCCTTTTTAATGAATGTTCCTGGAATATTTGGAAAATGAAAAAACTCAATCTACTTATGAATGGATTGTACATGAATGGATCATAGGTATAAATGTAAAACACAAAACTATAAAATTCCTAGAAGATAACATAGGAGAATATGTGGATAATCTTGAATTTGGCAATGACTTTTTAGAAACAACACCAAAGGCATGATCCATAAAAGAAATAATAGATGTTAGATTTCATTAAAATTAAAAACCTCTGCTCTGTGAAAGATACTGTCAAGACAATGAGAAGACAAGTTAAGGTGGGAGATAATATTTGCAAAAGACCCATTTGACAAAAGATAATTATTCAAAATATATAAAAACTCTTAAAGGTCGACAATAACATTAAGATTTGGTGAAGACATGCAGCAACTAGAACTTGCTTACATTATTGATGGAAGGGTGAAATGATACAACCACTTTAGAGAACTGTTCGGTAGTTTCTTATGAAGTTAAACATAGATCTTCCCTGGGATCCACCAATTCCACAGCTGGATGTATTTACTTAGTAAAAATACTTATATAGGAATGCTCATAGCATCATTATTCATAATTTAAAAACTGGAAACAAAAGAAATGTTATTAACAAGAGAATAGATTAAGAATTAATTATAATATAATCATAGAATACTAATCAATAATAAAAGATGAATTATTGACACAAAGTAATCTCAAAGAACATTATATTAAGCGAAAAAAGTCAAATACAAAGAGTGCATACTTTATAAGTCCATTTATATGACATTCAAAAAGAGACAAAACTAATCTATAATGATAGAAATCACAAAGAAGTTACTTCTTGGGAAATAAAGTTGAAGTAGAACTGTCTGGAAAGCGGCACAGAGAAACATTGTGGTGCAATAAAAACACTCTCACTTGGTTCAAGAGGTGTTTGCCGGGGAATATAAATTGTCACTTAATTTATATTTATGTTATTCTTTCAAGAGAACACTGAGATCTGTGAATTTTTTTGCACATTAATACTGCCTCAATAAAATATATAACCAATATATATCATAAAACTAATAAAATATATCTACATTATTAACATGTTCCTAGGGCTTATAACTACATGAAGCATTTCCTAAGAATGAATAATTCATTTAAATACTATTGTTTAAATAATATATTTTTTAACCACATGTTTAATGTTTATTGTATAAAGTTTTAGCTTTGTGGATAAAGTGGGATACATACAGAGGAGTATTATTATTATTATAAATATCACAGAACGTTTGCTTATATATAAGGTATTCTGTTATAATCATATCTGTCTGCAACAGAAGTAATGATATGTATTTTTAAGATAATTTCCCACTTTAGAAAAGTATAAAAATACTATGAAAGGAGGACAATGTGTACATTAAGAGGTTTTCTTCCAAAAGTGTTAAAAACTATTCTTTCTGTTTGATAGCATCTGTATCACTAGGATTGTCTCAGTAGTACGGTTCTAGCACATCCCAATCCTGGAAACAAAGATAAACTCAGAAAAAGAACTGGTAGTATATAGTCTCTGGCACTTTGATGCTAAAGGTTGTGATATTCAGGGAAACTTTCATGATAGGGACTGAGGCATTCAAATTTTTTTTTAAAGAACCATAAGTAGTTGGAGCACTGCTAACTTGGGAGATTTAACTAGGATTTGGAGAGCAATGATTCATTTACATGCACAAATCTTGTGAATGTACAACTCTCAAAAAATCAGGTATTCAATATCTACTAGTTCTTCAAATAAGACAAGTAATGACTCAACACTACTGAAGTAGCAGCTATAATCAGCAAATAAATAAATAAGGTGAGAAATATGGTAGTTTTCTCAGGTCACATTTTGTTTTCCTTTGCTGAAACACAAATGTTGACTAACCTTAAATTACTTTTCAAAAAGTGTAATGCTAGTCTACCAGTGGAAACTCAGATATTGTACTACCTTAATAATGCATGCCAATATTTCCAAAAATTCAATTATTTTGTCTTATATATGTTACACATTAGTGTGAGTTAAACATTATTTATGTTATCCATTAATGTGAAAGTTAAGCTCACGGTATGTCTTGTTGGTTGAGTTGTGCCCTCCCAAAAAGATACGTTGAAGTCATAACCCTCAGTACCTATGACTGTGATGTTAATTGGAAATAAGGTTTTTGCAGATGTAATCAAGGTAAGATGAGGTCATACTGGATTAAGATAGGTCCCAAATCCAACGATTGATGTCAGAAAGACAGATAGGCGCACAGAGTAGTCAGCTATGTGAAGACAGAAGGCATGGAGTGATGCTACCACAATGCAAGGAGTGCCAAGGACTGCCTGCAAGAACCAGAAGCTAGGAAGAGGCAGGAAATATTCTTCTCTAGAACCTTCAGAGGTAGCACTGGCCCTGATGACACCCTGATTTCAGACTTAGCCTCCAGAACTCTGAGAGAATAAATGTCTATTGTTTTAAACCACCCAATTTGTGGTAATTTGTTATGGCAGTCCTAGCAAAGTAATACAGTATGTTGGGTTTTTTAAATAATTATTATTGCCTAAGGAAGTAAGACATATACATTTGTATAAATAATTTCACTTCTTGAATTTGGCTTTTCTCTTAAGTTTGCCTGATCTTTAGTGACTTTGTGAAATAGTTTCTAAAAATATATTGTATCACTAAAATAAAATTTGAATGTACTTTTATTTTAAAATATGAAGAAGAAATTAATTATGCCTAACAATGCAATAAAATCATTGCATGACATTTGGTCCTGTCCAAAATATCCATTGAGACATTTGGTCCATGCCAAAAAGGTTCTTGAAATTTGGTCCGGTCCAAAAACTCCATTAAGACATATGGTCCATGCTGAAAAGGTTCTTGAAATTAACTTCACCAAAAAGTCCTTGAAATTAGGTCTTGTCCAAAGTGTCCATTCAGACATTTGCACCATGGTTCATTAAATAACACAAACATTTAACTTTGTTAAAATTTCATTTACATGATTTTTATTGTAATTTATGGATTTTGAATTTCACATTTACTCTTATTCTTCCTCATCATGAAGTTTTACAGGGTTACACTCAAGTCGATGAGCAATTGCTATCAAGTATGTATGACCTGTTATTAGCTTTATATTCATTATATGTTAACAATTTTGGTTCTATGAATTTACTTTTGTCAGTATCATTGTGAAGTTGGTGGCTATATTTGAGTGTGACCACCAAGAACCTGATAATTTGTTCATTGTTTTGCTATTCATCTTTCAACACTTCAATAAATCTTCAAATTGAAGGATAATGTACTACCACCAGCTTTTGACATTTGCTATGCCAGCCTTCCACTGCATTGTTCACCCTGTGATTGCCATTCAGTACTGACGTAAAAACATTTCAAGTTTCTGGTGAAAATCGTGGAGCTCCTGGTCTTCTGCCTCTGCCACATCTTCCATGGACATACATTCTGAAAACATAATCCATTAGGTCATCTGAATTTTCTTCTGTATTCTCCACAAGGTACTCAAAAATTTCATTTACATTTTCCAAAGGTGCAAATGGAAGTCCAAACAATTGGATTGTTGTAGCACAAGTACAACAAGTGTGTTGTAGCACACTTATGTGTGTTACTTTCCATTGTCAAATACTCATATGTTAGAACCAAAGAAGATATTTTTAGGCCCAGTGATTGTGAAAAGTGAAACAAACATCCTTTTACTCATGCATTTGGTAGGAGTAGTCGAATCACATTCATGTTTGCAATTTTGAAATCCATCATGCACAATGAAGGGTTAATGTTGAGACTTCTTTCCCATGCAAATGCAAGTACTTTCATATATATATATCTGTAAGCGTCTTCTTGCTTCTTCATTGTCAGTGCATAAGTCTATGGCATAGTATAACCTCATACTACACCATGCAGAGTAAGTAACTGAGTGAACTGTGTTGGTGCCATCTTGAAGGTGCCATCACTGAATAATGTGGAACTGGTACTTATAAAATCAAATATTTTCATAAGTTGTATAAATAAGAATTCTTCTCTCATCTTGAGCGCTGGAATTGTTTATAAGAAATGATTCTCCACATCTGGTTACTTTATATGCCTCTGGAATTTCAACTCCATGCAATGAAGTTGGGTTTGGAGATCAACTTGGGCTTTTAATTCTTTTTACTTGCCTCTTTAATGAGTTTGTTTCTGCTAGCATTAACAGGATCTCTTCATCATGAATATCATGGAATGTTCTTCCAAATACCTGTGATGATGTTGCATTTGGTTCTTCTTCTGCTATTTTAACCCATTCAGGGTTTTCCTTACTTCCCCTTCAACA
The DNA here is from genome assembly GCF_028023285.1 of Balaenoptera ricei. Lineage (NCBI taxonomy): Eukaryota > Metazoa > Chordata > Mammalia > Artiodactyla > Balaenopteridae > Balaenoptera > Balaenoptera ricei. The sequence continues at coordinate 81,737,237 of NC_082641.1, forward strand.
CCAATGTTGTGCTGATATTTTCCTGTCCTATCCTGAATGACTGTAATCTTATCCAAATCCTGATTATCAAGCATTGCAGATTCTCCTCTCTCTGTGGTACCCGTACCTTTAACTGCTATCTCTGTTAAAGTAATAAAAATGGTAACAAAAATATTAATAATGTAGCATTGGCTTTTTTGTGTGTGAACATACTATTTCTGACATATTCCACTGAGAATTTTTAAATAAAGATTGCCAAGAAACAGAAGAAGAGTTGTTTGTTTGTTTTTTTTTCTTTTGTAGCCATCAGACCAAATATGCTCCTGGATATTTTGGATAGAAACAAATTTCAAGGACCTTTTGGTGTGGGCTAAGTGTCTCAGTGGACATTTTGGACAGGACCAAATGTCCACTAGTTGATAAAATTTTCTATTTTATCTGTGATTCAAAAATATAACATTTGGATAAATGCTTTTGAGCAACAAAATCTTATATGTTCATTTCTGTCACATCTACTCTTCTCAGAGTAGTAATTTTCATGTTAAAGTTCAAAAGTCATGCCTTGTAAGATAAAGTTTGCTCTGCATTATTTTGGATGAATTGCACAGAATTTGATTAGCTTCTCAGAATGTGGTTATTGAAATTATTAATTTAATTGACTTAAAGGCCATCAAGAGAAGAGCTAAATAACTAGTAAGATATATATATATATTCACCTATTTCTTATAAAAATAGTTATTTTACTAAATATAATTATCTAGTACCCTATGATATTGCTGGATTATCAAGGCCAAATCGGTCAAGATTATTACTACAAGTCAAGGCCTTGTTAAATTTAGAGGTAGATGCTTATTAACATGCCTCTCGAGCTTTATATTTAGAAGGGCTGAATAGAGTAAATTACTCTTGATGAGCTAATCTTCAAACGATCTAGTTAGCTGCCATGGACACTGTAGCCATAGCTAGTGGCTCTAAGTCTAGCACACTTTGGGCAGATGAGTGCTGGGGTGATAAACGGTGGAATGCAAATCTAAGCTGGGCCTACTGAAAATCAATGAGCACAGATAAGGAATGTCCAGAGACAAGGACATTCCAAGCAGATACAAGGAATATGTCTTTTTATACAAAAGATCAAAAACTTTCACAACTTGAATAAATAGTATTGAGATTTAATCTGAATAAAAACCAGAAGTTATGACCAGTTAATTAGTTCCCTGCAATTTATTTATCAAACTATTCTTCATTCATGTTCTGTTAATGAAATGATTTATAATACTATAGTTTAATTTATTTTAATAAATCATTTATGGATTTCAGTATTTTCTGAACATTTGTATCCATGCGTTTTCCTGTTTTACACACTATTCTTATACATGAATTATTGAAGCAAAATATAATTTCTCAACCACTGAGTACTAGAAATACAAAATATATTAATTAAAATAGTGGACTTTATGAAACCAAAGTCACTATACAACTATGAGATACTACTATTATCATTCTTATATATTTAAATATGTTTAAGTTCTTATATGTTCATCTCTATTATTATATTAGTTTACTATTATAAATATTAGGAAATTTTTAGTAATTATAATAAAATTCAAATAACAAAGATTATCAAAATTTCATGGCCTATAATGAGTATAGATAAAAAGTCATAGTTTCTATATACATCCTAGAATTTATGTTCCAGACATGAATACTAATTAAAAATAACAAACAACCTACTTTTTATTCTAGGAATCTATTATTTTTGCACCCATTCAGAATTCAATACTTAACTGAGTTATTCATTACATTACCAAGTAATGTCTAGCAGAATAATTAATACATGTTCAGTGGCACCCTTTCCAACATACTGGATTTAAAAATATATAAATATTAATAAAAATATCAACTAACATTTAAAACATATTCATAGAATGTGTACAATGCAAATATATACATATAAATGCATATGACTTATAATGTTTATAATACGCTGCCAATTTAATACATTAAAAAAGAGCATAGGGGCTTCCCTGGTGGCGCAGTGGTTGAGAGTCTGCCTGCCAATGCAGGGGACACGGGTTCGAGCCCTGGTCTGGGAAGATCCCACATGCCGCGGAGCAACTGGGCCCGTGAGCCACGACTACTGAGCCTGCGCGTCTGGAGCCTGTGCTCCGCAACAAGAGAGGCCGCGATAGTGAGAGGCCCGCGCACCGCGATGAAGAGTGGCCCCCGCTCGCCACAACCAAAGAAAGCCCTCGCACAGAAACAAAGACCCAACACAGCCAAAAATAAATAAATAAATTTAAAAAAAAAAGAGCATAATCAGACTACATATTTAATATAATTTGTTATTGCCTTTAATTAAGAAAAACCCATTTAAAATTTTTAAAAATCAGTTAGAATTTATTTAAAAGACGATTCTGATTTAAAAGAAGTTCTTTCCTATTTAAAGTACCTTAAAATATCCTCAAGATCCACTTTAGCTTCTTAAAGAGACAGTTCCACAGTTTAGATATCAGTGTTAGAACCTGATGAGATAATATTTTGCTCAAACTGACATGTGCAATTTGAATTAATTGATGGCTACACCTTATAAATTACTGTTGATGAAGCACGGTTAAAAGAAAATTGGTCTACAATATCTATTAACTACTCAGGTAGTAAATACCTGCTGTCATCTATCTATTTCTCAAGTTACCCTGCCTGAGATTCAAGAGATATGCAGTGTTATCCTGCCTGAGATTCAAGACAGCCCTGAAGTTCATTTAAGAAAGCAGCGAACCCAAATATCCACCCCAGAAAATTCTGAATATAACTCCACTCAGTAATACAATATCTGAGTCTGTAAAACTTGATTAACTTTCACATCGCATCTATGACATATTTTGAGAGAATTAAATGAGCTAAAATAGACAAAACAAACAAAAGCAACAAAAGTTAAAATATAAGTACAACCAGTCATGTCTTTCTCTTTGCACCAATTTGCCATATAACTTAATTTGATCTCCAGTGAGTCAGACAATATTCCTCTCTTAATATTCCCTTAACAATTACAATAACTGAGCTTGCCAATATCACCAAATGAAGTGAACCAATAAACTGAATTGCCTCCACAATAGTTTACTCTTAAAGCAATATCTATTACATTACTATTTGGAAACTGTTATCAGAAATAGCATAAGCTGAAGAAATTTCATATTTCAGATAAAGGACTGTACTTAAAAAAACTAGATTTCTTTAGCTTTTTGCACATGAATCATTATTTCTGCTCATTCTCACTAGAACCTTTGCAATTCCTGATGTCCCTGCCTGCAGTGATATTCTTTAAATAGTTGCATGGCTGGATTTTCCTTGGACTTCATGTCTTACAAACATAAAACATCATCACCTAAAAATGTTTTCTTTGACCTAAACTAGCATAATCTTCATAACACTTAGTGTCTAAAATTATCTCTTTGTTGTATTTATTCACCTTTAAACTTTAAGTTTATCAATTTTTCCATTCATAGATCATATGTTTACGACTAAATCTGATCATAATTCACATCTCTTCTAAATGGATTTTTTTCTTTTCTTATCTGTCACTTCTAAAGCCTTTTAATCTTAATATCACAAGAACTGAGTAAGGAATGGGTCATTGAAAATTTTCAAAATAATTGTAGTAATATCCATTAGGCAAATAATAGTTATATGGGTGTTAAATACATTTATTTTTATTAGCCTTATTGAGATGTAAATTAATACAAAAAACTGCACATATATACAATTTGATGGGTTTGAACATATGCAAACACCCATAAAACCATCATCACAATCAAATTAATATATCCATCCCCTCCAAATATTTCCTCTTGCCCCTTTGTTTTTCTTTGTTTGTTTGCTTTGTGGTAAGAACACTTGACTTGATATCTACCCTCTTAACAAAATTTTAGGTGTACAATATGGTTTTGTTAACTACAGGCACTAAGAGACACCTGCACTTCCATGTTCAGTGCAGCATTATTTACAACAGCCAAGGTATGGAAGCAACCTAAGCGCCCATCAGTAGGTGAATAAATAAAGAAGATATGGCGTGTGTGTGTGTGTGTGTGTGTGTGTGTGTGTGTGTGTATAAAATGGAATATTACTCAGCCATGAAAAAAGATGTAATCTTGCCATTTGCAACAACATGGATGAATCTAGAGGGCATTATGCTAAGAGAAATAAGTCAGTCAGAGAAAGACAAATACCATATGACTTCATGTATACATGGAATCTTAAAAAGAAATGAACAAATGTAACAAAACAGACACAGAGTTAAAGATACAGAAAACAAACAGGTGACTGCCAGAGGGGAGGGAAGTGGGCGAAGGAAAGAAATAGGTGAGGGAGATCAAAAGGTATCCATACAAACTTCTAGTAGCAAAATAAATGAGTCACAGATATGAATTATACAGTGTGGGAAATACAGCCAATAACTATGTAATATCTTTGTATGGTGACATATTTAACTAGACATCATAGTGATCATTTTGAAATGTATAGAAATATCGAATCACTACATTGTATAACAGGAACTAACATAGTGTTGTAGGTCAATTATACTTCAAAAACAAACAAACAAACTCATTGAAAAAGAGATCAGATTTGTGTTCACAAGATGAGGGGTAGGTGGAGGGGAAATTGGATGAAGGCAATCAAAAGGTACAAACTACCAGGTATAAGATAAGTAAGTATTAGGGATATGATGTACAACACGATAAATATAATTAACACTGCTGTATCATAAGAGTTCTTATCACAAGAAAAAATATTTTTTCTATTTCTTTAATTTTGTAACTATATAAGAAGATGGATATTCACTAAACTTTTGTGATAATCACTTCATGATGTATTAAGTCAAATCATTAGGCTGTACACCTTAAACTTACATGGTGCTATACGTCAGTTATATCTCAATGGAACTGGAAGAAAAAAAATGTGGTATATGCATACAATGGAATATTATTCAGCCTTAAAGAAGGAAATCCTGCCAAATGCCACATATGAATGAAACTGGGGGGCATTATGCTATCTGAAATAAGCCAGTCACAGGAAAAATACTTCAGGATCCCCTTTGTATGAGGTCACTAAAATAGGCAAACTCATAGAAGCAGAGAGTAGAATGATAATTGCCAGAGACTGGGAGGGAAGAGGAAACGAGGAGTTGTTTGAAGGGTATAACTTTTCAGTTATGAAAGATAAAGGCATTCTAAATGTATATATTGAAGCAGCCTTAGAAATTACAGTTTGTTAGTAACCTATCCTTTCTCTAAAAAGAAAACTATATGACTTCTTTAATCCTACATTCCCCAAATCCAGGGGTACAATCCACTTGAGGATACTTTAATTTTTAATCACAATTATTATTTAATGTTTAAAGTTATCTAGAGCAGTAGAAATGGAGACATGCATGTAGATATACTAAATATACTAAAAGACCTCAACCATTATATTTCATTTCTTTGTGAATTATATTCTTTAGTAAAAGATAAATCTGTACCAACAAGTAGCAAAATTGCTTACATAACTTCAGGGAATTTTCTTTCCGAAAACATGTTTGTTTATATGGTGTTTTATCCCTCTCCCAAGAGTGCTTTACAACCTAGAGGCATGAGAAATGTTCTAGATAAGATGGAAAGATTTGTAATAAGGGAACTAGAGGAGATTGACAATTTTCTTGGCAAGCAGACCCTAAAATCTAAGTCAACTGTATACAGTAATATGACATTACAGTGGGAGGTAAGGAAGAGTTAATGTTTCTTAAGAATGGAATTCCAGGCTATTAATTAAACAATTTCTTCAGGATTGTCACTTTTTTATGGATGTGAGTCAAAGTTCAATTTAATGAGAAGGTGTATCCTCTGCTGTCAAATCAATTAAATACATATTTAAAAATCGTACACTAAAGTTCTCAAATTCTTGTGCAGCCCTTGCAGCCCTCCATACTGCCTCACTATGCTCTTTTATCTCTGGGTATAATATTTATTTCTAATAATTGCATTCCTTATCTTTGAAATGAGGTAACTGTGGGGGGATAAGTTTATCATGCAAAATATATTAATCACCCTCCTAGGTTTTAGAAGTATTTTAGTGCATGTCAAGCCTTGAAAATATCCTGGGGGTGTAATTGTGTCATTATGTGCACATTTTGATTTATATCCCATTGCTTAATTATTTGTTTTGAAAAAGACGGCCTCATCGTATCACAGGCTGCTCACTTCGCATTGCAGTCCATACTCACAAAATGTAAGGAAAATGGAACAGAGTTGCTGATCAACTTAGAACAAAATGTTAATTGATCTCTATTTATTTTACCTACACATACTTGCCTTGTGAATCTATCCAATCAGATGTTTCTATAGCTCCTGGAATAATTGATATTTGAAATAAGGTCAGTAATGCAACAAGATGAGGGTTACATTTATAGCCTGGTTCCGTTGTTTCTTGTTTCCCTACATTTATATCTTGAACTCCTAAAGACTAAGTTCTAACTTGATGGAACAAAATTATTCTGTGCTTTCACAGCATAAAGTGCTTTCAGTTTCCTTCCCCATTTAAGAATTGATAAAACTTCAATTATTTTTCTGCTTTATTTTTTTCAGATAAAGTGATAATTTTTTAAACTGAAATTTTATTTATATGTTGATTTTTGTTATTATTTCTTAGGAAAGTATCAGATCTCCATCCCCAGATGGGGATGAAAAGGCTTACAGCCATGTGCAATTTCTTGAAAGCCTATTTAGAATATAAGGGAAGAACCTACAAACTCTCATGATATGTTGCTTTGAGTTAATAGAGGGATGGCATTTCTGAGAGGTAATATCTTGGGAGGTAACTCCTCCAAGTATTCAGATACATCATCTAGAGACATATGTATCAATCGAAAGTGGATAGGAAAGCAGGGGCCTGGGGTATGAAACCAAAGAAATAAAAACCAAAAATCAATACCAAACAAAATACTCAACAAAGGATTAATATAATGGACAAGACTTCAAAGAGGTCAGAATGACCTGGGCTTTTTCCTTCACTCCCTCCTTCCCTCCCTCCCTCCCTTCCTTCCTTCCTTCCTCCCTCCCTCTCTCCCTTCCCTTTTGTCTTTCTTCCTTTCTTGAAGGCCATCTATCTATCAAACAGTATTATACATATTGTGATCTATTTTAATATTTATATAACAACATGCAAAACCAAGCATGCATGCAAATGTGCAGAGCTGGACCTCATTCAGAAATCCCGTTAAAAGTCTGCACTGTTAGCTCTGTATGATTGAGAAGCTAGGCAGGGCAAAATAACCTCTCAGAATTCTCCTGTGATAGTCACTGGCAGATGATAGCAGTCAGTCCCTGGAGGTACTTTAGGGTTGCAGCTATTCTCTAGAGAATATCTTGTACTCTGAGATAGGTTGGGAAGAATCATCAAGGAAAGAAAGCAAATAGTATAGAATTCTGAGAAAGATGCCTCTTTTATTCTTTTGGTTTAAATAGACTCATGCTTTGTCATAAGCATAAGCCCACAGTATACATAAACACTAATTTTTAAAAGGATGTTATTTCTATGGATAAGTTTTTACAATCAAAAGCAAAAAAGGATTTGTTTATATTCCAAAAATAATTTTAGAAGTGCAGAGATCAGCATGTGGGCAGGTAAACACGTCTCTTTTTAGAGGATGGACCTGGGTCTTTGAAATAGGGGGATTATATTGGGTGGTAGTCACGGGAACTAGAGGCATGGACATTTCAGAGGCAACACTGGCAGCCTCTTAATTACTAACAGTTTACGGATGACCTGTACTGCTGGCACCTTCTGAGAAAAATCCATAAACTTTCCTCCCCAAAAAGTATTAAGGCATGGCAAATAAATAGTTTCTACAAATGTTGTTCTCTTTTACAGGTGTTTTAAAGAGTATGTTTTCATTTACAAAGTATTTTTCAACCATAGTATAAATGGCTTTTGCACTGGCATTTGGTTTTATATTATGTTCATTTATTTTCTTTTTAAAAGAAATCTTTCTCTCTTTTTAAAAAACAAAGCCCAAATCAATATTCACATGAATAAAAGCTGATTTAATAGAATAATGGATTGGAAACCAAAACAAATGAAATGCCACTATAAAAGGTTTTTCTTTCCCCTTAACAATTCAAAATAAGAAAATTGAATTAATATTTAACCTCTCATCACTATAGCCAGTTCGAATATTAACTGCTTGAAGAGCACCAAATTTGCTCTTTATAAACCTTACCCCATTGTTGAAAACTGCATTGCCAAGCAGTCTGTATTTTTTCTTGGAAGGAAAAAAAATGTTTGCCCTCTAGAGTCAAAGAAAATACAGCTAGTAATTTTTAGTAGGAAATCTCCTGCCAAAACGGTTGTGAATGAGGGTACAAGGGACAGCAGGTAGTGTTTAACAGAGAGCCATTTACAACCATATTGTCATGACCATCTTCTGTACAGATGGGACTTTCAGTCTTTACTTCTGAGTTGTGACACACAATTTTGACATTTAAATAAACTACTGGAGCAGAGTTAGGAAAAGAGAGAAATGATGCCAAAATTACTGAAATCTAAAGAATGCATCTATTCGTTTAAGCCCTGATTTAGGCATCACTGCTCAGAAAAAAACTGTTGAACCTTACTTTAAACAAGAACAAATTAAGTACTAAATTTACTCTCCAGAATTTTCTTTGATAATTAACAAATTGTTACTCTTTCATCTATCTTGCTTCTATCAATCAGCTGAGCAGGACAGTAAAATTGTGATGATAAAAGTATTTTTATAACCAAAAGCCACAGGAACCACAGTAGCCTGGAATAATAAAGACAGGTGGCAAAACTTCAGGCAAGGTGAGGCAAGGCTCTTCCTTTTTTATTACTTTTGTTTGTACTGATGGAAGATTAAAATGGTAGAGGGAGGTTTTATTTGCTACACTTAAAGCTTTGGCAAAAATTATCATAGCTGTACAGTACAAGCAAATTTTAACAGCCATAGTCATGATTTAGGACTGTTTTGATTATCTACTCCTTTAAGACCAGTTTTGGAGGTTACCAATGAATGGTCTATGACCTAGACATTCACTGAGTCCTCTTTTCTTTGATCTGAGGGGCAGTAATTTTTTAATCTGTTTTTATAATTAAGAAAATCTCATTTAAAAATTCCAAATTTTCAGTTTTTCTCGACAAATTGGAAGGTCTACACCCAAACCTCCATGTGCAAGGAGATTAATAAAGGTTACACCCTTTAGACAGGGCATTTTCTCTCTTGATTGTCACAGCTTACATCTGTTCCTATCAGTTCATACCAGTAAGACTGGCTTTTGATTGGCATACACCATCTTTCTTGTACACTTGCCCCTTGAACAACATAGGTTTGAACTGTGTGGGCCCACGTATATGTGGATTTTTTTCAATAAGTATATTGGAAAAGTTTTGGAGATTTGTGATAATTTGAAAAACCTCACAAAGGGCGCAGCTTAGACATATCAAAAAATTAATAAACAGGTAAGTCATGAATGCATAAAATACATGTAGATACTAGTCTATTTTATCATTTACTAACATAAAACATACACAAATCTACTATAAAAGTTAAAATTTATCAAAACTTACACATGTTAGCACTTACAGATACCATGTGCAGGTGAGAGAAATGTAAACAAATGTAAAGATACAGTACTAAATCATAACCTCATAATTAACTGCAGCACATACTCTACTACTGTAATAATTTCGTAGCCACCTCCTGTTGCTCTTGTGCTGAGCTCACGTGTTGAGAGTATCAGCTTAAAATGCCAGGTGACAATAACCATCTCTGAGTGAGCAGTTCGTCTCTCCAGTAAATTGTATAAAAAATGATATTTCATGGTTCTCACGTATTTTTCATTGTGTTTAGTGCAATAGCTTGAATAACACCATGGGACTCATATGAAATGCCACTAGTGATGCTGTAAGTGCTCCCAATAAGCAGAGAAAAGTAACAAAATTACAAGAAAAGGTGAATTGCTTGATGTGTACCACGGATTGAGGTTTGCAGCTGCAGTTGCCCGCATTTCAAGATAAATGAATCTAACATAAAGACCACTGTAAAAAAAGAAAAGGAAATTCATGAAGCTGTCACTGCAGCTATGCCAGCAGGCAGGAAAACCTAGCACTTTTTGCAAAATAACTTTTTATCTCATATCGAAAATGCAGCTTTTATGTGGGTGCAGGATTGCTATAAGGCATACCTATAGATTCCAATATGATTTGAGAAAAAGCAAAGGCATTATATGACAACTTAAATCAAAAAGAAGGTAAAGGATCTAAAGCTGGAGAATTTGATGTCAGCAAAGGATGGTTTGATAATCTTAGAAAGAGGTTTGGCTTTAAAAATGTCAAGATAACAGAAGAAGCAGCTTCTGCTGACCACGAGTCAGCAGACAAGTTCCCATGCCATTAAGAAAATCATTGAAGAGAAAGAATATTTGCCTGAACAGGTTTTTAATGTAGATGAAAATGCCCCATTCTGAAAAAATAAAGCCACAAAGGACATTTATTAGTAAGGAAGAGAAGTGAGCACCAAGACTTAAGGTAGGAAGGGACAGACTAACACTATGGTTTTGTACAAATGCAGTCAGGTTTATAATCAGGACTGCCCTTATCTGTAAAGCTTCTAGACCCCAAGTCTTGAAGGAAAAAGATAAACACCAGTCTTTTGGTTGTACAACAAGAAGGCCTGAACAATGAGAACCCATTCCTGGATTGGTTCCATCGATGCTTTGTCCCTGAAGTAAGGAAGTGCCTTGCTGGTAAGGGATGGACTTTTAAAGTTCTTTTGATATTGGACAATGCCTCTGGCCTCCCAGAACCCCATGAGTTCAACATCAAAGGTGTCGAAATGGTCTACTTGACACAAACACAACGTCTCTAATTCAGCCTCTAGATCAGGGCGTCACAAGGACCTTTAAGGCTCATTACACACAGTACAAAAGGACTGTCAACAGTATGGAAGAGAAGAGAGAAATGAAAATCTAATAACTGTCCAGCAAGAACTGTTTGAGCCATTTTTGTGTCATCATCATCATTGCCTAAGTATCCATCAGGTGGAACATCATGTGTAAGACTCGTACTGAAGTGAATAGCCTATCCTTATATAGGCATTAGGTGATAGTTAATAAAAAACTAATAATGTGTCAGTTTTCTTACTATTTTATAACTTTGCTTTCAAAAGACTGTATTACCATATAGTATATGCCTCTCTCTTTCTGGTAACTGAAGAAAATGCATACTGACCTATTGTCACAGGTAAATTGTTTTTTAAAAATGTAACAATGTTTCCAATACTATATTATGAGTATGACTGTAATACTATGTACCATAAAAATGTTATAACAATTCATTCATTAGTGTATAGGTTAGGCTACAGTGAATCAATCACATTGCTGCTTCTTTGTTATCAATGCATGAGTCATTATACCTGTAAATAAATATGAATTTATTTTTCACATTATTTTTTCATTTTTGATGTCTAGTGTTGGAAATATGTATAACATCTACAGTGTTTTGAGTTCTATAGGTATAGATTATATAAACTCACCAACAATGCTCTAGGCTTATTCATAAACATATTCATTTATATTCCACTAGTAGCTATTTTACACATCTAGATAATACTGCAAGTGTTATATTCAATATGCAATACAAGATTTGCTAAGATGCTCAAGAGAATGTAATTCTTAGCTCAAAACCAGATACGAGTTTGAGGATAATATATGATCTTCAGATCAAACAAGACTTTTCTTGACTAAGAAGAATCAATTGTAAGAATATGTGCTAATAAGGAAAATAATCAGTATGTCCACACATGTCCTTTGAGATTCTTAGTGCTATTTATTAAAAGCTACAGTTTTTTCCAATTAATATAAAAAACTAAATTATTAAAGCACAAATAAGATGTGAAGATGTTTTGTACATGAAACAAAGCATGGGATGAATTTTACTTGCTTTTAAATTTTAAATTTTATATACATTAAAAATTGAAAATGACTATTTGCTACCATGATACCAGGGACAGTGAAACAATAAATTCTGTTCTATAAACAATTTAACTTGTGGAAATTTAATCTTCTTTAAATATAATTATAGTGGGTTTTCTCAGAATCATTTCATTCTCTCCCCAGTCTTCTCTCTCTTGCTGTGATCATTATTATTATATTATAATGTTGTGTTGCTTTTCCTCATGACCAAACAGGCTGATGGTCAATTAATGTCCGGAATGATATTAACTTTGAGCCCATTGTTGCGTGACACCTTGCACTGTCCCAGAATGGAAATAAAATGGACCACAGGGAAATATCTAAGCTGGGAAATGATTGAATTTTAAAGACAGATATAGTTTATGAAAGTGATCCTTTGCTTACAAGTTTTTCCTAATACAAACTGCTTTCCTTACCAGACTAAACTTCTAGGAAGTCCTCATTTATTTGTACTGCAATTAGGTTCAGTTTTGAAAAAGCCACAAAGAGATCATTACATCAACAATATCCATTGCCAGTATTAAACTGCCAAATAGACTCAATAAATAATTGTGCTGTTTTTTTCCCCCTCATCTTCCTATGCTGTCCCTGTTATGTACTCTTACCCTTTCATCCTAGATTTGGAGTGCAGCCTTCAAGGCCTCATGTTATACATCAGCCTCAGGTGGGACTATGCTGTACACTCCTCAGGTACTTAACACCCTCCTGCCATCCCCACCTCCATCTGTTATTCCTCAGACTCACTTTCATTGATCTTAAAACTATGTCTGCTCTCTAACCAGCTCTATAAACATTAAAATGCAAACAATATGTTCTACTGAAATCTCAGAAACCTTCTCCATTTCTTTTTTATAAGCTGCCCATTTCTCTAAGGAAGCATGTTTATAAAATACTCCATGACATACTAAGACAGACTGCTTTAGAGGAAAATCAGAGGTGTATCCAGGTTGTGAAGCTTAGAAAATTTGATGTGTCCTTTGTAAGAGAAAGAAAGCATAATTACAACTTTTAAATTAAGTCCAAAAGTGACTATATAAATCACAACGAATAGCAAATTTCAGAAAATTACAAATAGTGGATCACAAAATCCAGAAAAATATAATATTTTTATCCAATAACTATCTCACCACCTCTATAATACTTTTTTCTTACATTTTGATTGTATTATTTCTGATCACCATGTCAAATGAAAAGAATTTTGTAATACAATTGTCAATGTAGAAATAAAAAATATTATTCAGTCTTTCTTTAGTATGGTTGATGGAAACTTTTATTATTAGTTATTACTTAGAAAAGTTTCTTTCAACTTCAAACTTATTATTGGAAATGTTATATAAATTCCAGGATTGTTTCCAAATTTGTTAAAACCTCTTTTGAGTTTCTTTCATGTGTGAACTTTAAGGTTTCAGGAATTTTCTGTGTGTTTGTTTTCCTGTGCAGTGTTTATAAGAAGCAGATATCATTGTTCCCCTGAATGTGAATTGTCTTTTACTCTGCCAGCTTTACAGAATATTTTTCTGTTTAGTTTTTAGCTGTATGACTATGATGGGCCAAGGTATGCGTTTTTGTACTGTTTATCCTGCCTAAGGTTCCTGAACTTCTTTCATCTCCGCTTCCTTTGTGTTGGGCTGTTTATTTATTTTTTTAATTTTTTTCCTATTTGGAACAATTTCTCCACTATCTCTTCAAATATTCCTCCCTCCTGGGTCTCTTTCCTCTTCTGGAGCTCTAATTGCACATATGTTAATCATATGGTATTGCCAAATGTGGAGGTTATGAGAATGAGATAGTTCACGTAAAAGCACAATACTTGGCATGTACTATCTATTCAATAAATAGTGCTACCTTTCTTATCTATCTCACCCCACAACATTCCTGTAATGCAGATGCTTATTGTGGAAAGTCATCAAAAAGACGTGATCTCTAGTCTGGCCCACAAGCTGGACCTGACAATTGGAGGCTCCTCACACCCTCCCCTGTCCTTGGAATATGCATTCCGCTTACCTTGCCCATTTCTGGAAGCTGCCCCAAGGACACAGCCTTGAGATAACAATGTAGTGATGAAACGGTCTGGACTGTGTACGTGACTAAACCCAGTTAAGGCCTCTATATAATCTTTCGAGATTCTGAACAGGCAGGTTCAGAAATAAACTTGTCTTTCAATAATTTCTCTTGCTTATTAAACCCACCACCTACCAATCTGGAGAGTTTGCCTGCTTCTTAGATCTCTCCCTGCCCTCCGTGAATGGGGCCAGTTTCAGGTAACAGTCAGGAAGCTCTGGAGGAAACTGCAAATCAGCAATGCTATTATCATCACCTTATAGATGAGGAAACTGAGGAACACAGCTAACAAATGGCAGGACCAGGCTAGGTCTCATATATCTGCCTCCTCACACTGTAGTTTATTTCTTTTCAGTTGGCACAGTGGCAGATTAACTTATCTCTCAAGGTTGACTCACAGGCACAGAGAGGGACAGGGGCCACTGGCCTAGAACTTCTCTAAGAAGTGCCCCTCTAAAGGGAATCTAGAGTTAGCACAAGGAAAGAGGCTCTGTCTCACCACCCATATCAGGACTTAGCAATAACCCAATGTCCCTTCGATCCTGGTTCTTCAGAAAACCCAGGAGCACAAGGTCACACATCTATCAGCTAAATTCCAACAGTTATCCTGATGTGATCTTTAACAACAACAAAAAAAAGAAAATAACATTGCTTTTTTAAACTTTAAGCTATTGACATTTAGCAATATGGAGAGTTACAGAGTGCTATAGCTATGATGTTACACTTATGGAGAGTTGTTTCAGTAACAGCTGTTATTTAGAAATCTATCTGGGAGAACTGATTAGAAACATGAGACAATTTTCTTTGATGCCAAACCTAGTTATATCTCCACATCTTTAGTAAAATTATTTTTTAATGAAATGGAATAAGGTTAAACAGATTGCCTGTGTTATGCCTTCCCTTCTTAACAACAAATTCATTCTTTTCCTTGGAATACGAAAATATGGACCCCACATGTATTTATTTTTAAAACCATTTCAAAAAGAATAAATAAAACTAAGCAAAAACTTATCTCTTCTGATAAATTTGACAGCCTTTCTGAAAGAGAAATATCCTTTCTCCATATATGATCCAGATATTCAATTGTAATAAGAAAGTGAATATGACATGACTCAGAGCTTGGTTACTAAGATGTCAGGCAATCCTGGGCTAAAATTCTGACACTATCACTTTTTTAAGCTCACTAGTGCATCTTTAAAATGACAATGATATAATTAACTCATAAATTTGTTGTGACGATTAAATGGGATAATGCCTTAGTTGAGCAATTAGCATAGAGTGATCACTCAACATTATCTGCTATCAGTTGTAGCAGGGGTAATAAGACAGCTAAAATATTTTCATTATAAAATAGTCCTCTCAGGTTATGGCTCTAGGTAGCAAAAGATTATGATTTCCCCAAAAAGCTCATCACAAAAGGATTCCAGATTCATCCTCTTAGAAGCCTGAAACTTGTAGCTCACCCCACACTCATCCCCAGGTCTGCATTTTCAATGTAAGGCTGTACTTTCCTCTTTCATTGTTCAATAACCATTGTTCTTAATAAAGAAAAAATTAAACAAAAACAAAACAAAATGCCAGTTTAGAGAATGCTAGCTACATTTTATTGTAAAGAAAGCATTCCAAAGCAATATCCAGGGCATTTCCAGCTTACCAAAACAAAGCATGACAGAAGGCATGGGTTACACCAAAGACACATTCAATGCTTACAAATTAGGTCAGCAGGAGGGAGTGTCTACACTGTCCTGGGCATGGGACTAGGCTTTGTATATCTGTCGCTCACTTTAATCACAGAGAAAGGTTCTGGTGTCCTTTTAACAAATAACAATGATAAGACTCAGAGAGGTCAAGACTATTGAGGACAAAGGTCACACAATGGCAGGGCAAGCATCCTAACATGTCTTTCCCTGACTGCAGAGACCAAGCCCTTTCCTCTACATGAAACTGCCAGTAAATTGTCTGAAAATGGTAAAGGGGAATTTTCTTTAGATGGAAGAACTTTCCATCTAAAACTTGGAAAACTTTCACAGCAAAAAAAGATATATGGTATATTTCCCATTGCAATGTTAACATTCATTATGCTTTCTGAAAAATGGGAAAAGAAACAACGTTTAAGTCATGATTACTAGGGTCTCTTATTAAAATGGGAAATATTAAGTTTATTATTTCCCCGAACTATAAAGGGTGTGTTTACTTTAAATGAAGTAAATGTGCCAGTTTTGTAAGTCAAAAGTTATCAAATATTGGCAGTTGTAGACAACTCAATCAAAAATAGATTGAGAATCACTTTTATCCCTGTTAATTTGACAGACATTTAAAAAATTTTTCAAAATAAATTACTTACTAGATTCATCACTTTTCAATATTTGCCATGTGGTATACTTGAAAATGTGATTGTATTCCTTTAGCAAATAAAAAATAGAATAAGATTTCTCATAGTTAAAGTTTAATTAAAACATTTACCTTTTTTCCTAAAGGATGTTGTCTTTTTTATACATACATGTCTCTGCACATGCTAGCTAAGAATTTAAGGGAAATTAAACACAAGTAAAATGATATTTAGGGAAAAGAATCAGGAATGTTCAACAAGGACTTGTTAGTAGTTATGACACCCAGCAGGGCTCTGTGAGGCTCCTGGGCACAAAGCCTTTCTGTGTCCCCCATTTCTTTGATTACAGGAGATAGTCTTCATTCAGCCTCCATGACCTTCCCTGAGTTCCAATGGGCAGATTCAAGCAGTTGTTAATTAGGGAAGGAGGGGATGCGAGACAAGGGAAAAACAAACAGTCAAGAGAAACAATAGTGCAGCCTTGGGGCAGGGTCCTGGTTCCCCATCAATGGATACACACAACAATTTGAGCTGTTTTACAGACACTGAAACCCCCTAATTTTATTCGTGTTTATTTTCAATTAAAAAAGTGTAGAGTAAATCTGCCTAAATTTAACGTACCTCATATTTGTGAAAATCTCAAAACAGGAACATGCTCTGTGGTACTTTATCCCATGAATTGATCATGTCTTCTGGAAGCAGAAAATGTTTAATTATCCTCAAACTTGATCACTCATTTCTGCTAGACAGAACACTGTGCTCAGAGTTGGATAAGGAATTAGACATGTAAACAATCTATTTGCATCAGCTCTTCTTAATCTAATGTGTAATTTAATTCTCTTACAGTCTCTCTCTTAAAGTACTGTTGACTTTCTCAAGGGGCTGGTAACGGCAGGAGAAAAGTCCCTGTGCCCAACAAGTAAACCAGTGTTCAAGAGTTGCTGGTATTCCAGTAGTTCTCCAAACCCTCTGAGCTCATGAAAAATCATTCTATCAAGGGCCTGAGTTACCTTTATCTATTGATTCTTTAACTTAGATACTGATTTTCAAACGTAGCAAGGCAGAAACTAGGTGAATTCAGTCATAGCTTCAGGATATCCAGATATTTAATTTTGCAAATGACAATATTTAGATATATAACTATAAATATTTAAAGAGGCTAGAAACAAACAAACAAAAAAAACCCACAGACCTTCTTTTTACCTTTTTTTTTTTAATTTGGGGCACAACTGAGTTTTAGGATCAATCTGAATTGTTTTACAGTAAGTCCCCTACATATGAACCTTAAAGTTGCTAACTTTCAAAGCTGCTAACATGGGTTCCATCAACATGAGGCCTGAGTGAAATTGCAGCTTGCCCTCTGTCTCCTATTGCTGACAATCCTTCAGCTCTACCATCTCCCACCTCCTCTCCCTCCTCTAGTCAGTAACTCTTCTTGCCTGTTCACTCGATGCCAGCCCCATGTATGCCAGCTGTTGTACTGTACCACTGTACTTATCAAGGTACTATACTGTAAGATTAAAAATGTTGTCTTTATTTTTTGTATTTGTTTGTTTTTTATGTATTATTTCTGTGAAAAGTATTATAAACCTATTACAGTACAGTACTATATAGCCAATTGTGTTAGTTGGGTACCTAGGCTAACTTTGTTGGACTTATGAATGCACTCTCAGAATGGAACACGTTCATATGTAGGGGGCTAACTGTACTTTGCTCGTTACTTACACTCAAGTGGAAAAAATTAAATCTTGGGAATTAAAATATATTTCTTAGATTTATATTCACAAAAAGCTGAAACTAATTTGTTCATCCTAGCAACTTTTCATTCCTGATCTCTACATACAGCAGACCATGCAGTCCCTTCATGTTTCTTGGAAGCCTCTACTCAGGTACCTCAGAAAATTACAAAAGCACATCCCATTGACAGAAAATTACAAAAGTGTGTCCTACAGGGGCCATTTATAGAAACTCATAGTGACAAGTTAAGTTTGAGCCAGCAACTTAATGATGCTATTGAGATACAAAATACGGGGGAAACATTCCTCAACTCAGGACAGAGTAAGATGTGCCCGGTGCTTATCTGAAGGGTTTATTATAAGAACTGCTAGAAGATCCTTCTTAAAATAAAAATTAATATCATGATATTAATATGAGACCTCCATTCATCTTTAATGACAGTCATGATACCCACAGTATCAACAGACAGAGTTTTAACTGGGTGGGGCTCATATAATTGTAAATGTAGGCATCTAATTTGAATCATAATTTGATAAAATAAAAAATGATTTTCAAAATCTCTCAGGATTAATTCAGTTAGAACTTGTTATAACTCTAAGAAGGTGAATATAAATAATCCACGAATTTCTGTTCTACAAAATGCAGAGGTTATTTCTTAAATTTGATATGGATGAATTAAAACATGATAATGAACTAAGTGAAGAGCTCATGCTAATAAAAAGCAAACAAAAAATATTGTGCAAAGGATGATAATCCATCAATCGTCCTTATCAATGATCTCTACCTCAAATGTTTATCATAATATGTAATCATTCATTCATTTGGGCAGTCAAAATTAATTTACTGAGTATCATCTCTGAACTCTAAGCACTGGGAATAGAGATGTATATACGTATTCCAGGAGCCCACAGGCCATAAGGGTGATAGACATGCAAGCCACTGTTTATGATATTTCATGATAAGTAGCTTAGTTATACTATGCATGGGGTGTTGTCATACCACAGAGGTTGATCACCATACTCAGTCTGAAAGAGGAATGTTCTAAGAGTTTTTACTAAAACTGAGAGAGGTCAGAAAAATAAGAATAAGATCTAGAGTGGAAGGGAAACATTCTTTTAATAGAGAGCAGGATACATATTATACTTGTTCAAATTTTATATCTTCTAATAGACAACTGAGGTCAGAAATTTTGTCATTTTAATTTTTATGTCTCTGATTTTATAAAACTCTTGCATGCAGTTGATGTTAAATTAAGATTATTAAATGAATTAAATGTTAAAAAAATAAATTCATCTGATTAGTCACTGAATATATATGTGCAAAAACTGAAGATATATACTTAAAAAGACACACACTGAATGCAAGTAAATTATCAAATAAAGTCAGAAGAGATTGAAGACAGAAAAAAAATAAAGCAATGAAGAAGTGTAATATGCTAAATAAAACTGACTTACTAGAAGTGACATTGATATATGCCAGTAATAGGAGTCTGAAGGAGCACCAAAGACATTTGAGTTGAAATAAAAGGAGAGGGAAAGAGAAGTAAAATCACAATATAGGACTAAGTTGTAGGGACTATATACTGCATTCCTGCTATCGATGAGGAATCTGCAATAGCATGATATCAATGATGAAAATTTTGAATACAGAAAGTGATGGTGAGTCTCAGAGGCAAGATAGACCATTTTAATTAACATATAAAAGATTAACTGGAAAGTTGAAGCGTATGATGAGTTACCCTCCTAGAAAGCAGAAACATAAGGAATTCATCTGCCTGCAGCTTGGGATAAATGTTGTAATAGAAAGAAACAACAGAGAAAACATAATTAATTCCTCAGCTCCCATTTCATTTCTGACTATTCTGTCCAGAAGAATAATCATAAAGCTATAAAGGAGATAACAAGTGGTATTTGGTAGAGCTTAAGACCCAAGAAAAATAGAGGGCCTTAAGAAAAAGACACATGGATTTAAATACTTGGACTTGGGCACATTACATTCCCACAGGATTATTATAATGTAGAGATAAGATGCCTGAACTGATGGCAGTGAACTAAGAGGACAATAGGGAATGGAAGGGCTGAAGGAAGACTGGAGATGAAAAAAACAATCCCGATGAAAACGAAGTATAGCCTCCAAAATACAAATGTAGAGATTTCCATTATTCTCAAGGAGAATTCTGTAATGGATAAATTAAAATATTCTTCTCTTTAGAAAGGGTTCAGTTATGGAGGGAAGCCAACATGGTTTTATCTGGATGTGGTCATGGAAAACTAATTTATTTTTTTCATTACTTCACCCATTCACTTCTGCAATGTCTACTGAAGGCTCTCCGTGTGCTGGCAAGAGTAAAGATTTGGAGTTCTCAAAAAAGAAAACTTGATTCATGTGAAGTACCATATTTGGGTTTAAGCAATCAACTATAAGCCTGCAATTTTTTACTAGTGGAAGTGGAGAAAAAAAAAAAGTTTAGACAATATATATTGTACCAAAAGGGCCACTGTTACACGCTATTACATTGAAAAAGACTCTTTATATTAGAGATACTTGAAGTGGTTGCTAGAGATGTAGCCTAAAGAATAGAAAGAAGTCTTCAGAGGGAACATAACAACTCTTCAAATAGGTAGACGGTTATGGAGTAAAAAAGAGAGTAAAAGCAGGATCTAGGAACCAACAGGCAAAAAGTTTATTTCATTCATTTAGAATTGAGAAAAATACATAATCCTTCATTAAACAATCCACACAGAAGCTAGAGATTACTTATTGATGATTGGTTGGTGACAGAATGTTATTCTTAAACCTAGAATTATAATATTCTGTTAAAGTTTTATAGTCCCTTATTAATCTTGTGTTTAAAAAGTTTTTTGGAGAGAACACTGACAATTAGTAGAATAACAAAGTTCTTTATAGAAAATAATTCAGATTTATATAATCTTGAAAAAACATAATCAAGAGATCAATAATTGTCTATGATTTTCAAAATGGTTTCTTCTGAGAACAAAGACTGGTCATTGATATTTCCTATATGATAATGGGTTCACACAATATGAAGAGTATTCTGCTAGGACAGACTAATAGACTTCTATTAATTTTTAAGTGCTGGACAGGCTAAGGAGAGAGGTTGTGAAACTTTCATAACAGGGAATCTTTTATGATAGTATAGCATCTCCTTTGGATGTTTTAGAGATTCATCTTGCCATCCATGTTTCAGACAGTATCTAATATGGTATCTCCATGGGTTCCCCTTCTATTCTTATGGTCTGAAAATTTCCTCATGTGTTCTAATAGTTTCTGTCTCCTACTGCTTTTGGAATAGCTTCTCCATTGGTAAGTAATATTTTGCACAATTTAATTTTATGATGGTAATTAGTCCTCTATTGGTTCTTCTCTGTTAAATAAAGTCACTAACTTTTATCCTTTTTATATTAGTTATGCTGGATTATTTCAATAAATTAGATATCTATATATTCATTTTAAGTAATACACATCCTATGCTTTTATGAACAATGTTCTCAAAAATATGAGATAATCTTTCCTTATTATCAAGTATTATTAAAAACACAACTGAAAACATTTCTCTCTCTTTTTAACACTCTCTTTACTGAATCAAGCTGAAATCATTTAGACATATGATTTTCTTTTGAAAATTGTAAAATAAATTTTGCAATTTCTCATTCTATTAAATGCACTATTTACTAAAACATTTTTTCCTGGTTTATTTTCATGAAACAGAAACATGTTTAATCCAATTGGATTTATTTGAATTACCAAATAAGTATATAAAACAGTTCAGGGATGATATGGCAGCTTTACAATGAAGGTTTTCACCTTCCTACTCAAATATCTTTAACTACAAGAAGCAAAAACCCAAACCAGCTGATTTTATCTTCCTTTAAAGTGATTTCTTGAGCTCTAACTAACACTTCCTGCTTACATGCCAATGTCAAAAATGTAGCACAGGCCACCCACGTTGCAAGAAAAGTTGGGAGCTCAGGAAACTTATCCAGACACACAGCTGCCCCCCTCTGAATGGGTCCGTATTATTAAGAAAGAAGAAAATGAACATCATTTACGCAAATAATTTCTGCCACAGAACTGAAACGACACAAATTTCAAGGAAACAAAGAGTATGTGAAGATAGTATCTTGCAAAATAGGCTAGAAGAGTGTTCCCTTATAGGAAAACTGTCTCTTATCTAATACGTATAGCCACTGTAGTCCACTGCTCTCTAATTCACAATATTTTGTTCAGTAAGAAACAAAAGCATTCACAGACTCACAGAGAACGAACTTATGGTTACCAGGGGGGAAGGGTGGAGGGAAGGGATAAATTGGGAGTTTGGAATTGACATGTACACACTGTTATATTTAAAATAGATAACCAACAAGGACCTACTGTTGAGCATAGGGAACATTGCTCAATATTCTGTAATAACCTAAATGGGAAAAGAATTTGAAAAAGAGTAGATACATGTATATGTATAACTGAATCACTTTGTTGTACACCTGAAACGAACACAACATTGTTAATCAACTATATTCTAATATAAGATAAAAATTTAAAAAATAATAAAGAAACAAAGGCATTCAGTCCATTCAACAAATATTAATTAAGCTCCCTATTATGGGTCAAAAATACTTCAGAAAAATTCCTTGAAAAATGTTCACTGTTTCAGGTACAGTTCACCTTGTAAATGAAATGAATACATGAAAAAAGAGTGATAACATAATGCCCTTGCCCTCAACAAGTTCACCCTGAAACAAGTGACAAAAGAAGATACACAAATGATTATAGCACAGTGATATAAACACAAATAGAAGTATCAATAACATTCCGTTGGAATAAAAAATAACAATTTATTCTCACTGGCATGGGGGAAAGTCAAACAAATTGAAGGAATGCAGGAACAGAGTATAAGAATTTTTCAAATGGGTCAAGGTTTTACAGAATATGGTTGGCAGAAACCATTCATTTTTCTAACAGATGTATTTAGACGCGGTTTTATAAACTTTTTAAAAGAAGCTTCGAGAGGGTAATTTAAAAAAACAGATTTTATGTTCAGTGTTCACTGATCCATAAAATTGCTTAGTCTTCCATGTCCCATGACTTAGTTTGTCATAATTTGAAAAATTTCTTAACACCCATAGAATAATATTATAGTCCTAGAAATGATAACCCTCAAGGAGAAGATTATAGCAGAAGACTGGCAGATGATTCAGGGGTTGTGAACTTTGCTAATAGAATAAGTCAACTTTCACATTGAAAGACATAAAACACTAAGTGCTATCAAATGGACATATGAACTCTTCAGCTAATTTTTCACCTTGTAATATTTTACCATTATACACCCTACATCCCAAACTGACATCTCTGAAATCAAAACCCATTATTAATTCATTTACCTATTAACACATAGGAAGCATCAGAACAAAATTCTTCACAGCACCTTGTGATTGGATTCAACCTCAGTGATTAAAGAAGAGACTGTCATTTTTATTAAAAAGGTTTTTTCAGGTATTGTTATCTGCATAGTAAGTTAAAAAAGAAATTAGTGAACTACAATTGCCATTCTAAAAATATCCTTAGAGTTGAATATCCATTTCAAAAAGAAAAGAAGGAAAGAATATTTTGCTCAACGTACAAACTAGGTGACATAAAAGTCAAATATGTCCAGATATGACATGATTTTTAATCAAATGTAATGGATTTTTTTTTTTCAAATAATATTCCTGGAGGCCAACAACATAAGGAAGAGTTACAGTGAACAAAACATGAGGTTACATTGCTTAACATTTCTTTGCCTACATCCCTTCAAAGACTTGAGAAAAATGAAGTTAACCAGACAAGAACAAACTGTGTATAAACAAAACATTCAATGAAAATCAGGAACTAAAATCTCTGAGAAAAGTAAATGTATTTTCACATTAATAATAACTTGTTAGTAAGTTATTGATTTACTTAGAGCTTTAATGTGTCAATGTTTACAATTACAACGCACATGAAAATAAAAATGATGCAAATGTTTTCCACTGAGGAAAAGAAATCTATTGCTATCTGCATTACACACTCTCATTTTCTTAGATATTTATGAGAGTAGTACAAGATTTAATAAGAGCTATTTGTTTTTAAGCCACTATTTGTCATGAAATGAAGGAGAATCTCATCAAAAAAATATGTTTTCCAAGTTTTTATTTATAATAAATAATATATATTATCCATTATATAACAGCTCAACTATTAAGCTAATTTTGAAATTCAGTTTTGAATTAGCTTGAATTTTTTTATTTTTTTTAATTTATATTTAAGTATAGTTGATTAACAATGTGTTAATTTCTGCTATACAGCAAAGTGACTCAGTTATACATATATACATATTTTTTTCATATTCTTTTCCATTACGGTTTGTCATAGGATATTGAATATAGTCCCCTGTGTTATACAATAGGACCCTGTTGTTTATTTATTCTATATATAATAGTTTGCATCTGCTAATCCCAAATTCCAAATCCATTCCTCCCCCTCCCCTACTCCCTCTTGGCAACCACAAGTCTGTTCTCTATGTCTGTGAGTCTGTTTCTGTTTTGTAGATAAGTTCATTTGTGTCATATTTTATATTCCACATATAAGTGATATCATATGATATTTGTCTTTCTCTTTCTGACTTACTTCACTTAGTATGATAATCTCTAGGTTCAACCATGTTGCTGCAAATCACATTATTTCATTCTTTTTTATGGCTGAGTAATATTCCATTGTATATATGTACCACATCTTCTTTATCCATTCTTCTGTCGGTGGACATTTAGGTTGTTTTCATGCCTTGGCTATTATGAATAGTGCTGCAGTGAACATATGGATGCATGTATCCTTTCGAATTATACTTTTGTCTGGGTACATGCCCAGGAGTGGGACAGCTGGATCCTATGGTAACTCTATTTTTAGTTTTTTGAGGAACCTCCATACTCTTTTCCATGGTGGTTGTACCAATTTACATTCCCACCAACAGTGTAAGAGGGTTCCCTTTTCTCCACACCCTCTCCAGCATTTGTTACCTGTAGACTTTTTAATGATGGCCATTTTGACCAGTGTGAGGTGGCACCTCATTGTAGTTTTGATTTGCATTTCTCTGATAATTAGTGATGTTGAGCAGCTTTTCATGTGCCTATTGGCCATCTGTATGTCTTCTTTGGAGAAATGTCTATTCAAGTTTAGCTTGAAGTTTTAGTTGAAAATGAGCAACTAACATGTATCTTTGTGAAGGTTTCTTTTAATACTAACCTTCATCCATTTTATCTTTATTTGAAAACTTCGTGTATTTAACCATTCTTACAAAGGCTCTGGAAAACTGAATAGGCCTCCTGGTCTCTGCCGCTGGCCTTGTGCACCTAACCTCAACTCCATCTTCTTCAGTTTAAGAAACAGGATAGTCTATTTCATATACAAGAGACAATAAGGGTGAGACACTTTAAAAAGCACCTATTCTTTTATTATTTTTCCACTGTACTCAAAAGAAATGGAACAGATTATCTTGCCTTTCATAAAGCTGGGGGTAGCTTCATAAGTTACCTACAAATATGATTTTTTAAACTGAGTTTGTATGAAAGTATGGCTTCAAGTAACCCATTGTTCAAGAAACAATCCTATCACTCCCAGTTATATATACATCCTTTTGAACAAGTGACTTAAGTTTTCTAAGTCTTCATTTGTCATCTGTAAAGTGGGGATGACATTTATCTTGCAAGATTTTTTAAAGAGCCAAATAAGACAATAAATGTAAAGCATCATAATGACTGACCCACTAAATATTAAAACGTTATTCACTTTCTCCCCTGGCAGCTAATATGTAAGTTGTTCTATTTGTTAGGCATCATTTTGAATTAGGAATTAGAAATTAACAAAAGTATATTTTAGTGATTTCAAGAAATCAACTATATATATCATTTTTTGCAGAAAAGTTAAAGGTAGCATCTTGATGTTATAACTCTAATAAGTAAGCAAATCTAAGAATCAGATGATGCCTTATTGACTGTGTGATTATACTTAGTCACCTTCTGGGGTTCACTGTTAGCTTTCTTAACTCCAAAAGTTAGCACAATTTATATAGCTTTCTAAAAAATATTTTCTTCAAAAAAATGAATCTGATGGAAAATAAAATAGTAGGAGAATTATGAATAGAGCTGAAAGAAGACAAAACTCACTTAGATAAATAGCTATTTGTTTTGGTGTAAGAGGAAATGTATTTTTTTGTTGTTGCTTGTTTTAAATATTTCAAATTTTATTCTCTTTTGATATAAAACTATGGAACTCTCATAGTTTTTATCTAAAACTCTGGCATCATCTATACCTTGTTAGTAAGTACAAGAGAAAATAGATTAAACAGTATTTAGAAAGCAGTACCAGTAAACTTTATTAGAAGCATTAGATGTGTTATTAAAGTTGATATTAATTCATAATCTGCAATTGTTAAATGTGTATAACTTAATGTTAAAATCCCACCTTTATAATCTACAATTATAAACCCAGATTTTCTGTAGGCTTCACAAACCAGAGAAGTAGCTCAAATGTGCAAGAGTCAAG
This sequence comes from Balaenoptera ricei, assembly GCF_028023285.1. NCBI lineage: Eukaryota > Metazoa > Chordata > Mammalia > Artiodactyla > Balaenopteridae > Balaenoptera > Balaenoptera ricei. Next base: position 81,763,937 of record NC_082641.1, read on the forward strand.
GGATAAATAATATTATAAATATACATATCTATACATATATAGGCATTATATTTATGTGTAAATATTATACACATAATTATAGGCACAATGTTATATGTGCATGTGTATATATGTGTATATCAGTTATATTACCTAATTAAAACCATAACCTATAAATAGTTAAGAATTTATTTCAAAAATTCAATCAAATATATTACTAACAGTGTAGTCATTGTGTTTTCAATGTTGGTAAAGTTATTCAAATTTTCCACTTACATAAAGTCCAAATTGAGCTGCCAGATGCTGAAACTCTCCTTCTAAGTTAAAAGCTTGTTTCACATCCAAACCTTTGAAGTGCTAAATATTTGCTGAAAATTGGTTGAATCCATAACTGCTTAGGAGTTGGAAGAGTCTTAGGTATTATATGCAGTCATTCATTAACTTAGCTTCAGCAACTAAGTGCGTAGACACTATGTCACCCTGCATCTTCCTTATTTATATCTTTTATCAGTAAAGTAACTAATCTAGTTATCATGCTATCAGCTTATTCAGTCAGTGCTGAACTGAACCATTTCATGATTTCTTTTCCAGAGCACCTTTAGTGGAGGCACAGGTGAGATCTGGCATTCTAGCTTCACTGAGTCTCCCTCAAAAACTTCTTTGCTCTGTGGTTTGTAGATAAATATCAGTGTTCTTCTATGTTCTTTTGCAAGGATGTCCAGCTGCACAGTAAAGGTGGTTTCTCCTGCTCTGTTCATGGCAACACATGCATAAGCCCCTGAATCTGAAGCTCTGACCACTTTGAAGATGAGTGAATGAAAACCCTTTTAAGACACTATCATTTTTCAAAAAGCTTCCATTTATACACCATGACACATGAGGAGCTGGCAGTCTACTCACTTTGAAGTCCATTCTGCAGAATCTTCCTTCTTCACTTGACATGTTCTCTAGCATTTAAATGAATCATGGTGGGTAAAATTTCTCCTGGATTCCACACTGATCACTCACATCTCCCTTTGAGGATGATCTACTTCTTACTTGTGACTTAGGAACTTGTAGTCATGCACATTCTGAGTTGTGCTGTGGTATATCTTGGGCCTCAGTGTTATTTGAGCTTGAAACACAGCCATCTGTGAAACATCTTATCCTCAGATGTTACCTGTTTATTTCCATGATGAAGAAGCTGTCCTACATTTCAGTTTTCTCTTCCAAATCTTGAATCAAAGCTTATTTATTTATTTATTTATTTATTTTTGGTCCTTATGTTTCGTGGTTGGGAGTGCTTGATATGGGGCTAGCAATTGCAGTTCGGCCAAATGATGGTTGTTGATAGTTGGAGTCCACAGTGGAAGGGATTTTACTGCTGCTGTCATCAGGCTGTGGTGACAATATGGAGCCAAGGAAGCTGCCTGGAAACTGGTTATAGATGGCTGTAACCCTTTGGCTCTGGCTGGAACCAGAAAGCTGCTAGGGAGAAGCAGGAAAAGCAGAGGAGGCATGGTGATGTGAGAGCTCACTGTTGAGGGGGCAGAAAATCTTTGCTCTGTGCCCTGATGAGGATGGATGAGAATGGAAGGCTGTTCGGTCTGGCCAGAGGAGCTGGAGCTTTCCATAAAATGTATGTTTTTATATGCACTGTTTGTCTTGTGAATTATAATACTAATTAAACAAAGTAGAGGCAAAAATAATTCTTTTTTTTTTTTTTTTGGCTGCGTTGGATCTTCATTGCTGCGTGCAGTCTTTCTCTAGTTGCAGCGAGCAGGGCCTACTCTTCATTTTGGTGCGTGGGCCTACTCTTCATTTCGGTGTGTGGGCTTCTCAGTGCCATGGTTTCTCTTGTGGAGCACGGGCTCTAGGCGCGCGGGCTTCAGTAGTTGTGGCACATGGGCTTAGTTGCTCCGTGGCATGTGGGATCTTCCTGGTCCAGGGCCCGAACCCGGGTCCCCTGCATTGGCAGGCGGATTCTTAACCACTGCGCCACCAGGAAAGTCCCCAAAAATAATTTTATAAAACAGAAAGGATGAAGTCTTTCATATAGGACTTAAAGTCAATTGCCTACCAGATCTTATTAAAATATAATTTAAAACAATAACTTGAGTGTATAGAAGTATGCATTAAATCTCATAAATGATTTACAAATGGGTTATAATTTGGGGGTTACAGTAGTTTCCATTTTATTTGAATCTGTAAATACTGTGATGGATGTTTTAATTTATAAATGTCCAAGGCCTCCTTGAAAAACATTTATTTTAAAAACATTCTATTTATTTTCTCCTATGCTGATAGGTGAAAGATCAGCAATATGACATAGAGATCGGTTGTCCTAAGAGGTTAATTTAAACTAAGTGTTCTGTTTAAAAGTCTGTTTTGAACAAAAATGTTTTAATTAAGGTGTGTGTGTGTGCATCTGAATAAAATAAAATTTCATAAGTTTTGGAATGAGAAGATCTAACTGGATGCCCTTGGGCATGTCAAGGTTTATGAACTTTGATTTCTTAATTTTTAACATAAGGGAATACATACCTACTAGTGTTATCCATATGTGTGGCTCTGGCTAGTATATCGTGTTTCAACTCTCATGGCCTTTGTGACACAATAGATAGTTATGGTGCATGCCATAGACTGTTCACAGTCACTCGACCTCGTTCTCATTACATATCCTGCTAACATCACTTGAGCCTCAAGAATTTTTTTAGAAGGAAGCTACCTTTACTGAATGTTGATTTAGTAGAAACAATTCTAGGTGCATGCATACATATTATCTTATTAATGAATATGTATAATACCACGAAGTAGTTATTTTTAATTCCCATTTTCACAAATAAAAGAAACCTATGAAAAATTTACTTTTCTTACAACAAACACACATTGGTATATAGGAAAGTTAGGGGAGTTCATCTGATGTTTGTATCATCATCTTGAGTTCATCATTTTTATAATGCATGCATTTTTTAATTTAACCATACCAGAAAAATAGGTGTGTTTCTTATTCATATTTCACATATGAGAAAACAGCACACTAAAGAGCTTAAGTATCTTATTATCAAAAACAGTATTTAATTGATAAAATAAGGATTTATCCCCAAGGTCATGTGACACAAGAGCTTCCGCTCCTAACAACTACTCTTATTAGTATAGCTCAAGGTGGCAAGGTTCACAGATTAAGTGTGATCAGAAATATGTAACTACAAATCATCAAGATAAACAAAGGGCTCCTCTTTAATCTTAAAACAAATGAATTAATCTCCCTGATATTCCAAGGAATTCAGGATTTTGACTCCTATGGCATTGAAGTATAATAAAGTCATGACTATTACAATAACCATATTCTGTTTTTTATATAGATTCAAAATTAGCCAAAGATATTTTTTCCTGGCATAATCTAGAGGAATATAATTCTAATTCTCATTTATTTTAGGTACTGAATATTAAATTTTTAAAAACTTAAACTAGTACATTTTTGTTCAAGAGTCTTACTACTTTCATTCCACATTTCATTGCCCTTTATTGACTCCTTATTTCAGAGCGTAAATTTTATTGTCACTCTTGTCAAAAATAATTTTTAAAATTTTACCATGGAAACAATTATGCACATACATATAACTGATTATTATTCATCAGGAATATATCATGGTATGAAAAGAGGAAAACAGAATGCCTTGAGTCTATGAATATATTGAAATTTTAAGAATATGTTGGTTATTATATCTAACATTCAAATGGGTAATTTAAGTGTCAATATCTATCTTTTTCTATTGATCTAATCTATATAACCATCTGTCTATAAACACATTTATACACACAAGCACACATATATATGTGTATGCATATTGTTTATGTGTATTTACATAGGCACGTGCATGCACACACACACACACACACATATAGACAGAGGAAGAGAGATGACATACATTAATTTAGCCCCAATAATAATTAGATACCTAGAGTAGTAAACTGTATAAATGCTGCAAAGGAAACAATGTTATCCTTACCCTACAGAGTATTATAATGGCGACAGGAAGATTAGGAAGATAACAAAATCATTACTATCAACACATAAAACATATGTGATATAGGCAATTTCTAAATTCAAATGAATGTAAAGATTAAGTGTAGTTAATTAGAGAATACATTTTCAAGGCAATGAGTCTTATGCATGGAAGACCTCAGAAGTAGAGAATATATCTTAAAAAATGAAGTAAATTTGAGAATAATACTACAGAATGATAAACACAGAACACAGTTGGCCCTCAATATCTGCAGGTTCTGCATACATGGTTTCAACCAACCATGGATTAAAAATATTATTTTAAAAAAATCCTTAGACTTCAGTAAAGCAACTATACTCCAAACAATTTTTTTTAATTAAAACAAATTAAAAATATATATACAGTTGGGATTCAATAAATGACAGTTATCAATGACCAAAAAAAAAAATCCATAAACTTCCAAAAAGCAAAATTTGAATTTGCCACACAACAGCAACTAGTTATGTAGCATTTATGTTGTATTTACCACTCTTTACACAGTACTTACATTGCTTTAGATATTGTAAGTAATCCAGAGATAATTTTAAGTATACGGGAGGATTTGTGTAGGTTATACACAAATACTACACCATGTTCTGTAAGGGATGGCGCATCCGCAAATTTTGGCATCCAAGGGGTGGGTGGGGTGAGGGAGGTCCTTGAACCAATCCCCTGTGGGTACCAAGGAACGACTGTACTACATGAAAACACTGTATGAAAAACACAGAAAAACCTGGGTTTTATAAGAGATTCTCAGGGAATCTACTTTTGGAGAGCAGAAAGGCCATACTTAGAAATATTTATGTAGAAGACTTGGATGTTAAAATAACTTAAACTGATAGAAGTAGAACTGCTGAACAGCAGTCTATGGTGCTCAGAATGAATCTCACTGAGGAGTCACAAGAGATACTTATGTTGAGCCAGAGGCGACAATGAAGAAGTTTTGGGAAGACTGGAAGAGCACGATACACACATCCATCCTCTGAAGCCTACTTTGGTTCGTAGGACACTTCATTATCAAGGAACAACCTCACCAACAAAATTTGTTTCCCAATGTGGAATAGTAGATTGAAAAACTGGCTAAAATCCCTCAGTCTTCCTTATGTTCACACCTTTTAAATGTTGCTTTACATTTATTTCTATCAAGGAGTGAAGTTTCTCCATCTGTTGAATATGGGCTATCTGTGTGACATGGTTGGCCAATAGAATGTAGTATAAGTGACAGCATGCCAATTCTGAGTGTAGGGATCAAGTCCAGAGTCACTTCCCCTCTCTTCCTTGAAATCCTTCTCAGTTGTCATGTAAATAAGTTCCAGCTTGCCTGCAGAAGAATGAGAAAGAACAGGGAACAGAGACATCGTCCTGGCTACAGTAACTCTACTTAACCACTTCCCAGTTGACCATCCTGTTGAGCTCAGACACATGTGTGAGCCCTGCCAAGACAAGAACAACTGCCCAGATAAGGCCAGCCCAACTGCCAAGTCATAGACTCAGCAGTTAAACCACTAAGATTTGGAGTCCTTTGCTATACAGCAAAAGCTAACTGATACACACGGTCAATATCCTCCTGATGAAGGAATAAGGTTACTGTAGTTTATCACACAGGCAATCTAAATGCATTCCTATGTATATTAAAAAGTTTAATTGACACTTCACTCAATTATAAGATAAACTTCTTTTTCATCAAAATGTATTAGATAAGTCAGAGGTGTCAGTCCCGCTTCTTTAAGTTATAATTTGAAATGAATATGCATTGTGATTTTTTATTTTATTTTATTTATTTTTGGCTGCGTTGGGTCTTCGTTGCTGCACGCGGGCTTTCTCTAGTTGCGGCAAGCAGGGGTTACTCTTCGTTGCGGTGCACGGGCTTCTCATTGCGGTGGCTTCTCTTGTTGCGGAGCACGGGCTCTAGGCATGCGGGCTTCAGTAGTTGTGGCGCGTGGGCTCAGTTGCTCCGCGGAAAGTGCAATCTTCCCGGACCACAGATGGAACCAGCGTCCCCTGCATTATCAGGCAGATTCTTATTGCCTGCCATTGAGCCACCAGGAAGTCCCTGCACTGTGATTTTAGTCTCCAGTGAGTTTGCATTACTGCTTTTGCCATATGAACAACAGGAGCTTTGTTGATTGTCCAGTTCACTTCTGGAATAATCACTATACAACCAACTTCTGGTTTTAAATCATTTTACATTAGAATGCCACACAACTGTCTAAAACATCAAAGAGAAGAAAGGAATTATTCTGCAAAAACATTTTGTATATTTTTAGTTAGGCTTAGTGTAACTCCAGATTGAGAAGCTTTCTAACATTTCACATAGTTGCCTTTCTTTGCAGACTCTGTATGTATGTATGTGCATGTGTGCATCAAATAATGAACGGTAATATAAAGTAAATTGCCTTTCTTATGGTCCAATGTTAATTAAAACCAAACGTCCCTTCCACAATGCAGCTAATGTACATTAATTATTCTGTCTTGTGCAGATGTGACAAGAGGGAACATGCAATTATTAAGGGGGAAAAAAGTACACATTGTAACAATAATTGTCTGCAATGTGAAATACTATTGCTTTTCCCCTATGAGTAACTTGAATACTTGCCAAATAATCCTCTCTCCACCATTTAAATAATGTAAATTGTTCTTTCACAATAATATATACTTAGAATTACCTTTTTATAGAGTTAAACTGAAACATGTTTATTTCCATTTACCTTCCTTCCACAGTTTTAAACAACGCAAAAATCACAATAAGTTTTTAATGTTTTCTATTGGCATAAATTTAAACATAAAAGATGAGTGTTATTTTATAGAAGAAAGAGCACTGATAGCAGTCATAGTTAACTTTGAATGCTACCCTTTTCTCTTTAAACTTGAGAAAATCTTTTTACTTTTCAGAGATTATTAAGTTGGAATACGAATACCTACAAGGGTAGTAGATGGAAAGTGATTGAAAAGATTATGAGATAACATGTATAAAGTGACCAAATCACAAATGATCTTTCCTATATTGCTCTGTTATTAGGAACAGAAATTAAATCCATTGAGATAAATTTAGATTTTCAGATATTTGAACTCTCAATCTCAAATTATCTTTGTCTTTTAAATCCTTTACTAAAGAACACTTTCTCTGCTTCTAAATAATATTATATGATAAACATTTGAGGACCTCAATCAAATGCTGATATATCAGAAAAAGAAACTTTCTGAAGGACAACCACTGTCTCCCAGAGACTTTGTGTTCCCTACCCAAAGGAGAAACTGGTGTTCCCCAAAGTGATGATGAAAAGCATGATTGAAAGGCAGAAATACAGTGGAGACCATTTTCGGCCCAGCACTGTGGTAGTTTCTCTGCAGCTCTGTTCCACAGACCATTTTTCAGTTTTCTGAAAGTCAGGTGTCATTTCTGGTAGGGACTTTTGATTCTGACATTAGCTTCTGTGGTGGCTTCAGAGGAAGAGGTTGCCCTAGTGAATCATCTCTTCATCGTGGAAATTATTCCTGGACCCTGAGTTAGAATCTGGTTTTTGGCCTTCAGCATTTCTATCAGTTTTGGAGTCACTTAATTCCCTGTACTGAATATCTTTCTTGTTAAAAAACCTAGAGATTTTTCTTAGAGATTTTTCTATCTCTTGGATTAATCCCTGACTGATACAGCTTCAAAATATTTTTGATAAGGAATAAATTTGTCCAACATAGAGTGATTGTAGGAGAGAAACAATGATCAAGAGCTAGGTTAGATTTAGATTATAGAGATTTTTGAATGCATTGGTAAGGAAGTGGAATTTTTCTAAAATTCATGAGAAACCATTTGAGCAGAGAGATAGGATGATCAATATGTATTTTAAGAAGATGATTCTGGAACCTATGCATGGAGTAAATGGAAGGATGATAGACTGGAAGCAAGTGGTTTGATCCAGTGAAAGCTGTTGGAGCCGACATCAATCACAGCATAGAATAAAAGACAATCCTCTGAAATAACAGCTCTTTCACAAACAACAGGCATACAACTGTTTTTAGCACCACCAGAAAAATAACCAAGAACAACCCTTATAATTTTTTCTTCGTATTACAGCTAACAGCTGTCATTTTGTTTAATGCTTTAAGGTTACACTTACAATAGCTTTCCCAGATGACATGGGCATGGCAACATGCAAATGAATGGCTATGAGGCGCACACGTCAAATATCATTTTCTCTGACAGGTGGTTCCTGGCAATATACATCAGTTCTTAAAGCTTAAATATACCTGTTGTTTTCATTAAAACTATGAAACACTGGAAGAAAAGAAAACAACTTGAATATTTCTCAGTGATAAAACCAAGCACCCAGCTTGGAATAAGTACTCAGCACACATTAGTTCTCTTACTTTCCATCATACCTACAACACTGAAAACACCCTGATATTCCAAGCCAAAGCCAGGTATGATCTGAGACTAAAATGTGCCCTTTGTCTATGGAATACCCAAGCAATTCTGTGACCATTGAGCAAACTGACTTAAGTGTCATTTGAGAAGATAAATATCCCCTGGTGCTTCAGGAAAAAGGAAAGATAAAATCCAAATATAGGGTCAGGGGGAAAAACAGCTTTCTGAAGAATAAAACACTTGAGATGGGCCTTGAACCAAACATGGAAGAGTAGATGAAAATGGTATGATGAAAGGTACTTGCAAACATGGGAAAAGAAGGATATAAGGATTTAGTTAATGGAGGTTGGACCTATATTGTGGAGGAGAGAAAATGGCTTGCTGAGAAATCAGTATTTAATTGGCAGACTACAGAAAAACTTTAAAAGATTTTAAGTGGAGAATTGATCAAATAAATAATTTATAATAAAATGTTGGTATCAACACAACATTTACTGATGGAATTCCTCTGAAAGATATGTCTAACTTTGCCTCTATAGGGTTAGTCTATACAAAGGTTTTCCAAAAAAATTTTTGCCAACATTTACAAAATTGGACATATCACAATTACAAAGTGCAGACTTAGGATTTTTTTAGGGTTTATTTGAAATCAGAAGATACATAAACAGAAAGCATAAACTCCTACTCAGCAATTGTAGTAGGTTTAGAGATAAAGGCTTAGTATCATATTCTGAGACACTGGAATTAGCAGCTGTGGCTCCCTCTGCTCTGCATTTATGCTTTCCACCAGTACATTTCATTTATCCATGGCTTTGGTATATCTGAGACAGATGAAATCTGATAGCTGTATCCCCATTCCTAGAATATATCCTACCCCATATAAGTCCAAAAAGTACCTTCAACAGTCCAATACATTTGTCCATCACAGGATTTTCAGTACAGGCATACCTTGTTTTATTACACTTTGACTCATTGAAGGCTAGATGACGGTTAGCATTTTTCAACAATAAAGTATTTTTTAATTAAGGTGTGTACATTTTTTTTTTTTTTTTTAGACATAATGTTCTTGCACACTTAATAGACTATGGTACAGTGTAAACCTAACTTTCATATGCACTGGGAAACCAAAACATTTGTGTGACTTTCTTTAACTCGATGTTTGCTTTATTGTGGTGGTCTGGAACCAAACCTGCAATATATCTGAGGTATGCCTGTACTATTATCCACATAAGTTGATAAAATGTTTATTTCAAGTCTATTTTCTCAGGCAATTGTTCTGGTTAACAATAAGCAAGAATGTTTATGGATTTAAAAATTTAAGTTTAGAAGTCAAACTTTATATTTGATTATGCCTTCGTATTTATTATTTTAAAGAAAGTTTAAATCCATTTCCTGTATTATCAAAGGAGAGGGAAAGACTCTCATTTAAAAGTTGTATACTCAAAGAATGCTAATTTATTACATTGATGAGCTATAATAAATTGTGTCTCCATGTTTATTTAATTTCACTTCATATTTAAATATTACATGAATATTTATCACTATAGTGAAAAATTTTGCATTAAAATAATTACTTTTTGATTATAATACATAATAATTTTAGCTAAATGAGTGTCTCTGTATGAAGGCACTTGATTAGGCATATATGTGTCCTTGATCATAAAAATAGTCAGGGGGTTTTTGGAAGTTTGGAGGTGCATAGCTGAGACATTTAGAATACTACAATTTTGACACTGTTGGGGTTACGTGATTGCTTTCTGACTAACTATAAGGTAAAGTCAAGGGAAAGGCAAAAATGAAAAAGGACACAGATGGGCATGATGCTCCTGCTGGCTGGAAAATCAATTCCTGGCACTTGAAGGGAGCAAAGGAGGAGAAGGGATTTCCATATCTTAGAGACATGCTGTGTCAACCAGAAGCTCAAGAAAACACAGGTGACATAAAAGTAGATCTTTCTGGATTTTGTAACTTTCAAGTTCTAATTTGGTAGGTTTGCACCGACTGTTTACATAGCCATTGAGTCAGGCCCACAAGCTTAAAAATAATTATTTGCTCTCCGAAATAATTTCATAAAATAAACCAAGTCTTCAGCCTTTAAATCAAAGAATAATATAGTGTTAAAATTATGCCATTGCTAAGTGTGCATGTACATTCTGTAGAATTAAGGCTTTCTGCTGGTAGTTTTGTTATTTTGACCCAGGATACCAGGAACATCTCACCAATCACCTCTGATGGTCCTCACTTGAAAACACACACATACACGAAGAGATGGATATACAAAAGAAATAATATACAAATTAAAATTCCAGGGTATTAGCATATAAGCTAAAGTCACACCATGAAACAGGTCTGGTAAAGGCTGTGATGCAGTACATAGTTTAATGGAAGCCCTTACTTTCCTTGTTTCTTAAACTTGGGCTTTATTTTCTTCATCTGCCTCCCTAACAGGAATCAAAGTAGCAGGGCAAGTGAGATCATCAGATATGTACAGCCAACAGCCCACTTAGGCAAACCTTAACCATACCAAAGTGGATGGTACACAAAGGAAGTGGAAAATATAAAAGAATGGAGGAAGCACCACAGCTGTAGCACAATGATCTCACCTTCTAAAAAGTATCACCCTATTAATTCCTTGGACTCAAGCAATTTGATCTGTAGCTTCTCCTCTACAGGAAGTGCTGGGGGTGGCGGAAAGAAGGAAGTAAAAGCATTATTCTAAGCCTTCTTTTTGCCCCTCTACCCTCATATTGCCTGTTTCTATTCATTTTAGAAGTTCTGTTTATGTCTTAATAGATAAAATTAACTTCCTAGAATCATCAGCACACAGATTATTTGTATCCAGGTTTATAGATATTAAGTATATCCTCTGAAAGTGTACTGTTTCTAAAGAAAAGGAAAAAGCATTTCAGAAAAAGGCCATTAGTGAAAAGACACAAAACTTTAGCATCTTGCCATCTCATTTTGAGATGCAGTTCTGGACTTTAGGAATTTCAAATTATTCCTCTGATTCGCAGACAAAGCAAAGCTCAGTGAGGCAGTATTCTTCATTAAGAAACGGTTAACTCAGTAATGGTCTGGGCCAACTGGAGAATGAAGAAAAGCAATTTAAAAGAGCACAGGATCTGTTTTAAGAATAATCACTTGTTCACCATATAAAATGAATAATTTAATGGCCATTAGGCACAATTATTATAGGTGGGCAAAGGCAAATGGAAAATTGTATATTTTCATGGATGCTAATTGCATCTTGGTTGAGGAAGAGAAATTCATGCATTTGCTGAATTGAACTACCATATTAAGACAAAACAACTATTTGGTTGCTTGTGAACTCATCAGAGCTTTAAATTACACATCGATCTATCTTTTTTCTAGTTTTTAACATTTTATTATGTAAAATTATATAAATACACCAAGCATCCAGATTCAACAATTAATAAGTCACGGCAAATACTGTTTCACCTAAATCCCCACCCAATTTCTCCAATTACCCCACTCAGATTATTCTGATTAAGATTTATACATCCAATCATTTACTCTGTAAATTTTTATATTGAGTTATCCTTATGTTCAGTTTTGATACCAATTCTGAGTTCTCATTTTTTTCCCAAATGACTGAAGCAAAGGAAGTGAGCCACATTTACCAACATATATCAACCACACAGCTTTTCTTTTATGAACACACTATTGTGGCTGATTCGTGAGATAAAGGTATTGAACATATTTCAGGCTGCCTCAAGTGCTTGTCATCATTATTTCTGTATATTACTTATAAAGGGGCTCAAAGAATGCTTGTAGAATGAGTTCAGAGAATCTATAATTTATGACCAATTACTCTCATAAAATTCATGTCAATATTACATATGAAAAAACACTTATAATATAAAAGCTATAACAGTGTCTACCACATATTGTCAGAATTAAATTTGACAGTGCCTATACAGCACTTAACAAGTACTGACTTGTGATGTACTATTAAATATTTGAACTTAATATTCATGTTGTTGTTTGTTATTAAAAGTGATTTTGTAATAGTAAGCACAAAGGAACGAGGATCTGCAAACTTTTCTGGGGAAGACTTGACCACCTGATCATTCATGGAAAAAGAACTCTTCAAAACCTTAAAAACACTTTAGAGATTAGATTTATTTCTTCTGTACCAATGGTACCAAAAATAGCCTAGCACCCACTATATTGATACTCCAACCACAGTCGTAGAACCTTAGTTTTTTTTTCTCAGTGTAGGACCTCCAAATACTCTGGATATCAACTATGTAAATATTCTAAGAGTGATGATCAATAGAGCTATTGCTCTCTTCCCCTTGAAAATTTGCCTAGAATCCCACTAATTAGTGAGGCAGTATGCTCTTGCTCTAGAGCTCTAATCTCTACATATAAGAGTGTCACCCTGGGAGAGAAATTGGACAGAGAAGCGGGAGAGTGAATACAGTTCATTACTAAGAAAAGTACATCAATCGATCTAGAAAAATTATTAAGAGAAAATAGAATTGAAATTTTGGTTAGATATTTCAGTAGCATAAACCATGCTCTCTCCTGAAAGATACTAGCAATCTAGTTGTGTAATGGACTCTAACACACATGAAATAATTTGACAACAATGTTACACTACCTACTTTAGTTCCAAAATATAAATGTGGTATTAAAGTCCATAATTAAAACTTAACTCATAGACAGTTCTCCAAAGAAGACATACAGATGACCAAAAAGCACATGAAAAGATGCTCAACATCACTAATTATCAGAGAAATGCAAATCATAACTACAATGAGGTGCCACTCCACACTGGTCAAAATGGCCATCATTAAAAAGTCTACAAACAATAAATGCTGGAGAGGGTGTGGAGAAAAGGGAACCCTCCTACACTGTTGGTGGGAATGTAAATTGGTACAAACACTATGGAGAACAGTATGGAAGTTCCTTAAAAAACTAAAATAGAACTACCATATGATCCAGCAATCCCACTCCAGGGCATATATCTTGAGAAAACCATAATCCAAAAGGATACATGCACCCCAATGTTCACTGCAGCACTATTTACAATAGCCAAGACATGGAAGCAACCTAAATGTCCATCGACAGATGAATGGATAAAGAAGATGTGGTACAAATATACAATGGAATACTACTCAGCCATAAAAAGAATGAAATAATGTCATCTGCAGCAACACGGACGGACCTAGAGATTATCTAAGTGAAGTAAGTCAGACAAAGACAAATATCATATGATATCACTCATATGTGGAATCTAATTTTTAAAAAAAGATACAAATGAACTTATTTACAAAACAGAAGCAGACTTACAGATATCAAAAACAAACTTATGGGGCTTCCCTGGTGGCGCAGTGGTTGAGACTCTGCCTGCCAATGCAGGGGACACGGGTTCGAGCCCTGGTCTGGGAGGATCCCACATGCCGCGGAGCGACTGGGCCCGTGAGCCACAATTACTGAGCCTGCGTGCCTGGAGCCTGTGCTCCGCAACAAGAGAGGCCACGATGGTGAGAGGCCCGCGCACTGCGATGAAGAGTGGCCCCCACTTGCTGCAACTGGAGAAAGACCTCACACAGAAACGAAGACCCAACACAGCCACAAATAAATAAATAAATAAATAAAATATTTAAAAAAAATAAAAAAACAAACAAACAAAAAAACAAACTTATGGTTACCAAAGGGGAAACACTATGGGGAGAGATAAATCAGGAGCTTGGGATGAACACATACACACTGTTATATATAGGATAGATGACCGACGGGGACCTACTGTATAGCACAGGGAACTCTACCAATATTCTGTGATAACCTATATGAGAAAAGAATCTAAAAAAGAATTACTATATGTATATGTATACCGGAATCACTTTGCTGTACACCTGAACCTAACACAACATTGTAAATCAACTATACTCTAATAAATTTTTTTTAAAACAATCTATAAAAAATATATAATACACACAAGAAATATATAAGAATATATATGATTATAAATGGATCCACAATAAAAATTAGTGGCCCTTAACTGAAGTATGGTCAGAATTCATCCCCAGAAATTGTGATTATGTAACTCTGAACTAGATCCTCAAGAATTCATACTTTAAAAAATGTCTAGAGGAAATTTTGATAAAGACTCCTTATTGAATGACACTGGTATGAAGACTATGATGTGAGCTGTACATGTCTACAATGTACAACACAATATATCTGCAAAAATCATCTCCAGAAGAGGTAGCATGTCACCGTATGCCTCCATGGTTTCCCTGATTGGCCTGTCAAAACTATGTATGTGACTAGCACATAACAAGCACTAAATTAATATTTGATTAACTTTTTATTTATTTATTTTGATTAACTTTTTATTTATGAAGCAATGAAAGAGAAGTTAGATTTTATTGAGTCCGTCAAATAGAATATCAGTGAGAAAACTGACCAAATATCATGATTCACAGTGAATTAAAGAAAAAAAATTCATTAAGCAAATGAGAGAGCAAAAATCTAAGGCTCAGGTTTATTGCATGAGATGTACTGAGTGTAGGTGAAATCTACAGCATGGAGACTCAAGGTAGGGCCAGAATAGATACATAAATATTTTCCATGGATGTATATATATTATTTTAAGAGGTCTTTCTGGAAACATTGTTAAAAATTAATCTAAAAAGTGACTTCTGCTATTCAGATCGGAATAAAATCTTCATTGTACATTAGAAACTCAAGATTTGTCTCAAACGATTATGAAAGTTGCACTAATTATTTTAGAAGGCCAACATATATGTCAGAGTTAAAAACATAATGTCTTAACCAACTACATAAAAATTAGCACCTTGTTAACAGATTTTTCTCTCAGTATATTTGTTCATTATATGCTTGGTTTGTGTGCCCTTTTTAATCAAATGACTGCAATAACTATCAATATAGTACCTAAATATATTACCTGCCACGTATAATCAGAATATACTAAACTTTATCATATAACATTTTTACCTAATATTCAATACACTTAAAAAAATTTTTTTTTAAATTATAGCTAACTTGAATAGCTTACATCTTGCATCACATTAGGTTCTGTATTGCTTCAGTACTAAATTTTGGTGTGCCCTAAGTGCTCAATTTTACAACGAAATGAAAACACCATAGAAAAACAGTCCTATTACTGTGGGAAATGTGCCAACTACTGTATGTGTAGTTTCTGCCTAATACTCTAAGGGACAAGATTTATCTCCTGGTCTGAGACCTCTTCCAAATATGGAGATAGAAGCAAGAACCAATTAAATATCAGGCAAATATTTGATCATATTCTGAACCATGTTATTAATAAGCTGAACTGATTTCATTCCACTCTCTTGCTGAGTTGCCTGCATGCCTCAGTCCACTTGGGCATGGTGGAGGTTAGGGTTGATTTTTTAGAGAAATGTATATAATGTTCTTTACTTTCTGTGTTAGTAAACCAATGATAGCCAGTGGCAACCCTGAACAGACTTTGTAATTACAGTGGAGCCCATTTTCTGATATTGTCTAATAAATTAGTGAAGAAACCTCAATAAATGTTCAGAGTTCATCCATATTCTTTCAGATATTTGTCTCTAAAGCCTCAGGCAATAAACAAAATCACATTTAAATAATTTTTTAAAAAGCCATTCCAGATATTGCTATGTCCTGACATGCTTTTTTTTTTTTTCTAAAATGCTCCAGGTGTCCATATCTTGAGAACTGTATAAGCCAGTCTTTAATAGAAAGTTTCATTTAGGGGGAAAACAGCATAGGGTAGAAGTGGCAATTTTTTTTTTCCACCCAGGTCTCAGTGAAGAGTGAAAACTCACTTAAGTGAAAATGAATGTATCATCTGCAAAGACTTTTTTGAGACATAAATATTTTTATTAACAAGGCATCAAGGAAGTCAATTTACTGATGATTTATGGATGATCATTTCACATATTTAAGTTAAAGAGACATTTATTAAACACCTGCTAGGGCTGAAGCACTATATTCAGTACTTTAGACCTGCCCCAGGAAAGATTATTACAGTGAGAAAACAGAAAAATATGTAAGCATAGAAGAGGGACTCTTAGCATACCCTGGAAGGTTTTAGGATGTTTTTTATATGACCTTTGCCATTAATAAAACCTATCTCAAGTATAAACGTATAATTACTTGTATAAGTTCATTATTTCTAGACTGCAAGGTCCATGAGGATGGTGGAAAAGTCTATTTTTGACAGCTTTACCTCCAGAGTCCAGCATAGTATTTAGCACACAGTAGGCACTCTGTTTGTTAACTAAAATAGCAAGTAATATGAGTTCTGTGTAAGTTGTGATCAAAAGATAAGTTAACATGTCAATCTAAAACTCTCTAACTATCCCTCCCCACCACCATTTCACCCTGATAACCATAAGTTCTTTCTCTAAGTCTGTGAGTCTGTTTCTGTTTTGTAAATAAGTTCATTTGTGTCAATTTTTTTTAGATTCTGCATATAAGCGATATCATACAATATTATTTAAAATGGATTACCAACAAGGACCTACTGTATAGCACAGGGAACTCTGTTCAATATTATGTAACAACCTAAATGGGAAAAGAATTTGAAAAAGAATAGATACACGTATATGTATAACTGAATCACTTTGCTGTACACCTTGAAACTAGGACATAACAAAATAAAAAGTTAAAAAAAAAAGATAAGTTGAATTAGCTGGGCAAAAATGTTTGCTGGGAAGGGCGAAGTTGAAGTGAAAGAAAGATGGGGTAGGATATTTGTGATAAGGCCATGTTACACTGAGTGGCGATCACAAGCCAAGGTATGAAGACTGATAGGTGTGGGGTGCCACATATGATATAGTTCCAAACAGGGCATTCCTGGAGATGGAAGCTTGAAAGTTAACTAGGGTTTATCCAAAACATGATAGGCTATGTTTCCCTTGGTAAGGAGCTAAAATCCATGCCAGGACAAAGAGGGCTTAAACTTGCACTAATACTATCACTACCTTCTCAAATAAACCAAACAGGCTTAATTATTTTGTCACTGATCAAAGCACACTTTCACGCTGAGCCAATATGGTCTCTGAACAATGGATTTAAGCCAAAAATAGAAACCTTTTTTGCTGAGCCTGATCAGGACAAAGCGAGGCTGTACAAGTTTTTCACTAGGGAAGTAACAGCATCAAATGTGTGGTTTAGCTTACATTTTGTGTAAGGTTGACAAGAGATACTCCATGCAGTGAGATAATTTATGAAGTAAATCTTTTGTGGTAGGTTGACAAGAGATACTGCATGCAGTGAGATAATTTATGAAGTGAATCTAATAATTTATATGAAATATAAATAAAATACTCTATATTAAGGAAAAATGCTATATGGAGCCTTGTTTTGTAACTGTTGATTGATTTATCCATTGCCATTTTAGTCAATTTTCTAACATATTTATTTGTTCAGTTTTTATTATTTCTTCCTTCTCCTTTTTATTCCTTTGTAGTAGAACTTATAGTTTATTTTAATTCCATAAGAAATTGTTTTTACTGTTTATATACTCAGTAAGATTTCAAGGTACTGGACTTCCCTTCTGGAAATTGGGTTAAATATTTTAATATCTACAGTCTTTTATATATGGCTTATTCCTTTAAGTCTTCTGATAGAACATTCTCATACTACATGAGCTGCCCTAGATTAAAACAGAGCTTACTTTGGGTATAACTCATTGATTAGTATTTTCTTATGGAAACAAATAAACTACATCCTTTTAAACAAATTCCCTATGATAATTTTCATTTTACTTGTCTGGAGAGAATGAAATATGTTTATTAATATTACCTCCATTTTAATTATTTTTCTTTATTAAATATAAATCTGCATATATTCTAAAGAAAGGTTTACTATGTGTTTTAACTCTCAGATATAATTAATTAATTTTATTCCAATGCATTTTTCTTTCAGATAGTTTTGATGAAAGGGAGAGCAACTGCCTGTATACATTATTTTTTTCATTTGCAATGTTTAAAAAATGGAGGTGATAGAAAGATATTGTCTTACAAAAATATATCGCACAGAAAACTAGAACCAAATGCCCAAAGACTGGCAAACAAAAGCTGTAAATCAGAGGTTGAAAGTTTGATTTCACAGTTTTCTAATATTTATCACTTCACAATCCATCACAAAGTTGTTGATCTAAAAAAACCTAGGATCAGGTATCTAACAGACTGCAGTTTTGTTCACAGTATTTCCATAGCAGTGAGTTTTCACTTTTCTACTTAAAGATTTCCAAATATTCATGCCTAATTATACTAGTACAGTACCATATTATTGATCAAATATTTTTCCCCATAATCATTTTAACAATAACATCTAAATACTTCAGTTTAAGCCTTATACATTCTTTCCTCAACACATTTTTCAGAGTCCTTGAATACAATAATACGCAAATAATCTGTTTCTTATGACACTTTCACCCACTAACTTTAGCATCTTCAATGGATCTTGTATACAATATTTCTTTCTCTGGTATTTGCCTAATGGAAATTTCCTATTTCCATTGTTCCTGCTACATTCTACTTTAAGAAAGAGCTGCTCTTCTCCATTATTTTTTTCAATTATTCATTTTTATAAGGAGGATCATGAATGAATATTTACATTAGTCCACAGTTTATCCATAATTTGTATATCCATAATTTATCATAAACTGTTCAAAAATGAATATTGTTATTTATTTTGTTGCTCAAATTGTCCCAGATTTGGCCATTAAGATCTTCATGTTGGTGCTAGTGTCTTTTTTTTATGACTTTACTATATTTTTGAGCACTTCATTAATTAGCATCCTGATGTTCTAGGCTTACCTTGTAATTCACCTAACCTCACAAGATTTTTCCAAGGAGTCCTGATTTTTTTATTGGAAAATAGTATTTAGAAAGCAAGGTTTGGATGGTAGGTGTGCTCACTGCCATTAGATACTGTTCCTACATACGAACATGTATATCTATATATTTCTATGTCTACCCATTTGTGTGAGAGAGTGTGTGTGTGTGTGTAATCACACTGATAACTCTCATTCCAATCTATCACTATAGGGATCACTCTAGCCTTCCTCCTTTCCTTATTTGTAATTGTTTTCTCTAATAGTGTGAAACCTGGCTGTCATGCACAATATTTTTACTTACTGTAGTGACACACGTAAGTAAAAATGAAGATGTTTCAGAATCACAAATTCTCCTGTAAGAAACGAATTTATTAACTAGAGTTAATAATCAACTATATTTCAATAAAATTTTTTTTAAAAAAGATTAATATGGAGTAAGGCCAATAATTTGTCAAACCACTGACAGAACAAATTAGTACTCAGTTACAAAATATTTCAATTATGTTTTCAAATTAATGATTCCTAATAGTATTTTTAATTTAAATAAATATGTGAAGCAAAGGACTTTGAGCCTGTGATTACTTACACAACCTACTCATCTTTAAGGATTTAGCTGAAAAAAATTGGGATGAAAAAACAATAGAGAGATAAATAAATGTAGACACAGGCATACATCATTTTCTTGTGCTTTGCTTCATTGCGTTTTGCAGATATTGCTTTTTTTACAAATTGAAGCTTTGCGGCGACCCTGTGTCGAGCAAGTCAATTGGCACCATTTCTCCAACAGCATGTGCTGACTGCAAGTCTCTCACATTTTGGTAATTATCATAATATTTCAAACATTTTCATTATTATTATTTTTGTTATGGTGAGCAGTGATCAGTGAGCTTTGATGATACTATTACAATTGTTTTGGGGCACCACCAATCACACCTATATAAAATGGCAAACAATCAATAAATGTGTGTGTTCTGATTGCTCCACCAACAGGCAGTTCCCCCGTCTCTCTCGCTCTCCTCAGGCCTCCCTATTCCCTGGGACACAATATTGAAATTAGGCCAATTAATAACCCTACAAATGCCTCTAAATATTCAAGTGAAAGCAAGAGTCACACATTTCTCACTTTAAATCCAAAGATAGTACTGATTAAGCTTGGTGAGGAAGGCATGTCAAAAGCTAAGATAGCTGCATCAGCCAGAAGCACTGCGTGGAAGGCAGAAGCTTACATGGCTCTCTGCAGCGGGGCACCGAGACCATCAGGAGCACGTGAGGAAGAAGAAAAAATGTCTTCTGTCCTCTACTCTGTATCCTGTGTAGAGGGCTCCTGATCATTCTCTCACAGCATTTACGTTCTTCTTCACATACCTGGAAAACTCTATTCTTCGTTCACTTTGCTTTCCTAATAGTTCCTCTAGTGACCACTTTGACCATTTTCTCTTCATTTGTCCTCCTCGAGGACCTCGTTGTAATTATCTTGGGGGCAGGGCTGCTCTATGAAATATACTGCGGGAGAACTTGCTATGCCAGAATGCCTGTCCAGAAAATCCTTGAAAAATTCTTGGAAGTCAGTCCCAGCCATCTCTGTTTCCGTGTAATTAACAGTGCATTTACTGCTGTTGCCATTTTGGCTGTGGACTTCCCACTTTTTTCCAGAAGATTTGCCAAAACCGAGCTCTATGGGATAGGAGCAATGGATTTTGGAGTAGGAGGCTTTATTTTAGGGACTGCAATGGTTTGTCCAAAGGTTAGGAGAAAATATACAAAAGGGTCCAGACTTTGTTATCTTATAAAGTCATTGTACTCTGTTTGGCCATTACTTTTCCTAGGAATGGGACGATTAGTCATTATAAAATCCATAGGCTATCAGGAACATTTAACTGAGTATGGAGTTCACTGGAACTTTTTCTTTACCTTAATAGTTGTGAAATTGATAATCCTAATGCTATTGATTATTTTTCCCCTAAATAAATCCTGGATTGTGGCCATCAGCATTACTGTATTATACCAGCTAGCCTTTGATTTTACCCCACTGAAACAGTTAATTTTATATGGCACTGATGGCAGTGGCACAAGGGTTGGTTTATTAAATGCCAACCGACAAGGAATAATTTCTACCTTGGGGTACGTGGCAATACATATGGCTAGTGTTCAAACAGGGTCATACGTGCTTAGAAAAAGATCACATATCAAAGACTGGATAAAAGTAGCATATTGTATTCTACTGACAGCCACTGGCCTCTTCATATCTCTTTACATAGTTTAGGTAAATGTAGAAGTAGCATCGCGAAGAAAGGCCTATTTAGCCTTTTGTATTCGGATAGTTGCTTCCTGCATGATCCTTCTTAGGAGTTTATTACTGGGTGATATAATTTTGATTTTTGCCAAATTTCTAATTTAAGGGGCAGCAGTATCAGGTTCTTAGAAACTTATCCAGTCACCTACTGCAAATAAAAAGCATTCAGAATTTCTAGTCTCTGAAGCTGAAAGAAAGGAACCCACTCTTTGTTTAATCACAGCAATGAACAGAAACCAGTTAATTTTCTTCTTGCAGTCAAATGTAACAACTGCCCTAGTCAACCTGTTGGTAGATACATTACACAGCTGTACCTTGTAGGCCTTATTTGTGCTCAATCTCTACAGGTTTACCAACTGCTAACTGCTTAATTATATATGTGCTACACTTGTAAGATAAGACAATAAAATTTTGGTGATCAATATGGGTAGTATATGCTTTGAGCAATATTATTTTTTTTTTCTGTCTGAACGTACACTTTTATTATTTTTTTGAATTTTTGAATTTTATTTAATTTATTTTTTTATACAGCAGGTTCTTACTAATAAGAACCTAACTGAGAAATATTATTTTAATGAGGAAGAATAAATATAAAATGTGAAGAAAATGGGCTTTTGGCAACCCAGGGTTAACTGTATTTTATTATAAAATTAAGTTTCACTCCTACTCTAACAGTAGTGATGCTTAATATTTTAAATGTATCTCAACACTATGTAAAACAAACCAATACCAAAGAAACATAGCCTTGTGACTTGTTAGAATACTTATAAATTTCAGTATTTTTTCCTTAAAAGAATTTTTGTTGGAGTCTAGTTGATTTACAATGTTGTGTTGGTTTTAGGTGTGCAGCAAAGTGAATCAGTTATACATATACATATATCCACTCTTTAAATTTCAGAATTTTAAAGAAACTGTTGTGTTTACAGTTGTGCCACTGGAAGACTGGAGGGTGGGGAGGAGGATTTTTACTTTCCATCTTATATCACGTATTATCATTCTGTATTTTTTATTGTATGTATTTTATAATATTTACATTAAAATATCTCAGTTGTGGAATTGTCACACAAAAAAAGCCAAGACAGGCTGAAAACTAGGCCACTTGTACCAGTTAGCCAAGTTGTGGATGCAAAGAAAAGTTCTTGCAGGAAATTAAAACTGCTACTCCACTGAAAACACAAATGAGAAGAAAGTGAAACAGCCTTATTGCTGATATGTAGAAAGCTTTAGTGGTCTGGATAGAAGATCAAACCAGCCACAACATTCCCTTAAGCCAAAACCTAGTCCAGAGCAAGGCCCTAACTCTCTTCAATTCTATGAAGGCTGCGAAAGGTGAGGAAGCTGCATAAGTAGTTTGAAGCTCCAGATTTGCTTCATAAGGTTGAAGGAAAGAAGCCGCCTCCATAACATAAAAGTACAAGGTGAAGCAGCAAGTGCTGATGTAGAAGCTGCAGTGGGTTATCTAGAAGATCTAAGATAATGAATGAAAGTGGCTACCCTAAACAAACAGATTTTCAATGTTAATAAAACAGGTTTATATTGGAAGATGCCGTCTGGGACTTTCATTGCTAGAGAGAAGTCAATGCCTGGCTTCAAAGCTTCAAAGGACAGTCTGATTTTCTTGTTAGAAGCTAGTGCAGCCCAAGACTTAAAATCAAAGCCAGTGCTCATTTACCATTCTGAAAATCCTAGGGCCCTTAAGAATAATGCTAAATCTACTCTGCCTGTGCTCTGAATGCAACAACAATGCCTGGATGACAACATCTGTTTACAACATGGCTTACTGAATATTTTAAGCCCACTGTTAAGACCTATTGTTAGGAAAAAAAAAAAAAAAAAACAGATTCCCTTTCAAAAATATTACTGCTCATTGACAATACACCTGGTAGTCACCCAAAAGCTCTGATGGAGATGGACAAGGAGATTCATGTTGTTTTCATGCCTGCAAACATAACATCCATTCTGCAGCCCATGGATCAGGAGTAATTTAGAATTTCAGTTCTTATTCTTTAAGAAATACATTTCATAAGGCTATAGCTGCCGTAGATAGTGATTCCTCTGATGGATCTGGGCAAAGTCAGTTGAAAACCTGAAAAGGATTCACCCTTCTAGACGCCATGAAGAATATTTGTGATTCATGGGAAGGGGTCAAAAAATCAACATGAACAGGAGTTTGGAAGAAAGTGATTCTAATGCACATGGATGACTTGAAGGGGTTCAAAATTTCAGCAGAAGAAATAACTGCAGATGTGGTAGAAACAGCAAGTGAACTAGAATTAGAAATGGAGGCTGAAGATTTGACTGAACTGCTGCAATCTCATGATAAAACTTAAATGGATGAGGAGTTGCTTCTTATGGATGAGCAAAAAAAATGGTTTTTGAGATGGAAATTACTCCTGGTGAAGATGCTGTGAAAACTGTTGAAATAACAAAAGGATTTAGAATATTACATACACTTAGTTGCTAAAGCAGTGGCAGCATTTAAGAGGATTAACTCCAATTTTGAAAGAAGTTCTACTGTGGGTAAAATGCCATCAAACAGCACTGCATGCTACAGAGAAAGTGTTCATGAAAGGAAGAGTCAATCAATGCAGCAAACTTCATTGTTGTCTTATTTTAAGAAACTGTCACAGCCACTCCCACCCTCAGTCAGCAGCCATCAACATCTAGGTAAGACTCTCCACCAGCAAAAATATTACAACTCCCTGAAGGCTCAGATGATGGTTAGCATTTTTTAGCTATAAAGAGTTTTTTTAATTAAAACGTGTACACTATATTTTTAGATATAATGCTACTGTCCACTTAATAGACTATACTATAGTGTAAACTTAACTTTTATATGTACTGAGAAATCAAAAAATTTGTGTGACTTGTTTTACTGTGATATTCACTTTCTTGTAGTGGTCTGGAACCAAACCGGTAATATCTCTGAGGTATGCCTCTATAGAGACAGATGGGATAGAGATAGGGACAACTGGACAGACAGACAGACAGACAGACACACACACACACACACACACTGGGAAAGAGGCACTACAGGTTAAGGGCCATGCTACCTTAAAAGAGCCTTCACCGTAATAGAATACCTCAGAACAAATGGACATAAAATTTTCAAGAGCAGTCTTTGGTTGTCATGGACATACTCTTTATTGCTTTTCCTCCCTCTATCCCTTCCAGTTTGCTTCCTTCCTACCTCACTTTTTTTTTTTTTAAAAGACATTGTTTCTTAAAACACACTTACACGAGGCTGATGCTAGAAAAAAAAACCTTGTCTGTTCTCAGGCATATCACAGTCTAACTAGAGTATGGACAAGTAAACAGAGAATTGCAATAAATAATTATGGAAGGTGTTATGACAGTGATATGCACTGGTTGCTTCGGAATAACATAGGACCTTTGGAAGCATGATATCCTCCTTCAAGTTACTGGCCAGCACCACCCTTATCACTCTATTCACTGATTACATATGATTCTACTACTAGTTTATAAATCGTTTGTCTTCATCTGTTCTGACTACTATAACAAAATACCACAGACTGAGTAGCTTAAAAACAACAGAAATGTATTTCTCACAGTTTTGGAAGCTGAAAGTCTGAGATTAGGATGCCAGCATGGTCTGGTGAGGGTCTTCTGGATTTCAGACTTCTTGTATCCTCAGATGGCAAAAGAGGGTAAAGGGTGATATCTTGGGCCTTTTTTATAAGGGCATGAATCCAAATAAATGGAAAGATATCATATGTTTATGGATTGGAAGAACTAACATTGTTAAAATGTCCATACTATCCAAAGCCATCTACAGATTTACCATAATCCCTATCAAAATACCCATGACATTTTTTCCCCAGAACTAGAACAAATAATCCTAAAATTTGTATAGAACCACAAAACACCCTGAATAGTCAAAGCAATCTTGAGAAAACAAAACAAAACACAAAGCTGGAAGTATCACACTCCCACACTATACTACAGAGCTACAGTTATTAAAACAGTATGGTACTCGCACAAAAACAGACATAGATCAATGGAACAGAAGATAAAGCCCAGAAATAAACCCTATGCATTTATGGTCAATTAATTTACAACAAAGGAGGCAAGAATATACAATGGGGAAAAGACATTCTCTTCAATAAGTGGTGCTGGGAAAACTGGACAGAACATGCAAAAGAATGAAATTAGAATATTTTCTCACACCATATACAAAAATAAACTTAAAAAGGATTAAAGACCTAAATGGAAGACCTAAAACCATAAAACTTCTAGAAGAAAACATAGGCAGTATGCTTTTTGACACTGGTCTTAGCAATACTTTTTTGGATATGTCTCCTCAGGCAAAGGAAACAAAAGCAAAAATAAATGGGACCTAACCAAACTTAAAAGCTTTAGCACAGCAAAGGAAACTATCAACAAAACAAAAGGCTGCCTACTGAATGGAAGAAGACATTTGCAAATGACATGTATGATAACTGGTTAATATCCAAAATATATGATGAACTCATAGAATTCAATATCAAAAAATAAACAGTCTAATTAGAAAAATGGTCAGAGGAACTAAACAGGCATTCTTTCAAAGAAGACAAACAGATGGCCAACAAGCACATGAGAAGATGCTCAACATCACTAATCATCAGGGAAATGCAAATCAAAAACCACAATGAGATACTACCTCGTACGGTCAGAATGGCTATTATCAAAAAGACAACAAATAGAAAGTGTTGAAGAGGATGTAGAGAAAAGGGGCCCTGGTATACTGTTTGCGGCAATGTACATTAGTGCAGCCACTATGAAAAAACAGTATGTGGAGGCGCCTCAAAAAATTAAAAATAGAACTACCATACAATCCGGAAATTCCACTCCTGGGTATTTTTTCAAAGTAAATGTAAACACTAATTCCAAAAGATATATGCATCCCTATGTCCACTGCAGCATTATTCACAATAGCCAAGATATGGATGCAACATAAGTGTCCATCAGCAGATAAATGGATAAAGATGTGCCATATATATATATATATATATATATATATATATATATATATATATCATGGAATATTGCTCAGTCATAAAAAAGAATAACATTTTGTCATCTGCAACAATATGGATGGACCTGGAGGATATTATGCTTAGTTAAATAAGTCAGACAGAAAAAGACAAATACTGTATGTTTTCACTTATTTGTGGAATCTAAAAAATAAAATGAACGAATATAACAAAACAAAACCAGACTCACAGATACAGAGAACAAACTAGCAGTTACCAGAGGTGGTTGGGGTAGGGGCGAAATAGGTGAAGGGGATTAAGAGATACAAATGATTAGGTTTAAAATAAATAAGTTACAAGGAATTAATGTACAAAACAGGGAATATAACCAATATATTAAAATAATTTTATATGTTGTATAATCTATAAAAATATTGAATCATTATGTTGTACACCTGAAACCAATGTAATTGTAAATCAACTAAACTTCAATAAAAAAAGTGTAAAGTTTCTTACCCAGAGGAGGTGCTTGATACAGAATGGTTTTCAACTTCTCTTTTATGTTTTTCTAAATATGATTAAATTTTTATTAAGAGATTTAACAATTTTTTGTTAAACTCAACTAAATACTATACAATATTCTAGGAAGCAGGAAAGGAATCAATTATGCCTCTTGGATTTTAAGTTCAGTTAATAGATGGTTTGATGATGCATGCTACTGAACTGAGGAAGAAAGGCACAGATTAGAATCAAAATTATATATTGCCTCATTATGCTTGAGATACCTTGACAACAAAGTAAAAATGTTAAGAGGCTAATGGGCATTTTGTTATGTATTTTAAGCAAAATTGAAAAAATCACTGCTAAAAATATAAATAAGTATATAAATAGGAATAATATGATATGTGAGAAGGTAGAGACTGAAAACATGAACTATACATTTATGAAGTCTTGCTGTAATGAAAAGCAAAGAAATGGAGCAATATCTGGATATTTAATTGATGTCAATGGGAGATTTATAGTTTTTATATATTAAAAAAAAGTTTGTCCCAAATGACTTTCAGAGAACTTCCTATGCATCTGTTTACTGTTGTTAGTGTTGTTTTCCCTTGTTAACATAGTGGAAGCAATATATAAAATGCTTGTTAGCTAATGCTCATCAATAATGCAAAGTATCTGACTACAAATATTGTATGGTTCAATCAATATTCCAGCTGAAACAAATTATCCTAGATTAGCATCTGATTGTGTTGGGTTTTCCTAAATTGCTACCTTAAAATTTAATGAACTCTAGAAACTAAATAGGAGTTTAGAGATAAACAGAAAGAGGGTAGATTTCAACTCTGTCTTTTTCTTTATTACTTCTTTCTTCCTTTATAATCTGTGACCACCATCTGCTCAGTTTCATATCACAGTTATTTGTTTTCCCTTTTAATCTGACTTAAAATTCAATTATGATCTCACCTTAA
This sequence comes from Balaenoptera ricei, assembly GCF_028023285.1. NCBI lineage: Eukaryota > Metazoa > Chordata > Mammalia > Artiodactyla > Balaenopteridae > Balaenoptera > Balaenoptera ricei. Next base: position 81,791,888 of record NC_082641.1, read on the forward strand.
TTAAAATAGCAAGAACTTTGTGAATATTATCATTAATACTAGATGGTGAGTTCCTTGGTGCATATATATTTCATTTGAATATGACCATAGATACTCCAAAAGTAGTTGTTCTTTATACAAATATATTTGTGAAGATAAATAGAATGTATTGAATCCTTTCTAAGAATCTGAACTAATTTCTGTTGGTTGAATTTGAAATGTGAATATATGACAAATGCAGGCCATATAGGAGATGTTCATCTATTTTTTTATACACTACCTGTTTTTCTGTGTGATACATTTAGGGTAACAGCAACCACCCAAGTTTGCCTAGGACTGTCTGGTTTGAGCACTAAAAGCCCAGTCCAGGAAACCTCTCAGTTCCAGGCAAATTGGTGCAGTTGGTCACCACACATTCTAGAAACCACTTTATTTTAAAGATAAAATACAAATTGCTAAAAAATATTTTAAATAATCTACTTAAACATTAGTAATCTATTCAGTGTAATACAGTGTGTCTTCATTTTGAGAAAGAGTCTATGAAGTCTGTATTAAGAATTATTTCAAACCTGTTTTAGAAAGTGCATTGGTTCAAAGAAAGAAATTACCACTTTATAAGAGAGATGTACAATACAATCATATGATTTTATTTTTCTAAACTACTGTCTCTAAACCTAGGTTGAATCAATACTTCTCAATTTGCTTTCAACTTTAAGGCTTTTGCAACTAACGTAACACAAAAGTGCAAACCACAGAGAAACAAACTTCTCAAGTTTTTAAATCTGGAGTTTAGAGAAGGGGTACATGGTACATGCTATAACTATTGCTCTGAAGAAACAAAAAAGCTTTTTTCATATAACTAAAGAAGCAGAAAGTCTCACGGTAATTACTAAAATGTTGCTTACATTTTTTTTCTCAACAGTGTCTATCATCTCTGATGAGATTATAAATATCCAAGAATTTGCCAACACTCAGCATTTTGTTCTTGATTCTCACTGCTGACAAAGATCACCTTTCACAACATAGTGAACTTCAATAAAACCCCAGGACATGTGTTGGACATGAGTTTCAAGAAGACAGAAAAAAAAATAATGGTAAGAAAAAGCTTAAATGTGACCTTTTCCTTATTTTGGGGCGTGGTCAATAGTGTAAAGAAAAATAGCCTGTTTGGGGAGACAGCATCAGACTTCACATTATTAAAGAAAAGAAAAATCTGATTGTTTCAACAACTGGAGAATTTTTTCATCTATCTTTCAGGACAAAGAACATTATTAAATATGCTACAAGATATTCCAACTGGTCCCAAATAAAAATTCAACATTGTCAGGATACGTACAATTATTATATTCAAAACTTAATGTATCTCAAACAATCAAGTAAGCTACAAAACCAAAGCGCTCTACATACTCATTCTTCTACAATGACAGTATGTTAAAATTGGTCTCTGTGGCACTGTCCAGCTTGTACTTCTGCTTCCACATTGTTTCTTCTGTTATCACTTCCATCTACCCTGTCTAGACAGCCTTCCTCCAATGTATGCAAACCATCTCACTATCTCCCTCACTCTTGTGTTAGGTGGAATATCCTGAAATTTTAGCATGAACCACTTTATAATTTTACTATATATCTCTATATTTATATATATGCATATCACCTTATAATAATAATAGCTAACTTTCACTGAGTATTATTTGCATGCCAGGTACTGTGCTAAACACTTATATCTATTGTTTTATTAAAAAAAAACAATTCAAGGCAGTTTTTATTATATGTTCTATTTTACATATGAGGAAACCAGAAGCTCAGAGGAGTAAAGTTACTTGCCTCATTCAGGCAACTAAAAATGGTGGATTAGAGGCAATAACCAAGATTTTACCACATTAGACTAAAAATAACAATTACACACACACACACACACACACACACACACACACAGGTTTTCACTTTCTTACTCAAAGAAGGCACTCAATACAGGTTTCTATGGATGATAAAGATCTATTATCATGTAATTAGAAAGTGTAGTGTGACCAGGAAATCAGCCTATCTACTTGATAGTCCTCTAAACAAGTTTATCCATTTTGTGGACAAACACTACAAAGAAAATGGTAAATTTGAGTAAGGTTTCATTCACAAGGTAACTTAAGGCAACCCAGAAACTTCCCAAATCTCGTCCTAAAAATTTTTACAGAAAGAGCTTAGAAGCCTCTCAGCCTGTCCTAGAGCAGATAAAATTTCAAAATAATAAATAAATATCTATGTATGTATATGTATTTTGTGTTCATAGAATTAGAAAAATGATAGGTAGAATTGAAAGCAGCTCTTTTTCCCCTTTCCTGCTTGCCGATTTTTGTCCCCTTCTAACCTTGAAAGAACCTAATTATAGGAACAAGATCACTAGGCAATTTAAACTAACTTCTGACATGCTCTCCTGAATACACACTGTGCCTTGCCTAACCTGTTGATTCTTCTCCTAGATAAAAAGAAGTAGTAAGAATGAAGAGTTAAAAAAAAAAGAAGAATTAAGTAGTTAAATAATGACCAGCTCTTCACCCCCAACAGCTCCCTTAGCAATCCTGCAGGCAAATCACATGGGCAAGATAACATCTAAACAGAGAGTTGGCCAGTCTGCAAGTAATAGAGAATGATGCAGAACCCACCTCCTGCCTAGCTGATTCACTGAGATTCTCCCCCACACCCCACCTTTTTTTCCTTTAAAAACTGTCATGGCTGAGCAGAATCTTTGGAGTTGGTCTCTGGACATGAGTCCAACTTCTCCCCAGACTGCTGGCTTTTCTGATTAAAGCATCTTTCCTTTCTACTGACAGTTGCCTCTCAATTATTGGCTTTTGAGTGGCAAGCAGCTGAACCTGAGTTCAGTAACAGAATTAGAAAATTGATAGATAAATAAATACATGGATAGACAGACAGAGAGATAGAAAGCTGAGTATGACAGACAGAGAGATAGAAAGCTGAGTATCATGGAAAAGCAGCACTGGTTGTGATGTTACACAGAGTGGGGCAATTGGTCACAGGTAAATGGCAAGGAAGGAAGGAAGGAAGGAAGGGAGGGAGGAAGGAAGGGAGGGAGGAAAGAAGGAAAGGAGGGAGAGAAAGAGAGAGAAAGAAAGAGGGAGGGAGGCAGGGAAGAAAAGAAATATTCACAGTCACAGGAAAAGAAAAATTACAGTGTGCATTTAGGAAGCACTAAAAATGCAGAAGTATTAAAAGCATGCTTAGGGCATTGGTTCTTTTTACTGTCTAACCTTGACCAAGAATACTAATATAATTTAACTTCAGTTTGTATTCTGTAAGGCAATCAATTGCATATAAAATATAAATATAATATACTTTCTTATATGAAAGTTATAGCCACAGGAAGAGTATGTGTTTCTCTTAGTTCTATTTTCTCACTACCCTCTGAGTATTTCCAAATCAGCTTATATTTTGTTATACTGATACTCCAGTTATTTATTTTTCTGTCAAATTTAAGTTACTCTCACAATCTCACACTTGTAACCAAGTGCATGTGATTCCAAACCTTACATATTTTACTGCCTTATTTTGTTTTGTATACATACTCAATAACTAACTTTCTCAAATTTATTTCCTATTGCAGTTCTGGCCAGATATATGAGCAATATTTTCCTTTAGATGGCTAGTGCTGCACTTGCTTTTTGTTTTAGTATGCACACTTTCATAATATTCCTTCTTAATGGCATTTCATATACACCTCTTTGTAATTTTCATTCTCTGTGTACTTGTCCCTTCTCCCAGCATTCTCCTTATATTTACACTCATTCCCTCTACCTGCAAGTTCTTCTCAGAGGACATTTATTTCCTATCTGTGTAAAATCCATCTATCCTAAAGCAATTTCTAATTCTTTACAAAACTGAAATCCATTCTGTCTGTGCCTCAAGCTAAGTTTTTAGTTTTATGTTCCTCCACGCCTCCGCCCAAATGAGGCACAGGCAGCATAATGAGCTCTGACCAAATTTCAAGGATGGCTTATGTGGCAAAGCAAATGGATTGTGCTTCCATTTCACAAGATGATAGTAGCCAGGAAACTCTTCACTAAAGTAATATAAAGCAAGGGGTGAGATAGTCATTGGTATCAAAGCATTGATCATAAAAGATGAAGAGAACTCTTCTTGAGACAGTTTCTCCTCTCTGTGGGATTATGCTAATTACAAAGCATCATAAACAAATTTTAAAACCTATTCTCAGAGAGGGAAAGGCTCCAAAAACACTTTTCAAAGGGAAATAGCAATGTGATTATCACAACTTATTTCCTTCTATTTATTCTTTTTGTTTTCAATTTCATAACTTACCTTTTAATCTTGCTTCATATATCACAAAGATACATGAAACAAGATTAGAAACACAATTACAAAGATAGTCATCAGAGTTACTCCTCCCGGTATTCTCCCTGAAACATACCCACGAATAAAAACTGCACTGGCATATAAATAGTGAATCACTGCCACATTCTAAGTCTTTATTTAAAGTTTGATAACTTGACATTTGTGAGGATTACTAGGGCTAGTTAATCTTGTTAGAATGAAAATGTCATGAAAAATAATCAAGTTATTACAGATTTATAATATTATTACAGTATGTAAAAAGCTTGATATCACTTAGCATTGACTCTGTGAAAATTAATGCAAATTCACAAATAATCATTGAGCACTATTCTAGACTTGCTCCTGAACCCACGAGAAACTCATACCACTTTGTACTTATTTTATGTTATGCAGTTTGTGACAGATAGCAAGATTTCAAAGAATTCACTATAAATTGTAGAAAATATTAAAGGACTCTCAAAGCTTCTATATATTTTACTTTTAACCCATACTCCCACAGCCTTATATAAGATTAAACTAGATCATCACATTGCACACTGACCCTATATAAAGGACCTTATACAGCCACATGAGAGAATCCTTTGTCAGGTTTCTGTATCATTGTTCTCATTCAGAACTATATTTTTGTCCTGTTTCTAACCAATATTTACTCCCCTCATACATGGCTTCCATGTTTGCTGTAGTGTAATACCTGTGCCCTTCAGAAAGATCTGCAAGGCATGAAAGGAGAATTGTCCATGATGAGACTTTAGAACCGAAAGACTTCTCTGGTGGCAGTTCTAATCACGTTTCCCTGCTGCAAGCTCAGGTTGGCAGAGAGATGCTTTGTCATATCATTAAAGAGCCATGAGGCTATATAAAACTATGTAAAATAACGTCACCTTTCTGAGTTAACAGTGTAGTTTTTGTCCCTCTCAAGAGGAGGGTCAGATTCAAAAAGAACATTTTGAATATCAGTAAAAATTATTACTAACATATACAGGTTATATCTTGAAAACTGGAAATCGTGGTAACAAATTGTCTAATAATTTTGAAAATCTCATTTAAATTATACTGGTTTTGCTTTAAGTTTGGATAACGAAACAGTGAAGTACACATACAAAAATGGTTTAAACTCACCTAAAATAGCATGTCTTTTCTGAATAGAATAGAGAAAATAAAAGGCTGTTTTCTCTCCTATAGCCATAAATACTTGGTTTATAAATAAATACTGGACCAGATTACACATATTATGAAAAACTTAGAAGGTAGGCAGAATTATTATATCACATTCTTATTATTCATTATCCTGGAATTCCAAATAATTAATATAACTTTCTAACTATTAAACCCACTAATAAAACAGAGTTACTCAGAGTGAGGTTATGTCATTACCATGAGTTTTCAAAATGTCCACACTTTTTCTTTTATCATATTTATTGGAGTATAATAGCTTTACAATGTTGTGTTAGTTTCTGCCCTATAACAAAGTGAATCAGCTATACTTATACATATATCCCCATATCCGCTCCCTCTTGCATCTCTCTCCCACCCTCCCTATCCCATCTCTCTAGGTGGTCACAAAGCACCCAGCTGATCTCCCTGTGCTATGCAGCTGCTTCCCACTAGCTATCATTTTACATTTGGTAGTGTATATATGTCCATGCTACTCTCTCACTTCGTCCCAGCTTACCCTTCCCCCTCCCCGTGTCCTCAAGTCCATTCTCTACATCTGCGTCATTATTCCTGTCCTGCCCCTAGGTTCATCAGAACCATCTTTCTCTTTCTTTTTTGATTTCATATATATGTGTTAGCATACGGTATTTGATTTTGTTTTTCTGACTTACTTCACTGTGTATGACAGACTCTCGGTCCATCCACCTCACTACAAATAACTCGATTTTGTTTCCTTTTATGGATGAACAATATGCCACTGTATATATGTGGCACATCTTCTTTATCCATTCATCTGTCCATGGACACTTAGGTTGCTTCCATGTCCTGACAATTGTAAATAGTGCTGCAATGGACATTGTGGTACATGACTCTTTTTTTGAATTATGGTTTTCTCAGAGTATATGCCCAGTAGTGGGATTGCTGGGTCATATGGTAGTTCTATTTTTAGTTTGTTAAGGAACCTCCATACTGTTCTCCATAATGGCTGTATTAATTTATGTTCCAACCAACAGTGCAAGAGGGTTCCCTTTTCTCCACACCCTCTCCAGCATTTATTGTTTGTAGATTTTTTGATGATGGCCATTCTGACTGGTGTGAGGTGATACCTCCTTGTAGTTTTGATTTGCATTTCTCTAATGATTAGTGATGTTGAGCATCCTTTCATGTGTTTGTTGGCAATCTGTATAACTTCTTTGGAGAAATGTCTATTTAGGTCTTCTGACCATTCTTGGATTGAGTTGTTTGTTTTTTTGATACTGAGCTGCATGAGCTGCTTGTATATTTTGTAGATTAGTCCTCTGTCAGTTGCTTCATTTGCAAATATTTTCTCCCATTCTGAGGGCTGTCTTTTCGTCTTGTTTATGGTTTCCTTTGCTGTGCAAAAGCTTTGAAGTTTCATTAGGTCCCATTTGTTTATTTTTGTTTTTATTTCCATTTCTCCAGGAGGTGGGTCAAAACGGATCTTGCTGTGATTTATGTCATGGAGTGTTCTGCCAATGTTTTCCTCTAAGAGTTTTATAGAGTCTGGCCTTACATTTAGGTCTTTATTCCATTTTGAGTTTATTTTTGTGTATGTTGTTAGGCAGTGTTCTAATTTCATTCTTTTACATGTAGCTGTCCAGTTTTCCCAGCACCACTTATTGAAGAGCCTGTATTTTCTCCATTATATATTCTTGCCTCCTTTATCAAAGATAAGGTGACAATATGTGAGTGAGTTTATCTCTGGGCTTTATATCCTGTTCCATTGATCTATATTTCTGTATCTGTGCCAGCACCATACTGTCTTGATTACTGTAGCTTTGTAGTATCATCTGAAGTCAGGGAGCCTGATTCCTCCAGCTCTGTTTTTCATTCTCAAGATTGCTTTGGCTATTCAGGGTCTATTGTGTTTCCATACAAATTGTGGAATTTTTTGTTCTAGTTCTGTGAAAAATGCCATTTGTAGTTTGATAGGGATTGTGCTGAATCTGTAGATTGCTTTGGGTAGTATAGTCATTTTCACAATGTTGATTCATCTATTCCAAGAACATGGTATATCTTTCCATCTGTTTGTATCATCTTTAATTTCTTTCATCAGTTTCTTATAGTTTTCTACTTACAGGTTTATTGTCCCCTTAGGTAGGTTTATTCCTAGGTATTTTATTCTTTTTGTTGCAATTGTTAATGGGAGTGTTTCCTCAATTTCTATTTCAGATTTTTCATCATTAGTGTATAGGAATGCAAGAGATTTCTGTGCATTAATTTTGTATCCTTCTACTCTACCAAATTCATTGATTAGCTCTAGTAGTTTTCTGGTAGCATCTTTTGGATTCTCTATGTATAGTATCATGTCATTTGCAAACAGTGACAGCTTTACTTCTTCTTTTCTGATTTGGATTCCTTTTATTTCTTTTTCTTCTCTGATTGCTGTGGCCAAAACTTCCAAAACTATGTTGAATAATAGTGGTGAGAGTGGGCAACCTTGTCTTGTTCCTGATCTTAGAGGAAATGATTTAAGTTTTTCACCATTGAGGATGATGTTGGCTGTGGGTTTGTCACATATGGCCTTTATTATGTTGAGGTAGGTTCTATCTATGCCTACTTTATGAAGAGTTTTTATCATAAATGGGTGTTGGATTTATTCAAAAACTTCTTCTGCATCTGTTGAGATTGTCAAATGGTTTTTATCCTTCAGTTTGTTAATATGGTGTATCACATTGATTGATTTGCGTATATTGAAGAATCCTTGCATTCCTGGGATAAACACCACTTGATCATGGTGTATGATCCTTTTAATGTGCTGTTGGATTTTGTTTGCTAGTATTTTGTCAAGGATTTTTTCATCTATGTTCAACAGTGATATTGGCCAGTAGTTTTCTTTTTTTGTGACATCTTTGTCTGCTTTTGGTATCAGGGTGATGGTGGCCTCATAGAATGAGTTTGGAAGTGTTCCTCCCTCTGCTATATTTTGGAAGAGTTTGAGAAGGATAGGTGTTAGCTCTTCTCTCAATGTTTGATAGAATTTGCCTGTGAAGCCATCTGGTCCTAGGTTTTTGTTTGTTTTAAGATTTTTAATCACAGTTTCAATTTCAGTGTTTCTGATTGGTCTGTTTATATTTCTGATTTCTTCCTGGTTCAGTCTTGGAAGGTTGTGCTTTTCTAAGGATTTGTCCATTTCTTCCAGATTGTCCATTTTATTGGCATACACTTGCTTGTAGTAATATCTTATGATCCTTTGTATTTCTGCAGTGTCAGTTTTTACTTCTCCTTTTTCATTTCTAATTCTGTTGATTTGAGTCTTCTCCCTTTTTTTTCTTGATGGGTCTGGCTAATGGTTTATCAATTTTGTTTATCTTCTCAAAGAACCAGATTTTAGTTTTATTGACCTTTGCTATCATTTCCCTCATTTCTTTTTAATTTATTTCTGATTTGATCTTTATTATTTCTTTCTTTCTGCTAACTTTGGGTTTTTTTTGTTCTTCTTTCTATAATTGCTTTAGGTGTAACGTTAGGTTGTTTATTTGAGATGTTTCTTGTTTCTTGAGGTAGGATAGTATTGCTATAAACTTCCCTCTTAGAACTGCTTTTGCTGCATCCCATAGGTTTTGGGCCATAGTGTTTTCATTGTCATTTGTTTCTAGGTATTTTTTGATTTCCTCTTTGGTTTCTACAGTGATCTCTTGGTTATTTAGTAGTGTATTGTTTAGTCTCCATGTGTTTGCATTTTTACAGTTTTTTTGCTGTAACTGATATCTAGTCTCATAGCATTGTGGTCAGAAAAGATACTTGATATGATTTGAATTTTTAAAATTTACCAAGGCTTGATTTGTGACCCAAGATATGGTCTATCCTGGAGAATGTTCCATGAGCACTTGAGAAGAAAGTGTATTCCGTTGTTTTGGGATGGAATGTCCGATAAATATCAATTAAGTCCATTTGTTTAATGTGTCATTTAAAGCTTGTGTTTCCTTATTTATTTTCATTTGAGATGATCTGTCCATTGGTAAAAGTGGGGTGTTAAAGTTCCCTACAATTATTATGTTACTGTCAATTTCCCCTTTTATGGCTGTTAGCATTTGCCTTATGTATTGAGGTGCTCCTATGTTGGGTGCATAAATATTTACAATTGTTCTATCTTCTTCTTGGATTGATCCCTTGATCAATATGTCATGTCCTTCTTTGTCTCTTGTAATAGCCTTTATTTTAAAGTCTATTTTGTCTGATATGAGAATTGCTACTCCAGCCTTCTTTTGATTTCCATTTGCATGGAATATCTTTTTCCATCCCCTCACTTTAAATCTGTATGTGTCCCTAGGTCTGAAGTGGGTCTCTTGTAGACAGAATATATGCGGGTCTTGTTTTTGTATCCATTCAGCCAGTCTATGTGTTTTGGTTGGAGCATTTAATCCATTTACATTTAAGATCAATATGTATGTTCCTATTACCATTTTCTTAATTGTTTTGGGTTTGTTTTTGTAGGTGTTTTCCTTATCTTGTGTTTCCTGCCTAGAGAAGTTCCTTTAGCATTTGTTGTAAAGCTGGTTTGGTGGTGCTGAATTCTGTTAGCTTTTGCTTGTCTCTAAAGATTTTAATTTCTCCATTCAATCTGAATGAGATCCTTGCTGGGTAGAGTAATCTTGGTTGTAGGTTTTTCCCTTTCATCACTTTAAATATGTCCTGCCACTTCCTTCTGGCTTGCAGAGTTTCTGATGAAAGATCAGCTGTTAACCTTATGGGGATTCCCTTGTATGTTATTTGTTGCTTTTCCCTTGCTGCTTTTAATATTTTTTCTTTGTATTTAATTTTTGATCATTTGATTAATATATGTTTCGGTGTGTTTTTCTTTGGGTTTATCCTCTATGGTACTCTCCATGCTTCCTGGACTTGATTGACTATTTCCTTTCCCATGTTAGGGAATTTTTTGACTATAATCTCTTCAAATATTTTCTTAGTCCCTTTCTTTTTCTCTTCTTCTTCTGAGACCCCTATAATTCGAATGTTGGTGCGTTTAATGTTGTGCCAGAGGTTTCTGAGACTGTCCTCAATTATTTTCATTCTTTTTTCTTTATTTTGCCCCCTGGCAGTTATTTCCACTATTTTATCTTCCAGCTCACTTATCCGTTCTTCTGCCTCAGTTATTCTGCTATTCATTCCTTCTACAGTATTTTTAATTTTAGTTATTGTGTTGTTCATCACTGTTTGTTTGCTGTTTAATTCTTCTAGATCCTTGTTAAATGTTTCTTGTATTTTCTCCATTCTGTTTCTGAGAATTTGGATCATCTTTACTGTCATTACTCTGAATTCTTTTTCAGGTAGACTGCCTATTTCCTCTTCATTTATTTGGTCTTTAGGTTTTTACCTTGCTCCTTCGTCTGTAACGTATTTTTTTCCATTTCTTTTTTTTTTTTTTTTTGATGGGTGAGGCCGCATTCCTGTCTTACTGGTTATTTGGCCTGAGGCGTCCAGCACTGGAGTTTGCAGGCAGTTGGATAGAGAGGAGTCTTGGTGCTGAGATTAGGATCTCTGGGAGGCCTCACTCCAATTAATATTCCCTGGGGTCTGACGTTCTCTGTTAGTCCAGTGGTTTGAACTCAGAGCTCTCACTCAGGAGCTCAGGCCCGACCTCCAGCCTGGGAACCAAGATCCTGCAAGCTGTGTGGCATGGCAAAAAAAAAAGAAGGAAAAAAAGGAGCAGTACAATATCAAAGAATAAAAAACAAAATTAGAAAGATAAAAAATATATTAGGAAAATTAAAACTATATTTGAAACAACTGCAACAAATAAAACCACAACAGAAAAAAGAAAAAAAGAACAAAGCGGGTGAGGGGAACAAGCCAAAGGGGGGAACAATAACAAAGTATATAGAATAAAATAAGATTAGAAAAATAAAAGATTTATTAGGAAAAATAAAAATATAAATGAATGAACAACAATGAATCAACAAGGTAAACAGAGCCCTAATCTCAAAGAGGAAAAAAGGAAAAACAAAAAAAAGCCTTGGCTATGGGGGCGGAGTTTTGGTGGGGGTGGAACTTAAGCAGGGGTGGGGTTTAGGGTGGGGCGGGACCTAGACTGGTGGGGGCGTGACGTTTGAGCATGTGGCGGGGCCTAGGCTCAGGATGCACGCAGCCAGCAGGAGAAGGCCTTGGGGGCGGGGCCTAGGCAGGGTGACGTTGAAGCATGGGGTGGGGCCTCTGCTTAGGACCTGTGCAGAAGGGGAAAGGCAGCACCTCCAAAGGAGGGCCTCTGGAGTGTGGAGTTCTGGAGTTTGGAGGTAAGGCCCTGGGTGAGGGTGCACGGGTGGGGTTTAGGTCCAGCGTGTTGGAGGGGGTCTCAGAGGGGTCTCTGAGTGTAGAGGTAGGGCCCTGGGTGGGAGTGTAGGGGCGGGGCTTGGGCTCTGCGTGGCAGCAGGGAGGCTCCGAGGGCAGAGGATTAGGTCTGGGAGCCCAACAGGCTCCCTGGTGCCTAAGTGGACAGGGAAAGAGCTGGCCGCGTTCCCTTCTGTTCCTCCGCACCACCCCCCACCGTCTCCCCCAGAGTCTCCCCCATCCCTGCTGGACCCCGAACTGTGGGTGGGTCCCGCTGGGTGTAGAAACTCCTTCCCTCCCCCAGCCTCACCTCAGAGGTGCTAGTCTCAGAGGTCCGGCCTTTACTGTTGCTCCCCCTTCCCTCCCTTCCATTCCCTCTGGACCCACGTGGCTGGAGGGGGGCCTTGGTGGGCAGAGGATCAGGACTGGGATCTCAGCAGGCTTCCGGGGGCCCACGTGGGTAGGGGAAACCCGGCCATGCTCCCTTTTGATCCTCTGTCCTCCCAATGGTTCCCCAATTTCCCCCTTCAGGCATGGGATCCCTTCCCCTCCCCCAACCACCCCTCAGGGGCGCCAGTCCTGTCTGCCCTCCACTTCTCCTCCCCCTTCACTCCCCCCACTCCCCATGTCCTACCCGGTTGCTGGGGGTTTCTCCCATTCCATTAGGTGTCTGTGGTCCCCCACCAGTGCCTGGTAGGTGCCGTAGTTGTGCAGAGACACGAATTCTGCATCCTATACCCTTATTTTTTAGAGCTAAAAATGTATAGTATTTTTATTGTAGTTTTTTCCTTCTTTATGTTAGAAAGAACTCGGAAAATTAGCAACTACACTAAGAGGACAGAGAAGGTGACCTAAGCATATAAATGTGTCTCTTTCCCCCCAACTTTCCTAAGAGTGACCAATTGGAAAGGAAAGTATCAACCCCACCTAGAAATTCTAGAGGTGCTGATGAAAGAGTTATGAAGGACTATGCTCCGTTGCCAGGCCTAAAATCTCTACATCCACTTCCTCATTCTAAGAAGGCTTATTGACTTTTACTCTAATTAAGGTTCTCAGAAAGATACTCACCAGAAATTTTAAAGCTATTAACGACCTTCTTGCTGTCAGAAGAGGATTACTGAGGGTTCTACCTGCCTATCAAATTCTGAAGCCTCCAGCTGAACTGAAGAGTAGGTTCTCTTTAAAGTCATTCTTTTTCATCCCACTTAAGGTGAGGTAACTTTATACTGACATACAGAAGGTGCCCAACAATCCATCACTGGCCCCTGCTTGGAGTGCAAAAGTGAGCATGACTTACCAGGGAAAATCAAATTGTGAAAAAAAATTTGATGTCAAGAGCCCATACTAGCTACTAATACCAAATAGTATATATTATGATATATAAATATAAGTAGGCAGTTTAAACAAATTAAAGTCAACTGACAAAGAGAATGAACAACTGAAAAATAGAGACCTAGGGAAATAGAGCAAATGCACTGCAGCGAAGGCAAAAAATAGTGAAAAAAATATAAAAGGAGAATTTTTAAAAAATGTGTTCATTGTACTTCCTTACAAGTTTTAAAATAAAAGCACTTTAATGGGAGCATTTACACTTTCAATAAAATGAATTCAAATTACCATGAAAAATTTTGGAATAAGGAAAATTTTGTGTGGCAAGAGAAACATAACTGCTTAAAATAAAAAAAAAAAATATTGATAGAGGATGTGAATAGTAAAATAAATCAGTGTAACAGGAGGTAAGTTATAGGTATACAAACAGAAGGCAGATGAAAAAGATAAAAAGCATAATTTAGGAAGAGAGAGAGAGAAGAGAGAAAGCAAAGATAAAAAGATAAATCAAACCCAGAATGTCCCATATCCCTGTGTGTCAGATAGCATTCTATACATTAAAAGGAACAGAAGTCTACTCTAATCAATCAAAATTTAAATTTATAGGAAATGTAATGTTCCTATACGAACAGAGGTTCGTTTTATTTCTGTACCTAGAACTGTATCTGGGACATGGTAGATTTCAGCAAATATTTCTTGGATAGATGTATGGATGAATGATGGACAGATGGATAATAGATGAACAAATTGATAGATACTTTTAAAAAGAAAATTATACATGCTCTGATATTACTCTTTGGAAAACACATATTTCCATAATTTTCCTTGCTAACTTAGCTAAAGAATGACAAACTCTTGTTCCTTTTTTTTTAATGTTGTGCTAACTTCTGCTGTACAATAAAGTGATTCAGATATATATATATATACACACACACACACACACACATATATATATATATATATATATATTCTTTTTTATATTCTTTTCCATTATGGTTTATCAAAGGATATGGAATATAGTTCCCTCTGCTATACAGTAGGACCTTGTTATTTATCCATTCTATATATAATAGTTTGCATCTGCTAATCCCAAACTCACAGTCCATCCCTCCCCCTCCCCCTTGGCAAGGACAAGTCTGTTTTCTAAGTCTGTTAGTCTGTTTCTGTTTTGTACATAAGTTCATTTGTATCATATTTTAGATTCCACATATAAGGGATATCATATGGTATTTGTCCTTTCTGACTTACTTCACTTAGGATAATAATATCTAGGTCCATCCATGTTGCTGCAAATGGCATTATTTCATTCTTTTTTATGGCTGAGTAATATTCCATTGTATATATGTACCACATCTTCATTATCCATTCATCTGTCGATGGACATTTAGGTTGTTTCCATGTCTTGGCTATTGTGGCTAGTGCTGCTATGAACATAGGGTTGCATGTATCTTTTTGAATTATAGTTCTCTCCAGATATATGCTGAGGAGTGGGATTGCAGGAGCATATGATAACTCTATTTTTAGTCTTTTGAGGAACCTCCATACTGTTCTCCACAGTGGCTGCACCAATTTACATTCTCACCTACAGTGTAGGAAGGTTCCCTTTTCTCCACACTCTCTCCAGCACAAAATCTTGTTCCTTGAATGAAACAGTATTCAAAAATGTTACTATATTAACAATTTTGTTTTTAATCTGGAGATAAAAACAAATCTCTGAGTGCTGACAGATGGTTAAGTACTCTTGTATGATAAGATTTATTTTGGGAGAATCACAATTATAATGTAAGTAGTTTTTGTTTATTCTGATGATAAATATTTAATATATATTCTCCTGGAAACAAGAGAGTGACTAGAGTTACTTAGCAGTATGTGCTTAAGAGCACTAATGTACCTTTAAATAACAGTATTCAGGCATGCACATAATAACAAAACACAAATGGGAAGAAAGAAGACTCAGAGGGTTGATTTATAATGGGATGTTAAGCCTTTTAGCTCAAGGTCATCAGTTCAGATATAATCTAAGCCATCAGTCAGTGACATATTTACAATTTGCAGAAATAAGATGAAATAATTTATTCTCTCAAAAGGCAGTTTTATTAAAAATCGGGATGGAACAGGGCTCATATGATAGAGTTTTATAGTTACGATTACTCAAATGAGATAAAGAATACCTACTGAGTGTCTATCTATGAGCCCAGCATTCTGCACCCCAAATATATCCATGTGAAACTCTCTCCTATATTTATGGACCAGAGGTCAATTACAGATACAGAATTCTGAGAATAATAAATTAAACATAATTAGGGATTAGAACTTTCAAAATGACTTAAGGGATTTTAAATTGTTAGCTCAAAAAAGAATCCTCTGAATCTTTAAACATGCATTTCTTCATTCTTAAGGAAAATGATTTTATGCATGAGAAGCTGCCTTTAATTAAACAAGTTCCTCTATAAAATTCACAGCATAGTTTATTTGAATAGGCTATATTAAATACAGAAAAGTTTACACATAAAGCAATTTTCAACTAAGAGAAAGAGACTTCAAATTTTTTCTGAAAATATTTTTTTGTGTTTATCCATTTCATCACTTTATATTACTTTCTCTTTATTTTGCTATTGCTTATTTAGATTTCAGCACATCTTTTCTTTTTATTCTTTACTTTTTCAGTGGTAGTCTCTTGAGTCTTAATGATTTATTAAGAGATTACTAGTTGTACTTTCAGCACAGTGCCAGGCTGGACTTTTCTATCACCTCTCCAACCTATGATTAACTTGTAGAATTTGTCTGACAGAGAGGCAAACACTTTCTTTCTAGGGAAAGAAATAGATTACATGGTAGGGCCTTGTAGGATATTAGCCAGTTTTGTATCTAACTGAGAAATCTTATCCTAACACTACATATAAATGCCTAGTTTTTCAAATGATCTTTGAAGCCATCATAACATCTTACTAGTTCTCCATAAGTGAATTACTGGAATAAGGTATTTGACATTTTAATGTTATGTTTGCATGATACTCATGATTTTTCACTCTGAATACTGTACTTTAACATTAAGAACCTTTTCCTTAACATTAGCTAATGTCCATTTATGAGGCCTTAGAGGATAAAATTCTTCCAAGCATTTATTTGCTTTTGCTAATCAAACCGTATGTTTTCATCTTATGGGCACTGAATTAACATACTCCATTGACCCCTTTGCTTTATCTACTCAAAAACTAGAAGCCAAATATTAGCAGCTTGTCCTTAGGCATGTGCAAATTATTAGCACATAAGGTACTAAAATCTCTTCCTTAACAGGATAGAAAGCCCAGAGATAAATCCATGCACCTATGGTCACCTAATCTATGACAAAGGAGGCAAGAATATACAATGGAGAAAAGACAGCCTCTTCAATAAGTGGTGCTAGGAAAACTGGACAGCTACACATAAAAGAATGAAATTAGAACACTCCCTAACACTATACACAAAAATAAACACCAAAATGGCTTAAAGACCTGAATGTAAGACCGGACACTATAAAACTCTTAGAGGAAAACATAGGCAGAACACTCTTTGACATAAATCTCAGCAATATCTTTTTTGACCCACCTCCTAGAGTAATGAAAATAAAAACAAAAATAAACAAATGGGGCCTAATGAAACTTAAAAGCTTTTGCACAGCAGAGGAAACCATAAACAAGACAAAAAGACAACCCTCAGAATGGGAGAAAATATTTGTAAATGAAGCAACTGACAAAGGATTAATCTCCAAAATATATAAACAACTCATGCAGCTCAATATCAAAAAACCAAACAACCCAATCCACAAATGGGCAGAAGACCTAAATAGATGTTTCTCCAAAGAAGACATACAGATGGCCAACAAACACATGAAAAGATGCTCAACATCACTAGTTATTAGAGAAATGCAAATCAAAACTACAATGAGGTATCACCTCACACCAGTCAGAATGGCCATCATAAAAATCTATAAACAATAAATCCTGGAGAGGGTGTGGAGAAAAGGGAACCCTCTTGCACTGTATGTGGGAATGTAAATTGATACAGCCACTATGGAGAACAGTATGAAGGTTCCTCAGGAAACTAAAAATAGAACTACCATATGACCCAGCAATCCCACGACTGGGCATTTACCCAGAGAAAACCATAATTCAGAAAGACACATGCACCCCAATGTTCAGTCACCCAGCTCATTGAGTCTTATAAGTGGTTGACTGGAAGCATCCAATGCAGACATTTTGTGTATTTCTATTACTAGTTCATGCTATGGATCATCAGTGTCATTAAGATCTTTACATCTAATCAGATTGAAGAACCAGTTCCAGAAACCTTAAAACCAATTCATAAAACTCATCCTTAAAATTCTCTTCCTCTAGAACCACTCTCATTACCATAATCTCTAGAGAAACAGAACCAATAGGATACATTACTGATACAGATATAGATATGTATATATATATCTATACTTACATCTGTCTACCTATCAACTATGCCTTTCTTAAAGTTAAAGCCAACATATAATTTTATTCATGGAAATAAGGTTATATTTATAGCATTTTCCTATTCTGACACCAATTACCATTTGTTAGTGGGGGTGATGGTGGTAATGGTGGTGGTGTTGATGGTGGTAATGTGTGTGTATATGGTATAGATATGAGATTTTTTTTAATATTAAAACAGACAATAGAGAAGTGTATAGTATATATTCAGGAAATCTAATTATCTTAAACCTTATGCTGGGCAAAAGTAATCCACATACATTAAGACCAATATCCCAGTGGAGAAAAATCCATAGTGTTTTACATATTTATATGAACATACTGTTCCATACTGTTTTACACATTTATAGGAACAGGGTCCATACTGTTTTACATTTTATAGGAACAAGATGGAGGAGGGAGATCTATGTGAATTGTGATAATGCAAGTTTGCTTGTTAAGAAATGGGTCAGTCTCTAGACCACAGCTACTAGTATCAGCCTATTCTTTTCTGGAGCTAACTCAGATCTATTGAGCATGTTCTCCTCCACTAAACTCTCAAAGTGAGAAAGGAAATGAGCCCCTAGGGCCATTCAAATCTTTCCTCCACCCACCTCCCAGGACTTGGGGATTGGTAAATATTATTCCCATCAGTTCTATTGACCCTGGGTTACAGGATTTCCATAATCAATAAGAAGCAATCAATAGATTTTGAGTCAAAAAATTAGAATTTGTGATTACTAATTATTATATTATTATTATTCAAACAAAGGTATAGTTAGGTTTTTTGTTTCCTCTTAAATGCCTTCTGATTCTAACCAATACATAAGAATGTGGCTTAAGAAACCCAAATTTAGTCCAATATAACAAATGTCAGAATAATTCTCCATACAACATCCAGGTTCCTTTGTCAGGGTTCTGCTGTTGAGATTTATATTGCTTTAAAGGGAAGGTCAATTTAATTATTGGTGATGAAATGTTACCACTTTTTAAGAAAAAAAAATCTTAAAGTTAACATTTGCCAGACAAAGATCAAGTATCTCTGGCTCTGCCACTAAGAAGTCATCACTGCTGTGGTGTAAGTTACATTAACATAAGTCATGGATTAAATTTCAAAATGTAAAGTCAATTTAAAATACGTATAACTTGAAAATATACTCATTCATTTTTACATAAATTAAGACTCATTTACTTTATTCTGCCATCTCATAATTATAATAATGATAAAAGGTAAGAAGAGCACAACAGAGATACATGAGAAGAGGTCTGAAGATAAATAGCTTGTATCACAAAGAATGAGCATAGCATAACTAACACTATACATGATAAACAACAATTTAAATAAATAAGCCAAAGAAGAAAATGTACCGATTTTACTAGAAGGTGGGATTATATCCAAAATGATCACTGCTAACTTGAAATATTTTGAATGCTCGAGAAGAGGGGAGAATATTATGTGTTTAAGTTATGATCTTGTAAGAAAATGAAGGGATTGTATAACATTTAGCTAAATGTTGATTTTCAAAAATTTGCATTCAAGTGCATTGCAATATAGAATCAATAACAATATGGCAGTGATTTATATTTTACTATATCCTTTTGTCAATGGAACTTCAAACATTTCAATCACAGCTACCAGGTCATTTACTAGCTTTGAAACTAAATAACTTAGGTTCTGATTGTTTCACTTCATCAGTGTTTAACTGACAAGAGGGAAATTTTTCTGTTGTTCTTCTTTTGAGAAATAGTAAATAATAAGGAGATAAAAATGACACAATGGAAAGATCTTGGCTTTAAAGTAATCTATGTTTTTTCTATGGCTTGGAGCAGTTTCTGAAATGTAAGTTGATATACCTGTACAGATTTCTTTAGAAAACTTAATTATGTATTTTCCCTGTTAATTTAGATTATTAGAATATAATATTACTTATAATATTTCTTATATTTATATTACATAAAAATATAACTATAGATATATCATGTTCATAGTTCATACAAGTTTAAAAAACAAAATTACCAATTGAATATGATCATAATTTTAACATCAATAAAATTTAAATCAATAGCATTGATTTAATGTGTTGGATAACATAGATTTGCCAAAATGTGTTTGATTATCTTACCATGGACCATTTGAAAAATTAATTCTTTCACTTTTTTCCTAACTACACTACTAAAAAATTGGACTCATCAAGAATTCATTATGTATATATTGTCTTCCTTTTTCATTTCTCATTACTGCCAATCTGCTTGTAAATGCAAATAACAAACATCAGCACTACATCACATGGCAAAATGTTTTTACAGTTATATTCTACATGATCATAAAATTCCTTAGATATTCTAAATAAAACAAAATGATAAAGTTTATAATTACCCATGGACTAAGTGTTCACAAAAATATGTTTTAATCATCACCTTGGAGAATAAGTCATTTAACTTATTTGAACCTCAGACTCCTCATGTGTTAAGTGGGTGAAGAGGAATGTAGACTAGATGACTGAGTTTTATTTTTATTCCTTTTGTCATCCATAATTCAGTGAAAACCATTTAACATACATCCATTGAGTACCTAATGTCCATAAATGTGCAGGGTCTGAGATTCTACTCTTCTTGAATGCTAAGAAGTTAGCCTGACATAGTTTCATGGATGTTGTCAGAAGTGACAAAAGAGTCTCAGGACAGAGCCAAGAGACGTTATTACTCCTGGGTACAAAGAACTGTATGAACCTCACATTTGTATCATTATTTTCCTTTAACCACCAAATCCCGTGGGGAGGACATTAAGTGGTCCAAATAGGTACTGTGCATGCAGTGGGTCTGAATCATAGCTGAGGAACTATAAAGGATTGCAAGCAAATCTGTCCTTTGCCTGGGAGGGAGACACTATCTTTATTATCTTGAACAGTAAGAAAAGAAAAAAAAAATACATGTCCTTGCTCTGGAAGTAGATACTACCTCTATTTTCCAAGGCTGTTTGCTATAAAAGTATCTTTGAGAAGGCAGTCTAGAACAAAAGGGTGTCAGATGCACCAGGAATTGCACTAAGCAGGTGGGAAAATGAACACGAATAATTCAGTCTTTATTCTCAGGCAGCTAACTGACTAGTGATGGAGAATCAATACTTAAGTAGTTTTACTACAGTAAAGTAAGTGTTAAACAGAACACTATGAACCCCCTGTTAGTTTACTGTATTAACAATGTAATTGACAAAGGAAAAGTGCATACAAAAGCTTAGGCACTGCAAGATCTCATTCTTGATTAACTCATCACCAACTGCGTTCAGCATCACACTGAGTGGTCAATGTTATAAACTAAATGTTTGTGTTCCCTGAAAATCTATATGTTGAGGCTCTAACCCCCAGTGTGATAGTATTTGGAGATGGAATTAGGCTTAGATTAGGTTTCAGGAGTGGGAATTCATGATGGGATTAGCACCCTTATAAAAAAAGGAAGGCAGAGATCTCTCTCTCTCCCCAAATGCAAGCATCGAGGAAAGCCACATGAGCACACAGCAAGAAGGTAGCCCTCTATAAACCAGGAAAAGGGCCCTCACCAAGAACTGAATCTATTGGCACCTTGTTCTTGGACTTTCCAGCCTCTAGAACTAGGAGAAACAAATGTCTGTTGTTTAAACTACAGACCAGTCTATGGTATTTTGTTACAGCAGCCTGAGCTGACCAAGACAGTCAATAAGGTTGCATAGTAAGGGTACTGAAACAATATGTGAATCCTGAATAACCTCCTGAAAACGTCAAGTGGTTTATTTAAGGCAATGGTTTTCATACTTGGTTCCATATTTATTCATAAAATACATTTAACACTTTTCCTTATTTAATTATTTTATCTTGGCCATTTTCACTTGATTCAATTTTGAAAAATAAAAATTATATACTTCACCTCACATGAGACCAGTTTGCAGTACACTGTAACTGCTTTTAAATTTCTAGTGAATTCTACCACAAAGGTGAAGCACTTAATCTGTAAAATATCCTTTGATGTTCTAACACTGAAGGTACTAGATAAGTGTAGGGTACTCTTGTTGTTATTAATATTTATACTATTATATTAAGTAGGAAAAAGTATCATTTAAAAAATTCATTGTAAGCCTGCTATCATTGAGATTAAGAATGATAGTTCAAAGTAATAATTCATGGCTCATTTCTATCTGCAAATAGAAAATTTGAAAGTCAAGTCTAATTAGAAAATAGCATCATCATTCTTACAAACGATCCATAAACTGAGTTGTGATTCTTTTTTCCTTTCTTTGCAATACTGTTCTGTTACAGCTTTATTTCCCTTATGACATTTTGATTTCACTTATGGAAGTTTTCTCTGCAAAGTATCAATCCTAATCAGGTCTAAATTCTCCTTGGTAACATATTTTGTGTTAAATTTGAGGTGGACAGAGGAGGAGCAATCTCATTTTTAACTGAACAGACACCTGCCAGTCAGTTACCTAAATATAACTTTCACATGGTTTTAAGCCCTAGAGAAATTCTTCTGTATATTTTAGAAATTCAAAAAATTTTTGTAAGAAAAATGATTTTCAAATAAGTTTTTAGTAATAACATTGACATCACTTTAAATGACACATTTACCACTGAAGGTTTTCTTTTCTTTTCTTTCTTTTTTTTTTTTAATAAATTTCCAGTGCTAATGATTTTCCCTGAACATTATTCCATTTCATCTATTTTGTAAAAGGCTTATGTAAATACAGAGATTGCTTAGGTTCCCTTTTTACCTTTAGGGAAAAGCTTCTGTGCTTTTAAAAATCTTTAATCATCCTATCATCTTCTTTTCAACAAAACCCATTAAATATACATAAATCAGTTTGAGGGTAGAAAGGAATTTTGAATACATAAGATGCAATATGACATTTTACAGTTAATTTGGGTTTTAATTTACCTTCATTATGTAGAAAATGACACTCTTAAAAAAGAGAGAGAGAGAAAAGAAAATGACACTCTAGGCTTGATATTCAATTCAGAAGCAACCAATAATACAATTATTGGATCTCATTCTTACAGCATTCTGAGCAGATATATAAACTCTGTGACACCATAAGCAATCTATTATAATATTAAACACATGACTCATGATACACTTTAGCAATTATATTTTTTCCCTTTTTTGAAGAAGCAGAAAAAATCTCATATTAAACACAAAGGAAAGCAAGGAATATTTACACATAATGAGAGGAAAAGTTGTCATCTATAAGAAAAGTACTAGATCCTCTTTTTTTGAAATAAAAATAGATTCATAAGAAGTTACAAAACAGTACAAATAGGTCCCATGTACCCTTTAAACCCTTTTCCCCCAATGGTTACATCTTCCATAGTTATAACAGATTATCAAAACCAGAAAATTGATATTGGTAGAATCAATGCTTAAAGTTTATGCCATTTATCAAATGTAGACTCATGGAACCTAAATACAATCAAGATACAGCTCTATTCCACCTCCATTAAGATCTTCCTAGTTCTACCCCCCTCTAGTCACATTCACCCCCTTCCCCCTCACCATCTGTGATGAGTTGAATAGCACTCCTCAAAAATTTGTTTCCTCCCAGAACCTGAGAATGTGACCTTATCTGGATATAGGATCTTTGCAGAAAGAATTAGTTAAGGATCATGAGATGAATTCATCCTATATTTAGGGTGAAATCTAAATCCAATGACTTGTATCCTTAGGAGAAGAGGAGAGGACACACAAAAACACAGAGAAGTCACATGAGGACAGAGGCAGAGACTGGAGTTATACAACAAGCCAAGGAATGCCAAGAGTGGTCAGCAGCCACCAGCAGCTAGGAGGGGCATGGAACACTGTTTCTCAGGGGCTCCAGAGGAAACCCTGCCGACACTTTGATTTCAGACCTCTAGCCTCCAGAACTGTGAGGATAAATTTGTTTTAAGCACCTGGTTTGTGGGACTTTGTTACATCAGCCCTTGGAAACTAAACTATTCTTAAATCCTGCCTACTACTAATATGTTCTCTGTCTCTTACAATTTTGTCATTTAGAGAATGCTATTAAGTGAAGTCAAACAGTATGTGACCTTTTGAAATGAGCTACCTCACTCAGAATAATACTCTTGAGATCCATCCAAGTTGCTGCATGTATCAATAGTTCATTCCCTTTTATCATGGAATAGTAGTCCCCAGTGTAGCTGTAGCAGAGGTTTAATCATTCATTCACCTACCCAGGGACATTCTGATTACAAACAGAGCTGCTATGAACATTTATGGACAGGCTTTTATGTTCTTAAATTTGCCAGGAATAAATGTCCAGGAGTGTGATTGCTGGGTCATATGATAAGTATATGTTTATTTATTTTTTAAAGAAATTGAAAATTATTTTTCAAAGTGACTATACCATTTTACATTCAAAGCAGCCAGTTTCTCTACATCCTTGCCAGCATTTGGTACTGTCATTCTGTCATTATGTTTTATTTTAGTTGATGCAATAGATGTGTAATGATATCTCTTCATGGTCCTTAATTTGTATTTCCCTAATGGATACTGATGTCGAACATCCTCTCATGTGCTTATTTTCCATCTGTATATCCTCTTCAGTAAAATCTCATGTCCTTTGCCCATTATCTAATTGAACTGACTCTGTTTTTTATGTTTTTTGGTTTTTTCCTATTTTTGTTTGTATGTTTGTTTGTTTGTTCCTTCGGAGTCATAACAAAAGTGGAGAGAAAAGGGTAGACCAGGTCCTCAGGACCTGAGGACAGGGGCGATCTCTCTGGATTTCCTTCTGCCTCATATATATCAGACTGAGTGGTTGGGTTCTGGTCAAGGCGCCAAACGAGAAATGTCAATACGTGCAGACCAAAAAACAAAACAAAAGCAAAACAACAACAACAAAAGAACAAAAGCTTTTCTCTCCAGTACAAGGGCCAGAAAAAGGGAAGGCTAGCAACAAAGAAAAACTTTTAACAATAACCATTCTACTTCAGGGATGCACCAAAGAAAAAACTGTGACCCCACCACCAGTCCTCCAGAAATTCCAAGTGCAGAGCCTAGACATGAACACTAGTCAGACAGTAATGACTCACTCCAAATTTCTGCCAGGGTGGTATCAGAGTATGGAGCTGGGACTTTCATCCCAAATGAGTGACAATGAGCCCCCAGTGTGACGTCAGTGGAGACCACCTAGGGAGCCCATACTTCTATCCCCATGCATCAGCGAGGAGGTGTCCTTCCTCACTCCAAAGGGGCAGTTTCAGAGGAGGCCTAGGGAAAAATCAGGATCTCCACCACTGCTCAGCAGTAATGAGGTAACCTCCTCTTCTCACACAGGATACTATTAACAGTGGTCTAGTAGGGAGCCTGAATTAGCAAACCAGCACAGCAGCCTATCCAGCCACCTGCCCAGCCGTGAGGAGGAATCCTTCTCTGCCCAATCCTGGATGTCAAGAAAGGGAAACAGAAAACCTAGATTCTAACCACTTCCAGCCGTGAGGAATTGTCCTCATCTCCCATAACTTGGAATTGTATCACAGGAAGCCTGCTAAAACACAAGATTTAAATAATAGCTACAGTTTCATGCACAATGCCCCAAATATAGAAGTTTTGACAGAAAATCGCCAAGAATAAGGGAGATCCCAACTTCAGTGAGGAAAGACAATCAACAGCTGGCAACAAGAAGATGACACCAATATGAGAATTGTCTGACAAGGATTTAAAAACAGCCTTCATGAAAATGCTTCAACAGCAATTACAAATATCCTTGAAACAAATAAAAAATAGAAAGTCTCAGCAAAAAATAGTAGAAACAAGATTCAAGTAGAAACTTTATAGTGAAAATTACAATGACCAAAATTTTAAAACTAGTTGAATGGGCTAAGCAGCAGAATGGAGAAGAAAGATGAAAAAAATCAGTGAACTTGAGATGAAACAATAAAAATTTTCCAACCTGAACAACAGAGAAAACAGACTGGGAAAAAAAAAAAAAAGGTGAACAGAGACTCAGGGACGTGTAGGAATATAACAAAAGGTCTATCATTCATGTTACTGGAGTTTCAGAAGAGTAGGAAAAAGATATTGGGCCTGAAAAATATTTGAGGAAATAATGGATAACAGGAAAATCTCCAATTGCTTGGAAACTAAACAGCACACCTACATAATGAAAGGGCCAAAGATAAAGTCTACAGAAAAAAATTTTTTTAAATACATGGCACTCAATGAAAATGAAAATATAACATAAAAATATTTCATGGAGAGATATAATAATTCTGAGACAGAAATGTATAGCATGAAATGTTTTTTTAGGAAACAAGAAAATCTCAAAAATCTAAGCCACTCAGTATACTAGAAAAAGAAGAGCAAATTAAAAATACAAAGCAAGCAGAAAGAAGGTAACAATAACAGTAAGAGCAGAAAGCAATGAAAATGAAAAGGAAAAGGCAATAAAGAAAATCAATGAAACAGAGGATACCACTACAGACTTTACACACAACAAAAGTATAAGGTAATTTACAAACAAATACTCACATTTGACAACTTAGATGTAATGGACCAATTTCTGGAAAAGTACAAACTCCCACAATGCACCCAATTTAAAATAGATAATTTGATGAGCATTGTAACTATTCAGGAAATTGAAATTTTTCTTTAAAAACTCTCAAGAAAGAAACCTCCAGGCCCATATGATTTCACTCACAAATTCCACCAAACATTTAAAGAATTAACATCAATTCTACACAATCTTTTCAAAAACAAGAGGAAACACTTTCCTATTCATTTTATGAATCCAATTTTATTTATCAAAACCAGAAAAAGGCAACATAAAAAGAAAAGTACAGACCATATCTCTCATTAATCAAGATGTAAAAACTCTCAAAATATTAGTAAATATAATTCAGAAATACATTTTTAAAGTATATCATGACCAAGTGGTTTTTATTTCAGGTATACAAGCTAGTCCGAAACTGTAAAATTAATTAATGGAATCCATTTTATCAACAAGCAAAAGGAGAAAAATAACATGACAATATCAAGTGATGCAGACAAAGCATTTGGAAAAAATCAACACCCATTCATGACAAAACTCAGAGAAATAAGGATATAGAGGGACTTCCGCACATTGATAACAAATATCTACCAAAACAAACAAACTTATAGCACATACCACACTTATAAAAGACTTAAAATTTTCCACCAACGATTAGGAACAAGGCAAGGGTGCCCACAATCACCACTGATCTTTGAGTTAGTTGTGGAAGTTCTAACCAGCAAATAAGCCAAGAAAAGGAAATAACATGCAAACATGAGAGAAGATGAAATAAACCCCGTCCTCTATTTGCAGATGGTGTGATCTATGTAGAAAATTCCAAAGAATCTATAAGCAAACTGCTAGAACTAATAAGTTATTCAGCAAAGCTGTAGTATACGAGATCAACATACAAAATCTGTTGAATTTCTAGATCCTATAAATGAATACTTAATAAATGAAATAAAAAACACAATACCGTCATCGCTGGGCGCAAGGGTACGAGTGAGAAGCGGATGAAAGCAACGTGAACGTAGAAGGCAGTGCCAGCACACCGAAGGTCCCAGGAAGGGGCTCGCCAGAGACTTCATAGTGAGCGCCAGCGTCAGAAACATATAAATAAATTTAGACCCTAGTTTATATCTTTTTACAGTATACTATTTTCTAAATCTTTGTTGAAATTAATCAGCTAATTAGATCATGCCAGCGTCAGAACTGGAGGGCCCTCCCACAGCTCCCGCACCTGACCAGGAGGTGCTCCAGTGCGCATGCGTAGCAAGGGTCTGCACCTGCTCTCACTAGCTGGAGGAGACCTCTCGGGGCGGCCAGGTGGAGCCGGTTGTGGTGCTGCTGTGTGAGCTGAGAGGTGTTGGGCACTCCTCGCCATGTTGGCACTGCTTCTCCCCTCCCAGGCTGAGGCAACTCATGGCATCCACGATTTAATAAAAAAATATATATACCATTTTACAATAATTCAAAAAATATGAAATACTTTTGTGTAAATTTAACGAAACATGTATAGGACTGCATATTGATAATGATGAAACATTAATGAAATAAGATCTACATAAATGGAGAGAAACACCATTTAAATGGATTGAAAGATTCAACATAGTAAAAGTCAGTTCTCAAATTTATGGAGTTCTAATGCAATTTCTATCAAAATTCCATCGAATTTTTTTGTGGATATTGCCAAGATCATTCTAAAATTCATATGGAAATATAAGGGAAGTAGAATAGCAACACAATTCTGAAAAACAAGAATAATTAGCAAGATTATTCTACCTGATCTGATGACTTATAAAGCCACAATAATCAAGACCATGGTAATGGCAGAGGGATAGACAGGTAGATTGGGGGAACAGAATAGAGAATCCAGAAATAGCCCCACGTAAGTGTGGTCAGCTGATTTTTGACAAAGATACATGTGCAATTTAATGAAAAAAAGAAAAGCATTTTCCAACAAATGGTGCTGGAGTAATTAGCCAAAAAACAAAAAGTACCTCAACATGCATTATAGATTCAAATGTGTACCATAAAACTATAAAAATTCTGGAAGATAACACAGGAGAAAATCTCCTGCATCTAGGGCTTGGTGAAGAGTTCCTAGACAGTCATCAAAGGAGTGATCCGTAAAAGAAAAAAAATCAATAAACTGGACTTCATCAAAGCATTTTTTTTCTGCAGAAGACCCAATTAAGAGATGAAAAAACAAGCTACAAACCTGGAGAAAATACTTGCAAACCTTATATGTAACAAAGGATTCATCTCAAACATATAAATAAATTTAGACCCTAGTTTATGTCTTTTTACAGTATACTATTTTCTAAATCTTTGTTGAAATTAATCAGCTAATTAGATCATGCCTGATGCAAATGTACTATTTTTATGAGTGCAATGGGAGGTGAACTTCATGAAGAAGCACAATCCAGAAAATGGATATTTTTCATCTTTTAGCAAATAGGCAAAAACAATCATTTATGTAACTAAAATGTTAAAAAATATTTTATGCCCAACAGTTTTGGGCATGTTGTGGCTCGATATGCCTGGCAAGTCACTGCCTATAAAGGCTGCACACACATTTACTGTTCATTCTTTAACAATGCCTAAACTAACAGAATCTTTGTCCTGTACATTTCATTTTCCACCATGCAACTCTCAAGTCTTTGAGACAATGGCCTGCTGCACATTTTATGATTTCTTTTGATTAAGAATCTAGCAGGCTTCTATTATATAAAGTTTTAGAATAGGTAGAAACAATCTGTGGTTACAGAAACCAGATCTTTAGCAGTTTAGGGCCATAGCGTAGGAAGGATTGATTGTAAAGGCCAGTGAAGGAACTTTTGGGGATGACTGAAAGTTTCTGTATCTTAAATAGCGGTGGTTACATGACTGCATGTATTTGTCAACACTTACCAAGTGTTTACAGCTGATGCTCTATCAAGTTTTGGGCTTTCAAGTAATTTTGAAGACCAGTTCACCTACATTCAACACTGGGAAACATTCAACAGCAGTTCTTTTGATCTTGGGTAATTTATCATCAATAGGGAGTCACATATTTCTGATCTCTAGGCCCTGCTGAGCTTCCACTCCCACCACACCTGACCCATATTCTTTGCTGATATCTCTGGTGATATCTCTATGCTCCAAACAGGCCCTTTATCTAATTCTTTTAGGCAATTAGCGAGAATGCCAAAGGCTCTTCCTGAGACTTTCGGACCTTGATTGTTTTTAGCTTGAAATAATCTTCATGTTTGATGAAATAAAATTCATATTTTATGGCAAGAGGAGAAAAATTTTAACGTAAAATTTTTCTTTGCCCTTTTGGGCCTCCTCCCTTCCCTTTAGTGTGTATTGTGCATCTTCATTAACCAGACCTCCTTAGGAGATAACATTCTTTCTTAATCTCATCAAAGATCATAACTCCTTAGGAGATAACCTTCCTTCTTAATCTTGTAAGTGGCCACAATTACCCATGACCCACTACAGCTTTGTAGGTATAGATCTAGATTGTGTAAACTGTCAATAACCTGTGATTTGACATATAATCCTTTGTCTCAAAAATTTATATAACTGTTCTTTGACTTCTAACTAGCAGAATGGTCCTCAAAGCTTTGTGGAAGACTGTCCCTTGGGTTATAATCCTCAAGTTGGCTCAGATAAAATTTTCCATTTCTTTCTTGGATTGACAAATGATTAATTTTTCATTGACATGTCAAAGAGATCTATTTTGGGGTGGTAAATTTTGCTTCCCTACAAAAGCAACAAAATTTACCCTCAATAGAGAACTGATGAATAAAATATGTTACTTCTACAATGAAGCACTCTGCAGTTGTAATTTTAAGTTAAAATTGGAATATCAACATCAACTCTCTAAAAAATACATTTATAAGCTTAACTCTATTTACTGTAAAGTGACAGAAGTACTCTTATTCAATCCCCAGCTGTATTTCCAAAGTTTCCTTTTATTAAAAGGACATCTTTAATAAACTTACTTTTCAAAAATGTATCACATATCTATTTTTATTTCTTAGGAAAATTATTAGGGGTATATAATTGGATGAACAGATAAAAACTTTACAGTTTTTGATTCACGTACCTGAATTTTCCTCAATAAAAGTTATGCCTTTTCACACTCTTATCAACAATGTATGGAAATGCCAATTTTATAGCACTTTTATAGATACTGGTTTAATTACTGAGTTTGAATATTTTCAAACATGATGGATAAAAACTGGTATCTTATAGTTCTCATTTAAATTTCTTTGTTGTCTAGTAAAATAAAATAATTTTTCAAAAGTCTCTTTTGCCGTTAATATTGATACTTATTTTTTAAATTCCATCTGTGATCTTGGCCTGTCTCCCAATTCAGGTATTCAAATTGTGCTTATTTCAGATCCTATAAATATTTTTAATAGTGCAGATATTTATCTGTCAAGCATGTTGCAAATTTATCCCAGTATGTCATTTCCATTTTTCAGCTGCTTTTTAAAATTATATTTTGTGAGTAATGCAAATAAATTCTATAATGTAAAACTTTCAAAGAACCATTATATAAGTATACAAACACAATGTGTAATCCAAAACAAAGTGCAAAAAATATGAAGCATAAAATTATGTTATTATAGATATTAACTTGAAATTCTTATGATTGATTTGTTTCCACGTTGGATTTATGGATGAAAAATATCTCCTTTCTTTAGAAATTTAAAACTACTCTGGACATATTGACCAAATTTCCTGTACGTAAAAGCATATGTAATGTTTTACTTTCCAGAATCTGTCTGATATTAGCCTACAATAGCAGTTTTAAACAGCTAAAAATATTGACTAATGGAGTAAGTCCTCCAGTTGCAGACATTCTAATTTGTAAAGTTTTGCCTTATTTTTGACTCTTCCAGATGTTGCCTCCTTTTTAAAATTCAAATATATCTTCAAATTGGACTATTGTTAAATTGCTACAATTATTCTACATATGCTGAAATAAAAAGCAGTATTTGGAGGTAATTTGAGTTAGATTAATTCTTGGAGTTAGAATAAACATGGTAGGTAGCTCAATGATTATTACATGTTTTTGTTAGATGGAAACCCTCTACCTTTTGGCATTATAGTGCTTAGGGCAGATTTATTGATTATATTTGAATTTGTGGGAGATTCTGTCAGGGAGGAAGAAATTTTCCTCTACCCTTCTAGGTTCTTCTGGCTGGTCTAAGAATTAAACTGACACAGATTAACAGGAAAAAAGCAAACAAAAGTTTAATAACATGTATATGTTGGAAAGACACAGGACAACTGAGTAACTAACCAAAATGAAAACCTTCACATTAAATACCACTTTCAGCTAAAGATAATAAGAGGATGTTGGGGGTAGTGGTTTGGAACTTCAGAGGAGAAGAAGGCAATTCACATGTAGTTGATGGAAAAGCAAATGTTTGGTCCCAAGCTGAGACAGTGGGACACAGCATGAACTCTGATCTCTAGGCCACACCACCCTTAATCCATACTCTTTGCAAATATCTCTGGTAATATCTCTATTCTGGAAACTGGCCCTTTATCTAAACTCTTTAGGCACTCAAGGGGGAAGTAAAAAGAAAGACTTTCTGACTCTTCTGTTTCTTAAAAATAATCAGCCTAAATTAATCCTTATGGGAAAGAGATACATGTGGGGGGGCAAATTTTGCTCCCCTACAGTCCTAATCAATCACTGCTCTAGCACACGCTAATTATTATACAAATCAAATGCAAAGTCAAATTCAAAACTGCAGAGAAATTAAATTCCGAGAACAACAGAGAACCCTTGAGATATTAAAACTTGTCTAGTGTATAACAGCATTAAATTAGTAATGCTGAAACAATTCATTAAAATCTGGAGCTTCCTTTTAATAAATATACATAGTAAAGAAATAAAGAAATTTTATATCATCTAATCATTTATGGTCATTTAGATTGAATGACTAAAAGTGGAATCTCAGTCCTCATTCCATATCCCTTTCCTTCCCCACTGCACACCACCCCCCCCAAAAAAGGGCAAGTTTTATAATTTTTACTTCCAAGATAACATTTTAGGTCTTCATCTATCCTAAGCCACATTTAATGTATTTAAATTTTGACTAAGTAAGTTTGGATGTCTATCTCACTTTGTTTTTGCACTTGACTTGCAGCAGATTTGACATTTGTTCCCACCTTCTAGTCAACAACTTCCAATGCTTTTCAAACGTGCCATTTTGGGAATTCTTAACATATTTTGGACCCAAGTTTTATTATTGAAATTAGAGAGTAGAATTCGGCATATTTAGTAAAGAAATAAATTTTGTTTTCTAAATTGCAGTTCCAGGCACAGCCATTTCAATGGGGATTTGAAAGATGGATTAGGGAATTGTAGCTGTTAATTGATCTGATTCTCTAATTAGCAGGATAGACATCTGGCCAATGGCTTTTTTTCTTCCAAGAATTTTGGCTGTTGGGTAACAGAAGGTATTCACTTGCTATGGGTATGATGACTCTTATATTTTGAGAGCAACTGTGTTATTAAGCAACTGTCTCAGAAACAGTTTGGCCCCTTCACCCTGCCTTTGTTGCTTTGTGGATGGCTCTCAGGCCTGGCTTATTAGCCAGAATACCCAAATCAATGGGAGCTCTTGGGCAGCTGGAGGCAAGGCTGCCACTTGGCATTGTAATTTTGCTTATGATATCTTTTGATGTACAGAAAACTTGAATTTTTTTATTCAGTCTCTACTGCTTGCTTCCTTACTTTTATGCTTAGAGATCATTTCCCCAGTCAAATATAAGAATCATTCAGGGGTATTCTAATTACTTTATGATTCTTTCTGTTTTAATATTAAATCCATTTAAAATATATTTTGCATAAATTGAGGAAAATCTTATCATTTTAGAAAATCACTGCTGCTCCATTTATAGAATAATTGACCCTTTTTAAAAATGTTATTAATATGAATCTGACTGAAATTTCTCTTGTGTACTACTAACATTTTGGCTAAACTTCTGTCAGTATTTCTGGATCATTTATTATTTTATTGTTTATATAAGGGACTCCTTTTGTATTGTGGAGTTTAATGGGGATGCCTTTTAATTTTCAAAATAAGTGATATCTTTATTGTTATTTTATATAATATTAATTTTCATATAATAGTTATTTTTTAATTTTTAGTTTACTGTAAGTTTTTATTCCATTTTGATTTTTTTAAATTTTGGAAATAGTTTTTGAAACATCTATACAGATGAGATGAAATTTATAAGAGATTTCTTTATATTGGCCCATTCTTAGTCTTAGAAAGACTAAGCTACTTTCTATTCCACTAAAGTAGTTTAGTCTTTCAAAATTTCTGCTGAATTGGATGTGATTATTTTTGAAGAATGTGAAGTAATAAATAAGATAGATCAATATTTTTCTTTTGCATGCTTTCTTTATCAGATTTTGGTTCAGAGTTATGTAAGTGTCATGGAAAGAACCGACAGTGTTCATACTTTTTCTGTGTTCTAGCAGAGAATTTATGACAGGGAAATGTGGTGCCTTAAAAGTTAAAAAATAAAAAGTCACCTCTTAGACTGAGCAAAGAAGCTTTGCTGGAGCTATAAAAAGTCAGTAATCTGAATCTGGAAGGGGATACAGTGATGAAATGGATATCTTTTCCTCAAATCACTCTCTTGAACCATGCTTACACCCAGCCCAGATTCACACATCTCAGTCCTCTGAAAGAAGAAGAACTGCAGGGCAGGGTAATGGTTAAGGACAGTATTTGGAACCAGACACATTTAGGTTTGAATGCCAACTTTGACCTTACAAATCTGATTTTACCTTTCTAAGTCCCAGTACATACTAATGTAAAATAGAATAAAAATACCCTGCTATAAAAATTTATACTCAATTTATATTCAAACAAGACCTTACAAGTCAAGGATTAGTGAAAGATTTGGAAAGAAGGCATTTTGCTCTTTCACTATTTTTAAAGAAATCCAAGAATACCATGTCTCCACCTAATACTTGATGTAAAAATGAGTTATCCGTCAGGTAATTCTTAAAAGAATTGAATTTTGCTACATTGTCAACAAATATATTTTAAGTGCTTGATCCATACTCTTATAAAGGTCTCATATTTTTTTGACCAAAGACTGTCAATTCTAGACTGATTGAAGTTCTCTATATTAATGTAAGCTGCAGCTACTGCCAAAGAAGAATGGGTCATTAATCTTTTTTTATTTCTATCAACAAAACGGATATCATTCTTTGAAATAAAAAGATATAATCCAGGTTCAATTTAGGATGCTAAGAAACAGTTTCTGCTTTGAAAAATAGCAATATAAACTCCATATAAAGAAAATTAAAGAAAAACAACAATGTTACTTAGATGTTTTATGCCCAGTAACCATAAAACTGACCATCTGAATATTTGAGTGGAGACAATAATTAGATACTTCTTATCTTACCTTTGCAGATCAAGAATGTTGCCTACCATATCAGTAAACAAAGAATGTGCGGCCATCAAGCCATTAGCCACTGCATCCACCAACAACAGCGCACGCTAAGGGGATTCAGGATAGACAAAAACAGAATATTGGCCCTAGATAGTTAAGGTGCATATCAAAGGAATAATTTCAATAAGCCCAGACTCTTGCATCTTCCCATACATAGAAAAGCACTAAATTCATTAACTGGAGATGTCTGGTTTTCTTTAACAGTAATCTTTTGATGTTCTGACTACCTAGGGGTTTTTGCAAAAACTCCTACATATCCTGGCTCCTCCCTTACCTTTTCAGAACAGTCCCTCAGAGCTATCTGAGAGGCTGTCTCCCCGTTTAAGTCCTCAGTTAAGTCCGCCAAACAAAACATAAATAGGGTTCTAGAAATTCTAGAGAGGAGTCCAACAATTCGCTGGTAAAGGGAAGATTTGAAGATATTTTATAACTATTTAGATTAGATTGAGAAAATTAATATTCTTCATCAAAGAATGGGTGGGAGAAGTGTTAGCTGACGAAGACTGTTGACCTAAAACAGACTGCCAGATATTTCTCCAACAAAAATGAATTTTTTTGAGATTAGTAAAGAATTGCAATTCAGGGCCAGCAACCATGGTGAGCCATGTGCAAGTCAAGGCACAGCAAGAGAAGGAGAACTCTTTTATAGAGGGAAAAAGGAAGTTGGAAGGGCTATAGTAAACAAAGAGTCCACGGCTTTTCATTGGCTGAGAGGTTGCCAGGAAAGAAGAGGAGTCTTCTTCCTGGTGGGCTCTGCTATCCTCACAGGGCATGAAAGATCCCCCTTCTGGTCTCTCAACTTAGTCTAACTGAGGTTTCTGCTTATTAATTTGTTGTAAGATTATGACCAAGGGATGAGACAGTGTGGAAGAACAGTTCATCACTGTCTAATATTAATAGGTTTTGATTGTATAAACATATATTCTCCTTTTTTTTAAACAGGAAAACACTTTTCTTTGAATTTATTATTCACCTTTATACTGCAACACTCAATACTAATACAATTTATGTACTATTCTTGGCTAGGGAAATATTAGGGAAATATTCTGCATCATTCTAACCACTATCATGTTCAAAACATCTAATATATCACAGGGGTTTAAAGATGATTTTATTGAATTCTAATTGTTTAACTTCTTGTGTACACTTAATATAGTCATGATAAACTGATCTCTTTTAAAAACCGAATATAAGAAGAAATGCATTGAGCTTTCAGTAATTCTCAACAGGTATAGATAGACTCTACCAAGTACTTTTAAGGCTGATATTTTCATTAACAGAAGCCAATCTACAAACTTTCAATTGTTTACTAGTTGACTTATTCTTTCCAGTGCTGTCATTATTCTTGGGACCTAAGAGAAGAATCTGAGCATTATTACCTCTATGATGGGATTATGATTATAGATAAATTCAGAAATTAAAGACTGCTGTTCCTGGAATAGACTCTAGCCACTCCTGGATACCTGACTGGCGTAGTCTGTGAGTTATCATTAATAAATTTATATCAGAACTTGACAAAGAAGAACTATAAACCTCTAGTTGAAAAGAATGTTACAATTTAGCTCAGCGATTTTTTTTAAAAAATTGGTATCCATGGCAATTATCTTCTGGGCATCCTTGAACTGCTAAAATTACAATCAAAACTGTGTGTCTACATAAGGGCATTTATCTAGGTAGATGGCCTATAGATTTTTATCAGATTATTTAAGAGGACTTTGATCCAAAAAGAACAAGACCACATTTATTATATAACACACACACACACACACACACACACACACACACATTCTCTCTCTCACCCCCTCTCTTTCCCTCTGTCTCTCTTTCTCTTTTTCTCTTTGAATAAACCAAAGTCCAGAGAGGTAAGCAGACTGGCCCTAAAGGCACTTGTCCTCGTCACACAGTAAAACGGGGTTGGGACCAGAACTGCATTCTTCTGGTTTCCCTGTCCAACTCTTATTTCCATTATACTAATGGTCTTTTGTCTCTTGTCAATATTTTCAAAGCATGAGTCTTACATTATGGTATGTAATCTACTAGTGCATTATCAAATATGACAAATAATGATAGGAAGATATACCCTCTTCAGTATTTATATATGTATTGTATCATTTTGCTTACTTAGGATCAGAACAAACTAAAATTCTTCTTTTCTCTGACTCCTAGGTAAAATTGTTAGGTCTAAAATAAGAATGTCCTTCCCACGTGTTTGATTGGTTGTCTGACAGGCTTTGGTAATTGAAACTAATTGAATCATTAACCTACATATACCAAAATTAAGTGTTTTAATGATAGTCACATTAGAACTTGATGAATGGTTATTAGATGTCAACCTTATGCTTCTTACTCTTAAACAGCTGTCTTAAAGTAAACAGCAGGCCCTTATATCAGAATAATAGTTCAATATATTTTAACCATTCCCAATAAAACCTATATACTCCTAAAGTTCAAACTTGGGGAAATCTTATTATTCCCCTATGTCTTTTAAAATTCCCAATATTATTTATCACAATATCACATTCCTTCATCTTTTGCAATTTATTGTATCAGCCACATTGCACCAGGACTTTGAAATTATTAACTCATTCAAATCATCAATCCATTTTATTATTTTTTTAATCCATTTTAAATAGTATTACTTTCCAAAATAGTTTTATCATTCCAATGCATTTTTCACTATTCTTGCTTCCTTAAAACTGAGGTTCTTAAGCATACAACTAGGTGATATTTAGATCAGATGACTATCCTTTAGATATATTGTTCTTTCCAAAATTATGTGACACTGACAAAAGTCACAGAAGCCTCAATATAAATGGAATTATATTGTTAGAATGGAGGAGTTCGGTGGAGAAATATGTATTTTAGGCCTTATTATAATTTTAATTTCTGATATCTTTTGGAGATTCTATTGCAAAGTTACCTTTTAAATGTGTAGCATTTTCACAAAATTATAATACAAAGACATTGCTTGCATATTACTATATTATTTCATAACATAGATGGTGAACTAAAAAGGGAGCTAAGGACAAAAAAAATAAAAGAAAGAAAGAAGCCTTAGAACTTTCAGAATGGTAAATAATTCATATCATGGCACAGTGTATTACTAAATATTTTAAGTTACATTAAAGAAAACTTATAAAGAATTTTCTCAAGATCTACTCATCTAGAAAATTTCAAGTATATAATACATTTTATTCACTATAGTTCTCACCACACACATGCAAAAAAGTAAGCATGTGTGGTGATAGGTAAATTAGCTTGATTGGGGGCATCATTTCACAATGTATATGTATTCAAAATATCACCTTGTATACATTAAATACATACAATGATTTTTGTTAATCATACCTCAATAAAGCTAAAAATAAATACACATAAATGAATTAAATGTTGATTGACCTAAAAAAAAGGGTAAGAGTAGTTCTCATTTGAATTACCCAGGCTTAAAAAAATTAATATGCAAAGACAAGGACTTATCGCTTTCTACACATCAATTAACAAACAGGAAGATACAGAATAGAGGAAAGAAACTTAGAAGTCTGGATCTTTAATGTGAGAACCTGAAACTCTGGAAGATGATCTAGATGCAGAGTTGCCCAATAGTTGCCCAGATTCATTGGAAATCTGAAGAAAGGAAGATTGCAGTTAGGTGAATAATTGTGAATATATGGTGATCATAAATGATATTTCAAAGTATCTGCCACAATCATGTGATATGAAAGACATATGTATTACTAACATCACCATGGTTTGTTGTCTACATTTATAATTAAATGAAATACTAAAGTTCAATTAAAGTTTAGGGAAAATAAAGATGTAGTATTTTCCTCATCCAAGTTCAGTAATCTGTTAATTCTATCTATAAAAACCAGGTTATAAAACTGGTTTCTAATAAAGTATCTGAAATTTTCCAGTAATATGTGTAACTTATGAAAAAAATACAATAAATACTACATTATTTTCTAGTTTCTCTTTACTTATAAATTACTGATACAAAATGGGTTTAAAATAGATTTAAAATTTTCTGCCAAATTTATACAGCAACGATAAATAGTAGGTATCAAAAAGATGATGTGTTGAACTAAAGATAAAAATATAGGTGAAGGGAATTAAGAGACACAAACTTCCTGTTATAAAATAAATTAATTCATGGGGATGTACTATATAGCATAGGAAATACAGTCAATAATATTGCAATAACTTTGTATGGTGACAGATGGTTACTATACTTATTGATAATGCACATCAATTCAAATCATTCTGTTGTACACCTGAAACTAATATAATATTGTATGTCAACTACAATAAATAAAAATTTAAATACACTTATTGATAGATTCAGAAAAGTTACAGAAAGCAAATGAATAGTAAATGATAAGAGAAGAACCTGCAGACACATGAAAATCAATGGAAAGAATGGGATGGGGTGGATAGTATGATGAGAATTCAACAATTTTTCATTACTGGTGTTGTCCAAGTTTAGTTTGATGTAGTCCATTTGTTCATTTTGCTTTAGTCACCCTTGTCCAAGGAGACAGACCAAAAAAATATTGCTGAGACCTATGTTAAAGAGCATACTGCCTATGTTTTCTTCTAGGACTTTTATGGTTTCAGGTCTTACAATTAAGTCTTTAATCTATTTGGGGTTTATTTTTGTATATGGTATAAGAAAGTGGTTCAGTTTCATTCTACTGACTGTAGATGTCCAGTTTCCCCAACTATTTATTGAATAGGTTGTCTTTTCCCTATTCTATGTTCTTGCCTCCTTTCTCCTAGATTAATTGCTCATATAAATGTGGGTTCACTTCTGGGCTCTCTATTCTGTTCCATTGATCTATGTGTCTGTGCTTGTGCCAGTACTATATACAGTTTTGGTTAGTATAGCTTTGTAGTATAGTTTGAAATCAGTGAGTGTGATATCTCCAGCTTTGTTCTTTCTTAAGACTGTTTTGGCTATTCAGGGTCTTTGTGATTCCATACAAATTTTAGGATTATTTGTTCCAGTTTTGTGAAAAATGCCATTGGCATTTTGATAGGAATTGCATTGCATCTCCAGATTCCTTTGGGTAGTATGGGCATTTTAACAATATGAATTCTTCTAATCCATGAGCATAGTGTATCTTTCCATTTATTTGTGTCATCTTCAGTTTATTTCATCAATGTCTTACAGTTTTTAGAGAACAGGTCTTTCAACTTCCTTGGTTAAATTTATTCCTAGGTATTTTACTCTTTTTGATGCAATTGTCAATGTAACTGTTTTTTTAATTTCACCTTCTGATAGATCATTATTAGTTTATAGAAATGAAATAGATTTCTGTATGTTGATTTTGCATCCTGCAATTTTACTGAATTTGTTGATTAGTTCTAACAGTTTCTTGGTGATGTCTTTAGGGTTTTCTCTATATAATATCATGTCACCCGCAAATAGTGACAATTTTTCTTCCTTTTCAAATTGGATGATTTTATTTCTTTTTCTTGCCTAATTGGTCTACCTAGGGCTTCCAATAATACGTTGAAAAAAAGTGGTGACAGTAAGCATCCTTACCTTGTTTCTGATCTTAGGGGGGAAGCTTTCAGGTTTTTATCATTGAGTAGGGTGTAAGCGGTGGACTTGTCATACATGGCCTTTATTATGTTGAAGTACATTCCCTCTCTACCCATTTTATTGAATATCTATATCATAAATGGGTGTTAAATCTTGTAAAATGCTTTTTCTGCATCTAATGAAATGATCATATGATTTTTATCATGTTGACTGATTTGTGGATATTAACCATTCTTGCATACCTGGTATAAATCCCACCTGATAATGGTGTATGATCTTTTGAATGTATTACTGAATTCAGTTTGCTAATATTGTGTTGAGTATTTTTTTCACCTATGTTTATCTGGGATATTGGCCAGTAATTTTCTTTTTTCATAGTGTCTTTACCTGGATTTGGTAATACTGGCTTCATAGAAAGAGTTTGAAAGCATTCTTTTCTCTTCAATTTTTTAGAATAGTTTGAGAAGGATAGGTATTAACTCTTCTTTAAATGTTTGGTAGAATTCACTCCTGAAGCCTTCGGGTCCTAGACTTCTGTTTGTTGGGAGCTTTTTATTACTGATTCAATTTCATTACTGATAACTGTTGTTTAGATTTTCTATTTATTCCTAATTCAGATTTGGAAAATTATATGTCACTAAGAATTTATCCGTTTCTTCTAGGTTTTCCAATTTGTTGGATTATAATTGTTCATTGTAAACTCTTATGATCCTTTATGTTTCTGTGGTCTCAGTTGTAAATTCTTCTCTTTCATTTCTGATTATTTTGATTTGGGCCCTCTCTCCTTTTATCTTTATGAGTCTGGATTAAAGTTTATTGATTTTTTTAATCTTTTCAAAAAAACCAGCTCTTAGTTTCATTGATTTTTTCTATTGTTTTTTTGTCTCAATTTCACTTATTTCTACTCTGATTTTTATTATTTCCTTCCTCAACTAACTTTGTGCTTTATTTTTTCTTCTTTTTCCAGTTTCTTTAGTTGTAAGGTTAGTTGTTTATCTGAGAGTTTTCTTGTTTCATGAGGTAGGCCTGTAACATTATAAACTTCCCTCTTAGAACTGCATTTGCTGTGTTCCATAATTTTTGAACACTGTGTTTCTGTTTTCATTTCTTGAGTTATTTTCTGATTTCCTCTTTGATTTCTTCATTAAACCATCGGTTTTTCAGTTGCATGTTGCTTAGTCCCCAGCTGTTTGTGATACTCCCACCTTTCTTCCTGTAATTGACTTCTAGTTTCATACTGTTGTGATCAGAAAAAATGCCTGAGAACCTAGACAAGATGGTGGAGTAAAAGGACCTTGAGCTCACCTCCTCCCATGAGCACACCAAAATCACAACTGCTGAACAACCATTGATAAAAAGAACTGAAAGCTACACACACACACACAAAAAGATACTCTACATCTAAAGACATAAAGAAGGAACCATGAGATGGAAGGAGGGGCACACTAGTGATATAATCAAATCCCATGCCCCCCCAGGTGAGTGACCCACAAACTGCATATTAATTACATTGGAGAAATTTTCCAACAGGAGTGAAAGCTCTGAGCCCCACACTGGGCTCCCAAGCCTACAGATCCGGCATCAGAGAGAAGCCCCCAGAGCATCTGGCTTTGAAGGCCAGTGGGGCTTGAGTGCAGGAGCTCCACAGGACTGGGGAAATAGAAACTCCACTCTTGGAGGACACACATAAGGTCTTGTGTGCACCAAGACCCAGGGCAAAAGTAGTGACTCCATAGGAGCCTGGGTTGGATGTACCTGCTGGTCTTGGAGGGTCTCCTGGGGAGACAGGGGCAGCTGTGGCTCTCTCTTGGGTCATAAAAGCTGGTGGCAGACATAGGGAAATCTACATGAACTCTGGCTGGAGACAGACATTTTGGCTCCTTGGAACCAAAACCTGGCCCCACTCAACAGCCTGTAAGTTCCAGTGCTGGAATGCCTTAGGCCAAACAATGAAAAAGGCAGGAACACAGACCCACCCATCAGAAGACAGGCTGCCTGAACCCACAGCCACCTCCAGACATGCCCCTTGACACCACCCTGCCCACCAGTGGGCAGACACCAACCCCTCCCAACAGGACGTCTGCACAAGCCCCTAGATGAGACTCACCTACCAGGGGGTAGACACCAGAAGGAAGGAAACTAGTCTTGCAGCCTGCAGAACTGAGTCAGCAAACACAGGTCAGAACCTAGCCTGGGAGCAGCCGTCCCTGGCTCTTGAGTGATGAGAAGAGAGTGTACTGCTGGGACACATGGGACATCACCTACAGAAGGCCACTTCTCCAAGGTTGAGTAATGTAACTAAGCTACTACATACATAAAAATACAAAAAGAAATTTAAACAAAATGATACGGCAAAGGAATATGTTCCAGACAAAGGAACAAGATAAAACCCCTGAAGAGCAACTAAGTGCAGTAGAGATAGACAATCTACCAGAGAAAAAGCTCCAAGTAATGACTGTAATGATGATCCAAGAACTTGGAAAAATAATGGATGCACAGATCAAGTAGTTAAAAGAAGTTCTTAGCAAAGAGATAGAAAATATAAAGAACAATCAAACAGAGTTGAACAATAAAATAACTGAAGTGAAAAAAACACTTGAAGGAATCAATAACAGAATAAATAAGGCAGAAGAACGGATAAGTGAGCTGGAAGACAGAATGGTGGAAATCACCATCACGGAACAGAATAAAGAAAAAAGAACGGAAAGAAATAGGGACAAGGGATTCCCTAGTGGTCCATGCTTCCACTGCAGGGGGCATGGGTTTGATTCCTAGTTGAGGAACTAAGATGCTGTAGACTGTGTGGTATGGCCAAAAAAAAAAAAAAGAAATGAGGATAGTTTAAGAGACGTCTGGGACAACATTAAATGCACCAACATTTGAATTATAAATGTCCCAGAAGGAGAAGAGAGAGAGAAAGGGTCTGGGAAAATATTTGAAAAGATAATAGCTGAAAACTTCCCTAACATGGGAAAGGAAACAATCACTCAAGTTAAGGAAGCAAAGAGAGTCCCACACAGGATAAACCAAAGGAGGAAAATGGCAAGACACATATAAATCAAATTGACAAAAATTAAAAACAAAGAGAAAATATTAAAAGCAACAAGGAAAAAGCAACAAATAATATACAAGGTTATCCCCATAGGGTTATCAGCTGATTTTTCAGCAGAAACTCTGCAGGCCAGAAGGGAGTGGCACAATATATTTAAAGTGATGAAAGGGAAAAACCTACAATCAAGAACACTCTACCCATCAAGGCCCTTGTTCAGATTTGACGGAGAAATCAAAAGTTTTACAGACAAGCAAAAACTGAGAGATTTCAGCACCACCAAACCAGCTTTACAACAAATGCTAAAGGAACTTCTCTAGGTGGGAAAGAAAAGGCCACATTAGAAACAAGAAAATTATGAATGGGAAAGCTCACCAGCCAAGGCAAATATACATACAGTAAAGATAGGAAATCATCCACACACAAATATGACATCAAAACCAGCAATTGTGAGAGGAGAATACAGGTGCAGTATATTTGAAATGCATTTGAAATTAAGAGACCAGCAACTTAAAATAATCATGTATACATATAGACTGCTATACTAAAACTTCATGGTAACCGTAAACCAAAAGTCTATAATAAATAAACACACAAAAAAGAAAAAGGAAACCAGACATAACAGTAAAGATAGTCATCAAAACACAAAAGAATAGAACAAAAGAAAAAAGGAGATAAAACACGTACAAAAACAAATCCAAAACAATTAACAAAATGGCAATAGGATCATACATATCATATAAAACCTTAAATGTAAACGGATTAAATGCTCCAACTGAAAGACATAGACTGGGTATACGGATTTGAAAAAAAAAAAAAGATCCTTATATATGTTGTCTACAAGAGAGCCACTTCAATTCTAGAAACACACACAGACTGAAAGTGAGGGGATGGAAAAAGGTATTCCATGCAAATGGAAATCAAAAGAAAGCTGGAGTAGCAATACTCATATCAGACAAAATAGACTTTAAAATAAAGACTGTTACAAGAGACAAAGAAGGACACTACATAATGATCAAGGGATCAATCCAAGAAGAAGATATAACAATTTAAAATATATAAGTACCCAACACAGGAGCACCTCAATATATAAGGTAAATGTTAACAGACATAAAAGGAAAAATTGACTGTAAAACAATAATAGTGGAGGAGTTTAACACTCAACTTACATCAATGGACAGATTATCCAGACAGAAAATCAATAAGGAAACAAAGGCCTTAAATGAAACATTAGACCAGATGGACTTAATTGATATTTATAGAGTATTCCATCTGAAAGCAGAATACACATTCTTTTCAAGTCTACATGTAATATCCTCCAGAATAGATCACATGCTGGGCCAAAAAGGAAATCTTGGTAAATTTAAGAAAATTGAAATCATATCAAGCATCTTTTCTGACCACCATGCAATGAAATCAACAACAAGAAAAAAAA
Organism: Balaenoptera ricei; assembly: GCF_028023285.1. Taxonomy (NCBI): domain Eukaryota; kingdom Metazoa; phylum Chordata; class Mammalia; order Artiodactyla; family Balaenopteridae; genus Balaenoptera; species Balaenoptera ricei. The sequence goes on from NC_082641.1 coordinate 81,836,498, forward strand.
CTGCAAAAAACACAAACACATGGAGGCTAAACAATGTTCAACTAAACAACCAATGGATCACTGAAGAAATCAGAGAGGAAATATAAAAATATCTAGAGACAAATCAAAATGAGAACAAAACAATCCACAACCTATGGAATCTGGCAAAAGCAATTCTAAGAGGGAAGTTTATAGAAATACAAGCTTACCTCAAGAAACTAGAAAAATCTCAAACAACTTAACCTTACACATAAAGCAACTAGAGACAGAAGGACAAACAAAACCCAAAGTTAGTAGAAGAAGAGAAATCATAAAGATCAGAGTAGAAATAAATGAAATAGAGACAAAGAAATCAGTAGAAAAGATCAATGAAACTAATAGCTAATTCTTTGAAAAGATAAACAAAATTGATAAACCTTTCACCAGACTCATCAAGAAAAAAAAAAGGGAGAGGGCCCAAATCAATAAAATCAGAAATGAAAAAGGAGAAATTACAAACAACACCACAGAAATACAAAGGATCATAAGAGACTACTAAAAGCACCTATATGCCAGTAAAATGAACAACATAGAAGAAATGGATAAATTCTTAGAAAATCTCCCAAGACTGAACCAGGAAGAAATAGAAAATAAGAACTGACCAATTACAAGTACTAAAATTGAATCTGTGATTTAAAAAACTCTCAACAAACAAAAGTCCAAGACCAGATGGCTTCACAGGTAAATTCTATTAAATTCTATTAACTCTTAAAAAAAAGTTAGTACCCATCTTTCTGAAACTATTCCAAAAAATTGCAGAGGAAGGAATACTTCTGAACTCATTCTATTGGGCCACCGTCACCCTGACACCGAAAGCAGACAAAGATATGAAAAAAAGAAAATTACAGGCCAATATCACTGATGAACATAGATGCAAAAATCCTCAACAAAATACTAGCAAGCCAAATCCAACAATACATTAAAAGGATTAAACACCATGATCAAGTGGGATTTATCCCAGGGATGAAAGGATTTTTCAATATCTGCAAATCAATCAGTGTGACACACCACATAAACACACTGAAGAATAAAAACCATATGATCATCTCAATAGATGCAGAAAAAGCTTTTGACAAAATTCAACACCCATTCATGATAAAAACTCTGCAGAAAGTGGGCCCAGAAGGAACCAATCTCAACATAATAAAGGCCATATATAACAAACCCACAGCTAACATCATTCTCAATGGTGAAAAGCAGAAAGCATTTCCTCTAAGATCAGGAACAAGACAAGGATGTCCACTCTTGCCACTTTTATTCAACATAGTTTTGGAAGTCCTGTCCATGGCAATCAGAGAAAAAAAGAAAAAGAAATCCAAATTGGAAAAGAAGAAGTAAAACTGTCATTGTTTGCAGATGACATGATACTGTACATAGAAGATCCTAAAGATGCTACTGGAAAATTACTAGAGCTCATTAATGAATTCAGTAAAGTTGCAGGATGCAAAATTAATACACAGAAATCTCTTGTATTTGTACACACTAATAACTAGGATCAGAAAGAGAAATTAAGGAAACAATCCCATTTACCATCACAACAAAAAGCATAAAATACCTAGGAATAAACCTATCTAAAGAGGCAAAAAACATGTACTCCAAAAACTATAAGATGCTGATGAAAAAAATCATAGAAGACACAAACAGATGGAAAAATACACTATGTTCTTGGATCGGAAGAATCAATATTGTCAAAATGACTATACTATCCAAGGCAATCTACAGACTCAGTACAATCCCTACCAATCTACCAATGGCATTTTTCACAGAAGAAAAAAATTTTTTTAATTTGTATGGAAACACAAAAGACCCCAACTAGCCAAAGCTATCCTGAGTAAGAAAAATGGAGCTGGAGGAATCAGGCTCCCTGACTTCAGACTATACTGCAAAGGTACAGTCATCAAAACAGTATGGTACTGGCACCAAAATAGAAATACAGATCAATGAAACAGGATAGAAAGACTAGAAATAAACCCACACACATATGGCAAGTTATCTGTGACAAAGGAGGCAAGACTATAAAATGGAAAAAAGATAGTCTCTTCAATAAGTGGTGCTGGGAAAACTGGACAGATACATGTAAAAGAATGAGATTAGAACATTCTCTAACACCATGCATAAAAACAAACTCAAAATGGGTTAAAGACCTAAATGTAAGACCAGATACTCTAAAACTCCAAGAGGAAAACATAGGCAAGACATTCTTTGACATAAATTGCAGAAATATCTTTTTGGATCCATCTCCTAGCGTAAGGGAAAAAAACCACAAACAAACAAATGTGACCTAATTAAACTTAAAAGCTTTTGCACAGCAAAGGGAACCATAACAAAACAAAAAGACAACCTACAGAGTAGGAGAAAATATTTGGAAACAATGCAACTGACAAGGGGTCAATTTCTAAAATATTCAAACAGCTCATACAGCTCAATATCAAAAAAAAAAAAAAGCCCAATCAAAAAATGGACCGAAGATCTAAATAGACATCTCTCCAAAGAAGACATACAGATTGCCAAAAAGCATATGGAAAGATGCTTAACATTGCTAATCATTAGAGAAATGCAAATCAAAACTGCAATGAGGTATCACCTCACACTGGTCAGAATGGCCATCAACAAAAAGTCTGCAAATAATAAACACTGGAGAGGGAAAGGGAGGAAAGGGAATCATCCTCCACTGTTGGTGCGAATGTAAATTGATACAGCCACTATGGAGAACAGTATGGAGGTTCCTTAAAAAACTAAAAATAGAGCTACCATATGATTCACCAATCCCACTCCTGGGCATATATCCTGAGAAAACCACAATTTGAAAAGATGCATGCACCCTGATGTTCATTGCAGCAGTATTTACAACAGCCAAGACATGGAAGCAACCTAAATGTCCATCAACAGATGAATGGATAAAGAAGATGAGGTATATATGTACAATGGAATAGTACTCGACCATAAAAACAGAATGAAATAATGCTATTTGCAGCAATATCATATGACATCACTTATATGTAGAATTTAAAAAGAAAAGACACAAATGACTGTATCTCCAAAACAGAAATAAAATCACAGATACAGAAAACAAATTTATGGTTATCAAAGGGGAAAGCGGATAGTGGGAGGGATAAATTAGGAGGCTGGGATTAACATATACACACTACTATGTATAAAGTAGATAACCCACAAGGATCTACTCTATAGAATAAGGAAACATAGTGAATATTTTGTAATAATGTATAAGGGAAAATAATCTGAAAATGATTCTTATTATATTATTCTCCATATATATATATATATATATATGTATATATAAATTGCTGTGCTGTACACCTGAAACTTACATAATATGTAATCAACTGTATTTCAATAAAAAAATTTAAGACAGTATTTTTAAATGCTTGATATAATTTCTATCATTTTAAATTTGTTGAGACTTGTTTTGTGTCTCAACATGTGATCTATCCTGGAGAATGTTCCATGTGCACTTGAGAAGAAGAATGTGTATTCTGCTCTTTGGCTGTTTGAGTGCTCTGTATATATCTCTTAAGGTCATCTAATATAATGTGTCATTTAAGGCCAGTGTTTTCTTATTGATTTTCTGTCTGGATGACCCATCCACTGATGTAAGGAGTGTTAAATTCTCTTACTATTATTGTATTTACTGTCAAGATCTCCCTTTATTTCTGTTATGTATTTAGGTGCTCCTATGTTGGCTGCACAGATATTTACAAGTGTGTTACATCTCTTGTTGGATTGATCCCTTCATCATTAAACCCCTTTAACATTTCTTGTAAGGCTAGTTTGCAGTGATGAACTCCTCTAGCTTTTGCCTGTCTGGGAAACTCTTTCTCTCTCCTTCAATTCTGAATGATAACCTTGCTAGGTAGAGTATTCTTGGTTGTAAGTTCTTCTCTTTCAGTAGTTTGATTATATTCTGCCAGTCCTTTTGGGACAATAAGGTTTCTGTTGAAAAATAAGCTGATAGTCTTATGGGGGTTCCTTTGTACATAACTGTTTCTCTTACTGCTTTTAAGATTCACTTCTTGTCATTAACTTTTGACATTTTAATCATAATGTACTTTAGTGTGGGTCTCTTTCGGTTCATCTTGTTTGGGACTCTGTGTTACTTGGACTTGGATGTCAGTTTCCTTCATCAGATTAGGAAAGTTTTCAGCCGTTATTTCTTCAGATAGGTTTTCTGGCCCTTTCTCTCTCTCTCTTCTTCCAGGACCTCTATAATGCAAGTGTTAGTACACTTGACGTTGTCCCAGAGGTCTCTTAAATATCCTAATTTTTTTCTTATTCTTTTTCTTTTTGCTATTCCAATTGGGTGATTTCCACGACACTGTTTTCCAGATCACTGCTCTGTTCTGCATGCTTTGATCTGCTGTTGATTCCCTCTAGTGTATTTTTCATTTTAGTTATTGTATTCTTCAGTTTTGATTTTTTAAAATATTTTCTATCTCTTGTTGACGTTCTAAGTTCATCTATTCTTTTCCCAAGTTCAGTAAGCATTTTTATGACTATTACTTTGAACTCTTTATGTTGCTGTTCAGTTCTTTTTGTTGTTGTTTCAGTTCATTTCGTTCAGTTCTTTTTCTGAGCTTTTGTCTTGTTCTTTCATCTGTAAAGTATTCCTTTGTCTCCTAATTTTGCATGACTCTCTTTTTTGTTTCTCTGCATTAGGTAAATCAGCTATGTCCCCCAGTCTTGAAAAAAGGGCCTTAAGTAGAAGGTGTTTCGTGGGGCTCAGTGGCACAATACCTCCTGGTCACCAGCACCAGGTGCTCCAGGGGTATCTCCTCTGTGGGCTGTGTACACCCGCTATTGTGGTTTGACCTTGATTGCTGCAGATGTGCTGCTGTGTTGGACTGGCCCTCAGGTGAGCTGGCTGCAGTGCCTGGCCATGACTGCTGTGTGTGTGCTGGTGGGTGGGGCTGCCTCCCAGCCTGGCTGACTGAGAGGTCTGGCTACAACTGCTAGGGGTACATTTCTTGCCCCCCCTGAAGTGGGATGTGCTTTGGAAGGGCGCTGGTGCTCCCTGGTTACTTGCTGGTTGGGACGTGGCAGGAGCCACTTTGGAGGGGTACTGGGCAGAATGGCTGCTGCGTGGTGTGCGAGCCACTTTGGAGGGGTTGGCTGGGGCAGGCTGGTTGTGAGCTGCTGTTCCTTAAGGGAACATAGAGGTGGGGTGCGTGGCGTTAGGTTGCTGGAGAGTGACATAATTGGTAGAAAGAGAGTAAAAACAAAATAGGGCCTACCAGCACTTCTGTCCCCAGAGAAAGTACCACCAGCTCCCTGTGCCTCTAGCACACAACCTAAAATGAGTCAATGAATCTCCTTCTCGTATGACCCAGGCACTTTTCAAGCTGTTGCCTCTGAGCTGGGACTTGGAGTGAGTGAGTTTGTGCATGAGTCCTTCAAGAAGAATCTCAGTTTTCTATAGCCCTCTGGTTCTCCTGACATAAGCCCTGCTGGTTTTCAAAGTTAGCTATTATGGAGGCTCATCTTCTCAGTGAAGTCCCCTCAGGTTGGGAAGCCTGTGGTGGGGCTGAGACCCCTTGCTCCTCAGGGGGGCCTCTGCAGTTGTGATATCCTTCCTGTGCTGTGGGTCGTCACACCAGGTACGTGGGTTCTGACTAGATCATGTCTCTCCTTCTCCTGCCAGTCTTGATGTAGCCTTTTCTTTATATTCTTAGTTGTAGAAAATCTTTTCTGCTAGTCTTCAGGTCATTCTCAAAGATAGTTGTTGTATATGTAGTTGTAGTTTTGCTGTATCCATTGGAGGAGGTGAGCTCAGGATCTTCTTACTCTGCCATCTTGATCCCTAATTAAGTGTATTTTTTAAGGCAAAAATTCCTCAAAGGGTCACTTAAGTACGTATATTTTAAAATAAAGCACTTAAAATCATCTGTTATTTTAATTTTTATTATCTGCATATTTTTAAGATAATTATACATTTACCCTGAAATTTTAAATTTTTATCATTAAATCTAAGTATTCAATTAAAGCACTAGTTAAATATTCATGGTGAAGAATTTAGGTTACACACACCATCCTTAACTATTATTACAAATTGTTTTTGTTAATAAAGCCAATTAAACCAGCCCAATGAAACCCAGATAAAGAGAAATTCATTTAAATTCAATTATATACAATATTTAATGGTCTGTTTATTATGCTGAGCAATAAGCTAAATCATATCTAGAGTAAAGGAGTCATTATTACAAAAGTCAGAGTCATCATTTTTTAGGCCAGTATCTTTCATTTTAGTTATGAAAAATATTTATATTATATATAATTTTATATTAATGTAATCATTTGAGAAAGAACATAGGTTTATTATATAACTATCATCACATCTATTGATATTAGATACAATATGAAAGAAAGAATGGTAGGCTGTGAGTCCAGAAAGTTCATTTCAATAACTCCAGAAGAAAATCAGTGTTTGACTTTGGACAAGACTCTGATTTTCTGTTGACTCAGTTTCCTCATATATAAATATATGTCTGTTCTATCTACCTTACATATGAGTTGTTTTTAAATAACAATTCAAAGTTTTAATCAGGATACTTGATGGCAATATGAAGTACTTACTGCCAGAAGATCTTTTTCCAGTATTGTGTGACTAGGCAATTCTCCTCTGAATCAATATGCTCCTGGTTTTTTCAGAACTTGGGTACAAGTATTCACACTTTGCATTAAATACTTTTTCATGTTAGATACTTGTTTAGCTTCTAGTCTTCCTGCTAGCTCTCACATGATCAACACCTAGCATCAGTTGAGTGGTAAATCTAATCTCATTGGGTGACAAAACAACCAATCAATCCAATTGTTGGATTAAACTTTATCCTCATAATATGTGAATATTAGCATTCACTAAGGGGGTTGATGAAAAATATTTTCTCTTGATTCACAAAATTTAACTCAATTTTTGAAGTAGAAAATAGTTTTATTTCTTGTCTAAGAAAATTAAGACAAAATAATGAAGTATATGCTAGATTATCCCTTTCTAGGTCCCATTTTCTAGGCAAGCAGGTACACTCAAAAAATTGAGAGACCTCAGAGTTAATAACATTCCCCTTTATTGATTTTTCCTAACCATTAATATTCACAACTTTTCAAAAGTATGTACTTAACATACACCTCAAATAAATTAAACCTTCAACTATGTACTTTTTTCTGCATGTTGAAATTACTTGAGAATCCAGTAGAATCTCCTGGATCCCTGATCATTTTTCTTGTGCACGTTATACGCAAAATGCTCATTCAGCATTTTGTATTCACTTTTTCATTAAACCTACAAAATAACCTTATGACATAACTGCTCTTATTTTATACCCAATATATAGATGAGAGTTACAGAGACTATGGAACCTAGCCTAGGTTAAAGAGCTAATAAGTGTTAGGGTTGGAATGTAAATTTCACATAAACATGGCTTTAAACACTATATAACTCATATTACCTCAAAAGACTCAATTACACACAGTGAAATTATTTCATTGTCAACAAATAACACACCAAAATATAATTTTTACAAATACATAGTATTTAATTCCATAGATACACAAACATTCATTTCATCAGCGTGGTATTACAGAATAACTTTCAAGTTGTTTTATATCTTTCCTTATAAATGGCACTGTCATTCTTGAACTTAAATCTTTATACACACCTTAATTATATCATTAAAATAACTTTATAGAAGTGGATATCCTTTATAGAAGGTATGCACTCATTTGAATTTTTAACACTCACATACACACACAATCAAATTTACCTGCAGTGAAAAACTACATTGCCAAGCATTATACCACGAAGTGTATTTTCCCATGCTCTTGCCATGTCTGCATATTGTACATGTTTCTGGGTAATAAACTTAACTACAATGTGCACATATATGTTGAATGTTATATATATACACATGTATACATAACATATATATATGTTATGTATATATATATATTTGTGTATATGTGTGGAGAGGGAGGCATAGAGAGAGATAGAAAAAGAGGGTATATATTTATGCAATAAATATTTTTGCAGGTTTGATAGTGAAAAATATACTGCAGAAATGTTGTTCCATCAGATACTACATGGTAGCTCTCAGTGTAGTTGAAGAGGGAACATTGTATTTTTGTGTGTGTGCTTATTCACTTATTTATTTTTTTAATACACCTTTATTGGAGTATAATTGCTTCACAACACTGTGTTAGTTTCTGTTGCACAACAATGTGAATCAGCCATATGCATACATATATCCGCATATCCCCTCCCTCTTGAGCCTCCCTCCCACCCTCCCTATCCCACCTCTCTGGGTCGTCGCAAAGCACCGAGCTGATCTCCCTGTGCTATGTATGCTGCTGCTTCCCACAGCTATCTATTTTACATTTGGTAGTGTATATATGTCCATGCTACTCTCACTTCGTTCCAGCTTCCCCCTCCCCCACCGTGTCCTCAAGTCCATTCTCTATGTCTACTTCTTTATTCCTGTCCTGCCACTACGTTCATCAGCACCATTTTTTTTTTTTTAAGATTCCATATATATGTGTTAGCATACGGTATTTGTTTTTCTCTTTCTGACTTACTTCACTCTGTATGACAGACTCTAGGTCCATCCACCTCACTACAAATAACTCAATTTCATTTCTTTTTATGGCTGAGTAATATTCCATTGTATATATGTGCCACATCTTCTTTATCCATTCATCCGATGATGGACATTTAGGTTGCTTCCATGTCCTGGCTATTGTAAATAGTGCTGCGATGAACATTGTGGTCCATGTCTCTTTTTGAATTATGGTTTTCTCAGGGTATATGCCCAGTAGTGGGATTGCTGGGTCGTATGGTAGTTCTACTTTTAGTTTTTTAAGGAACCTCCATATTGTTCTCCATAGTGGCTGTATCAATTTACATTCCCAACAACAGTGCAAGAGGGTTCCCTTTTCTCCACACCCTCTCCAGCATTTATTGTCTGTAGATTTTTTGATGATGGCCATTCTGACTGGTGTGAGGTGATACCTCATTGTAGTTTTGATTCACATTTCTCTAATAATTAGAGATGTTGAGCATATTTTCATGTGCCTCTTGGCCATCTGTATGTCTTCTTTGGTGAAATGGCTATTTAGGTCTTCTGCCCATTTTTTAATTGGGTTATTTGTTTCTTTGATATTGAGCTCCATGAACTGTTTGTATGTTTTGGAGATAAATCCTTTGTCTGTTGTTTCATTTGCAAATATTTTCTCCCATTCTGAGGGTTGTCTTTTCATCTTGTTTATGGCTTCCTTTGCTGTGCAAAAGCTTTTAAGTTTAATTAGGTCCCATTTGTTTATTTTTGTTTTTATTTTCATTACTCTAGGAGGTGGGTCAAAAAAAGATCTTGCTGTGGTTTATGCCAAAGAGTGTTTTTCCTATGTTTTCCTCTAAGAGTTCCATCAGATACTACATGGTAGGTCTCAGTGTAGTTGAAGAGGTAACATTATATTTTAGAGTTGTATACAAAGTGAGTTCATATGCTAGAGTATGATAAGATAACAATACATATGGCAACAAGAAGCAAAATTAGAAGTAAATAATAATTATATTTTATCTAAATAAATGTACTAAATATCTCAATTTGCCCTTATGTTTTCTGCCAAAGGAGGCAGGCAGACCCATATGTACTAATCAATGGTTACCTTTGTTCTCTGGCTTTCTTTTGGGCTTGGACAATGGGGAATATCAGGAGACGGAAGGAAGAAATTAGCACCATCATATGTGTTCCCCTGGCTCTCTCACACTGATACTGGCTTAGGGTGACTGAATCCTTCAACTGAAGTTTGCATCATCCTTTCACATGGCCTTCTCAATAGGACTTTCACATTTCAGTTTCCAGAAACCACTTGGACTACTTGGTCTTAATAGTTATAGGCCTATTCAAAATATGTATTTCATATTGGATGAATATTGGTAGTTTGTGATTTTCAAGCAGTTGGTCCATTTCATCTAAGTTGTCAAATTTATGTGTTATTTATATTTGCTATGGTTTAAATATTCATGTCCCCCCAAAATTCATATGTTGAAAGTCTAACCTCCAGGAGATGGGGCCTTTGGGGGTGATTAGATCATGAGGGCAGAGCCTCAGGGAATGAGATTAGTGACCCTATAAATGAGACCCTAGAAAGATCCCTCATCCCTTCCACCATGTGCAGCCACAGCAAAAAGACAGCTGTCTATGAACCAGAAAGCAGGTTCTCACCAGACACTGAGTCTGCCAGTGCCTTGATCTTGGACCTGTCAGACTCCAGAAGTGTGAGAAATAATTTTCCATTGTTTACAAACCACGTATTCGGTGGTATTTTGTTAGAACAGTTCCATTGGACTAAGACAATAATATTCCTAATTATCCTTTTGATTTCTGAAGTATCTATGATGATATCCCTTATTTCATTCCTGATACTGGAAATCTGTGTTTCTCTCTCCTTCTCTCTCTCCTCCATCCTGCTTGAGGGGTGGGTCAATTTCATTGATATTTTCAAAGAACCCGCTCTTTGTTTCAAAGGTTCTCTCTATTGTTTTGCAGTTTTCAATTTCACTGATTTCTATTCTTATCTTTGTTATTTCTTTCTTTTTGCTTGCCTTGGGTTTATTTTGCTCTTCTGTTTCTTAAGATGGGAACTTAGGTTATTGATCTAAGAATTTTCCTCTTTCCTAATGTGAGCATAGAATGCTATAAATTTTCCTCTCACACTCCTTTAGCTATGTCCCACAAATTTTGATATGTTAAAGTTTCATATTAATTGAGTTCCAGGTATCTTCTGATTCCCCTTGAGACTTCTTTTTTGACCCACCAATTATTTAGAAGTGTGTTGTTCAGTTTCTATGTGTTTGGAAAATTTTGTTATTTTTCTTACTGATTTCCAGTATGAATCCACTAGTTAAAGAACACATTTGTCCTTGATTTCAGTTCTTTGAATTTTACTGAGGTTTGTTTTATGGCCCAGGATATGATATAGCTTGGTATATATTCTCTGATCACTTGAAGAAATGTATCCTTGTGTTGTTGGTTGGAGTGTTCTATAAACGTCCTTTAGATCCTGTTGGTTTCATGGTGCTGTGGAGTTTTATATCATTGCTGGTTTTCTGTCTAATTATTCTATGCATTGTTGTGAAAGAGGTGGTAAAGCCTCCATTGATAACTGTGGATTTGTCTTATTTTTTTCTTCAGTTCCATCAGTTTTTGCTTCACATATTTTGCACCTCTATTGTTTGGTACATACACATTTAGGATTGCTGTCTTCTTGGTGCATTATCATTATATAATGTCCCACTGTGGCTCTGATTACTCTCTTTGCTCTGAAGTCACTTTGATAATTATATAGCCACTAATACATTTTAAAATTAATATTTTCATGATACATGTTTGTTATCCTTTTGCTTTCAGCCTGCCTATGTTGTTATATTTAAAATGAGGGTTTTTTTAATAGACAGTAGATAGGTCATAATTTGTCATTCACTTTGCCAATCTGTCTTTTAATCAGTGCATTTTGACCATATATTTTAATGTAATTAATGATACATTAGGGGTTGTGCCAATTTATTTTCTTTCCTCTTGGTTCTTTTTGTTTGTTTGTCTCTGTTTTATTTTCCTGCCTTATTGTGGCAGAAGATTTTTTAGAATTTCATTTTGATTTATCTGTAGTGTTTTGAGTGTATCTATTTGTATAGCTTTTTAAAGATTACTCTAGGTATTATTACATATATATATATATATATATATATATATATATAAAATTACGATCTACTGGTGTTACATTTTACCAGTTCTAGTGAAGTACAGAAATTTTATCTTTCTTTACATCCCTTTGCTCTTCCCCATTTCTAGTGCAAATATCTTAAATATTCTCTCCATGTATTTTGAACCATATTAAACAGTGTTTAAATTATTGCTCAAACCATCAAACATAATTTGGAAAGCTCAAGAGATCAAAAACTTACTGCATTTACCTTGAGTTTTGCTTCTTCCTTTCCTGATATTCCAAGGTTTCTTCTTTTGTTTTTTCCTTTTTATTTAGAAAAATTTAAAAATTATTCCTTTAGAGTAGGTCTCCTGGAGAAAAACTATTTTCACTGAGAGGGTCATGATTTCCACTTCATTCCTGAAGAGATATTTGCCTTGGGCATAATAGCATTCTAGACTGATTGTCCTTTCCTTTCAGCTCTGAACTATATTGTGCCATTTCCTTCTGGTTTCCCTGGTTTCTGATGAGAAATCCCCTGTCTTTATAATTGTGTTTTCCTCTCTAATGTGTGATTTTTCCCTGGTTGCTTTCAGAATGTGTCTTTGTCTTTAGCTTTCAGAAGTTTCATTATGATGTGTCTTGATGCAGATTTGTTTGGTTTTATCATGTTGGGAATTTCTTACCTTCTTGAATCTACAGATTTATCTCTTTCCAAATTTGGGATGTTTCCTGCCATTATTTCTTCTAGTACTTTTTCAGACTCTCCTTGTTTCTCCTCTCCTTCTGGGACTCCAAAGACACAGGTCCATGAGGTTCTGTGTTTTTATTTTCAGTATATTTTCTCTCTGTTCTTCATCTTGGGTAGTTTCAATTGTTTATCTTCCAGCTCACTGATTCTTCCCCCAATCTCTCTATTATGTTGTTGAGCCCATCCACTGAGCTTTTCTTTTCAATTATTGTATTTTTCTGTTCTAATATTCTCATTTAACTTTTCCTTATATCTTCTATTTCTTTGCTGAAACTTTTTCCCTAAAACTTTCTATCTTTTCATTTTTTTCAAGGGTGTTGGTAATTGCTTGTTGAAGCATGGCTGCTTTAAAATCTTTGACAGGTAATTCTAACATCTCTGTCATCTCAGTTTGGGCATCCATTTATTATCTTTTTCATTCAGTTTGAGATCTTTCTGATTCTTGGTATGATGAGTGATTTTTTTAATTGAAACCTGAATATTTTAATGTTATGTTCTGAGATTCTGGATCTTTCTTAAGCCTTCTGTTGTAGTTGGCTTTTTCTGATGCTGCCTTGTTACCACTGGGCACAAACACAAGTCTTTGTTCCCCACTCAACCTCTGCTGATACCCAGTGTAAGGTCTCATTGTTATTGTTGAGTGGAAAAAGATATTCTAGTTTCCCACACGGTCTCTTCTGACACTGTTGTGGGAGTGGTCTCATTATCACTGGTCCACAGTGCATGACATCACCTTCCACTATCTTTGATATCACTCCTTGGTACTGCCAGGTGGGGTACCCCTGGGGACCAGGATCCCCACAAGTTCTCCAGAGACAATATGAGGGAATGACCTCATAACTGCATGACTGAAACTCTAGCTCTGTACTTAGCCTTCTTTCTACCTGCATGATGGGGGTGTTGGGCACCTTGTTATAGCCTCACAAGGTAGAAGTCTAGGCTTCCCACTTTTCTTTGCTTGGCATGAATGGGGGTGCTAACACAATGTTTTCTGTGGTGTTTGACTGAAGTAGGGCTGTTTCTGTCTAAAAGTTTTCTGTCTTGCTAGCCGGCCCCTTTCTTGATCCCCTTGCTAAAAAGAGCAGGACTTCGGCAGAGAGGTTTTTTGCAGTCACTGGTGTTTCCAAATTGCCAGCTTCTTCCAGGTTAAGTCTTGAATATATGAGCCAAAAAAAAAAAAAAAAACCAGGAAATTTTATTGTGTTGTTCTTCAAGTTTCTAACCAGTCCATCTTCTCTCCACCTTCAAGAGTCTTATGTTTATTTTATAGGTAATATCTAGGGGTTTTAGTTGTGCTTAACATGAGATATAGGGGAAACTTTGAAAAAAAAATTTGGACATATTTCGATTGTTACACAGTTTTATTCTCGAAAATATTTTGTATTAATTGCAAGATCTCTTCAATCTTCAAGCACAGAAAAATTAGAAACAAAATATCCTATCTTGTATAACAAATCTTCAAAGAATGAGTGTCATTAAGTTTTTAACTCATTTATTAAAAAAATTAAATTCATTGCCTTCAAATTATAAGCCCTACAATTTAATTTCAAGAAAAGTATTAACCAAATTTTGACAAAAATTTTTGCGTAACTGGAGGATGGAATTAAATTGATTTAGCACACACAATGCAGGATGCATTTCTTCCATTTACATCTGTTATTTTTGTGAAGTAATTTTTTTAGTTATGACAGCCATTAAAACCAGATATAGAACTAACTAAATTTGGACTAAATCTTTGAAAAACTGTACCATAAAATAACAAACAAGTTTTACAAAATGACACATGTATCATCATATCTAATCAGGGAAAGAAAGGTCTTTACCATAATTAAATTAAATTAATTCAAGAAAATGATATTTCACATATGGCATAATCGTTTTTAATTCCTAATTTTATATATGGTTTATGATGTCTATATTTTATACACTGGTATAATAGTGGATATATATATATATATACATATATAAAAATTTGATGTGTGTGTTTGTGTGTGTGAGTGTGCTAAAGCAACTTATTGATAGTAATATGTGAGTAAAAACTTTGGAGACCACTCTATTGTAGGCTGCATGACTTCTGTTTTATCAAGCTCCACAGATCATGTATTTAAACAGTAATATACAGCCTGATAAAAATACATGCTCTAGCAGAGGTACTTGTTCTCTGTTTATATCCAATTTGTAAAAAAATATGTTCAACTTAACAGCCAATGCACCTTGAAATATGTACATGTGTTTGCTTTATGATCCCAGAGATAAAATGTGTTTAGAAGTCAATAATGCTACATCACTTTTCAAATAGCCACATAAAGCATTTGATAATATGTCAAGACTAGGAAAGAAACTGAAAAGAAAAAAGAATTATTTGACCAACAATTTCTGAATTATGTTTCATCTTTTAATAACATGAAATGGTAGTGCACTCAAAACTAATTCTAATAAATGCTACATTAACAATCCAGTCCTAACAATATCCAATTACTGTTGAACTTATAAGGCGAGAGCTTCAAAAATATAAAACTTCAATGATGTTTTTAAAATTTTAAGTCTGTCTGGTGCAGCCCTAAGCTGTTTTAACACATCATCATGACAGCTACATGACAGACAAAAACCAGGTCCATGTGACCTTACAGTAATCATGAGGCATGTACTGTTCTCATTATGTCTTCAAAGCATTATCAGTAGAGAAGACTCTAGTATTAAACATTGATATTGAGTGTTATTTTTGACACCATTTATACTCATCATACCTAAATGTATGAAGAAAAAATTTCAATGTCTATATATGTTAGAATTTTTTGTGTTCTTTTTATGGGTCTGGAAAAATGAGCATATAATCAATTTCTATGATAATGCATTTTATGAAAAGAATATTTTGGGCCCATTATTTGGCTAATTATTTGTATTTTATAGTCTCCACTACCAATAAGATTTTCTTAGTGGTAGTATAATAAATTTTCACTCCTACTAAGATAAGATTATATATGTTTTTCCATTCCATAGAAATACATACCAGTGACAGGTTCTGGGTTTATATATTACTTTCACAATAGGAATCCCCAGAAAATCTAGATAGCTTGACCCACACTGAGATAATCATTATTGCTTAAAAGTTCATCCTGTAACTTAGGTGTAGTCATTCCATAACAGGGAATCATACAGGATAACACTTAATCATTCCTAACAGAGCACTTTATAAGGAATACTTTCTCAATAAATACTAGCTCAATAAAATTATATGATGAATTACTCAGTATTCATTCCATCTTTCTACTTACCCTTTCTTTCTTCTATTTCTTGCATTCTTTTTTCTCTCCTATTCTCTCTCTTCCTCCCTTTCTTCCTCCCTCCCTTCCTTTCTTTCTCTTTCTTTTCTTTTTTCTTTTTTTCTCTTTCCAGTTGTTTTTTTGACTCAATATACCATGCATTAAGAAAAAGCAAATCTCCAAAGCCTAACTAAATGAAATCATCTTAGTGTTAGTATCATTAAAATTGCCTTTACAGTTGAAAAAGCATAGCTGTCTCTGGAATGTGACTTTAAATCTTTTAATTGTCTAAGTTTCTTAGTACACTGAAGCTATTGAATACTTCAGTCTTCCATGGTTCTCCAGGATAACCAGCTGAATGTGCTATAATCAAGTTTATGAACAGGGAAAATATATAGCCCAGAAACTGCATCTCTTTATCACACACTCAATAAATATGCTCATCCTATATTGCGATAGCACTGTTTGCTCCCAAGGCAGCAAAATGGTAAACTGAAGTTGCTGCTCTAATTAGACAAAAGCCGATAGGAAGGTTATATTCTATTTAGGTTCTGTCCCTAAGTTGACCATCCTAAGCCCAGCCATAGGTTAGAAGTCCTCTCAGGGGCTGTTTCTTTTCTAAATTGTCCCAAAAATGATGACTCAGCAGAGGAGGAAACTGACCATGAAATTCAATCACATGAACAAAAATCCCTTTAAAAGAGTTAAAAAGACTAGTCCTTGCAAGATGCCCAGGCATTAATCACTTATTTAAAAAAAAAAAAAAAAAAACACATTCTCTGAGATTTTAATTTAATTGCAGACACTTCAATAAAATATCAAATCATGCTAACATGGTGAAATAAGAAAGTGATTGTGTCTCCTTTTGCCCCTTCCATGTTCCTCTTTGCCTCTAGTTTCCAAACTGTGGATTCAATTTGGGATGACAATGAGTACCTTAGTGTTTTTATCTTTCTCATTAACTGACGGGGTATAAGCCAAGGTTTGCCAACTAGTGGCCCATAGGTAATGCCTTGTGAGTTATACTCAGTATTAGAAAAATCAAGGAAGTTCACAGATAATGTGCATTTCCAAATTCTTTCAATAACAAAATTGACTGCAGTAGAATGATGGCATGCCCTTTTTAACAAATAAGTAGCTTTTCAATTTGCTATGGTCACCCACACTTACTCCCCTTTCCCCATGTTCTCTAATACTTGGCCATTTCACTTGTTTATTACCATTACCTGCCAGTCTTATGGAAGCATCTGAAACTGAGAGTCCTTATATAAACCAAGGTAAGGCCATTAGGAACTCAGAGTCTATTTACAAAGGAAGGCAGAGAGTTTTCTATATCCATGACAGCTATTTTTAAAAATAAGAACTGTAGTGTTATGTTCTTATGAGAGAGGTCTAACCCTAAAAGTATCGATAGCTGTTAGTAGCTGGCACTATGTTCTATTTTTATAAAATAGAACAGTGACAATATTTAATCTGAACAAAACTTTGAGTGTACATTGCCTTGTGAAACCAACAATGGGTAGAAAAAAAATTTCTGAGGCTTAGCATTTGTCAAGACTTGTCTGGTATTATGGCATTTGTGTTATGCAATAATCGGACAATTTGTAGATTTAAACAGGACATGTATTAAAGTCTAATGTTTAGGATATTTTAATATCAAAAGCTATAGAAAGCTTTTGGCAATTCCACCACAGAGAGTTTTAATAGATTCTGAATTTTTTTAAAGACTAGGAAAATGAATATTTGTGGAATTTTCAAACCAGCCACGAGATATCTGAATAGGTATGGGCCACATATTATGTGTGAATGATCAACTTATGCCCCTGGATCTAAATATTATCTATATATTTTTTCATAATATACAGTATTCAGTAAAAATATGATTCACCTCCCTTTTTCATTTTAAAATTGTGTGCTAGATGTATCTAGCATCATAAATCTATCTAGCATCATAAACAACATAAATCTTTCGGTATTTCTGTTTCAATATATCTTATCAATTGAAAAAATTAAATTCTAATTTTAATACCTCCAATTAAATTAAATCAATTTTAAAAGCTTCTACAAAATTTTCAACATCATTGTGGTAAAATGCTACCAAAATAATCCAAAGATCCAGTTAGTTTGATTTCATTATCTGATAATGGTGAATTGAAAAGGAGTTGTAAATTTATAGCAATGCCATAGAACATTCCAAGAGAGGAATTTATTTATGAATCAAAACTAGTGTTAGTATATTTCATGATGTACGGGTTATTCATCCAAATTATTTTGTCTGTAGTCACAGTTATCTTAAGATAACTATCTCATATGTTTACAATTTAAGTGAGATAAAAATGTTAAGATTTTTGCTATGCCTATACCTGGAGATGAATGATGATTGTCACTGCAAACCTATCTATTAATACTTTAACTCTTTAATAAATAGAGCTTCTAAATACATGATTATGGATATATACACATTATCTATAAAATATTTTGGCCAAAACACAGTAAGACTTACTATCTGCATTTGTTATCTAACATTCTGGTATAAAGTGAAATTATCTACTCCATTTGAGCTCTGCATATAAATGTATCTTATACTTCCATAACTAGTATGGTATAGTGAATATATTATGATTATAATAACAATGGCATCTTTTAAAAACTCTGTTGTTTTAGACTCATTACTATGTCTACCTCAGCATCAATTTAGCCATCATTTAGTTAAACAGTTCTGTTGGGAAGATATGGGGAAATAATATATGTTTAAATTTCCAGCACAGTGACTGACATAGTTAAACTTTAAAAAAAAGTAACTGCTTTCCATGTTACTTTGTTTTCCTCTCCTATATTTTGCAAATAATTGTTTTCTTTCTTCATTTTGTCTACACAGATGCCATTAGCCAACATTTTTTAGAGCTAATCAAGTTCTCTTCTTTGAATAAACAATAAATTTTCATGATTAAAGCTTTCATAAAACAAAATGAAATGTTTCAGATTTATGTCATATAATTTTCACGTTTCTTAAAGCTGAAAGAATGCCGTTTTAGCATCGTATTAAAAATAAACACTCTAATGTCAGGCTGTTCGCATTCAAATGCCAGCTCTAACACACTTTTAGTCATAACCTTGAGCTTCATGCCCTCTCAAAGTCTCAAATTTTCCTCTATGTAAAATGGTGATAATAATAGTAACTTATTCAAAGTTATTATCAGGAATAAATGTGATAATCCACATAAAAATTTATCAGCACAGTGCCTACAAAATATATCCAATTAAAATGAAGATCAATTTCTATTATCATTATATTTTGTGCCAGTCTTTGTGCTATAATATTATCAAAGTAAAGTCTCTGCCCTCAAGGAACTTAGTTTGTAAGGCATACAGATAGCAACAGGCAAGTAGAATAGATTTTTATGTTTATCATGATGGGCTTAAGTACAAGAACAATAGAAGAGATATGTAGTCTAATTTTGACAGTCAAGAAGGAGATAATATGTCTTGGCAAATATATGAAGGATGAAAAATAATTATCCTGGTCAATGGAAAATCATTTATTTTTCTAACCAGGAGCCCCCTTTTCCCTCACAACTGAAGTATCCCTCTCCGAAAATACCATTTTTGTGGACCTCTGTGACTCGCATCATGATCTGTATGACTGTGATCCATGAGCTATTCTTTTTTCCTCTCCACTGTGACCTAAATACTCCAGGCTGTGGCTATTCCAGAATGAGGACGACAACTTACCATTTAGTAATATAAGCCCCTGAAATTTTGAAATGTTCCTGTTTTTCTTTCTGCTGCTTATCCTAGTATATTAATTTATGAATACACCTAGATTTGAATCCCTGCTTCACTGCATGCTAGCTCTATGATCGTGAGCAAGTTACCTAAACTACTTGGTTCATAATTCCTGTATCTGGATATGGGAATAATAAAGTCTGTGATAAACACAATATATATATATATATATATATATATATATATATATATGAAATGGTTTCTGTCCAAAATCCTGGCTGATTCCATTTTTGATTATTGTGAGCATCAAAGTATAAGACATGTGAAAAGTTCTTCTTCCAGTCCTCAGAACATAATTAGCTCAGTAAGTATTAGATGCTGTTATTTTTATTGACAATCCTCTGCTTAGATGTCCAAACAAGAAAATGATACTGTCAATGAGCTACTTCTGTGGTTCATTCATTCAACAAACCTCTGCTACGTGTTTGACAGTATTCTAGGTGCTGAAGGTAAACAAGCAAATAAGAAAAGGCTGGATGGCTATCCAAATTTTTTTTGATACTTTATGGGGAAAAAATTTCTCCAGGATCAGCTGCCAGTCAAACTCCTGATAATTTTATTTGTCCCACTTACACATGCTGACTATCTAGTATCTCCTTTTGGGGTTTCATAACTTCAATTCAGCTGCTATGCTAACACACCATCCCAAAAGATACCTATGATCACTGCTAAATGTAGTAAACTTGCTTTATATGAGGCCAGAATTAGTTTCTCTAACAATCTTTATCAAATGGATATTCCCAAGTACAACAAATGTGAGGGATAGAAAAAGGAATACTACCTTCAAAGCCAAATGATTTCTCACTATACTAAATCTCTTAAATGGTCAACTTGGCACCATTAAATTTACTCATGATGGTACTTCCCAATTAGAAAATGTGTTTACATGTTGATGAGAAACATACTTAGGATTTAATTGCAATTGATGATAGCACAGTAGTTGGTAAATTTAATGATGCCAACTGGTCATTTAGGTGACGCTGTCATTAGTTATATAAGCTGATAAAATACTTATTTAAAAGGAGTATATTACATCATTAATTACGGAACAGAGCTATTCATTTCATGTGGCTACATGTGAAACATATTGAAGAAACTCAGGGATCCGTTACACCAAATGTCGACTTTGAGTATACTGGTAGAGATGGAAATTCAAATGTGCCACACATGTGTAGAAGTTACTGAAATAATAGTAGTTATTCTATATATTTTCAGAGTGATTGTCCAACCATTTTAGTGAGTGAAAAATAAATATACTGGAAGATAGAAATGGTAGACATTTCTGTTCATAACTGATTACTGCAGGACAAATTATATGATTAGTATATGACTTCCCAATTATCATGAGTGTAACTTTCCTTACTATTAATTAAAGTTAATAACCCCAATGGTAAGCATTTACTTAGAGCATAGTATAAATAATAAAATGTATAAAATAATTAAATGTGTACATTTCAGAAAGCACTTTCATGGGCTTCATCTCATTTCATTGTTATAAAACTTTTGAAATTATACAAATAAGGAAGATTTCTCGCAAATAATTTCAATGACTTGCCCAAATCAAAGACAATAGATTACCAACTTTAAATATGAACTGCATGAACTAATGTCTGATTTGGTGTCCAGAGCTCTGAGTTAATTTTTGTAACAGTGCTGACAGAGATGAATATTACTATGTGTTAGCCATAGCAGTAGTGGTGGGTTCGGTGGTGGTGGTGTTAGCAGTAATTTTAGTAGTAGCAGTAGCAGCAGCAACAGCAGTAAGCAACAGGTAGTAGTGGTAGTGTTTCAACTGCACCACTTTCTCCCATATGTGTTGTGAGAATGTATCTGCAACAGAACTGCAGTTTAAAAGATTTTTTGTGCATTAAATTTCCCACTCAACAGAAACACATGGCTATTTACACCTTCTAAATGCATCTTTCTTAATATATCTTTTAGCCAATAATTTCTATAGATCCTTAGGTTCAGCATGGTAAAAATTTCTTTGTTTCATAAGAGAATGGGTAAGTTACATATACGATAGTGTTGAATCAAAAATGACATAATATTAAAATTATACGTCCAAAGAAGGATCCAAATTTGATATATAATGATCTCTTCAGTGTCCATGAATGCCTTTATGTGGCAAAACGTAAAAGGGAAACTGGTAATCATGATGAACATGTAACAGCATAGAGAAAAATGAGTGGGCATATTAAATAAATTAACTTCTTATTAAAATTATTAATAATTAGACATAAAAGCAATACAACACTAGATTGGAAGCTTGATTTGTATACTAGCAAATTATTACCACATGGTTGCAGGTGTTTTTTGAACTTAGATCTTAGATCTTTCTCAAAATAAGAAAGTTGCCAATAATCAAATGTACCTTACCTTGACCAAAGGAAATTAAAATACTCTCAAAAGGTAGCTCACCTCTCCTTTTCTTCTCCTTAAAGATAGGCACTTTCTGCTTCTTCTTGCGGATGAAGAGTCATCCAACAGATCCTGACTTTATTTAAGGTGAGTTTAAGTAGCCTGGTCAAATGAACTGGACTCTCTCAATCCCAATTTCAAATTCCTAAGAGAATATTAATAGTCTAGATGAATTCTAGTGTCTATTCCTACTCCAACGAATTGTAGCTGAGAAAGGACCACATATTATAAACATGGCAAGCATAAATAATACCTGTTATAGGTGAGGAAACTGTTCTCATATAAATAGGCACATACTCCAAGAGGTGATTAACATTAGATAATTTTGAAATGAATTACCTAACCTCTCTGAATCTCAAATTCTTCTTCTGTAAAACGATGATTACAATACATTGTCCAAAAGGGATATTTCAAGAAATAGTCATCATGTGCAAAAAATAACATGGCTCATATAGTGTCTGGTATATGAAAGGTGCTCAAAAAATGGCAGCTGTTGTGGATGGTGGTGATGGTATTACTGGGAAGAGACCATATGATGCTCATCTTTGTATTCCTCCCTAGGACTTACCACGGTGTCTTATACATAGTTGGTTCTTAATAACTTTTCACTAAACTGTTCAAATTATATGCTCTAGCAAGGACAGATAACCAGGTAGCATCTTCTTCATATGCGTATATAATGGTAAGCCTGTGATTCTGACTTCAAGAATCACAACCTTCATCACAATCTTTTCATTCTGTAGGCAGATAAAGAGTATTTGTGAATCAACTACCTTCATAGTTTAAATTCAAAAGCCTCACGTCTGACAAAGGACAACTTTCCTGATGTCTGACATATTTTTTATTCTGGGTACACATCTGTCCTCAGCAGGACACAACAGCATCATGGAAAGTTGCTTTATTTTCAAATACTGTAATAGAAATGAAATGTATTTTGAAAACTCAGATATATTCATACTCGGCAACAACAATTATGCCCACAATCATAAATATATCAAATGCCTCATTTGTTCTTGTGTTGTTTCAAAGATTACTTTTCAAATGTTCTCATAGAATAGTCTTTCAATTTTGTCATGTGTCATAAAAACAGAAGTTATTTACATAAACAGAGAGCATTCTTCATGAGGTTTGGAAATTTTTGTTTTCTGTATCTCCTTTTTTCCCTTCTTTAAAAGGCAGGTAGTGGACTAGAAAAAAAGTAGGAGAACATGACTTTTTCTATTTAATATAAATATGTATATATTAGTATGCACATGTATGTATTTGGAATAAATTAATGAATAAAACTATACATATTCATTCATTAAGCACCCACTTTTTATAGGTCAATGTTTTAGCGCTAGAGATTCAGTAGTGAACAAAGCAGATAAAAATCTATACCTTCCTGGAGTTATATTCTTAATAGAAGCCAGAAAATGAACATTATAAAAAAGCAAAATGTGTATTATTTTCAGTGGTGCATCGTTCTAACGAGAAAAAAATGAATCAGGGAAGGAGGAATATGTAAAGCAGGTGAATTTTAGAGAAGGTACTAAGGAAAGCTCACTAAGAAGAGTATTAGTACTTACATATTACAGAACTTTCTTTTTTTAAAAAAAATATAGGTTTTTCCTAATTTAAGAAGTAATTTAGGATGAACATTTAAAAAAAATTCAAACACCACAGACATATATGACATATAATATGAAAGCTTCCTTTAATTCATGTTATATATGCATATATGTTTACCATCTCCCTCCACATAAGATCACCCTGTACATATTGCTCAATGACTTTCTCCTTCCTTCATCAATACTGTTTATATAAATTCCCATCAATTTTATTTAACTGGCCAGGTGATTTTAATAAAAACTGGCGTAAGCCTTGAGAGCACAGCTTGAAAATATGAAGCCACTTTGACAGCACAAAATAAGAACCAATAGCCCACATACACATCTTTAAAATGTCATTTGGAGTTCATGACAGATTAAAACTTTAACTTTAGTGTAAACCCTTTCATTTATGAAGCATAATTTTAGCTTCTCTACCTTCACAAAGTTCCTAAATAATGTAGTTTATTTTGGATGATGGATTATGGGAAGCTCGTTTATACATCCAACGCTTGACATTTGAAATCATATGTTTTTGTTTTTTAGTAATGAAGTAAGTTTGAAATCATGCTGTGTTATACAGTATAATTTCTTGTTTTTTTTTTAAACAAGTGGTCTCATCTTCATTGTTAATATATATAAGCCTAGGTTTTAAAAAGCATAGTTGTTGATGAATCTTATATCTAAAAGTTTAACTAGGAACTAATGTTTTCAGTAAGAAATAATCAAAATTATGAATAAACACTTCAATTATGATTTTTGTGATCAACTATAATGATTTGTTTGTTGAAACCAAATAATTGTGCCTTCAATAGTATCATTTATGTCACTAAATGGTCATTTGTTTCAATATCACTAAGATTGTGTTCTTTGGCAGAAATTCAGAACACATTTAGATGTTCTCATTAATAGTAAGGTAAACAAGGCACGCTGTCTCACAACGCTAATGAATTGTTCTTTAAAATCAAGATAAGTGCTATAGGACCATAATAATTACTTCCTTTCTTTGTTCCTTCCTGCCATTAAAATTATTTTGTTCTTTTTTTCCAAGTAATTGATTTGGTGATTCTATTTGATACCTTCTTATAATTGGAGTCTTGAGGTGCATGAATCACATCTTCGGTGATCCCTGTCCTTCTGCAAATAGGTATCTTCCTAACAAAAGCTGAAGAAGATGGGCTCAATGCAAGTTGTTAGTCCATTTAGGACTATTAAAAAAATTGCAGCAGGCTTTGTAAAGATACTCTTATTTAGCAGAGTAAATAACCCATTGGAAAGTATTGAGGCACTGAAAACTTTTCTTTGATGAAACATTAAAAAGCAACTAAAAAAAAAAAAAAAGAATAAAGGCTATTTTTATTCCCTTGTTTACACCCAGCCATATTGAACCAAAACAGATTTTGATTCAAATAATATGAATTTAAACATTTTATTTAAGATTATAGTAATGGATGTTTATTAAATTTTTTCTGGAATAAAGTTTAATTGAACAAAAATATGAATAAATAAATGGTAAGGTTAGCAGAAAGTAATTTAAGTTTAGAGTTGTAAGGTTGTTAAAGTACTCATTTTTCTTCCATTTTGTTCTTACTGTCATATCTGTAAATGATAGAGCATTTTGATGGTGGTGGAGCATTATTTAAATAATAAAGAGGAAATATCTTCAGAAATTAACTTGCCTCAAATAGATAATTGTGGAATAATTTCTTACCATTTTTACAGGGTCTATTCCTTGCCTTTAAAAATTTGTAATTAAAAGTAATTTGTGATTTGAAACAATGGTAAATCTCAGTATAATAATTATAATAAAAGCAGCTAACCATTTTATTAAAAAGCAACTAAAGCATTTTGGTTTTACTTTAAGTAAGTAGCTTAATCAATATTCAATGACATCGCCACAATTTGTAGATCCAAAAGGCTTAGGTGACATTCTGGTTGGAAGTTGAAGGCTAAGGAATTTATCTAAAATCTACTATTGTCTAGTGAAAATCGTTTTTTACTAAGTTGATATACTGAATATTTATTGGGGTGATTTTTGAGAGAAATTAATGGTGATGGAGTTGGATAAAGCCACTCACCCCAGCTGCTTCTAACTCTATTATTTTTTAGAGTCCGAATGCTACCAACTACTGAACAGCCTAGTGCCACCAATTACTGCTGGGCAGTTTGCTAGATGCTGAGCAGACATAAAATAAAAGAGACAGAAAACTGCCCTTCAAACACCACAACCACGTCTGTTGAGGGTTGGGTGAGGGTAGGTATATAAGCAAATAATTCTATTAACATGTGATAGGTGCTAAAAAGAGGAGAGCTAAACTCAACTTGGAGATTCAGAGAAGGCCTTCTGAGTGAAAAGACGCTTTAATTGAAACCCAGAGAATACTGGAAAAATATTCTAAGCAGAAGAAAAAGCATAGGCATATGTAGAGGTATGAAACAAGATGACCAGTAATAAGAAACAAGCTAATTCTAAAAACTTCATGCTACTGGATTGCAAAAGAGAGAGGAATAATGTGTAGAATTGCTGATGTAAGTAGGGACCAGCTCATTTAAGGCCTTATATGCCCAACTAAGACAAGAAATGTACTCTGGGAAGCAGGACATTTTGGAAGTTTTAACCTGAAGTGTGATGGTCTGATTTCTAGTTTACGAGGGTGACTATAATGATGAATGGCACCTTCATATTCCATTAAAGCATGTTTCATGAGGAGAGTTAAGAGAACTGTCAGGGATAAAGTTCCATCTGGATAGATTTTCCTGGTAAAGTAATGATGAAGGCATTGGTAGTAGGGAGAAAAAGTTTGAGAGTGAAGCATAGCAGAAAATGAGGAACTGAATTATGCAGATTCAGTGTGAAGCGCCTGTGAGATCAACCAAGTGAAATATCCAGTGGAAACGAAGCTTCAATTTAGGGGAGACCTCCTGATGACTTAACCTTGGTATTCATCAGTAAATATGTAGTAGTAAAAATGTTGTGAGTGGTGGAATCAGCATGCAGAAATGTGAAGAGAGAGGAAAAATAATGGACCAAGAATAGACGTTTATGTAACAAACCCTCTCATTTGGATTACAGGTCACCACAGGGAAGCCTACAAAAGAGGATGAGAAGAACCACAACAATAATTCTGATAGGTAGGTATTTCATCCTGATTTTTTCAGGTGAAGACTCTGAGCCTTAGAAAAATGCAACTTGCCTAAAATATTATAGCTAGGAATTGTCTGAGTCAAGATTTTATCCCTAGTATTTTTGACTCCTAAAGTGTGCCCTTTCCCTGTATTGTGAAGCCATCATGCCAAACTATAATGTTCTTAAGGGTCAGGATTATGTCTTCAACTTCCAAAATATCCCCATAATGTAAGTATATAATACATGCTTTAAAGAAACACTTGATTTTACTCCACAAAAACCATAATGAATTAAGATAATTGTCCTTTCCTGTAATTTTAACCAGATGCATCCTTTAGTTATGCTGCTTGTGTGATAACTTTTTTTTAATATTAGCATTTTGATACTGATAGTGCAGTTTAAAAGTTTATGTCCTATGCAAACACTTTTAATTAAACGATTAAATATATACTTTAACAGTGACTTTCATTCTTCAAAACAAGAACTTTTATTACAAAATTATACAAAATTCTAGTAGATGAAAAATTTAACTATTCACTCATGAAATCAAATGAGGCCCTCTTCTATTTTTTTAAATACAAAAGTAAAAAAAAATAAGATATTTCTTGTACTTGTCATAAAATGTTTATTTTTTATGAGATTATATTGGGAAAATGTATGAACCACTAGTCTTATGAGAAATTTATCATAAATTAACGAAGTATCACAGTACCTGCCTTTCCCTACTATGAAGCAATTTTGCTATAGTGAGCTATACCATGCAGAATTACATTTAAAACAAATTCAAATCCAATGCAAAAATTCGTGTTTGCTGACAGAGATAGAAGATACTGTTTTCTTTGCTAAACAAAATAAAATATACCCAAAACTTAAGTATTTCAAAAGAAGAAAATGTAACAAAAATTTAAAGCAGAAACTTAAAGTGATCTTATATCCTTTTCCATTTGTGGATTCATTTTAGATATTCCTTTCCCCTAACTACTTAGAGATATAAATGACCTTAGAGAAAACAGCAGAGTTATCATTTAAGCATCATGAAATTTTAGAGAGATCTATTATCAATCCAATTAGATTACAGATTAAAAAATTACGGAGTAACCCACATCTATATATAAAGTAGGTTATGTAATATGCTATCATTTTGAAAGTTATTTTTTATTTGAACCAATATAACGTAATTTTTTAGGATTCTAATTTAAGTATTACTCTGTAGCAGTTACATGTTTCCTATCTTTCATACATATTTAAATTTTTTTTATTCTTTCCATATTCACTGAGAATATATGTTGTACCAAACACTGTGACAGTTTCTGTAGATAAAATGGTAAAGAGGACATGATTCCAGCTTCACAACTGCACTGTTTCTACAAAAGGTAAAAAGCTACATTTATAATACTGTCACAAGCTGGGTTCTCCAGATGCAGATGCTAAGACAGAATTTGGGGGTGCAAGATGTTTAATAGGGATTAACATCTGTGAAATGAAGGGGAGGGGTAACGGAACTGGGCAGTGGAGGAAGTCGAACTACAATACAGGACCATCAAAGCCTTGGCCTCAATAGAGAGCTTTGGAGCAAGTATTGACCATCAAAGTGTCCTACCTGGAGGTGATGCGGCCAGGCCTTTGTACTCCAGCTTTAGTCAGTCACCAGATGCAGGCAGCACAAGAAATCCTGTAACGTTGGGCAAAGGTGATCTCTGTAGCTGGGCAGTCCCTGAGGATCTGACAGATGGAAACTGCCTCTGAAGGTACTCTCACTGTCTGGACAGCCAAGTCTTTAGTTAAAGGGAGGTGTGGGCTGCTCATCTCCATATCTACCATATCCATCATAAAAACACTTGGTGAATTACTGGGAGTGAAGGTAGGGGGACAACTCCTATTTTCTTCCTGGTTCCTGAAGCCATGTATTCTTTCTATGCAAGTGCAGAGCCAAATAAAAGTCTTTAATTCAACGCATATACTGCACACTGAATTATAACACCCCATAATATTGCCACCAGGCTGTCCCTCCAGTTGGGTCTTCAGTAAACCTTTTCAGTGCTCTATCATGCTGGCAGCTTGGGTGGTATCGTATGTGATGGGCTCATTTCTGCCCTCCTTTGTATAAAGTGGGTCACCTTATCTGACATGACATTATGTGGGATCCAGTGCCAGTCATTAAAATACTCTGTAAGCACTCAAATAATACTGCTGGCTGAGAGCTTGTGGGAAAGAAAGGCAAACCTACTGAGAGAATATGTGTCTATTCTTCTGATGATTCTCTTTCCAGGATGTAAGGAGAACAGTCATTAACTTGACGCCAAGTGACCAGTCTGTCTCCTCAAGCATTAGTAGCTATCAAAGACTCAGTATTAGTACCTGATGTTGACTCTTGGTAGATCAAATTTAGTGGATAAGTGCGATTTGCTTCACACACAGCCTCTAAAACCACCACTCTAGCCACTTAACACTTGTGTCCGTTGTGCGGGTCGTGGGAGATAGATTACAGGCACAAACTGATGTCATCTGACAGTCCATTTTGTCCACTTGGAAGTTTACAGCCTCGTCTGTGGTGAATGCTTTCTGGTGACGATGAACATTGTGCCCACTCTCGTATGTCCATTCCTATGCCTCTACTCCAGGCAGTCTTGTCCTCAGTTTCCTAATTTGGTTAGCCCCCTTTCCTTGGTGCACAGTTATCTGAATAAAATGGCTGGGTCTTTATAGCCAGATCTCAATCAGTCACCAGATAGGCTGACCCCGGAAAAGGTATGACTTCAGGCAAGGTGACTTTCTGCAGCTAAGGTATATCTTGAAGAAGCTCACAAATAGAGGCTTTGTGTTGACCACACACCCTGAAGCCTGACAGCAAGTCCTTCTTTGAAGAAGATGTGGGCAGTATGTCTCTCTATCTACCACAAATATAATACGACAACAGCTTCCTTAGCAGAAAACATGGAGTAGCTGAGGAAGGAGATAAAAGGAAGAGTGCCTCATAGATAGCCCATGATCAAATTATTTGGCAGCAATCATAGATTATCTAGATGCAATAATGATAGACATTTATTTTATATTTTGATTAAAAACATTCCTTTTTCCTTCCTCTTTACCCATCCCAGGTTCATAAGGAGGCAACTTTAGTTATTTAGTTGAGTATAGAGGAAACAGTGGTCAGAGAGTTCATCACAAAGGGGGAAATAAAAAAAGGTCAAGCAGATATTTGAAAATCAAACAAAAGAGCAGAAGCTAGGTGCATGCTTGGGGATGGGGAGAGGACATGGTGGGTGAGTTGTTAAGGCAGTGGGAAAAGCATACATGCAAAGACCTAAGAACAAACCAGTATGGTGATTTGGAAACTGCAAGTTGCTTATTGCGGAATGAACAGCTAAGAAGAGGCAGGGAGCAGTAGGATACTTAGCTGGAGAAATAATTAGGAAATGCATTTTAAACTTGAAAAACATGCTGTGGAATTTGGACTTTATTCTAGGGGTTCTAGGAATCCATGAAAGTTTTTAAGTAGAGTAGTGATATGCTCACATTTTATTTGTGCTTCAGAAAGGTCACTGAAACTGCAGTTTGAAAATAGATTCAAGAGCTACTCTGCTGTTCTCAAACACTGACAACTTCATAGGATCCCTCTCCAGTAAAAAGACCTCCTCTATTTCCAAAAAGTAACTGTTCACCATCCAAATGTCCAATTACCTGTGCTTCCAAATTTCCTGTAATAGAAAATGACCTTGAAAAGTTTTTGATGAGAGCTGCAAGCAGAGAAAGACTACTGTTATAGCAAAAATATTTCATGGTAGATTCCATCCATCTATGTTTAAAATATGAAATGAGAGCAAAAGTCAATTAAAATTTTTATGACATCTGTGATAAATGCAGAATCTGATTCAGTCTCTAGTAGTAAGTAGGAAGGAAGCAGGTCAAATTCCAAAATTCTGGACCTAATAATAGAGTATAGTCCATAGTAATCATGCAAATTAACTAAAAATAATGACCAAATTAGAGATCTCATAGTGCTCAGGCAGATTAAAAGTTTTAACACATAAAATAAAAATTTAATATATAATAATCTTGGTACAAAGAATAGAACAAAAGCTCCTGTTTTTATTCCCATTATGTATATTGTTGTTCCCAAAAGATAACACTTGGATTTTATGTCAAGATAAACTACAATGCATGGATTTTTTTTGTTTGTTTTTACTCTGGAAGCTCTTCAGATTATTCTTCCAACACCCAAATATTCACATCAGATCATCTAAGCAAGGAATAAAATACTTCAGTACAGCTAAAGACTACTTTGTAGCTCAGAAGGGAGGGCCTAAAATTTATAGGGGTAGATATGAAAGAGCATTGCATAAGGAGTCAGGCTATAAAATGTGAAATTAAGAAACAATAAGGATTAAGACTACATAAGGTAAAATAAAGTCCTGGATATATGAGTTTCAGTCAATTGTAAGCAAAAGCAATAAACTCTGCTTGCATAATTATTACAATTAGAGACAATTACTCTGTATGCATTTAACCAGGAGTATGCTGTTTAGTCTACTTAAATAATAGTGGAGATGAGAAAGCATGTAATATAGGAACACCTATATAGGGAAAATGAAAAGTTTACCCTGCCATACATGGCAATCCATAACGGAAAAATATGACTAGTAAATGCTCATTTATCTGAAGCCATTTTGAGATATGTTCTCATTTTCTATTCCACAGTGAAATAACTTTTCCCATCCAATTAGAAATTTTCCTCTTCAGTCAATATTTAATTTTCTTTCTCTCACATTTTCCAGGGCATAGGGGTTTTCTCTCTCCTCTTCATTTAGAATTGAAGGTCTGGGATGTTTTTCCAGCCGAATAAGCAAAATGCATAAATCTGGACAGTCACTGAGCAAGAGCACAGGTTCCACTAAGGACTAATGAGCACACTTCTTCAACCGTTTTAAAATTATTACCCTATTTATTGGGTCAATGAAGAGAACAACAACTTATAAGATCATTTCTGTAATTTTCCAAACAGCTAAAAATAAGACCTTAGAAAATTATTTCACTTAGTTGCTGATTCTTATGTTTATTTAATATGACTCAGATCTCTTTGTGTCTGAAAAGCACTTTTAGAACTCCAAGCAGTTTTCATTATATCACTGTCTCTCTGATTGCTTCTTGAAAGCATTCTATACCTTAAAGCTAATTATTATAAAAACTACAAGGCATCTTTCAGTATAACTTAAATTCAGGTTTGGAATGATGATTTATACAGATCCACCCTCTTACCCACTCCATTTTCCACAGTATGGGTCCTCAATATGGCCCATGAAAGAGTTTAAGAGTTTATCTCAGGGACTAATCAAGCCAGACTGCCCAAATAACTTTAGGAACAAATAGAATTTACATTTATATGTGACCATTAACCATTTCTGTGAATTAAAATGCTTCTATTTAGTATGTCCAAGTTTTAATTTATATTTCATGAATAGCTATTAATACCATGCCAAGAAAACTGAAGTTTAATATATGTATAAAATGTTTGTGTAGACATGCACAATTTCCCCCATGAGGGCCAAATGACTGTAATAATGTTGAGTCATAGACATTTTTCTTTTATTCTATAAAAATTATTAAAAATCTTGAGCAGCACTTTCCAATAGAATTGTTATGAACACGGGCATGTTCTTTATCTAAACCTTCCAACGTGGTTGCCATTAGCCACACAGGGCTATTGTGCACCAGAAATGTGGCCGGTGCAGCTGAGGAACTGAATTTTAATTTAATGTAAGTTTAAACACTTTATAATTAAATCTAAATAATAGCCAGATGTGTTTAACGGCTACCATATTGGACAGAGCAGATCTATCACAGTAAGAAACAGCTACTATACTCACATTTTCATAATACTGGGAAAAAACAATTAAGTATAATTCTTAAATACAACATGAAAAGTATAATATTAGACATAGGCTGATTAAAGGAACATAGAAAATCTGTAACTCAGATTAGAAGGAATGGGAAGACATCGAGGAACGTTTTCTAAAGGAAATAAAAGCAGTTGTCTTGAAGGATGAGTAGGAGTTAGAGCCAACTAGATCCTTTTCTGCACTTGCAAAGAAGCTAAATGATAATAATCTTGGTCATACTCATTTTCAAAACTAGATTGCTCTATTCACTGTGTTTGGTGCTTGTGTTTCTTCTTTCCAGTCTTACACTTCTGTGTGCAAGAAAACAATCAGGGAAGTCTCACAAGCAAACTTAAAGAGTATCCTCTAACACATCAAATCAGTTCCTCTTGTATTCTAAAAAATACAGGTAAATATTTTGGACTTTGGTTATCTACCTTTTCCACATAATATTTGAAGAAATGTTTTACTGTAAGCAATATATAATTATCTACACTTAACATCCAGAGGAAGAAAATCATTCATTGTTTCTTCTGGCTCTGACCACGTACTTTAAAAACAAGTCTAACTAAACATTCATAGAGGATCTAGGAGGCAATATTAGGAAGGTGTTACCACATTCCTGCTTATGATGATGAACAAGAGTTCCTTATTGTCTTCCCTTTGTTCTCACTTCTTGTTGTGTCCCAGCTAAACTTGACCTCCAATCTGTAATCTTTAGCCTCACCGTCCATCCAATGGACCTTTAAGCTGATTCCCTCTAATTTCAGCTCTCAGTTCAGTACTGAGGTTTTATTTGCTCTATTGCTCCTCTGCTCCTGACTACTTGGGGTTAATGCATTTGCCCTTTTCTTTTCACACTCTAGAAGCAAGACCTCTGTGCCCATTAGGTTGGCTGACACTCAGATGGATTTATCATGGTCAAAGTGATTTTATAGCTCTCAGAGGTATCTTTTAGTATGTACTCAGATACCATTTAGAGCACTATCTACATTTTCTGCCTTCTTGAAGGGATTTAATTTTAAGTTATAAGCACACAAAGGACAGTACTGGATATTGCCTAAGTATTCATCTTTCTGCCTTTTGAGAACACCAGATATGCAAATTAAAGAAAGCCACAAATTCCTTGATGCTCCTCCCATCAAAGTGGGTAGGCTCTGTGACTGCTTTGACTAATGGGATATATTGGAAGTTTTGCTATGCCAGTTTCTGCTCTAGGACTCTAGAGACTGGCAGCTTCCACTTCATCTTTCTTGGAAGGCTCACTCTTGGAAGTCAGCCACCATGTTGTAAGAAAGCAAAAGCGGCCTCATGGAGAGGACTAGTCTGGCTGAGCTCCTAGCCAGCAGCCAGCACCAACTTGCTCTTCCACGTGAGAAGCCTCCTCAACACCTAAACCTGATTTAGAATATGAAATCCTGGATCCTATCTTGAACCTGATGCTGTATTGGGATACAACTTTTGGTTTTGGCAGAGAGGTGAGTGTATATTGCATATGGGAGCAATGGAAATAATTTTTGGACAAAAGGCTAACTGTGACAGATTAAAGATAGTCATACATTCTTTAAACTTCTCTTACTATAATTAACAATTGTAGTCTGTACCCACTTTTCTTGAGTCTATGTGCTCTATGACTACTTTGAGTATGGCAGGAGTGATACATTAAGAGACTGGACGCTTCCACTTCCGGTCTCTTGGAGCACTCACTCATAGATGCCAGCCATCATGCTGCGAGGAAGCTGAAGCAAGCCCTTGGAGAGATCCACATGAGGAAGAATTGAGGCCCCAAGGCAGCAGCCCCAGCTAAGCTTCTAGCTATCAGCCAGGACGAATTTATCAGATTTGTGAGTAGATTTTCCAGCCCTACTGAGTCACCACAGGTGATAGCACATAAAACAGAGGTGTGCACAATACAGAGCCCATCCTGTATTCTTCATCCACAAAGTCATGAGCAAATTAAAATTCATATTTCAAGCCACTAAGTTTTGACATTGTTTATTACATAGGAATAAACAATTGGAACCCCAGAGTATTCTCACAGTGGAATGTTTCTGTTCTCTCTCTGTGGAATTCTCTTCACACAAATCTTTGCAGGGTTACTTTATGTTCAGCATTTGGTACTCACTTAAATGAAATAGTATAAGAAGTGCATTGCCAGTCTTAGGTATCCTTATTCTCTCAAATCCATCACATTATCCTTTCATTGTTTATTTCTGTTAAGTGTTTATTATCTGTATATATCCACTCCCACCCAAAGTAGAAAACAAGCTACATAAAATAAGGAAATTTGTTTGCCTTGTTCTTTGTTATATCTCTTTCACCCAAAGCAATGCCTCAATACATATTAATTGAATAAATTACTATTTCTGTTCTACTAACTTGACTATCAAAGAGAATCTGATTATGTAGTAATAGGGGTAAAGAATACTAGAAGCTTAAAGGTTCATTCTTTATATCCCCAAATGCTTTTCTCATTGTCTCTCAAATATGGGTCCACCAAATTAAGAAACTAGATTCTAACTGAATTAGATTTCAATAACTGGTCTATAACAATGATGTTTTACACCTACAAGCCAAACATCTAGATAGCTGTAACATTGGTTTAATTATCACAGACCAAAGCAATCTGAATTGGCCTGCTTAAATGTGTAGTGATTAATTGGAAACATCAAAATCCCTAATTCAATCACAAGAAAGTGCCCAGTATATGGATACAGCTGTGTTTTGAGTCTCTCTCATGGATTGGCTGCCTCTCTATTTGCTTCGCATGGGAGCTGGTCTCACACAACATTTTGAGTTAGATGATAATTTTATACACACACACATTCTCACAAACACACACGCTTTCTTCCACTCTTTTCTGCATAATTCAAGGCACTTGCTGTCACCACCACACTTGTTCAGAAACATCTATAATCATGTGTCATCCTTTTGTGACATATGGCTTTAATTAGTGGAAGATAATTTAATAGTAGTCTCTTTCAAGAAAAAAATCTAATTTTCAGACAGTATATCATGCTTGTGGAATCCAAAGGACATAGTCCTTTACTCTCTTTTCTTCCCCTTAGTGTCCTATATGTCTTTACCAAACCCTTACTGAAAGGATATCAGAAGTCTTTCATCTTTATATCCTTCCCCTTTGTCTCCTACAAAATCCCCTATAATGTCAGTTAATAAGAAAGAAATATTAGGGTTCTAATAATGCCCTCAGGGAGCCTAGCTTTCAGGATTTTAGGTAAGGTGGCAGACCGGAGTGTGGGTTAGCCTCCCAATGGCTCAGTGAATGTGTGATACAGTGCTCTCAGACTGCCCAAGTGAATCCCCAGAACTGTTTAATTAACACAAGTTACCCATGCCTCAGTTAAAGCAGTGTGACTTTCTCTCCTAAAATAAGGATGTGTGTGTGTGTGTGTGTGTGTGTGTTAGTAGCAGCAACAGTAGTAGTAGTTCCTCAAGAAAACTCTCACTAAAATTTGGGTTGCAAAAGTACTATTGTGTCAGGTCTTATATCCTTGATTGCAGAAATACAAAGAGGGAGGTCTCTTGGTAGTCGAAATATTGGCACAATCATTAAAACTGCTAAATCATGAGAAAATATGACCCTTATCATTAGATCATGAGAGGCAGGATACTCCTGTGAGTGCCTGACATTCATTTTAAATTTGCCTGAGCACTGCTTTCCAAATGCATTAGTTTTCTAGTATCTGTTAAAACACTTATTAAAAACAATTTACAATTTGCATGTTTGGATTTTCCTCTATTATCTGTGAGTTCATTTCTTTTCCTTTTAAAATTTCAAGGGAACCACATTATTATATACCAGGGCCCTTGACAGAACCAAAGCAATCGCATGAGTATTCCCCCAGCTTCTACTTTCAGACACTTTTGAATCCTGTCATCCAAATCATCATGGTGCTAATACATTCCCAAGCACTGAACACTCAGAGGAGCACGATGCTTCAATGTGTTTATAGAATACATTTCATGTAGACAAGCACGAAAGGAACAGTCTGCATAATCATCTGCCAAAAAGAATCCATCTGTCAGAAGAGAGGAAGCTGGTATCAAACAAGTTCACGTTAAAAAACAAAACCTCAATTTCCATTCTAGGCACTTCATTTCCTTGAACCTAATTATCAGTGTGCATATAAATGGGGAAAATACTTCTTCCTGGTTACAGTTCAAAATTCTGGTCTTGGCCAGAGACAACAATAGCTGCTCATTTCTTTGGGGGCTGTACCATGCAGCTGAGAGCATCAGGGCTGGAAATGCCAGGCCAAATTCTGTTGTTGCAAATGTGAAGCTTTACTTTACTGCTTGTGGCAAATGTGGTATGTGTTAAGAACAGAAATATTTTCTCATTTCCTTAGTGTTAAATAATTCTAACCAGGCTCCAAAGAAAAAACACAGCCCCATTTCCCTGAAAAGCA
The DNA here is from genome assembly GCF_028023285.1 of Balaenoptera ricei. Classification (NCBI taxonomy): domain Eukaryota; kingdom Metazoa; phylum Chordata; class Mammalia; order Artiodactyla; family Balaenopteridae; genus Balaenoptera; species Balaenoptera ricei. The sequence continues at coordinate 81,873,468 of NC_082641.1, forward strand.
TTCATTTTTGTAGTTTGTTTGTTTTGGGTTTTTTTTCTGATAAAGTTCTTAAAGTTCTGCCTAGTTAACTATGGCAGAAACATCAGTCTTCAGAGAAAAAAAGAAAAGTGCAAAGACTCATTTTAAAGACTATAATACTATCCAAATATTAGGCAAAAAAACGTAAAAAGAAAAATCAGTTATTTGCTTCACAAAATATTTACTTAAAAATTATTTGTACATATTTTTAAAAAACTATCCTCTTTCAACTTTTAATGTGATTTTAACCACACGCAGCTTAAAAAAAGTAAGAACTTTCGCAAAGAGAGGTAAGTTGTACTTTCTGATAAATAAACTGAAAAAGTATCATGCTGAAAACTATTTTAAAAGTATAATATTTGAAAAATACTTGTGTCTTGGCATAAATTCCAATTAAATTATCAAAAACAATTTTTAACAAATTGCAAGAGAAATTTATTACTTGTAGATTATAAAGTCTCCATTCATTTATTTACAGATATTGTTGAGTACCTGCTTTGTGTCAGCCAGTGATCTAGGATTAGGGATTGTAGCAGTAAACAAAACTGAGAAGACCTGCTTGTATGATGCTTGTATTTAATAGAATAGATGTATTTAAAATTTGGTATTGGAAATGGATTTATAGAATACTTTGCATTTTTTGAAGGATTTTAATATACTTCCTATAAGACCCTGTGTGACTTTCATGTTCATAATTAACTTTTCTTCATTAACATTATAACATACCTGAGCCTTCAGCAACCTCCTAAATATTTCTCTTGATTTCTAGGTAGAATCTGGTGGTTGGAGAGGGTGGTGGGATGAGAAATTTTTAATGGCTATCTACCTATTCTCATTCTGACTTGCTGTGTCTGGCTCAGACCTCAACCACCTGGGTAAAGGTCATGTTCATTCTTACCTTGCCTCACCATATCACCTTAAGAGCAGAGTGGAAGGTGTAGAATGGAATAGAACAGTCTGTCCTCCTTTTTTCCTCGAATTTCACTGACCACCAGACTATTCTATATAGTAGTATTTTCCCAAAAGTGAAAGATGTTCGATAATAAGTATAATACAGATCACAATACAAGTGAACATCAGGCACTACTGACAAACAAGCACCTTGGCAATCACTTTCCATACAGGGCCTCTTACAGGCCAGCTCTTTCCCTTAGGTCTAATGTACTAAGCTTGCTGATGCTCTCTCTCCTCCAAATGATCTCCTGGACATATGCTGATTTCCCCAGGGCAGGGCCTCAACTCCTTGTCTCTTCAGACTCTTGAAAACTAATCACTGCATTTTAAGGAATATATGATAAAAACCTGATCTTTCTCCTGTCTTCCAATACCAGGACAACGGGGGTTCTAAAAGAAGACAGGTTTTATACTTTTTAAATAGTTTAAAAAATCCCATATAAAGAGAAAGATCCTGACTAAATTGTCTCACAACACCTCCACCACAGTTCAAAATTTCTTTAGAATATTATACGTCTTTACTACTTTAAAATATGATGGCAGTAGTTCAGCGATGAAAATAAAACAAAGATAGTGGTAAATTCTAAGCGCTAGGCATTCTTCTAAGCACTATACATGTAGTCATTTAATCATTCATCCTCCTAACCCCCATTTACACATGACGGAACTGAGGTGCAAAGAAGTTAATAAACTTGCTGATGGTCAAATAATTATTAAAAGGAAGACCTGGGGGCTTCCCTGGTGGCGCAGTGGTTGAGAATCTGCCTGCCAATGCAGGGGACACAGGTTCGAGCCCTGGTCTGGGAAGATCCCACATGCCGCGGAGCAACTGGGCCCGTGAGCCACAACTACTGAGCTTGCGCGTCTGGAGCCTGTGCTCCGCAACAAGAGAGGCCACGACAGTGAGAGGCCCGCGCACCGCGATGAAGAGTGGCCCCCGCTCGCCGCAACTAGAGAAAGCCCTCGCACAGAAACGAAGACCCAACACAGCCAAAAATAAATAAATAAATTTATTAAAAAAAAAAAAAAAAAAAGGAAGACCTGGATTTAAATATAGGTAGGTTGGGCTCCAGAGCCCATGCTGACCACTTTGCTCTATTAAATCCTACTTCAGTCAGAAATCTGGAAACTTCAACATTTGAATTTTGGCCTCCACAGCGCTAATTATATTCCTTTTATTGAGCCATGTGGTCCCCACAAAACAGATTTCTCCTCTTCAACACGTTTCATATATTTTCCCGAAATTGACTCAAATGTGTCTTATTTGCAACATTCTGTAAAAATGTATCTTTCAATCATTTTTGCTTTATGAAAAGAATTTTACAGAAAGTCTAAAAAATAAAGAGAAAATTAAAATTTTAATACTATTTCCAAAAATTATAAAAAATTCTTTTAAAGGTAAAGGGATCTAAGATTACGTGCTGATATTTCATTTTACAAAATAAGGAAACAGGTTCAATAAACTTTTAAATAAAAATAATTTGTCCAAGACATAGAGCTAAATTTATGATAAAAAAATTCACAGGATCATCAGTATTATCAAACTCAGTCTTTTCTTTTAGTAGGTAGAAAATAAAAGTTTTTTTTTCACTTGACGTGCTTAATTAAACATGCTAAGGTAAATCTATACTTTCCATTTTCTTTTATAAATCTCAAGAAATCCTGTGTCATCTTATCTACCAGGACTTATGTAATCTAAAAACCTGTGCTCTTTGCATTAGCTAGAATCTATGATCCATGGGTCAGAACCTGGGCCCAAATGGATCTATAGAAAAATTCATCTGCTGTTTTTTTTTGTTTGTTTTTTTGTTTTTTTGTTTTTTTTTTTTTAAACATCTTTATTGAAGTATAATTGCCTTACAATGGTGTGTTAGCTTCTGCTTTATAACAAAGTTAATCAGTTATACATATACAATATGTTCCCATATCTCTTCCCTCTTGCATCTCCCTCCCTCCCACCCTCCCCATCCCACCCCTCTAGGTGGTCACAAAGCACCAAGCTGATCTCCCTGTGCTATGCGGCTGCTTCCCACTAGCTATCTATTTTACATTTGGCAGTGTATATATGTCCATGACACTCTCTCACCGTGTCACATCTCACCCCACCCCCTCCCCATATCCTCAAGTCCATTCTCTAGTAGGTCTGTGTCTTTATTCCCGTCTTGCCACTAGGTTCTTCATGGCTTTTTTTTCCCTTAGATTCCATATATATGTGTTAGCATACTGTATTTGTTTTTCTCTTTCTGACTTACTTCACTCTGTATGACAGACTCTAACTCCATCCACCTCATTACAAATACCTCCATTTCATTTCTTTTTATGGCTGAGTAATATTCCATTGTATATATGTGCCACATCTTCTTTATCCATTCATCTGTCGATGGACATTTAGGTTGCTTCCATGTCCTGGCTATTGTAAATAGAGCTGCAATGAACATTTTGGTACATGACTCTTTTTGAACTATGGTTTTCTCAGGGTATATGCCCAGTAGTGGGATTGCTGGATCGTATGGTAGTTCTATTTGTAGTTTTTTAAGGAACCTCCATACTGTTCTCCATAGTGGCTGTATCAATTTACATTCCCACCAACAGTGCAGGAGAGTTCCCTTTCCTCCACACCCTCTCCAGCATTTATTGTTTCTAGATTTTTTGATGATGGCCATTCTGACCGGTGTGAGATGATATCTCATTGTAGTTTTGATTTGCATTTCTCTAATGATTAATGATGTTGAGCATTCTTTCATGTGTCTGTTGGCCATCTGTATATCTTCTTTGGAGAAATGTCTATTTAGGTCTTCTGCCCATTTTTGGATTGGGTTGTTCGTTTTTCTGTTATTGAGCTGCATGAGCTGCTTGTAAATCTTGGAGATTAATCCTTTGTCAGTTGCTTCATTTGCAAATATTTTCTCCCATTCTGATGGTTGTCTTTTGGTCTTGTTTATGGTTTCCTTTGCTGTGCAAAAGCTTTTAAGTTTCATTAGGTCCCATTTGTTTATTTGTGTTCTTATTTCCATTTCTCTGGGAGCTGGGTCAAAAAGAATCTTGCTGTGATGTATGTCATACAGTGTTCTGCCTATGTTTTCCTCTAAGAGTTTGATAGTGTCTGCCCTTACACTTAGGTCTTTAATCCATTTTGAGTTTATTTTTGTGCATGGTGTCAGGGAGTGTTCTAATTTCATACTTTTACATGTACCTGTCCAGTTTTCCCAGCACCACTTATTGAAGAGGCTGTCTTTTCTCCACTTTATATGCTTGCCTCCTTTATCAAAGATAAGGTGACCATATGTGCGTGGGTTTATCTCTGGGCTCCTGTTCCATTGATCTATATTTCTGTTTTTGTGCCAGTACCAAACTGTCTTGATTACTGTAGCTTTGTAATATAGTCTGAAGTCAGGGAGCCTGATTCCCCCAGCTCCATTTTTCGTTCTCAAGATTGCTTTGGCTATTCGGGGTCTTTTGTGTTTCCATACAAATTGTGAAATTTTTTGTTCTAGTTCTGTGAAAAATGCCAGTGGTAGTTTGATAGGGATTGCATTGAATCTGTAGATTGCTTTGGGTAGTAGAGTCATTTTCACAATGTTGATTCTTCCAATCCAGGAACATGGTATATCTTTCCATCTATTTGTATCATCTTTAATTTCTTTCATCAATGTCTTATAATTTTCTGCATACAGGTCCTTTGTCTCCTTAGGTAGGTTTATTCCTAGATATTTTATTCTTTTTGTTGCAATGGTAAATGGGAGTGTTTTCTTAATTTCACTTTCAGATTTTTCGTCATTAGTGTATAGAAATGCAAGAGATTTCTGTGCATTAATTTTGTATCCTGCTACTTTACCAAATTCATTGATTAGCTCTAGGAGTTTTCTGGTAGCATCTTTAGGATTCTCTATGTATAGTATCATGTCATCTGCAAACAGTGACAGCTTTACTTCTTCTTTTCCAATTTGGATTCCTTTTATTTCTTTGTCTTCTCTGATTGCTGTGGCTAACACTTCCAAAACTATGTTGAATAATAGTGGTGAGAGTGGGCAACCTTGTCTTGTTCCTGATCTTAGTGGAAATGGTTTCAGTTTTTCTCCATTGAGGACAATGTTGGCTGTGGGTTTGTCATATACGGCCTTTATGATGTTGAGGAAAGTTCCCTCTATGCCTACTTTCTGCAGGGCTTTTATCATAAATGGGTGTTGAATTTTGTCGAAAGCTTTCTCTGCATCTATTGAGATGATCATATGGTTTTTCTCCTTCAATTTGTTAATATGGTGTATCACATTGATTGATTTACGTATATTGAAGAATCCTTGCATTCCTGGGATAAACCCCACTTGATCATGGTGTATGATCCTTTTAATGTGCTGTTGGATTCTGTTTGCGAGTATTTTGTTGAGGATTTTTGCATCTATGTTCATCAGTGATATTGGCCTGTAGTTTTCTTTCTTTGTGACATCTTTGTCTGGTTTTGGTATCAGGGTGATAGTGGCCTCGTAGAATGAGTTTGGGAGTGTTCCTCCCTCTGCAATATTTTGGAAGAGTTTGAGAAGGATAGGTGTTAGCTCTTCTCTAAATGTTTGATAGAATTCACCTGTGAAGCCATCTGGTCCTGGGCTTTTGTTCGTTGGAAGGTTTTTAATCACAGTTTCAATTTCAGTGCTTGTGATTGGTCTGTTCATATTTTCTATTTCTTCCTGGTTCAGTCTCGGCAGTTTGTGCATTTCTAAGAATCTGTCCATTTCTTCCAGGTTGTCCATTTTATTGGCGTAGAGTTGCTTGTAGTAATCTCTCATGATCTTTTGTATTTCTGCAGTGTCAGTGGTTACTTCTCCTTTTTCATTTCTAATTCTATTGATTTGAGTCTTCTCCCTTTTTCTCTTGATGAGTCTGGCTAATGGTTTATCAATTTTGTTTATCTTCTCAAAGAAACAGCTTTTAGTTTTATTGATTTTTGCTATTGTTTCCTTCATTTCTTTTTCATTTATTTCTGACCTGATCTTTATGATTTCTTTCCTTCTGCTAGCTTTGGGGTTTTTTTGTTCTTCTTTCTCTAATTGCTTTAGGTGCAAGGTTAGGTTGTTTATTCGAGATGTTTCCTGTTTCTTGAGGTAGGCTTGTATTGCTATAAACTTCCCTCTTAGCACTGCTTTTGCTGCGTCCCATAGGTTTTGGGTCGTCGTATCTCCATTGTCATTTGTTTCTAGGTATTTTTTGATTTCCCCTTTGATTTCTTCAGTGATCACTTCGTTATTAAGTAGTGTATTGCATAGCTTCCATGTGTTTGTATTTTTTACAGATCTTTTCCTGTACTTGATATCTAGTCTCATAGCGTTGTGGTCGGAAAAGATACTTGATACGATTTCAATTTTCTTAAATTTACCAAGGCTTGATTTGTGACCCAAGATATGATCTATCCTGGAGAATGTTCCATGCGCACTTGAGAAAAATGTGTATTCTGTTGTTTTTGGGTGGAATGTCCTATCAATATCAATTAAGTCCATCTTGTTTAATGTATCATTTAAAGCTTGTGTTTCCTTATTTATTTTCATTTTGGATGATCTGTCCATTGGTGAAAGTGGGGTGTTAAAGTCCCCTACTATGATTGTGTTGCTGTCAATTTCCCCTTTTATGGCTGTTAGCATTTGCCTTATGTATTGAGGTGCTCCTATGTTGGGTGCATAAATATTTACAATTGTTATACCTTCCTCTTGGATTGATCCCTTGATCATTATATAGTGTCCTTCTTTGTCTCTTATAATATTCTTTATTTTAAAGTCTATTTTGTCTGATATGAGAATTGCTACTCCAGCTTTCTTTTGAATTCCATTTGCATGGAATATCTTCTTCCATCCCCTCACTTTCAGTCTGTATGTGTCTCTAGGTCTGAAGTGGGTCTTTTGTAGACAGCATATATATGGGTCTTGTTTTTGTATCCATTCAGCCAGTCTGTGTCTTTTGGTGGGAGCATTTAATCCATTTACATTCAAGGTAATTATCGATATGTATGTTCCCATTCGCATTTTCTTAAATGTTTTGGGTTTGTTATTGTAGGTGTTTTCCTTCTCTTGTGTTTCTTGCCTAGAGAAGTTCCTTTAGCATTTGTTGTAAAGCTGGTTTGGTGGTGCTGAACTCTCTCAGCTTTTGCTTGTCTGTAAAGGTTTTAATTTCTCCATCAAATCTGAATGAGATCCTTGCTGGGTAGAGTAACCTTGGTTGTAGGTTTTTCTCCTTCATCACTTTAAGTATATCCTGCCACTCCCTTCTGGCTTGCAGAGTTTCTGCTGAAAGATCAGTTGTTAACCTTATGGGGATTCCCTTGTGTGTTATTTGTTGTTTTTCCCTTGCTGCTTTTAATATGTTTTCTTTATATTTAATTTTTGACAGTTTGATTAATATGTGTCTTGGCGTGTTTCTCCTTGGGTTTATCCTGTATGGGACTCTCTGTGCTTCCTGGACTTGATTAACTATTTCCTTTCCCATATTAGGGACGTTTTCAACTATAATCTCTTCAAATATTTTCTCAGTCCCTTTCTTTTTCTCTTCTTCTTCTGGGACCCCTATAATTCGAATGTTGGTGTGTTTAATGTTGTCCCAGAGGTCTCTGAGACTGTCCTCAGTTCTTTTCATTCTTTTTTCTTTATCCTGCTCTGCAGTAGTTATTTCCACCATTTTATCTTCCAGGTCACTTATCCTTTCTTCTGCCTCAGTTATTCTGCTATTGATCCCATCTAGAGTATTTTTAATTTCATTTATTGTGTTTTTCATCGTTGCTTGGTTCCTCTTTAGTTCTTCTACGTCCTTGTTAAATGTTTCTTGCATTTTGTCTATTCTATTTCCAAGATTTTGGATCATCCTTATTATCATTATTCTGAATTCTTTTTCAGGTAGACTACCTATTTCCTCTTCATTTGTTAGGTCTGGTGTGTTTTGACCCTGCTCCTTCATCTGCTGTGTGTTTTTCTGTCGTCTCATTTTGCTTATCTTACTGTGTTTGGGGTCTCCTTTTCACAGGCTGCAGGTTCGTAGTTCCCGTTGTTTTTGGTATCTGTCCCCAGTGGGTAAGGTTGGTTCAGTGGGTTGTGTAGGCTTCCTGGTGGAGGGGACTATTGTCTGTGTTCTGGTGGATGAGGTTGAATCTTGTCTTTCTGGTGGGCACGTCCACGTCTGGTGGTGTGTTTTGGGGTGTCTGTGGCCTTATGATTTTCGGCAGCCTCCCTGCTAATGGATGGGGCTGTGTTCCTGTCTTGCTAGTTGTTTGGCATAGGGTGTCCAGCCCTGTAGCTTGCTGGTCATTGAGTGAAGCTGGGTCTTGATGTTGAGATGGAGATCTCTGAGAGATTTTTGCCGTTTGGTATTACGTGGAGCTGGTAGGTCTCTTGTGGACCAGTGTCCTGAAGTTGGCTCTCCCACCTCAGAGGCACAGCCCTGATGCCTGGCTGGAGCACCAAGAGCCTTTCATCCACACAGCTCAGAATATAAGGGAGAGAAAAAAATAGAAAGATAAAAAGACGATAAAATAAAATAAAATAAAGCTATTATAATAAAAAATAAGAAAGAAAAAAAATTATTAAGAGTAAATGTATTCAGAAAATTTTTTTTTTAATTTTTAAAAATAGATTTATTAATTTTTTTTAGTAAAAAATAAGCAAAAGATTTTTAAGAAAAAATTTATTAAGAAAAAAATTTTAATTTTTTAAAATAAAAAATATGAAAAAACTTATTAAAAAAGTTTTTAATTTCTAAAAATAGAAAATACGGAAAAAATTTTTAAGAAAGCACATATTAGGAAAAAAAGTTTTTTTAAGTAAAAAAAAAAAAAAAAAAAAAAAAAAAATGGACGGACCTAACCTAGGACTGATGGTGAAAGCAAAGCTATACAGACAAAATCTCACCCAGAAGCATATACATATACACTCACAAAAAAAGGAAAAGGGGAAATTAATATATCCTGCTCCTAAAGTCCACCTTTTGAATTTGGGATGATTCGTTGTCTATTCAGGTATTCAACAGATGCAGGCACATCAAGTTGTTTGTGGAGCTTTAATCTGCTGCTTCTGAGGCTGCTGGGGGAGATTTCCCTTTCTCTTCTTTGTTCGTACAGCTCCCAGCGGTCAGCTTTGGATTTGGACCCGCCTCTGCATGTACGTTGCCTGAGGGCGTCCGTTCCCCGCCCAGACAGAACGGGGTTAAAGGAGCAGCTGCTTCGGGGGCTCTGGCTCACTCAGGCCGGGGGAGGGAGCGGTACGGAGGAGGCGGGGCGAGCCTGCGGCGTCAGAGGCGTCGTGACGTTGCAGCAGCCTGAGGCGCGCTGTGTGTTCTCCCGGGGAAGTTGTCCCTGGATCATGGGAGCCTGGCAGTGGCGAGCTGCACTGGCTCCCGGGAGGGGCGGTGTGGAGAGTGACCTGGGCTCGCACACAGGCTTCTTGGTGGCGGCAGCAGCAGCCTTAGCGTGTCCTACCAGTCTCTGGGGTCCGCGCTGATGGCCGCAGCTCGCGCCCGTCTCTGGGGTCCGCGCTGTCAGCCGCGGCTCGCGCCCGCCTCTGGAGTTCATCTAGGTGGCGCTCTGAATACCCTCTCCTTGCGCGCCACGAAACAAAGAGGCAAGAAACAGTCTCTTGCCTCTTCGGTGGCTGCAGACCTCCTCTCCGACTCCCTCCCGGCACGCCGCGGCACGCCAACCCCTTCAGGCTGTGTTCACGCCGCCAACCCCAGTCCTCTCCCTGCGATCCGACCGAAGCCCGCACCTCAGCTCCCAGCCCCGCCTGCCCCAGCGGGTGAGCAGACAAGCCTCTCGGGCTGGTGAGCGCTGCTCGGCGCTGAGCCTCTGTGCGGGAATCTCTCCGTTTTTCCCTCTGCGCCCCTGTTGCTGTGGGATCCACGCTGATAGCCGCGCGGCTCGCACCCGTCTCTGGATTTCATTTAGGCAGCGCTCTGAATCCCCTCTCCTTGCACGCCGCGAAACAAAGAGGCAAGAAAAAGTCTCTTGCCTCTTCGGCAGCTGCAGACTTTTTCCCGGACTCCCTCCCGGCTAGCACCAAAGCCCGAGCCTCAGCTCCCAGCCCCCGCCCGCCCCGGCGGGTGAGCAGACAAGCCTCTCGGGCTGGTGAGTGCTGGTTGGCGCCGAGCCTCTGTGCGGGAGTCTCTCCGCTTTGCCCTCCGCACCCCTGTGGCTGCGCTCTCCTCCGCGGCTCCGAAGCTTCCCCCCTCTGCCACCCGCAGTCTCTGCCCGCAAAGGGGCTTCCTAGTACCTGGAAACCTTTCCTCCTTCACGGCTCCCTCCCACTGGCGCAGGTCCCGTCCCTATTCTTTTGTCTCTGTTATTTCTTTTTTCTTTTACCCTACCCAAGTATGTGGGGATTTTCTTGCCTTTTGGGAGGTCTGACGTCTTCTGCCAGCGTTCAGTGGGTGTTCTGTAGGAGCAGTTCCACGTGTAGATGTATTTCTACTGTATCTGTGGGAAGGAAGGTGATCTCCGCGTCTTACTCTTCCGCCATCTTGCCCCTCTTCCCTCATCTGCTGTTTTAGTGTAGGTAAAAAGAAGAAAGTGACATTCATTTTATTTCCACTGTTTGGAAATGTTCTATACAGAACTGCAGGTAAAGCAAATTTTTCCATAAAATTCTGTACATCTCCTTGAATGTCATTCTGTGTTGACAGCTCTAGCACCCAATAATTGCCCAAGATATCATTGTGCTATCTCACATAGTATTTCCTTCCCTGGATTATGCACCATACATGAATCCTTCTGAATCCCATTTCTCTCTGTAAATATCTGGTCCTCTTTTATGAGAATTGATATTTGTGCTCAGATATTTTCTATTAATGACTCAATTATCTTTTGCATTACATGGAATATAGTTTCATTTTAGCAGTGCTACACCAAAATAGGAGCTTTAATCTAAGAAATGACTCTTAAAAACAAACATATAAATCACTAACCAACAGTAGATATTATAAACCTCATGGTAGATCTGTGGGGTCTGTATTTTATAAGCCATGAAGAAAAGTAGACTTTACTAGTTGAGCTGAAAGAGTAGGTACAGTAAAGGGGAAAAAAGGTACAGAAAGTGGTATATTTTGTTCAAGGGGCATTAGGATCCTTTCAGAATAAGATTGTTGCTCCTTTTAATTTTTCTTTTTCTAAAAACCACTATCTTGAGGTATTATTGACATACAAAAATTTATACATATTTAACTGAGCAAAATTCTTTGACTGTTTAAACCACTCCAGATGGAGAGCTTCCAGTTCCATCTCTGATTAGGTTTTGCCATGCTCCAAGGAGCACAATAACAAACCAAGATAATTCTTTCCCACTGCCATTGTTCTTGCAAAACTCTGCAGAAAAACAGTGAGGAATAAGGGCCATTTGTAGATTCTTTTCTAGCCTAAGTAGAGTTAAGTAAAAATGAGTAAAGTTGGGACATGTTTCTGATATAATGGTATCATTTAGAGGGATAAATTAAAAGAAATGTGTGTGTGTGGGCACACATGAAGTGTTATAAAACTATTCTTTTTCAATGTGGTGTATTTGACTATTAAAAATGAGGTATCTAGTAACTTGGGAGCTTTCTTCTTTTTTTGTAACATATTTTCATCCAGAAGGCATCAATTTTCATGCTTTAGTTATTTATATATAATCAAAAGATCTATCTTTTAAAGACTAATAAAGTGTATTACACCATGATGCTAGAAGAGCTTAGCCTCAGACTATTCAAAAATTTTTCTAGAATTAAAGAAAAACATACAAACTGGCTAATATGAGTACCAATTTCTCATATTCACACTGGTAATCAGTTACAATGGAAAAAAAGTTTTAATATTCCAATTCCAGATCTGCTCCTTAAATCTACTCAGCACTGAGTTCAATTTATGAGAAAATCAGTTTTAGGAAAATAAGCAACTAATTGACGGTCTAGTGCTGATTTTACCACTCTCTAATAGAGTTATAAGAAGATAAGCTTATTTAGACATTACTTTCCTCATATGCTAATTGAGATTTGGGTTCTCTCCCCTAATAACCCTTTGCCAGATTTCATCCCAAATCTATTCTCCTACTTTCTGTGGTAATAAATACCCCTAACATTAGCTAGGCATATGGCTATCCAAAATAAAGACTATAGGTAGCTGTCTCTCTTACAGTATGGTGCTGCCATATGATTAGGTTCTAGCCAATGAAATGTATTTGAAAGAACTGAATAACTTCTGGACAGTATCCTTGAATGGAAACAAGCTTCTCCCTTTCCTCTACCATTCTCTATCCTACTGGATTGAAGGTAAAACTGATGGGTGACCCTAGATTAATTTTTGTAAATTATAAAGGCAACAAGGGAATAAAGCCTCTGTGTTGCAAAAAGTAGCTCTAACATTTCATGTAAGTAGGAATCTATTTTTGCATTGCTTATTACACACCTTTGTGACATACTTAATTTATAACAAGGACTGAATAAAAGGTTTTTAGGTTTGTGATTTATATTGCCTTAGCACCCTTCTTATTGTGGATGAAGGTTTTGCCCTCATTTTTATTTTGTACCTGCTTATTCAGTACTTGTACCCTATCTTCTAGTATTCTTAAAACTGTTTGAATTATATCCCCCTGTACTTTCATTTCACCATCTATTTTACTGGTCCAGAAATACTGAATAGTTTCTGTTCCTGCCCTTTTCTTACATATGCCTTTTAAAGTTAACTCTCTATTGCTAATCCGGTTGTCTTCCTTAATTTTCCACTTGCCTTTTTATTAACAGCTATTTCAAGGCTGTTTGCTGTTGTTGTTGTTATTGTTTTCTTGTTTTTGGGGGTTTTTTTTGCTTCTTTCTTGGTCAGCCTGATAGCTGCTTCTACTGTAGCTATTTATGTGATAAGTCCTCTCTTTATAAACTGCGAAGAGCATGCTTACATCTCTTTTGGGCCTCTTACATGACTGCAGTTTTTGATGACTCTTTAACCTAAGATTTGAAATATTTGGTGTCAGCTAGATATGAAATGAGAATACTCATGTAGGAAAGACAAAGAAAAAATGTTTATACAACAAAGACATCTTTACAATGAGACGCATTGTTATTAGCTGCTGGTAAGTTTAAAAATTATAAATTATTTCATTTACTACTGAAGACATTTTGCATTTTGTAATAAGATTTCTTTTAATTTTTATTGGTGCACATACAAAATCACATATCATATTATTTTGTCTTCCAGATATATTATTTCTGTTGAAGTAATGCAGTTTATAGTAGTATATAATTTACTTAGTATTCATTTATAAATACTGAAGATTACAAAATGTTTTTAAAAAGCATTATTAGATTAGTAGAAATCATAAGATGTAGGAGACAGAGTCTCCTAGTTTTTAAGAATCTATAGATATGTGCTAATGCATAGGTACATAATATTTTAGGCCTTCAGTATTCTTGATAGAGTAAAATTCTTTCATGATGCTCTGGGAGATTCCAACATGAAAAACACTGAAGCAAACAAAAAAAAGTAAAAGATATATGTGCATTTAATTACGACCCCAATAACAATGCCTTTATATTTATATAAAAATTTTCAATATTCAAATTATTTTTGGATACATTTTTGGTTATAATGAAAGTCCAATGAAACAAGTTCTGTTTATTAAGATTCCATCTTTTAACAGTCTCTTCAGCAAGTGATATTGGGAAAGTTGGAGAGCAACGTGTAAATCAATGAAGTTAGAACACACCCTCACACCATACACAAAAATAAACTAAAATGGCTTAAAAGACTTAAATATTAGACATGACATAAAACTCTTAGACGAGAACACAGGCAAAACATTCTCTGAAATAAAGTGTACCAATGTTTTTTTAGATCAGTTTCCCAGGCAATAGAAATGAAAGCAAAAATAAACAAATGGGACCTAATCAAACTTACAAGCTTTTGTACAGCAAAGGGAACAATAAACAAAATGAAAACACAACCTACACACTGGGAGAAAATATTTGCAAATGATGCAACTGACAAGGGCTTAATTTCAAAAATATACAAACGGCTCATACAACTCAGTAACAAAAAAACAAACAACCCAATCAAAAATTTGGCAGAAGACCTAAACAGACATTTCTTCAAAGAAGACATACAGATGGTCAATAGGCACATGAAAAGCTGGTCAACATCACTAATTATCAGAGAAATGCAAATCAAAACTAGAATGAGGTACCACCTCACACTGGTTAGAATGGCCATCATTTAAAAAAATCTACAAATAACAAATGTTGGAGAGGGTGTGGGGAAAAGGGAACCCTCTTACATTGTTGGTGGGAATGTAAATTGGTGTAATCACTATGGAAAACAGTACGGAGGTTCCTCAAAAAACTAAAAACAGAGTTGCAATAAAATCCTTCAATCCCACTCCTGGGCATATATCCAGAGAAAACTATAATTCAGAAACATACATGCACCCCTATGTTCATAGCAGCACTATTTACAATAGTCAAGACGTGGAAACAACCTAAATATCCACTGACAGATGAATGGATAAAGAAGATGTGGTACATATGTACAATGGAATACTACTCAGCCATAAAAAAGAGTGAAATAATGCCATTTGCAGCAACATGGATGGACCTAGAGATTATCATACTAAGTGAAGTAAGTCAGACAGAGAAAGACAAATACCATATGATATCACTTATATGTGGAATCTAAAATATGACACAAATGAGCTTATCTATTAAACAGAAACACACTCACAGACGTAGAGAACAGACTTGTGGTTGCCAAGGGTGGGGAAGGATGGAGTAAGAGTTTGGGATTAGCAGATGCAAACTATTATATACAGGATGAATAAACAACAAGGTCCTACTGTATAGCACAGGGAGCTATATTCAACATCCTGTGATAAACCATAATGGGAAAATATATGAAAAAGAATGTATCATATGTATAACTGAATCCCTTTGCTGTACAGTAGAAATTAATACAACATTGTAAGTCAACTATACTTCAATAAAATAAATTTTTAAAAAAAGAGTCCATCTTGTAATTGAGAGAACCGAGACTCTAATAGCTTCAATGCTGAGTATTATGTTGGCTAAACAGTAATTAATTAGTAATTAAAATATGTCACAGAGTTATTGTTGGCATTATTTACTGTTATTACTTTCACTAAAATATAATTTGTCTATTATAAAGATCTTATTTTTAAATTTTTTTGTGATACATGTGTATATTTTACTTTATTTGTTTTATGGGAGTATAGTTGCTTTACAACATTGTGATAGTTTATACTGTACAGCAAAAGTGAATCAGCTTTATGTATACATATAGCTCCTCTTTTTTGGATTTCCTTCTCATTTAGGTCACCACAGAGCACTCAGTAGAGTTCCCTGTGCTATACAGTAGGTTCTCGTTAGTTATCTATTTTGTACATAGCATCAATAGTGTATATATGTCAATTACAATCTCCCAATTCCTCCCACCCCACCCTCCCCCTTGAGAAAAACAAATATCGTATACTAACGCATATATGTGGAATCTGAAAAAAACTGGTATAGACGATCTTATTTACAAAACAGAAATTGAGATACAGACATAGAGAACAAATGTATAAAGATTTTAAAAATCAGAACTTGGCACACTTCTATGTATACTAGTATATACTTAAATTGGAAAAATATACTGTGGGTTCTGACTTAGTCTGCCATCATCCACAAAGGCATTGCTCCTCAAACATTAATGTGCATATCAATCTTTTGGGGAGGTTGGTAAAAATCCGATTCTGATTCAATAATTTTGGACTGTGTGAAGTATGTGCCTCTCTAACAAATTCCCAGGTAATGCTGAGAACCATAAACTACATTTTAGGAACAAGGCTTTAAAGAACTGGTTATAATGAGTGTGGTTAGGAGACTATTTCTGGTTACCATTCAAGAACCTCTTTCATGTGTCCCAGATGGACTTACGCCTCCCAGTGTGTGCTGAGAGAGCTCTCACCCATATTCTTTCAAGCTCTTTTAATTTTATCATTAATATCCAAAATCTCTTAGCTACGTAGACTTTATTATTGAATTTTGTTTGTAAGGTCTGAGTAAATTGAATATTCCCCCTTTCCAGACCACATCCCCTTACCTCATATTCACTCAAAGAAATTTATATTCACCTCTATTGTTTTTCCATGCTAATAAAATTATATAAAGCACTATATTTAGAGGTGTAATTTTAAATTTGTTTTAGAAAAATGGGATCATAATAAAACTACCTTTCTGCATTTTGCAGTTTTCACTTAGTAGATCAAGATGAAAAACTTCTGTGTGACTACTCTTTTTAATATCTTCATATTCTCCATAGTTGGGATATGCCATATTTTATACAACAATTGTTTTACAGAGAGGCATCCACCTTATTTCATTTTTTTGCCACAGCACAGTTACAATAAACACCCTGTAACTGTATGAGTGAGACATATTTCCATAGGGTATATTCATAGAAGAAATATTGACTATACATATTTCTATTTTAATGGATTTTGTCATAGAGATTTCTAAGTACTGTACAATTTACATTTCTACTATCAATATATTATAGTACTTCCTTTTTCTTGTTAACAATGGTATTGCTAATCAGAAAAATATACATTGAATGTATCATATCTTGTAATGTAATATCAATAAACCACTTATTATATATATTTGCCTATTTCCAGAAAACTGGCCACACTATATTACAGAGGTTAACTCAGTTGCAAATATTTTTTTTTAATATCTTTACTGGAGTATGACAGCTTTACATTGTTGTGTGAGCTGCTGCTGTATAACAAAGTGAATCATCTATAGGTATACATACATCCCCATATCCCCTCCCTCTTGCATCTCCCTCCCACCCTTCCTATCCCACCCCTCTAGGTGGTCACAAAGCACCGAGCTGATCTCCCTGTGCTATGCGGCTGCTTCCCACTAGCTATCTCTTTTACATTTGGTCGTATATATAAGTCCATGCCACTCTCTCATTTCGTTCCAGCTTACCCTTCCCCCTCCCCATGTCCTCAAGTCCATTCTCTACATCTGCGTCTTTATTCCTGTCCTGCCACTAGGTTCTTCATAACCTTCTCTTTTTTTTTTTTGTTAGATTCCATATATATGTTAGCATACAGTATTTGTTTTTCTCTTTCTGACTTACTTCACTCTGTATGACAGACTCTAGGTCCATCCACCTCACTACAAATAACTCAATTTCGTTTCATTTTATGGCTGAGTAATATTCCATTGTATATATGTGCCACATTTTCTTTTTTTTGTTGTAGTTTTGTTTTTCCTGTTAATCTTTTTTTTTCACGTTTTTATTGGAGTATAATTGCTTTACAATGGTGTGTTAGTTTCTGCTTTGTAACAAAGGGAATCAGTTATACATATACATATATCCCCATATCTCTTCCCTCTTGCATCTCCCTCCCTCCCACCATCCCTATCCCACCCTTCTAGCTGGTCACAAAGCACTGAGCTGATCTCCCTGTGCTATGCAACTGCTTATCACTACCTATTTTACATTTGGTAGTGTTTATATGTCCATATATACACTACCACTCTCTCACTTTGTCCCAGCGTACCCTTCCCCCTCCCCGTGTCCTCAAGTCCATTCTCTAGTAGGTCTGCATCTTTATTCCCGTCTTGTCCCTAGGTTCTTCATGACAATTTTTTTTTTTCTTTTTTTTTAGATGCCATATGTATGTGTTAGCATATGGTATTTGTTTTTCTCTTTCTCACTTACTTTACTCTGTATGACAGAATCTAGGTCCATCCACCCACTACAAATAACTCAATTTCATTTCTTTTTCTGGCTGAGTAATATGCCATTGTATATATGTGCCACATCTTCTTTATCCATTCATCTGTCCATGGACACTTAGGTTGCTTCCATGTCCTAGCTATTGTAAATAGTGCTGCAATGAACATTGTGGTCCATGACACTTTTTGAATTATGGTTTTCTCAGGATATATGCCCAGTAGTGGGATTGCTGGGTCATATGGTAGTTCTATTTTTAGTTTTTTAAGGAACCTCCATACTGTTCTCCATAGTGGCTATATCAATTTACATTCCTACCAACAGTGCAAGAGGGTTCCCTTTTCTCCACACCCTCTCCAGCATTTATGGTTTGTAGATTTTTTGATGATGGCCATTCTGACCGGTGTGAGGTGATACCTCATTGTAGTTTGATTTGCATTTCTCTAATTGATTAGTGATGTTGAACATCATTTCATGTGTTTGTGACCACCTGTATATCTTCTTTAAAGAAATCTCTATTTAGGTCTTCTGCCCATTTTTGGATTGGGTTGTTTGTTTTTTTGATATTGAGCTGCATGAGCTGCTTGTAAATTTTGGAGATTAATCCTTTGTCAGTTGCTTCGTTTGCAAATATTATCTCCCATTCTGAGGGTTGTTTTTTCTTCTTCTTTATGGTTTCCTTTGTTGTGCAAAAGCTTTTAAGTTTCATTAGGTCCCATTTGTTTATTTTTGTTTTTATTTCCATTTCTCTAGGAGCTGGGTCAAAAAGGATCTTCTTGTGATTTATGTCATAGAGTGTTCTGCCTATGTTTTCCTCTAAGAGTTTGATAGTGTCTGGCCTTATGTTTAGGTCTTTAATCCATTTTAAGTTTATTTTTGTGTATGGTGTTAGGGGGTGTTCTAATTTCATTCTTTTACATGTAGCTGTCCAGTTTTCCCAGCACCACTTATTGAAGAAGCTGTCTTTTCTCCATTGTATATTCTTACCTCCTTTGTCAAAGACAAGGTGACTGTATGTGCGTGGGTTTATCTCTGGGCTATCTATCCTGTTCCATTGATCTGTATTTCTGTTTTTCTACAACTACTATACTGTCTTGATTACTGTAGCTTTGTAGTATAGTCTGAAGTCAGTGAGCCTGATTCCTCCAGCTCCGTTATTCTTTCTCAAGATTGCTTTGGCTCTTCGCAGTCTTCTGAGTTTCCATACAAATTGTGAAATTTTTTGTTCGAGTTCTGGTGAAAAATAGCATTGGCAGTTTGATAGGGATTGCATTGAATCTGTAGATTCCTTTGGGTAGTATAGTCATTTCCACAATGTTGATTCTTCCAGTCCAAGAACATGGTATATCTCTCCATCTGTCTGTATCATCTTTAACTATTTTCATCAGTATCTTAGGGTTTTCTGCATACAGGTCTTTTGTCTCCTTAGGTAGGTGTATTCCTAGGTATTTTATTCTTTTTATTGCAGTGGTAAATGGGAGTGTTTCCTTAATTTCTCTTTCAGATTATTCATCATTAGTGTATAGGAATGCAAGAGAGTTCTGTGCATTAACTTTATATGCTGCTACTTTACCAAAATCATTGATTAGCTCCAGTAGTTTTCTAGTAGCATCTTTAGGATTCTCTATGTATAGTATCATGTCATCTGCAAACAGTGACAGTTTTACTGCTTTCCGATTTGGATTCCTTTTATTTCTTTTTCGTCTCTGATTGCTGTGGCTAACACTTCCAAAACTATGTTGAATAATAGTGCTGAGAGGGGAAACCTTGTCTTGTTCCTGATATTAGTGGAAATGGTTTCAGTTTTTCACCATTGAGACCGATGTTGGCTGTGGCTTGTCATATATGGCCTTTATTATGTTGAGGTAAGTTATCTCTATGCCTACTTTCTGGAGAGTTTTTATCATAAATGGGTGTTCAATTGTGTCTAAAGCTTTTTCTGCATCTATTGAGATGATCATATGGTTTTTATCCTACACTTTATTAATATGGTGTATCATATTGATTGATTTCTGTATATAGAAGAATCCTTGCATTCCTGGGATAAACCCCACTTGATCATGGTGTATGATCCTTTTAATGTGTTGTTGGATTCTGTTTGCTAGTATTTGGTTGAGGATTTTTGCATCTATGTTCATCAGTGATACTGGCCTGTAGTTTTCTTGTTTTGTAACATCTTTGTCTGGTTTTGGTATCAGGGTGATGGTGGCCTTGTAGAATGAGTTTGGGGGTGTTCCTCTCTCTGCTATATTTTAGAAGAGTTTGAGAAGGATAGGTATTAACTCTTCTCTAAATGTTTGATAGAATTCGCCTGTGAAGCCATCTGGTCCTGGGCTTTTGCTTGTTGGAAGATTTTTTTTTTTAATTTTTTTAAAATTTATTTATTTATTTACTTATGGCTGTGTTGGGTCTTCGTTTCTGTGCGAGGGCTTTCTCTAGTTGTGGCAAGTGGGGGCCACTCTTCATCGCGGTGCGCGGGCCTCTCACTATAGTGGCCTCTCTTGTTGCAGAGCACAGGCTCCAGACGCGCAGGCTCAGTAATTATGGCTCACGGGCCCAGTTGCTCCGTGGCATGTGGGATCTTCCCAGACCAGGGCTCGAACCCGTGTCCCCTGCATTGGCAGGCAGATTCTCAACCACTGCGCCACCAGGGAAGCCCTGTTGGAAGATTTTTAATCACAGTTTCAATTTCATTGCTTGTGATTGGTCTGTTTATATATTCTACTTCTTCCTGGTTCAGCCTCATAAGTTGTGCTTTTCTAAGAATTTGTCCATTTCTTCCAGGTTGTCCATTTTATTGGCATAGAGTTGCTTGTAGTAATCTCTCATGATTCTTTGTATTTCTGCTGTGTCAGCTGTTACTGCTCCTTTTTCATTTCTAATTGTGTTGATTTGAGTCTTCTTTTTTTCTTGAAGAGTCTAGCTAATGGTTTATCAATCTTGTTTATCTTCTCAAAGAATCAGCTTTTAGTTTTATTAATCTTTGCTATTGTTTCCTTCATTTCTTTTTCATTGTTTTGTGATCTGACCTTTATGATTTA
The DNA here is from genome assembly GCF_028023285.1 of Balaenoptera ricei. NCBI lineage: Eukaryota > Metazoa > Chordata > Mammalia > Artiodactyla > Balaenopteridae > Balaenoptera > Balaenoptera ricei. Next base: position 81,894,210 of record NC_082641.1, read on the forward strand.
TTTCCTTCTGCTAACTTTGGTTTTTTTTTGTTCTTCTTTCTCTAATTGCTTTAGGTGTAAGGTTAGATTGTTTATTTGAGATGTTTCTTGTTTCTTGAGGTAGGATTGTACTGCTATAAACTTCCCTCTTAGAACTGCTTTTGGTGCATCCCATAGGTTTTGGGCCATAGTGTTTTCATTGTCATTTGTTTCTAGGTATTTTTTTATTTCCTTTTTGATTTCTTCAGTGACCTCTTCGTTATTTAGTAGCATATGGTTTAGCCTCCATGTGTTTGTATTTTTTACAGATTTTTTCCTGTAATTGATATCTAGTCTCATAGCATTGTGGTCAGAGAAGGTACTTGACACAATTTCAATTTTCTTAAATTTACTAAGGCTTGATTTGTGACCCAAGATAAGATCTATCCTGCAGAATGTTCCATAAGCACTTGAGAAGAAAGTGTATTCTGTTGTTTTTGGATGGAATGTCCAATAAACATCAGTTAAGTCCATCTTGTTTAATGTATCATTTAAAGCTTGTGTTTCCTTATTTATTTTTATTTTGGATGATCTGTCCATTGGTGAAAGTGGGGTGTTAAAGTCCCCTACTATGACTGTGTTACTGTCGATTTCCTCTTTTATTGCTGTTAGCATTTGCCTTATGTATTGATGTGCTCCTATGTTGGGTGCATAAATATTTACAATTCTTATATCTTCTTCTTGGATTGATCCCTTGATCATTATGTAGTGTCCTTCTTTGCCTGTTGTAATAGTGTTTATTTTAAAGTCTGTTTTGTCTGATATGAGAATTGCTACTCCAACTTTCTTTTGATTTCCATTTGCATGGAATATCTTTTTCCATTGCCTCACTTTTAGTCTGTATGTGTCCCTAGGTCTGAAGTGGGTCTCTTGTAGACAGCATGTATACGGGGCTTGTTTTCGTATCCATTCAGCCAGTCTATGTCTTTTGGTTGGAGCATTTAATCCATTTACATTTAAGGTAACTATCAATATGTATGTTCCTATTACCATTTTCTTAACTGTTTTGGGTTTGTTATTGTAGGTCTTTTCCTTCTCTTGTGTTTCCTGCTTAGAGAAGTTCCTTTAGCATTTGTTGTAAAGCCGGTTTGATGGTGCTGAATTCTCTTACCTTTTGCTTGCCTGTAAAGGTTTTAATTTCTCTGTCGAATCTGAATGAGATTCTTGCTGGGTAGAGTAATCTTGGTTGTAGGTTTTTCTCTTTCATCACTTTAAATATGTCCTGTCACTCCCTTCTGGCTTGCAGAGTTTCTGCTGAAATATCAGCTGTTAACCTTATGGGGATTCCCTTGTATGTTATTTGTTGTTTTTCCCTTGCTGCTTTCAATATTTTTTCCTTGTATTTAATTTTTGATAGTTTGACTAATATGTGTCTTGGCATGTTTCTCCTTGGATTTATCCCGTATGGGACCCTCTGCATTTCCTGGACTTGATTATTTCCTTTCCCATATTAGGGAAGTTTTCAACTATAATCTCTTCAAATATTTTCTCAGTCCCTTTCTTTTTCTCTTCTTTTCCTGGGACCTCTATAATTTGAATGTTGGTGCATTTAATGTTGTCCCAGAGGTCTCTGAGACCGTCCTTGATTCTCTTCTTTTTTCTTTATTCTGCTCTGTGGTAGTTACTTCCACTATTTTATCTTCCAGGTCATTTACCCGTTCCTCTGCCTCAGTTATTCTGCTATTGATTCCTTCTAGAGAATTTTTAATTTCATTTATTGTGTGTTCATCATTGTTTGTTTGCTCTTTAGTTCTTCTAGGTTCTTGTTAAACATTTCTTGTATTTTCTCCATTCTATTTCCAAGATTTTGGATCAATTTTACTATCATTACTCTGAGTTCTTTTTCAGGTAGACTGCCTATTTCCTCTTCATTTGTTTGGTCTGGTGGGTTTTTACCTTGCTCCTTCATCTGCTGTGTATTTCTCTGTCTTCTCATTTTTCTTAACTTACTGTGTTTGGGGTCTCCTTTTCGCAGGCTGTAGGTTCATAGTTCCCGTTGTTTTTTGTGTCTGCCGCCAGCGGGTATGGTTGGTTCAGTGGGTTGTACAGGCTTCCTGGTAGAGGGGACTGGTGCCTCTTTTCTGGTGGATGAGGCTGGATCTTGTCTTTCTGGTGGGCAGGACCATGTCCAGTGGTGTGTTATGGGGTGTCTGTGAACTTATGATTTTAGGCAGCCTTTCTGCTAATGGGTGGGGTTGTCTTCCTGTCTTGCTAGTTGTTTGGCATGGGGCGTCCAGCACTGGAGCTTGCTGCTTGTTGAGTGGAGCTGGGTCTTAGCGTTGAGAAGGAAATCTCTGGGAGAGCTCTCCCCGATTGGTATTATGGGGAGCTGGGATGTTCTAATGGACCTATGGTCTGATCTCGGCTCTCCCATCTCAGAGGTTCAGGCTTGACACCCGGCCAGAGCAGCAAGACCCTGTCAGCTGCACAGCAGTGAATGTGGCATTCTCCGTTATGAAGTCAGATTATGAGGGTCTATAATAGCTGTTCAGCTAGAACTGGCTGACTTGGTAGTAATTTGTCTAGGAGGCTGTCTCCAGCAGCCGGTGGCTAAAAGAGTAGGTCTCTGGATGTGCTCCCAGAATCTTAAACATTTTCATAGAGGTCTTCACGGGGTTCAGTCACGGATTCGGTACCGATGGTCTCAAGAACACCTTACTCTCTCAAGGTTGTGTGCTTCAAACACCTCCTAAGTCTGAGGGCCTATAAGCTGCAGGAAGACAAGACCACCTGGGGTGGCCTGCAAGCCATGATTCTTGCCATGAACCCTGCTGCTGCCACTGTGGGATCCGGCTTCCCCTGCTGCTCTTTATTCTGAAAAGTCAGTGCAGGGAAGCAGCATTCTAGATAGAGCTTGCTAGCCAGGGGACACCTCAAAGGACTGTGGTGAATATTAGATGAGTCAGTACACGTCAAAGTTCCAACAGCTCTTCCATCTCCTTTAGTATCACATCTCCTTCCAGGCATTCCACACTCACATTCATTCAGGTTGTTGCACAGCCCAGTCCAAATCACCTTAAAATCTGCCTTGCTGATAAGTCTAGTGTGAGAGGGATCAAATTCTTGAAACTTTTTTCTGAGATCATCCCTTAAATAACCTCACCACGAATCAAACATGGCCGTGAATTGGAGGTATCTGACATTTCCATCTTCATCAGGGTGGATTCTGTGAAGCAGCAACTCAACATCTTCATCAGTAATCTCCACACCAAACCTTGAAGAAGTCTTGTTACCACACACAAGCCCTTTTCCTGAAGTAGCGGCAGGACAACTCCAGTCTGTGACCATGGGCTAGGGTCAAGGCTAGGATAGGTGCAATGATGAATATAGTGGTGGAGGATGTGGCTGGTCCCAGGGGTTCCTTAGTGAACAGCTTGATTGCATCAGCAAAGGGTTGGAGCAGACCGTGAGGGCCTACAATGTTTGGTCCTTTTCAGAGTTGCATGTAGCCTAAGATTTTACGTTCTACCAGTGTCAGGAATGCTACGGCTAAGAGGATAGGGAGGATGAGCATTAAAATGTTAATTATAAACATGTTGTTGGGGAGAGGGTTCGAAACTCTGAGTATAAAGGTTTAAGTTTTATGCAATTGCTGGGCTCTGCCACCCCAACAAAACCCTGGTCTCGGGTAGATTAGTTTGTGCTCGCTTATTAAGTTGAGATTAGATCATTAATTGCATTAAAGGTGCTTATTTAAAGTGCGCTTTATTTCTCTTGTCCTTTCGTACTGGGAGAAATGCATAATAGATAGAAACCAACCTGGATTCCTCCGGTCTGAACTCAGATCACGTAGGACTTTAATCATTGAACAAACGAACACTTAATAGCAGTTACACCATTAGCACGTCCTGATCCAACATCGAGGTCCTAAACCCTATTGTCGATATGGACTCTAGAATAGGATTGCGCTGTTATCTGTAGGGTAACTTCTTCTGTTGATCAATTTTTTGGATCAATAAGTGATACTATGCTTTGGCTAGCAGGTCTCGGCTTTAATCATTTGGAGGGTTTTCTGTGCTCCGAGGTCACCCCAACCGAAACTGTCAACCTATGTAAAATTTTGTTATCCCTTGGTGGTTCAAGATTGTGATTTTTGGGTTGATTAAGCGAAGCTCCATAGGGTCTTCTCGTCTTATTTTGTTATCCCCGCCTTTTCACGGGGAGGTCAATTTCACTGATTGAAAGTAAGACAGTAAAACCCTCGTGTGGCCATTCATACAAGTCCTTATTTAGAGAACAAATGATTATGCTACCTTTGCACGGTCAGGATACCGTGGCCATTTAACGATTGTCACCGGGCAGGCGGTGCCTCTAATACTGGTGATGCTAGAGGTGATGTTTTTGGTAAACAGGCGGGGTTTGTGTTTGCTGAGTTCCTGTTACTTTTTTTAATCTTTCCTTGGGTGCACGCCTGTGTTGGGTTAACAGTGTTTTTAATAAATAATTTAGTGTTGGATTATATTTATTTGCTGTTAATTATCAGTATATTATTAGTTGCTGATGTAAGCTTGTGCAAGGAGAAATATTTCTTGTTACTCATGTTAACAGTATTGCTTCTATAGTCTTATAGATTAGTCCAGTAATTAGGCTAGGAGTTGATTTACTTAATATTGGAATTAAAATGTTGTTTTGTTGTCAAGCTTGAACGCTTTCTTAATTGGTGGTTGCTTTTAGGCCAACTATGGTAATGTTTGTTTTTACTCTCTAGTCAGGGTTGTATCCATTTGTAAAAAGCTGTACCTTTTTAGACTAACATCTAAATATACGTTGAGGCTTATTATGGTTTTTAGTATTATTTAACGTTGAACTAAAATTATTTTCCTGGACAACCAGCTATCACCAGGCTCGTTAGGCTTTTCACCTCTACTTATATATCTTCTATTTCGCCATATAGATGAGTTCATTCTAGTAACTGTTCATAAGTAGTTCAGCTGGTTTCGGGTAGTTTAGCATAAGTTCTCTTTGTTAAATTGTTACTAGTTAGGTCATTATGCAAAAGGTACAAGGGGTAAACTTTGCTTTTTATTACTTTTTGCTTTCATCATTCCCTTATGGTACTTTCTCTATAGTGCCATCAGTGTTTAAATTTCTATCTCCTATACTTTAGATGTCTGGTGAATGTTTTATTTGATTGGTTTGTGCTAGTAATGGTGGGAAAGGTGTGGGCTAGATTTGGTTAAAGACATACATAGCTTATGAAATCTTCTAGGTGTAAACTAGGTGCTTTATTTAAGCCATATCTTGTTTTATCCAAGCACACTTTCCAGTATGCTTACCTTGTTACTACTTGTCTCCTCTCATATAATTGTCTAGCATGTGTTGATGGACTGGGGCTTTGTTATGGCATTTGAGGAGAGTGATGGGCAGTGTGTGCGTGCTTCATGGCCTTATTCAATTAAGGGCTCTATTCTTAATTTACTACTAAATCCTCCTTTGATTTTCAGGTTTCATAAAAACTTTCGTGTGAATATAAAGGGTGTTCTTGGTATCGAAAATGTAGCCCATTTCTTCCCATCCCATAGGTTATACCTTGACCTAACGTTTTTATGTATTATAGTTATGCTTACTTTTGCTCCTTTTTAGGGTTTGCTGAAGATGGCGGTATATAGACTGGAGTAGCAAGTGTTGGTGAGGTTAATCGTGGTTTATCGGTTATAGAACAGGCTCCTCTAGAGGGGTGTGAAGCACCGCCAATTCCTTTGAGTTTGAGGCTGTTGTTAGTAGTACTCTGGCGAATAATCTAGTTTTTATGGTTATTTGGGTTTAGGGCTAAGCATAGTGGGGTATCTAATCCCAGTTTGGGTCTTAGCTATTGTGTGATCAGATTATATTGAAGTCACTTTTGTAGTTTTAGTTTTAATTATGGCTTTCTACAGCTTAATTAAGGTTTAACTTTATCTTGTGTGGCTCTTTAACACGCTTTATGCCATAGTTCTACTAGCTTGGGTCAATAATCGTATGATCGTGGTGGCTGGCACGAAGTTTACCAACCCTAATTAATATGGCTTAGTCAAACTTTCATTCATGGCTTAATTTTTATCACTGCTGTCTCCCGTGGGGGTGTGGCTAAGCAAGGTGTTGTGAGCTGCTGGTGTGGCGTGCTTGATACCTGTTCCTTTTAATCTTAGTGATCTAGAGGGCACTCTCACTGAGATGTGGATATTTGCATGTGTAATTCTATTAAAAACTAATAGAAAGGCTGGGACCAAACCTTTATGTTTATGGGGCTAGTAGGCACATCTAGACATTTTCAGTGTCTTGCTTTATGAGGTGTTTAAGCTACACTAACTTGCTGTACGTAGGTGATGTTTGTATGTTTATATTATGTGGCTTATGTCAGATTTAGTATTAGATTTTCGATAGGATGATTGGTGAATCTAGGGGGAAGTCTGTCTATATGGGTGGTGAATATCTAAGTAGTTTATTGGTATGACATGGGGGGTTGAGGCTTAATTTGTTATAATATACAATTATTCAAATCTGGGGGTGAATAGTAAAGTATTATGTCCTGTAACCATTAATTTAACTGCACATGTTGGTTATGCTAGCCAGATAGCAAATACATACAAGTCCAGCTACAATTTGCTTGACTGTGTTAAGACCTTTTAAGGTCATAGCTGAGTCCAAGAAATATCCCCCCAAAAGTAAAAAATACCAAATGTATGAAATCACTGTTATGTGTGAGCATGGGCTGATAAGTCATTAGTCCATCGAGATGTCTTATTTAAGGGGAACGAGTGGGCGATTTTAAGTGGGATGGCCCTGAAGTAAGAACCAGATGTCTGATAAAGTACACTAATAGAAACCCCCACGGTTCATGGGCCCGGAGTGAGAATAGGGATCCCTGCTGAGCGGGTTGCTGCTTTCATGAGGCATGGTGATTAAGTTCTCGATCTAATGGACGGGATTATAGGACATGTTGGCTTGAATTGATTTAATTTAATGTACTATGTACGATCAATAATAACTATGTACTATGTAATATTAATAATAGACTATACGTGCTTATTATTCATGGTGCAAACGACTTAATGCACAATTATACAGACAATGTACATGTACATATACACGAGAGAGACGTTATTTTGATTATGTGGCAGTACAAGCATGCACGATTTACATAGCATGTATGCAGTAAAATAAATTATTTTTAGTACTGACATAGCACTGTAGTTTTGTGAATGTCTTAAAATATATCTTTTTTCAGGGAATAGTTTATATAGAATTTCAGCCTTGGGTGCTGGCAGTGAAGCATAGTACTTCTTCCTTGAGTCTTGGGGAGATGTGCTGTTCTCCTTTTCCGGTTTACAAGACTGGGGTATTGCGTTATACTACAAAGACTCTTCATTTCAGGAGCTTGTTTTCAATGAGACTAGTTATTGGTATTAATACTAGAATTAAAAGAAAGTATAGGATAGATGCAAGCTGTCTGACAGCCATATACGGGTACTCCACAGGCTGTCCTCCGATTCATATTAGTGTCAGTAAGTCTGCCACTAGTACTCAGAACAAGAATTGACTGAAGGGTCGAAATATTATGCTTCGTTGTTTAGATGTATGGAGTATTGGAATGAATGCCAGGATTAGGATCGAGAGTGGCAGAGCTAAGACTCCTCTAGTTTGGTGGGGATTGAGCAGAGGATTGCATATGTGAATAGAAAGTATCATTCTGGTTTGATGTGTGATGGCATGCTGAGTGGGTTTGCTGGGGTGTAGTTGTCGGGATCTCCTAACAGGTCGGGTGAGAATAGGGCTAGTACCAACAAGGCTAAGATTAATAGTAAAGTACCCAAAATGTCTTTAACTGTATAATAGGGGTGGAATGGGATTTTGTCTGTATCGGATGGAATTCCTGTGGGGTTGTTAGATCCTGTTTCGTGGAAGAATAATAGGTGGACGGCCGCTAGTGCTGTGATGATGAAAGGGAGAATGAAGTGGAAGGCAAAGAATCGTGTTAGTGTTGCTTTATTTATGGAAAATCCACCTCAGATTCATTCGACAAGGGTGGTGCCGATATATGGGATTGCTGAGAGTAGGTTTGTGATAACAGTTGCACCTCAGAATGATATCTGTCCTCAAGGTAGGACGTAGCCTATAAATGCGGTGGCTATGACTGTAAGTTGCAGGATAATTCCAATGTTTCATGTTTCCTGAAAGGCGTAGGATCCATAGTACAAACCACATCCTATGTGGGCATAAAGGCAAATAAAAAACATGGACGCTCTGTTTGCATGTATGTACTGGATGATTCAGCCATAGTTGACGTCCTGGTAGATGTGTGTTACTGATGAGAAGGCAGTTGTTGTGTCTGGTGTGTAGTGTATTGCCAAGAATAGGCCTGTTAGGATTTGTAGGAGTAGGCAGATGCCTAGCAGGGAGCCAAAGTTTCATCATGATGAGATATTTGATGGGGTGGGAAGGTCAATAAATGTGTTGTTGAGAATTTTTATTAGCGGGTGGGTTTTTCGGGTGTTGGTCATTGTAGTTGAATGACAACGATGATTTTTCATGTCATTGGTTATGGTTGAAGTCCATGTGGGAATAACGATGACATACATTGTATTTATTTTAAGCATTATTTTTGTGATTAGTTTTGTGGGGGTTTCTTCAAAACCTTCTCCTATTTATGGGGGTCTAGGGCTGATTGTGGGTGGTGGTGTTGGATGCAGGATTGTCTTAAATTTTGGTGGTTCATTTTTAGGTTTAATGGTATTTCTGATTTATATAGGGGGAATATTGGTCGTGTTTGGTTATACAATGGCTATGGCCACCGAACAATACCCTGAGGTTTGGGTTTCTAACAAGGTTGTGCTAGGAGCATTTCTTTTAGGGTTAGTAGTAGAGTTTTTAATAGTACCTTATATTTTGAAGGATGAGGATGTGGAGATTGTGTTTCAGTTTAATAGGCTGGGAGATTGAGTTATTTATGATACTGGTGACTCTGAGTTTTTCAGTGAAGAGGCTATGGGAATTGTGGCGTTATATAGTTGTGGTACTTGGTTGGTGATTGTTACGGGTTGGCCATTATTTATTGGTGTTGTGGTTATTATGGAGATTACTCGGGGTAATTAAATAGCAGCATGCTGAGGGTGACAGAAATAAGGAATGATAAGAAGTAGAGCTTGATAACGCCTTTTTAAAATTTTTTAACATCTTTATTGGAGTATAATTGCTTTACAATGGTGTGTTAGTTTCTGCTTTATAACAAAGTGAATCAGTTATACATATACATATGTCCCCATATCTCGTCCCTCTTGTGTCTTCCTCCCTCCCACCCTCCCTATCCCACCCCTCTAGGTGGTCACAAAGCAATGAGATAAGGCCTTTTTGATTTGAGACTAATGTGGAATATTTTAGTTGAATGAAGGCTGTAGTCTTTGGTAGGATGGTTTCTAGTCAGATTAAGTCTAGTAAGGAGGTTGCTAATTTTTGGCTTATTAATAGATTTAGATGGAGAGGTAGGCAGTGTATGATGGTGGGGAAGTATTCTAAAAGAGTGGAGAACGTAGATGAGTCTGAGGGGTATATATATTTTAAGTTTTGTGTGTTAAGGTTGATTTCGAATGCTAGTACAAAGCCCAAGGTTGTTACTACAAGGGCAGTCAATTTTAAATGTAGGGGTATGGTTATTAGGGGGATGGTTGTTGGAGGAATGCTGTTGGAGATGATGAAGCCAGCAAAAATACTTCCGATTAATAGGCGCTTGATGGAGTTGATTAAGAGGGGGTTGTTTTCATTAATAGGCAAAGAAGGAGAGAAGCGGGGCTGTCCTAGTAGTGCAAAGAAGATAATGTGAGTGCTATAGATAGCTGTGAGGGAGGTAGCAGTTAGAGTTATTAATAGGGCTCAGGCGTTGGTATAAAACGTAGTGGCGGTTTCAACAATCAGGTCTTTAGAGTAAAATCCGGTGAGAAATGGTATTCCTGTTAGTGCTAGGCATCCAATGATAAGGGCTGTTGCAGTGAAGGGCAAGGTCTTGAATAACCCTCTTATTTTTCGAATGCCCTGCTCGTTGTCTACGTTGTGAATGATAGACCCAGAGCATAGAAATAATATGGCTTAAAAGAAAGCGTGCGTGCAAATGTGTAAAAATGCTAGATGAGGTTGGTTGAGGTCAATCGTTACTATTGTTAAACCTAGTTGGCTGGAGGTAGAGAAGGCAATAATTTTTTTAATATCGTTTGAGTGAGCGCACAGATAGCTGTAAAGAAGGTGGTAAGGGCTCCTAGGCAGAGCATTATTGTTTGAATGAGTTTGTTGTTTTCTATTAAAGGGTAAAATCAGATAAGCAGGAAAACTCCTGCTACAACCATTGTGCTTGAGTGGAGTAGGGCCGAGACTGGGGTAGGGCCTTCTACTGCTGAAGGGAGTCAGGGGTGAAGTCTGAATTGGGCTGATTTTCTGGCTGCGGTTAGTATGAGTCCTATGAGGGGTAGGTTTAAAGAGTTCTGGTTGAGCATGAAAATTTGTCATAGGTCTCATGCGTTTGTGTGAGATAAAAATCATGCCACTGATATAATGAATCCGACATCTCCGCTGCGGTTATATATAATTGCTTGAAGAGCAGCTGTGTTTGCGTCTGCTTGCCCATACCATCATCCGATAAGCAGGAAAGATATGATTCCTACTCCTTCTCATCCAATAAAAAGTTGGAAGAGGTTGTTGGCTGTAACAAGGATTAGTATAGTGATAAGGAAGAGGAGTAAATACTTGAAGAATTGGTTGATATAAGGGTCGGAGTGTATATATCATACTGAGAATTCTATAATGAACCATGTGACTCTGGGCTAGGGTCATCTTTGTCACCATGTGACCACCTGCCCAGAGACTATAAAATGTGGAGAGACACCCTCAGGCCCCTGAGAGAGTCTCAGTTGCAAATATTAATCGTAATCAATACTAGGTATATTAACTTTGTTAATGGTGTATTTTGTGATGTAGCATATTTTTAAAAAACATATAGTCAAATATATCTTTTTTTCCATAGCTTCTAGGTTTGTTGACATGGCTAAAATTCTTCCTAACCAATAGGATATTCCTTTAATCTCTTACATTTTATTACAAAATGTTTAATTTTTACATTTATGTTGTGTTTCATCTAAAATTTATTTTTGAATAGTATGAGATAATAATCTTTATTTTCTCCTATTTAGAATGACAGTTGAGTCAACACATTTGATAAATCAGCCATTATGTTCCCACAAAATTAAAATATACCAGTGCCAAATATAAAATTTCAATTATGTATACACTGGAATCTATTGTTCTCCACTTGGTTTCACTCTTGGATTTTCTACTCTTATACCGAAAACAATTTTTTAAGAATTCTGATGACTTTAAATTGTTTCATTATCTTACAAGGCCAGTCTTCTATTTTTCTTTGTTGTAATTATTTTGGCTATTCACAAGATTTTAATATTCAAATAGAATTCGAGATCATTTTATACAACTAAAAACTGATTGTTGCGATCCCAGTGGAAATTACACTAAATTTATAATATAATTCAGAGAGAATTGACAATTTCATCACATTAATCTTTCTGTCAAAAGCATGACATCTCATTCAACTATTCAGATCTTATCTTACATTATTAAGATTGAGTAGTTTCCTGTATATAGTGTAATACTTGGTTCCTTAGTCAATGTTTGCTTTTTTTGTCATTTCATTGTTACCATGGTTTTCTACTTCCATATTTTGCTAATTTATTCAAATGCTACAAATTGCTTTTTAAAATTTTTCCTTTGGGGACTTCTGCTTCCCATTATGATAGATTAGCTTGTATTAGACCAACTTGCCCCTTCAAAAATAAGTATAAAATTTGTAAGAAATACCAAAATCAGCTCTTGGAAAGGTAATAGAGTACAATTAAGAAAACCACAGTTTTAGAGGGCAAAGATCCTAGAGAGAAGACAAAAGCGTTGACAAGAGTCCAATATTTTCTACCACTTTTCTTTCAAGGTATATGTTGATTAATAACAGTAGGAAATGTAGTAAACAAGCATAAATAAGCTCAGAACTTATGGTGGCCTCTTGGAACCAGGGGGGGCAAATAATTGTAATTCAAGCCTACAAAGTGATCTAATATCTGGAGGAGAAAGACCCTGTAGAAAAGGGAGCTGTAGAAAAATGAGCTTAACATTCTGTTATGCTTTTCTCCTTGAAGACTTATTCATTTCTTCAAGTCATGGGACAAAGGCTAAGAAATTAAAGGAACACATATTTATAGTCTAAACTAGAGATCAGTAATCTATGACCCACAGGTTCAATTCAGCCCAATATCTGTTTTTATAAATAAAGTTTTATTGGAACAAAGACATATTCATTTGTTTATGTTTCTCTAATGGATGCTTTTGTAGCTCAGTAGCAGAACTGAGTAGTTATGACAAAGACTGTATGTTCTGAAAAGCCTAAAATATTTACTATTTTGCTGTTCACTTAAAATGTTTGCCAATCCCTGGTCTCATCCAAACAGTTTTAATTACAAGGGGGATTTTCTTGATACTAGCGCTAGGAAAACAAGGGTAGGAATAAACAAGGATTGCCCTAAACAAAAGCTAATAGGAAACTGGCTAAACTTCATAAAGACTAAAATAGTTTATCCTTACTTGGACCAGGAAAAGTTGCCCTTACTTCTAGCACATTCTAGAAGTAAAGTAAATAGATCAAAGAGGAAAATAGGATCTTGCAGAGCCCTCCACAATTTTTGAAACACACCACTGCCATTAAATAAATAATTTCCAGGACTGTCAGGAGATAGGGTGAAAATGACAGAAATTCAAGAGGGAAAAAAAAGTCCATATAAGACCATATAAGACAAACCCACAGCAAACATCATTTTCAATGGTGAAAAACTGAAAGCATTTCCTCTAAGATCAGGAACAAGACAAGACTCTCTTCCCTTTTACTCAACATCAATAGTTTTGAAAGTCCTAGCCACGGCAATCAGAGAAGAAAAAGAAATAAAAGGAATCCAAATTGGAAAAGAAGTAAAACTGTCACTGTTTGCAGGTGACATGATACTATACATAGAAAATCCTAAAGCTCCTATGAGAAAACTACTAGAGCTCATCAATGACTTTAGTAAAGTTGCAGGATACAAAATTAATACATAGAAATCTCCTGCATTCCTATACACTAACAACAAAATATCAGAAAGAAAAATTCAGGAAACAATCCCATTTACCATTGCATCCAAAAGAAAAAAATCCCTAGGAATAAACCTACCAAAGGAGGCAAAAGGCCTGTACTCACAAAACTATAAAACACTTATGAAAGAAATCATAGATGACACAAACAGATGGAGAGATATATCATGATTTTGGACTGGAAGAATCAATATTGTCAAAACGACTATACTACCCAAAGTAATCTATAGATTCAGTGCAATCCCTATCAAATTATCAATAGCATTTTTCAAAGAATTAGAACAAAACATTTTACAATTTGTATGGAAACACAAATACCCCAAAAAGCCAAAGCAATCTTGAGAAAGAAAAACAGAACTGGAGGAATCAGGTTCCCTGACTTCAGACTATACTACAAAGCTACAGTAATCAAAACAATTTGGTAACGGCACAAAAACAGGATGGAAACAGGATAGAAAGTCCAGACATAAACCCACACATCTATGGTCACCTAATCTATGACAAAGGAGGCAAGAATATACAATGGAGAAATGACAGTCTCTTCAGTAAGTGGTGCTGGAAAAACTGGACTGCTACATGTAAAAGAATGAAATTAGAACACTCTCTAACACCATACACAAAAATAAACTCAAAAGGCACTAAAGACCTAGAAGTAAAACTGAATAGTATAAAACTCTTAGAGGAAAACATAGACAGAACACTCTCTGACATATATCACAGTATCACAGTAAGATCTTTTTTGATCCACCTCCTAAAGAAAACAAAAACAAAAATAAACAAATGGGGCCTAATTAAACGTAAAAGCTTTTGCATAGCAAAGAAAGCCATAAGCAAAATGAAAAGACAACCTACAGAATGGAAGAAAATATTTGCAAACAAAGTGACCAACAGGGATTAATCTCCAAAATATATAAACAGCTCATGCAGCTCAAAATCAAACAAACAACCCAATCAAAAAATGGGCAGAATATCTAAATAGACATTTCTCCAAAGAAGACATACAGATGGCCAATAGGCACATGAAAAGTGCTCAATATCACTAATTATCAGAGCAATGCAAATCAAAGCTACAATGACGTATCACCTCACACTGGTCAGAATGTCCATCATCAAAAAATCTACAAACAATAAATGCTGGAGAGGGTGTGGAGAAAAGGGAACCCTTTTGCACTATTGGTGGGAATGTAAATTGGTACAGCCACTATGGAGAACAGTATGGAGGTTCCTTTAAAAATTAAAAAGAGAGCTACTATATGATTCAGCAATCCCACTCCTGGGCATATATCTGGAGAAAACCATAATTTGAAAAAATATATGTACCCTAATGTTCATTGCAGCACTATTTACAATAGCTGGGACATGGAAGCAACCTAAATATCCATCGATGGAAGAATGGATAAAGAAGATGTGGTACATATATATAATGGAATATTACTCAGCCATAAAAAATAACAAAATAAAGCCATTTGCAGTGACGTGGATGGACTTAGAGATTATCATACTGAGTGAAGTAAGTCAGACAGAGAAAGACAAATATCATATGATATTGCTTATATGTGGAATCTAAAAAAATGGTGCAAGTGAACCTATTTACAAAACAGAAATAGAGTCACAGATGTAGAAAACAAACTTATGGTTACCAAGGAGGAAAGGGGGCTAGGGATAAATTGGGAGATTGGGATTGACATATACAAACTACTACATATAAAACAGATAACTAATAAGGACCTACTGTATAGCACAGGGAACTCTACTCAGTACTCTGTAATGACCAATATGGGAACAGACTCTAAAAAAGAGTGGATATATGTATATGTATAACTGATTCATATTGCTGTACAGCAGAAACTAACACAACATTGTAAATCAACTATACTCCAATAAAAATTAATTTAAAAAATAAAAATAAATTAAAAGAAGAGAAGAGGGAAAATACAGAAATTTGTACCAAAAACTAGAATCTATAAAAAAAAAAGAAAATCAGAGAAACTCTAAATTTGAGAACTGCAATAACTGAAATTAAACATTTAAAATGGGAAGGGACTTCCCTGGCAGTCCAGTGGTTAGGACTCTGCACCTTCACTGCCGTCGCCCCGGGTTCTATCCCTGGTAAAGGAACTAAGATCCTGCAAGCCGCGAGGTGTGGCCACAAAAATATGGGGTTAAAAGCAGAATAACAAACAGAAGAGAAGACCAGTGAAGTTGAAGTTGGTATAAAAATAAATCCAGGAAAATACAGAAAAGAACAAAAGAGCTAATGGTCTGTCATTCATATAATTGGATTGCAATAGAGGAGGAGAGGAATAACAGGGCAGAACAATAACTGAAAAAATATTGGCTGTGGAACTTTTCAAATCTGATCAAAATCACAAATTTAAAATTCCTTTTTAAATTGAAACTGTGTTTAAGTTAAATTAAAACTGTTTCTTTTGCTTAAAATATCTTCCTCCTAAGAGCAGTCTTCTTTGATTAAGTTGTCTCTTTTTGTCTGTTCTATCTGCTGGGGCTCCTTAGCAACTGCAAAATTTTCTCTGGCCTGCTCATAAAGACTTAGTCCAAATACTGGAGTGAGGTGACAGCGACCTGGGGAGCGGTGCAAAGCACTTTATTCCTGGTCTAAGAAGAGGCAACAATCAAATTGTCAGTTCCCTGCCACTCTAATTTTCAGTAGTACAGAGAACTCAGCATGCTAGGGTTGCTGTCTCACAGCACCTCCAGTGCAGAGGGACCAGCCAGTCTTCTTTGAAGCACTCCTGAAGGAAATATACAGCTTCTCCCCTTGTGGGGAATAGGATTCATGGTTATCTTCAGGTCAGGTTCTATCTGGAATCCATCTGGTCCTTTAGATCTTTACCCTAAACTCCCCTCCACTTTTCCCAAAGTGATATCAAGCCCGGGGGAAAATAGCCATACTGTCTCCTCTAGGACTCCCGTTAAGCCTGAGGCCTTGTTACCAGCCTCTAAGTCTCAGTTTAACTTGTGTATACCATGGAAGAGATATAGCTGTTGGGTGGAAATTAGGATAATGACAGCAGGGCAGAAGTGCTCAAGCTGCCATCTCTTCCTATTTTCCTAATTTTGTCTCTTTCAAAATGTATTTAAATAATACTATTTCTTCAAAAAGACTTATTATTTCAGAAAATTCTTTTAAACAACTCTCTCTCTGAAGGAAATTTCATGCAACTGAAATAAAAGCCCAAAATATGCTCTTATTCTTACATGGCAGTAAACCAAACAGATCATTAGTGGAAACATCACTGTAATAACTTTTCTTTTCATATACCAAACAGTTTTGTGCAGAACATAATTTTACTAATAGTATCTCCTTTTATGTGTACTCCATAAAATCTATTGTAGAATCCACTCCAAAATAATTATGTGTTTATACATTTTAATTTCAATAGAAAGTTATAAAAATAGAATCATTTCTTCTGTTTAGGCATACATTTGTTGGTAGATTTTTCTCATTTAAAAAAAATTCCCCATGAGAAGATAAAACATGATGGCTATGAGTTTCTGAGCCAACTGAGTCAGATAGGTATAACATTTAACATTGCATGGAAGATTTTACAGAGATATGTTCAATATTCTCTAAATTTAAAAAGCTCATTTTCCCCCAATGATTATATCATAAACAGAAATAAATGAATTATTAAACCCTCAGAAGTCTAGAATTTTCCAAGTTCTAAATATATTGAATTAATAGGATGCAATTTCTTTTCTTGTTTTCTGGATTTCAAATGACAGTGCACCAGCAGCAAACAAAAGCTGAACCAAATTAACACTGAAAAACGAAGAAAAATGAAGCTGGCATCTTAGCCCAGGGGATCTTGCCAAAGGAAAGTAGTTTCTTTCTCCATTCCTAAACTCATTCCGTTTTCAGAGAATGAAATGGACTTCTTATTCCACACTAGTAAAAAGGAGACTGAATTCAAGAAATTCAAATGCTTGTGAGGAGACATGCTAAATATAAGCATCCATATTTACATAATAAATGTCATAAGTAGACCTCAGAGTACTACGATTAAAAGCTGTTATTCCTTTAGTTTATCAATACAAAATTTATATGCAACGCGGCAGGTGATTATCTGAGACAAACCCACATTTATGGGCAGTACTGTTAGTGGGAGTCCCAATATAGCTTATCCATGATTACTCAGCCATGAGGATGCACCTCATACACTTCCCACCACCCACTGAATTATGACCAGTTTCAATGTTAAAAGGACCTCTGAGAGATACTTCAATAACCTAATTATACAGATGAAGGAATGGAGGACCAAAGAGATTAAACAACATCTAGTTACCATTTAGTAGAGTTGGAGGAGATCCCAGGTTTCCAGATTTCTACTGACACAGATTTTTATGCCCATTTAGTAGTCAGATATCAACTAATTCAATAGAAATGAAATGTGGAAACAGTTGGAATTTTCTCATGTCTGAAATATCTCTATCTCTACCTCTATTTCTATATATAAACTCATTCACTTTTAAGATATTCAGAGAAGACAATTATCCAACAAATCACCTGAAGGAGAAAGAGGGAAAAGCACCAGTGTGAACTTCTGGGGTATTTGAGAAAGGAGACATTTGCTGGGTGAAAATAATGAATTTGGTCTCTGACATGTTAGGTATTAGGTGTCAACAAAAGAGCATTTAGTTGAGTGCACTGTAAGGAGAAAAACAAATACACCTCAAGGTGTTAAAAGCAATGGATTTAACATGCCACAAGGTCTTTTGAAAGAATTAACTCATTCCTCTACACAATACAAAATGAAAGCTGGAAATTTGTGAATAAACCTCAAAAGTAGTGACAGTATTATGACATTGATGGATGAAATGTAAGGTGGTTCTTAGGTGAGCATAACTTACTATTCATTAAGAAAAATGTATTTTTAAAAGTAGATTAAAGAAAATTTGTTATAAACAATCAACACACTAATACAATTTGAGTTTTATTAAATTCTAAATGGGATTCAACTTTGTAAGGGAGCTTGACATATGCAGTGACAAAGCAATGGACAATTATAAAAAAGATTATAAGCCATAAACTGGAATTTCCACAACTATTATGAAACACAGAAAGCAATTTTCCTATTAAATGACAGTAGATAGAGCTCTGAAAAGAAGTCTCTAAACAATTTATGATTTAAAAGCATTTGTCTTTCAGAAAACATAGTGAGTTAATGTTCTCATTTATGGGCAAAGAATGTTAAAATAGGGATGACATAATAACTTAATTCTTAGGCCATATAAATTCTTTAGCTTGAAATTTTATTTCCTTTGACCTAACATGATTTTAATTGATTTAAAACAAATACATTTCAGTGACATTTAGAAATTGATTTGTTTTTTAAGTTAATGTACAAATCTGCAAGTGATTATTTAAAAACTTTTTTTATTACTATTATAGATTCTGTGAAAAATAAAGAGAAGTATTAGATACTATCCTTCCCCTTGTGAAGTTTACATTCTTATTGGGAAGACAGGATTTACCAAGCCAGTAGTATATATTTACTGTATTTATTAAGTCACTGAAAGAGTTCCTAAGTAATGGGCCAAATTGAAAAAAATAATCTAGGACCAGATTATTTAAAAATCACACAAATCAGACAGGAATTTAAATTTAATATGATAGACAACATAAAGATATTAGAGGATTTTTAGTAGAGAATTGAAATATTTTTCTCCTGTTATTGTCAAGATAAAATTAGTTTGGGGAAGAGTAAGCTAGCAGTAACATGCAGAAAGAATTTAAAAAGGGAAAAAATAGAGGTAAGGAGACTGTTAAGAAGCTGTTATTATGATCCAGTAACAAAAAAAAA
Organism: Balaenoptera ricei; assembly: GCF_028023285.1. Lineage (NCBI taxonomy): Eukaryota > Metazoa > Chordata > Mammalia > Artiodactyla > Balaenopteridae > Balaenoptera > Balaenoptera ricei. The sequence continues at coordinate 81,913,199 of NC_082641.1, forward strand.
TTAGTTCCTAATGAATGTTCTGGTTGTAAGAGTTAAGATTTGTATGTTAGTGATTCGTGATGATATAATTTACTGTTATATGAATTATAATATAATTTCATACATGTGAGATGGAGAATCAGTAGTCAAAGGTGACTCTAAAATTTTTTGCCTGGAGTATAATCTACAAAAATATTGAATCACTATGTTGCACACCTGAAGCTAATATAATATTGTCATCAAATACTCTTCAATAAAAATTTTTTTTGCCTGAAATACTGAAAGGATAGTGCCAAATGGACTTGGAAATTAAGAAGGAATATCTATGTTAATGAAAGCAGTTTTAGGTTAAGAGTATGAGGAAATGGCTAATACTAACCATTACAGCATGAAGCAAAGATCACCTACTGTGAGGCATTTGGATGAATAAATTAGCAACTTGAGACACTTGTTTGACTCTTCCCAGAGAATGAAATCCTGCTGAGCATCCATTTACCATCACAGCAAGAAAATCAAGAACATGAAGAATGACAGACTATAAGTATAAGAATTTTATGTGGCTTGCATCTCACAAGGTACACCAGATAAGAAGTAAACGTGGAGCCACAATAAACATCACATATAGTATCATTTTCACTCCATTACTGCACATTTTATAAGAACTCCAAAAATGTCTATCAATCTCCTCCCAGTTCTGCAAGTTGCTAGAGGGTCTTTTACTTGTGCTCCAAAATCTAGTCCTCTTAAGTGTGATTCATATGACAGCTATCATTTTCCCTATTTACTTCTAGTTTTCAAAATTATGAAGTCCTATGAAGTGAATCACTGAAATTCTTGCCAGTCTCTCTTGAAGGAGCTATTTTTGCTAATAGGTCTGCAGGTATTGAGAGCACTGCTACTTCTGTCAATGATTGTGTCAAGACTGCTAACAAGTAAGGTCTGAAAACTGGCACCAAAGGAGATGGACCTGGCTCCTGCTGTTTCTGAGGTTGTTGGCACCAACACCACTCATGCCTTGTCCTCTCTGTGTACCCTCCAGTTAGAATAACTTCCTTTTTAATTTTTGCTTTCTTATTTTTACTATTGTATGAATTATAAACCCACAGATACAAGACTGGGGAGGAATCTCACTGTTTCGCCTTAAAATAAATTTCTCATAGGTTGGTAACAGAACCTTAGACCACATCGGTGGGCTTTAGCACTGTTCCTTCAAAGTTTCATAGGCTAAATTTATGGTAAAAGTAGATTATTCAAGCAGAAATAATGGAGCATAAATAAGAGAGATCAGAACTGGAGATGTAGATTCTAGAGTGAAAACCTGATGCTCTTTCCAAAGAATTGCATATGAAACTGGGGTGGAGGATGTTTCAAGAAATGAAGTCTGGAGAAACCGGCAGCAGCAATAGCTGGAATGAGGGCCCAGTTGAGCTGTCAAGCATTTGGGAAATTGCCAGAGGTATACAACATGGTAAACATCAAATGGTACCAATAAACCAAATCGTAGAAATAAAGAAAAAAACTAAACATTCTGGAGGAGGAAATCTTTTCCCAATTACAGAAAATCTCTTCTTCCAACCATATAATTTCATCCCCAGCTACTAGTAATATTCTAAATATCTAGTAAAAGTGGATCCTGATAATAGGGAGGGAAGTAAGGTATAGAAAATACAAACTGGACAGAGTGATTGCTAGAGCATGATAAAGAAAATATTTTGATGGTGAGAGAGATTGATGGAACAAGGCTGGTTTTAAAACAACAAGTCCATGTAATTTTCTTTTATAAGCAATGATTTTAGACATGACTGAAGAATTTATAATTTTAATGTGCTTTGTTGAGCCTAATATATATCTCACTCAATCTTTATTACCAATACTCTAAGACACAATTCCAGAAGAAATGATATTCCAGTCAGAATCATGGTTGATAAGCATAAAGAATGAGGTATGGCTGCACTTAAGTGTTCACATTCAAAAGCTATCCTATGTCATTCAGGTAAAAGCAGAAAAAAAATGTGTTCCTGCTTATAGTAGCTTTCCCAAAGTCTCTAATGATTCCTAATCCCATGCCGTTATCAATTAAGGTAATAACATTATGAGCTCTAGGAACCCCTAATGTCATAACTGCAAAAGGGAAAAAGCTCAGAAAATAAAGGAAAAGTTTAAATCCACAAGTTCAACTATTTGAATTGATAGGGGATAAAAATCCTAATTCTGGAAATTTCAGATTGATTAATGTCAAATCAAAATTGTTTGAAAGGTGCCCACAAGCAGTTGGAACAGAGTTGAGCTTCCGCTGGGGCTGTGTAATCCACTTCCTGGGTGCCAAGGGGCTGCTGGGCTGGGGTCAAGGCGGGCAGCAGCCCTCGGAGAAAGCGGCGCAGAGGTGCTTCTGCCAGATAGCACCACTGGAGACAAAACTGAGAATTGGGAAGAAGTACAGAGATTTCATATGAGAAAATCTTTGGATTTTCAAGACATACCACACATTATATCATCATCATCATCACCGTCATCATGGTTATTATTTACTGTGGATGAATCCAGTGAAGTATAAAAGAAAAGATACCCAGGATCCTCAGCGGAGAGTCTTTCAGTCAAGAGCAGGAAAGAACGTCTGCCAGTTCAGCAGTAGCATGATTTCATATCACTTTCATGGCGTGTGGCTGACAGAGTCTTGGTGGTCTGGACGGGTGTCAGGCCTGAGCCTCTGAGATGGGAGAGCCGAGTTCAGGACACTGGTCCACCAGAGACATCCCGGCCCCATATGAAATCAATCGGCATGAGCACTCCCAGAAATCTATGTTTCAATGCTAAAACCCAGCTCCACTCAATGACCAGCAAGCTCCAGTGGTGGACACCCCATGCCAAACAACTAGCAAGATAGGAACACAGCCCCACCTTTTAGGCAGAGAGGCTGCCTAAAATCATAATAAGTATACAGATACCCGAAAACACGCCACCGGATGGGGTACTGCCCACCAGAAAGACAAGATCCAGCCTCATCCACCAGGATACAGGCACCAGTCCCCTCTGAACAACCCACTGAACCAACCTTAGCCACTGGGGGCAGACACCAAAAACAACGGGAGCCACAAACCTGCAGCCTGCAAAAAGGAGACCCCAAACAAAGTAAGCTAAGCAAAATGAGAAGACACAGAAATACACAGCAGATGAAGGAGCAAGGTAAAAATCCACCAGACCAAAAAAAAATGAAGAGGAAAAAGGCAGTCTACCTGAAAAAGAATTCAGAGTAATGATAGTAAACATGATCCAAAATCTTGGAAATACAATGGAGAAAATACAAGAAACGTTTAACAGGGACTTAGAAGAACTAAAAAGAAAACACACAATGATGAACAACACAATAAATGAAATTAAAAATTCTCTAGAAGGAATCAATAGCAGAATAACTGAGGCAGAAGAACAGAAGAGTGACCTGGAAGATAAAATAGTGGAAATAACTACCACAGAGCAGCATAAAGAAAAAGAATGAAAAGAAGTGAGGACAGTCTCTGAGACCTCTGGGACAACATTAAACGCACGAACATTCGAATTATAGGGGTATCAGAAGAAGAGAAAAAGAAAGGGACAGACAAAATATTTGAAGAAATTATAGTTGAAAACTTCCCTAATATGGGAAAGGAAATAGTCAATCAAGTCCAGGAAGTGCAGAGAGTCCCATACAGGAAAAACCCAAGGAGAAACACGCCAAGACACATATTAATCAAACTATCAAAAATTAAACACAAAGAAAAAATATTGAAATCAGCAAGGGAAAGGCAACAAATAACATACAAGGGAATCCCCATAAGGTTAACAGCTGATCTTTCAGCAGAAACTCTGCAAGCCAGAAGGGAGTGGCAGGACATATTTAAAGTGATGAAAGGGAAAAACCTACAACCAAGATTATTCTACCCAGCAAGGATCTCATTCAGATTCAGCGGAGAAATTAAAACCTTTACAGACAAGCAAAAGCTAAGAGAATTCAGCACCACCAAACCAGCTTTACAACAAATGCTAAAGGAACTTCTCCGGGCAGGAAACAAAAGAGAAGGAAAAGACCTACAATAACAAACCCAAAACAATTGAGAAAATGGTAATAGGAACATACATATTGATAATTACCTAAAATGTAAATGGATTAAATGTTCCAACCAAAGGACACAGACTGGCTGAAAGGATACAAAAACAAGACCTGTAGATATGCTGTCTACAAGGGACCCACTTCAGACCTAGGGAAACATCCAGACTGAGGTGAGGCGATGGAAAAAGATATTCCATGCAAATGGAAATCAAAAGAAAGCTGGAGTAGCAATTCTCATATCAGACAAAATAGACTTAAAATAAACACTATTACAAGAGTAAAGAAGGACACTACACAATGAGCAAGGGATCAATCCAAGAAAAAGATATAACAATTGTAAATATTTATGCACCCAACATAAGAGCACCGCAGTATATAAGGAAAATGCTAACAGCGATAAAAGGGGCAATCGACAGTAACACAATCATAGTAGGGGACTTTAACACCCCACTTTCACCAATGGACAGATCATCAAAAATGAAAATAAATAAGGAAACACAAGCTTTAAATGACACATTAAACAAATGGACTTAATTGATATTTATAGGACATTCCATCCAAAAACAACAGAATGCACTTTCTTCTCAAGTGCTCATGGAACACTTTCCAGGATAGATCATATCTTGGGTCACAAATCAAGCCTTGGCAAATTCTAGAAAATTGAAATCGTGTCAAGTATCTTTTCCGACCATAATGCTATAAGACTAGATATCAATTACAGTTAAAAAAAACTGGAAAAAATACAAACACATGGAGGCTAAACAATACACTACTAAATATCCAGGATATCACTGAAGAAATCAAAGAGAATATCAAAAAATACCAAGGAACAAATGACAATGAAAACATCATGATCCAAAACCTATGGGATGCAGCAAAAACTGTTCTAAGAGGGATGTTTATAGCAACACAATCCTAACTCAAGAAACAAGAAACATCTCAAATTAACAACCTAACCTTACAACTAAAGCAATTAGAGAAAGAACAAAAAACAAAGTTAGCAGAAGGAAAGAAATCATAAAGATCAGATCAAAAATAAATGAAAAAGAAATGATGGAAACGATAGCAAAGGTCCATAAAACAAAACGCTGGTTCTTTGAGAAGATAAACAAGATTGATAAACCATTAGCCAGACTCATCAGGAAAAAAAGGGAGAAGACTCAAATCAATAGAATTAGAAATGAAAAAGGGGAAGTAACAACTGACACTGCCGAAATACAAAGGATCATGAGAGATTACTACAAGCAGCGACATGCCCATAAAATGGACAACATGGAAGAAATGGACAAATTCTTAGAAAAGCACAACCTTCCAAGACTGAACCAGGAGAAATAGAAAATATAAACAGACCAATCACAAGCACTGAAATTGAAACTGTGATTAAAAATCTTCCAACAAACAAAAGCCCAGGACCAGATGGCTTCATAGGAGAATTCTATCAAACATTTAGAGAAGAGCTAACACCTATCCTTCTCAAACTCTTCCAAAATATAGCAGAGGGAGGAACATTCCCAAACTCATTCTACGAGGCCACCATCATCCTGATACCAAAACCCGACAAAGATTTTACAAAAAAAGAAAACTACAGGCCAATATCGCTGATGAACATAGATGCAAAAATCCTCAACCAAATACTAGCTAACAGAATACAACAGCACGTTAAAAGGATCATACACCATGGTCAAGTGGGGTTTATCCCAGGAATGCAAGGATTCTTCAATATACACACACGAATCAATGTGATACACCATATTAACAAATTGAAGGACAAAACCATATGATCATCTCAATAGATGCAGAAAAAGCTTTCAACAAAATTCAACACCGATTTGTGATAAAAACCCTCCAGAAAGTAGGCATAGAGAGAACTTACCTCAACATAATAAAGGCCATATATGACAAACGCACAGCCAACATCGTCCTCAATGGTGAAAAACTGAAAGCATTTCTGCTAAGATCAGGAACAAGACAAGGTTGCCCAATCTAACCACTATTATTCAACATAGTTTTGGAAGTTTTAGCCACAGCAATCAGAGACAAAAAGAAATAAAAGGAATCCAAATCGGAAAAGAAGAAATAAAACTGTCACTGTTTGCAGATGACATGACACTATACATAGAGAATCCTAAAGACGCTACCGGAAAACTACAAGAGCTAATCAATGAATTTGGTAAAGTAGCAGTATACAAAGTTAATGCACAGAAATCTGTTGCATTCCTATACCCTAATGATGAAAAATCTGAAAGAGAAATTAATGAAACACTCCTGTTTACCATTGCAACAAAAAGAATAAAATATCTAGGAATAAACCTACCTAAGGAGACAAAAGACCTGTACGCAGAAAATTATAAGACACTGATGAAAGAAATTAAAGATGATACAAATAGATGGAGAGATATACCATGTTCTTGGATTGGAAGCATCAACATTGTGAAAATGACTCTACTACCCAAAGCAATCTACAGATTCAATGCAATCCCTATCAAATTACCACTGGCATTTTTCAAAGAACTAGAACAAAAAATTTCACAATTTGTATGGAAACACAAAAGACCCCGAACAGCCAAAGCAATCTTGAGAACGAAAAATGGAGCTGGAGGAATCAGGCTCACTGACTTCAGACTATATTACAAAGCTACAGTAATCAAGACAGTTTGGTACTGGCACAAAAACAGAAACATAGATCAATGGAACAGGATAGAAAGCCCAGAGATAATTCACGCACATATGGTCACCTTATCTTTGATAAAGGAGGCAAGCATATACAGTGGAGAAAAGACAGCCTCTTCAATAAGTGGTGCTGGGAAAACTGGACAGGTACATGTAAAAGTATGAAATTAGAACACTCCCTGACACCATACACAAAAATAAACTCAAAATGGATTAAAGACCTAAGTGTAAGGCCAGACACTATCAAACTCTTAGAGGAAAACATAGGCAGAACACTCTATGACATAAATCACAGCAAGATCCTTTTTGACCCAGCTCCTAGAGAAATGGAAATAAAAACACAAATAAACAAATGGGACCTAATGAAACTTAAAAGCTTTTGCACAGCAAAGGAAACCATAAACAAGACCAAAAGACAACCCTCAGAATGGGAGAAAATACTTGCAAGCGAAGCAACTGACAAAGGATTAATCTCTAAAATATACAAGCAGCTCATGAAGCTTAATATCAAAAAACAAACAACCCAATCCAAAAATGGGCAGAAGACCTAAACAGACATTTCTCCAAAGAAGATATACAGATTACCAACAAACACATGAAAAGGTGCTCAACATAACTAATCATTAGAGAAATGCAAATCAAAACTACAATAAGAAGTCACCTCACATCGGACAGAATGGCCATCATCAAAACATCTACAAACAATAAATGCTGGAGAGGGTGTGGAGAAAAGGGAACCCTCTTGCACTGTTGGTGGGAATGTAAACTGATACAGCCACTATGGAGAAGAGTATGGAGGTTCTTTAAAAAACTAAAAATAGAACTACCATATGACCCAGCAATCCCACTACTGGGCATATACCCTGAGAAAACCATAATTCAAAAAGAGTCATGTACCACAATGTTCATTGCAGCACTATTTACAATAGCCAGGACATTGAAGCAACCTAAGTGTCCATCGACAGATGAATGGATAAAGAAGATGTGGCACATATATTCAGTGGAATGTTACTCAGCCATAAAAAGAAACGAAATTGAGTTATTCGTAATGAGGTGGCTGGACCTAGAGTGTGCCATACAGAGTCAAGTAAGTCAGTGAAGATAAAAACAAATACCATATGCTAACACATATATATGGAATCTAAAAAAAAAAAAAGGTTCTGAAGAATCTAGGGGCAATCCAGGAATAAAGACGCAGACGTAGAGAATGGACTTGAGGACACAGGGAGGGGGAAGGGTAAGCTGGGAGGAAGTGAGAGAGTGGCATGGACATATATACACTACCAAATGTAAAATACATAGCTAGTGGGAAGCAGCTGCATAGCACAGGGAGATCAGCCTGGTGCTTTGTGACCACCTAAAGGGGAGGGATAGGTAGAGTGGGAGGGAGATGCAAGAGGGAGGAGTTATGGGGATATATGTTTATGTAGAGCTGATTCACTTTGTTATATAGCAGAGACTAACACACCATTGTAAATCAATTATACTCCAATGAAGATATTTTAAAAAAAGAAAAAAATATTACTATAGTTAATGTTTTTCAAGTAAAAAAAAAATTGAAGAATTAAGTCCTCAAAAATTCAAGTCTTCATAATTGTTCTATCAAATATATGTACAATCTACCTAAAAATATAAACCACTTTACTTTGTGATATTATCTTAACACTGATATGTATATAAACACTGTTAAATTTTATACTTGTCTATTTATAAGGAGTTATTTTAAGAAGTTGTGTCAGAGGATATAGTATCTGAATCCAACCTTCATTTTCTACCTATTCTTTCTTCCCTTTCTCAAGGCCAATCTTTCAGAGAAGAGAAAGGTTGATATAAATGGATACATAGGATTTCTTTTATATGTTTCTGGGTCTTTCTTTAACTCTTCAATATCCCTAGAACTCTTAGCACTGTAAATATAAAGATGTTTTTAAAATACCAGATCTGGAAGGACCTGTTTTCATCCAAATAGCATATATGGAATGGCTGTTGTACTATATGTAGGCACTATAGCTAGGTATTATATTTTGCTTTTAATTTTGATCATTTACATTTATCTGTTATTTCCTTCTCTAAACAAGAAAGATGACAGATTTCCATGACAGTAATAGTTACATGTTACCTATGTTACTTAAAGGAAAACTTTCTCTAAATCCAATGAATAAACTCAGATTTATTTTCTGCGTTAAATGTTTACCATCTTTTCCTTCATGAACCATTGAGAGTTCTATATTCAGGTGCAGTAATTTAGCCTGCTGCTCAGCTCAAGAGCTATGGTAATGCTAGGATTTTTACTTTTCATTGCACCTCTGGTGTTGGTTCATTTCTCATCTTTCTACACGCCCCATAGAGCTGATCTGAGTGCAGAAAACCCTTTGAAGTCACTTGTGCTCTGATGAGGCCTGAAGGACATGCAGAGTAAGAAACATGGCCATGCTTGCAAAAGAGGTGAAAATTCAATCAGCTTTACTAATGTGTTTCTTATGCCTCAAGGCATATCTATTTGTGTATATATGTGTATCTGCAATAAAAACAGAGCAAAGCAAATTTTAATTTTTCAAAAACAAAACACTTACATGGATATGCCTCCTATATTTAAACCGAATTATTTCACATATGGAAAAATAGATTAAGTAAATTAGTGAAAGAAGTGCTTTCAAAGGCTCATATAGAAAGTATTTACTTGTGCCATAACATCTATGCCAATATTTAATATATGTATTACTTTTAAGATACATTTTGAAGCAAAAACACAGTTAATGGTTCTGATACTCTGATATCCAACTACATAGGCCCAAATTTTAAAATCACATCAAACATAACCCCTATTTTTCAGCATAAGCATTTTCCAATGTAAATTAGCAGTAAATGAGTGTGTAGTTCTGGGGTTAGGACTGCAAACCCCATTTCTGCTTTGCAAGCCTGCATTGCCAGTTAGGCTTTGTCAATAGGGGGAGTTATAGGGAGACTGCAGGGCTGGAGCCTGTTTGCTTCTTTTGAGCTTGCAGTCTACTTCCTGTTCCTCCTGCTTCACCCCAGCCCAGCATTTTTATATCTGTCAGACAGTTTGTTCTAGTGGTTCCAGCAATTGAATCTACTTTGCATTTTTCTCACCATCACAGGCCCATCACTGGACCTTAGAGACAATAGCACCTACTGGTCAATGCTCCCTCCTCAGATATCTGGTTTTCAACATCATGGGGTCCCTTCCCCAAGCTACAAAATTATAATTTCAATCACTTCCCTTTGAATACCCAGCTCTAAGGATGGTAGTTGCTACCTGCGATTGCTATCTCTGTGATATCTTAAATAAAACAATTTTATATTCAATTCTCTCATGTTAAAATGTCTTAGTTTTGTTTTCTGACTTGACTCAGAATGGAACACACATTTAGCTTAATCCACACTTATTTAGGGATTTTATAAAGGTGACCATGTATTTTGAATCTAAAGAACACTTTTGAGTGCAAACAGCTGTCCCAGACAAACCAGACATATGGTCATCTTATATATGTCACTAAATGTAATCCTAACTGACGTTCCGGGGGCAATGAAACTCTTAACATGGCTATAAACAGAGGTACTAATGTTGCAAGAATTATTGACACACTACTGATCTTTCTAAAGTGCACATCTGATTATATCTCTCCTCTGCTTAAAACCATTAGATGGTTGTCCAGTTATACCGAAGTCCAGACTTAAATATTGGTTTCTCTGAGAAACCCCAAAGAGTGGGTGAGGTGTTTTTTGAATGAATACTCCTAAAACCCTTACTACCTTACTGATATTATAAGGTGCAAAATAACAATAGAATTACTTTTTGCTTGTATGTGTCTCCTATTTGATTATAAATTCTATGAAATCAGAGTCTATGTTGTGTTAAGCATTGCTAGTGATAAACACATTGTCTAATACACAGGGATAATCTCAATAAATGTGTACTTACTTTCTACTATATGTACACTCAAAGAAATGAGTCATGGCAGTGCTAGAAAGAGTGTTCCATTGCACTGGGTCAGCGCCTCAGTTTTCTGGATTGTTCACTCTGATTTTTTTTTTTTTTTAAAGGGGTAGTTTTTGTTTGTTTGTTTGTTTGTTTTAATTTTATTTATTTATTTATGGCTGTGTTGGGTCTTCGTTTCTGTGCGAGGGCTTTCTCTACTTGCGGCAAGTGGGGGCCACTCTTCATCGCGGTGCGTGGGCCTCTCACTATCGTGGCCTCTCCTGTTGCGGAGCACAGGCTCCAGATGCGCAGGCTCAGCAATTGTGGCTCACGGGCCTAGTTGCTCCGCGGCATGTGGGATCTTCCCAGACCAGGGCTCGAACCCGTGTCCCCTGCATTGGCAGGCAGATTCTCAACCACTGCGCCACCAGGGAAGCCCTCACTCTGCATTTTTAAGCAAGACACTTGAGAAGAAAGGGGGTTTTATAGGGTTGGCCAAAAAGTTCGTTCGGGTTTTCCTGAACTTTGTCATCAGGGAAAGCAAGTTTACTCTCATTGGAGCAGCAGAGAGATCTAAATAAAAGAAATATGTAATCCCTGCATAAATAATTTAGGGCTGTTGTCCCACAGGCATCTCCCTGTGGTACCCACACTCATACAGCTGGCACATTGACATACTGCTATGTTACTTTTGCAAACATTCAATTATAATATTTTTTAAAATACTCTTTAAAAAGACCTTTTATGTCATAATAAGGGAGTTATTTTTTCTAGCTTAGAGTGTCTTGGTTGAAAATGCTTATGAACTATATAAAGTAGGGGACATTTTCTAACAGTGTCTCTAGGATTTGGAGGCCAAAGATTTTTTAAATATTTGGATCAGGATAGAATCAAAAGCATATCAAACATGCTACTCTTGATTAAACTTGATATTGCTCATAAATTTAGTAGCTTCATAAAATGCCACTCAACATGGAGAAAAATTTTAGTCCAAGAATATAATACAGGCACTCCTCTACATCAACTTTTGCTAGATTATAGTGATTTCATTCCTTTGCAAGACTTCAAAAAGCACTAATAGATGAGAGAATCCTTTGAGAATCTGATGAAAATTAACCAGCTCTCTCCTGGAAATGTGCATACATATATACATTATGTATTGCTTACCATTTTAGGCTGCTCAGGGATCATCTAAAACCATCCATAGGCTCAAAGACTTCGGAGATATATGTGAATGGTTGAAATTTCTACATTTTATTTCAAAACCAATTCCTATGTAAATAAGCTACAACCACTTCACTTTTGGCATGTCTAGAATGGAATTCTTTACCTTCTATTCACACCTGCATATACGAGTTCATTTCCAATCTCAGTGAATGACAACCACTATCCACCTAGTTTTATAACTCAGAAACATGGGAGTTATAATTCACCTGTTTTAGTCTCTCTCCCTCTCTCCCCCCACTCCCTCTCTCCCTCCCTCCCTCTCTCTCTCTCTCTCTCTCTCTCTCCTTCTTTTCACACAGCACAGAAAACTCTATTCATCCATGACGCTTCAAAGGCAAGTGCACTTTAATATGCGATCCTCTCAGGCTTCTGCCAGTTCTCTCTCAATCCGTTTCACTTCATCCTGCTTCTTTTTCTCCTCAGTAATTCAGAATATAGTATTTAGCCCTGCTGGACAAATCATTAGCAGATGTTGATTGTCACAAGAGTGACTGAAATATGAAAAGAAGACAATAACAAGAAAGTTCTTAACCTCTTTTTACAACCTCTTTACTAATTTCTTTTAGCCAAAACTGACGTACGGAGGAGTATTTGCAGGAGAGACAGGAAAAGAAGTTTGGGGCTGCTTAAAGTCTTTAAATTCCATGCTAAGACATTTCACTTCATCCTTTAGGAAGGTAACAGATGCAATGGGTCTTTCAAAATAGGGAACTGCTATCAAGACTTGCTCTTTTAGAAATATAAATGGCAACATTAAGAGTATTTATTATAAAGGAGTACACATGACAAAGTGACTGGATAAATTTTGGAAATAATACAGAAGTGTGATGATAAGGATGTGAATCAAGGAGTCAACAGTGTAATTAGGCAAGAAACAAATGTGAGAAATAACTTAGAAGAAGAATTCTATAAAAGGCATATAATAAAGAAGTTAATTTGATGATGATGATGATGACTATTATTATTATCCATTACTTTGTTAGTGGGTAACTGAAATGTTACCAAGATATCCAGATGCACGTGACTAATACACAAATGTAAATACAGGCCTAGATTTTAGGCTGGAGGTATGTGCTAGAGAGATAGATTTGAAATTATGAAGAATATAGGTGATAGTTTCATTAATAGAAGAAACTAAGACCACCCATGGAGAACAAGCTCAAGGTTTCCCCGTAAGGAGGCTTTGGCTGAGGCATCTGAAGAAGAGTTCTGCCCAAGGCATCAGGCAAAGAGAGAAGCTCAGACAAGTCTGGCGTGGGGAAGGCAGCTTCCCAGTAAGTCCTGCCAGGTAGAGGCTTTGCAATGCCTACGATGAAGCTTGAAAATCATACACAGGTTTCTAACCAGGAGCAGGACTCCTCACCATTTCTACTTTACTATAAGGATATAAAAAGCTATTTTTTGGCTTCTTTGGTAAGAAACCAATAATGCTATAATTTGGCCAGAGTTTTAATATGTGTTTAACTGAGTCCAACATACCGACAATTAGGTTGCACGTTTTCTTGATGACTAAAGATTATACATCTTGAGACAACAGAAGCAAGAAAAACTATAATCCTGCAGCCTGTGGACCAAAAACCACAGTTACAGAAAGATAGAGAAGATGAAAAGGCAGAGGGCTATGTACCAGATGAAGGAACAAGAAAAATCCCCAGAAAAACAACTAAATGAAGTGGAGATAGGCAACCTTCCAGAAAAAGAATTCAGAATAATGATAGTGAAGATGATCCAGGACCTCGGAATAAGAATGGAGGCAAAGATTGAGAAGATGCAAGAAATGATTAACAAAGACCTAGAAGAATTAAAGAACAAACAAACAGAGATGACCAATACAATAACTGAAATGAAAACTACACTAGAAGGAATCAATAGCAGAATAACTGAGGCAGAAGAACGGATAAGTGACCTGGAAGACAGAATGATGGAATTCACTGCTGCGGAACAGACTAAAGAAAAAAGAATGAAAAGAAATGAAGACAGCCTAAGAGACCTCTGGGATAACATTAAACGCAACAACATTCGCATTATAGGGGTCCCAGAAGGAGAAGAGAGAGAGAAAGGACCAGAGAAAATATTTGAAGAGATTATAGTCGAAAACTTCCCTAACATGGGAAAGGAAATAGCCACCCAAGTCCAGGAAGCGCAGAGAGTCCCATACAGGATAAACCCAAGGAGAAACACGCCGAGACACATAGTAATCAAAGTGGCAAAAATTAAAGACAAAGAAAAGTTATTGAAAGCAGCAAGGGAAAAACGACAAATAACATACAAGGGAACTCCCATAAGGTTAACAGCTGATTTCTCAGCAGAAACTCTGCAAGCCAGAAGGGAGTGGCATGATATACTTAAAGTGATGAAAGGGAAGAACCTACAACCAAGATTACTCTACCCGGCAAGGATCTCATTTAGATTTGATGGAGAAATCAAAAGCTTTACAGACAAGCAAAAGCTAAGAGAATTCAGCACCACCAAACCAGCTCTACAACAAATGCTAAAGGAACTTCTCTAAGTGGGAAACACAAGAGAAGAAAAGGACCTACAAAAACAAACACAAAACAATTAAGAAAATGGTCATAGGAACATACATATCGATAATTACCTTAAACGTGAATGGATTAAATGCCCCAACCAAAAGACATAGACTGGCTGAATGGATACAAAAACAAGACCCATATATATGCTGTCTACAAGAGACCCACTTTAGACCTAGGGACACATACAGACTGAAAGTGAGGGGATGGAAAAAGATATTCCATGCAAATGGAAATCAAAAGAAAGCTGGAGTAGCTATACTCATATCAGATAAAATAGACTTTAAATTAAAGAATGTTACAAGAGACAAGGAAGGACACTACATAATGATCCAGGGATCAATCCAAGAAGAAGATATAACAATTATAAATATATATGCACCCAACATAGGAGCACCTCAATACATAAGGCAACTGCTAACAGCTATAAAAGAGGAAATCGACAGTAACACAATAATAGTGGGGGACTTTAACACCTCACTTACACCAATGGACAGATCATCCAAAATGAAAATAAATAAGGAAACAGAAGCTTTAAATGACACAATAGACCAGATAGATTTAATTGATATACATCGGACATTCCATCCAAAAACAGCAGATTACACGTTCTTCTCAAGTGCGCACGGAACATTCTCCAAGATAGATCACATCTTGGGTCACAAATCAAGCCTCAGTAAATTTAAGAAAATTGAAATCATATCAAGCATCTTTTCTGACCACAACGCTATGAGATTAGAAATGAATTACAGGGAAAAAAACGTAAAAAGGACAAACACATGGAGGCTAAACAATACGTTACTAAATAACCAAGAGATCACTGAAGAAATCAAAGAGGAAATCAAAAAATACCTAGAGACAAATGACAATGAAAACACGACGACCCAAAACTTATGGGATGCAGCAAAAGCAGTTCTAAGAGGGAAGTTTATAGCTATACAAGCCTACCTAAAGAAACAAGAAAAAGCTCAAGTAAACAATCTAACCTTACACTTAAAGAAACTAGAGAAAGAAGAACAAACAAAACCCAAAGTTAGCAGAAGGAAAGAAATCATAAAGATCAGAGCAGAAATAAATGAAATAGAAACAAAGAAAACAATAGCAAAGATCAATAAAACTAAAAGTTGGTTCTTTGAGAAGATAAACAAAATTGATAAACCATTAGCCAGACTCATCAAGAAAAAGAGGGAGAGGACTCAAATCAATAAAATCAGAAATGAAAAAGGAGAAGTTACAACAGACACTGCAGAAATACAAAGCATCCTAAGAGACTACTACAAGCAACTTTATGCCAATAAAATGGACAACCTGGAAGAAATGGACAAATTCTTAGAAAGGTATAACCTTCCAAGACTGAACCAGGAAGAAATAGAAAATATGAACAGACCAATCACAAGTAATGAAATTGAAACTGTGATTAAAAATCTTCCAACAAACAAAAGTCCAGGACCAGATGGCTTCACAGGTGAATTCTATCAAACATTTAGAGAAGAGCTAACACCCATCCTTCTCAAACTCTTCCAAAAAATTGCAGAGGAAGGAACACTCCCAAACTCATTCTATGAGGCCACCATCACCCTGATACCAAAACCAGACAAAGACACTACAAAAAAAGAAAATTACAGACCAATATCACTGATGAATATAGATGCAAAAATCCTCAACAAAATACTAGCAAACAGAATCCAACAACACATTAAAAGGATCATACACCACGATCAAGTGGGATTTATCCCAGGGATGCAAGGATTCTTCAATATACGCAAATCAATCAATGTGATACACCATATTAACAAATTGAAGAATAAAAACCATATGATCATCTCAATAGATGCAGAAAAAGCTTTTGACAAAATTCAACACCCATTTCTGATAAAAACTCTCCAGAAAGTGGGCATAGAGGGAACCTACCTCAACATAATAAAGGCCATATATGACAAACCCACAGCAAACATCATTCTCAATGGTGAAAAACTGAAAGCATTTCCTCTAAGATCAGGAACGAGACAAGGATGTCCACTCTCACCACTATTATTCAACATAGTTTTGGAAGTCCTAGCCACGGCAATCAGAGAAGAAAAAGAAATAAAAGGAATACAAATTGGAAAAGAAGAAGTAAAACTGTCACTGTTTGCGGATGACATGATACTATACATAGAGAATCCTAAAACTGCCACCAGAAAACTGCTAGAGCTAATTAATGAATATGGTAAAGTTGCAGGATACAAAATTAATGCACAGAAATCTCTTGCATTCCTATACACTAATGATGAAAAATCTGAAAGAGAAATTATGGAAACACTCCCATTTACCATTGCAAGAAAAAGAATAAAATACCTAGGAATAAACCTACCTAGGGAGACAAAAGACCTGTATGCAGAAAACTATAAGACACTGATGAAAGAAATTAAAGATGATACCAACAGATGGAGAGATATACCATGTTCTTGGATTGGAAGAATCAACATTGTGAAAATGAGTATACTACCCAAAGCAATCTACAGATTCAATGCAATCCCTATCAAATTACCAATGGCATTTTTTACGGAGCTAGAACAAATCATCTTAAAATTTGTATGGAGACACAAAAGACCCCGAATAGGCAAAGCAGTCTTGAGGCAAAAAAATGGAGCTGGAGGAATCAGACTCCCTGACTTCAGACTATACTACAAAGCTACAGTAATCAAGACAATATGGTACTGGCACAAAAACAGAAACATAGATCAATGGAACAAGATAGAAAGCCCAGAGATTAACCCACACACCTATGGTCAACTAATCTATGACAAAGGAGGCAAAGATATACAATGGAGAAAAGACAGTCTCTTCAATAAGTGGTGCTGGGAAAACTGGACAGCTACATGTAAAAGAATGAAATTAGAATACTCCCTAACACCATACACAAAAATAAACTCAAAATGGATTAGAGACCTAAATATAAGAGTGGACACTATAAAACTCTTAGAGGAAAACATAGGAAGAACACTCTTTGACATAAATCACAGCAAGATCTTTTTTGATCCACCTCCTAGAGTAATGGAAATAAAAACAAAAATAAACAAATGGGACCTAATGAAACTTCAAAGCTTTTGCACAACAAAGGAAACCATAAACAAGACGAAAAGACAACCCTCAGAATGGGAGAAAATATTTGCAAATGAATCAACGGACAAAGGATTAATCTCCAAAATATATAAACAGCTCATTCAGCTCAATATCAAAGAAACAAACACCCCAATCCAAAAATGGGCAGAAGACCTAAATAGACATTTCTCCAAAGAAGACATACAGATGGCCACGAAGCACATGAAAAGATGCTCAACATCACTAATTATTAGAGAAATGCAAATCAAAACTACAATGAGGTATCACCTCACTCCTGTTAGAATGGGCATCATCAGAAAATCTACAAACAACAAATGCTGGAGAGGGTGTGGTGAAAAGGGAACCCTCTTGCACTGTTGGTGGGAATGTAAATTGATACAGCCACTATGGAGAACAATATGGAGGTTCCTTAAAAAACTAAAAATAGAATTACCATATGACCCAGCAATCCCACTACTGGGCATATACCCAGAGAAAACCGTAATTCAAAAAGACACATGCACCCGAATGTTCATTGCAGCACTATTTACAATAGCCAGGTCATGGAAGCAACCTAAATGCCCATCAACAGACGAATGGATAAAGAAGATGTGGTACATATATACAATGGAATATTACTCAGCCATAAAAAGGAACGAAATTGAGTCATTTGTTGAGACGTGGATGGATCTAGAGACTGTCATACAGAGTGAAGTAAGTCAGAAAGAGAAAAACAAATATCGTATATTAATGCATGTATGCGGAACCTAGAAAAATGGTACAGATGAGCCAGTTTGCAGGGCAGAAGTTGAGACACAGATGTAGAGAATGGACATATGGACACCAAGGGGGGAAAACTGCGGTGGGGTGGGGATGGTGGTGTGCTGAATTGGGCGATTGGGATTGACATGTATACACTGATGTGTATAAAACTGATGCCTAATAAGAACCTGCAGTATAAAAAAACAAACAAAACAACTAATACTAAACTTTCATTGGGTTATTTGTATGGAAACATGTTAATATAAATGTTTCAGACATTACATGAAATTTCTAAAAATCTTATATTTGTATTTGTATGGAAATATGTATGGAAATATGTTAATATAAATGTTTCAGACATTACATGAAATTTCTAAAAATCATATTTGTATTTGTATGGAAATATGTATGGAAATATGTTAATATAAATGTTTCAGACATTACATGAAATTTCTAAAAATAACAAAAAAAAAAAAAAAAAAAAAAAAAAAAAAAAAGATTATACATCTTGTAAATACTTCTTTCAATTAAAATTTCATATATGACATGCCTATGCCAAGGTTACTTTTTATATCAATCAATGCATGGTCAATCAATAAATGACTACAGATTAGCTACTTTATATGTTCCAGTTGCATTTCATGCTTCTCATTTCTTTTCAAGGGAAATGTCAAATTTAAATAGATCATAAATACTGCCCTTTTAGCATCCACTTAAGGGTGTGAACTTTAGATGGAAAGTTATGGCATGATAACAATTTGTGGGCAAATTATATTATTAATTAGTAGTCTACTATTCAATTACAGTAGCCCGAGGCATGACAAGAGAAATTGCAAAATGCCTGGATTGTTGACTTGAGCAAGCACATTGCCATGTCTAGTCTTACTGGGCTTTCCTATGACAGTATTTATGATATGGCTTCAAGTTCTTTTGATTTAGTTGTGTTTTGTTTTTGTTTTGTTTTCTGTATCTATGACTCTGTTTCTGTTTTGTTGTGTTTGTTCATTTGTTTTGTTTTTTAGATTCCACATATAAAGGAAAACACAGTATTTCCCTTTTTATTTCTGACTTATTCCACTTAGCATAATACCCTTTAGGTCCATCCATGTTGTCACAAATGGCAAGATTCATTCTATTTTTATTTTTGAGTAATATTACATAGCATATATATACCACATCTTATCCATTATTCATCTATTGATAGGGACTTAGGTTGCTTCTATTTCTTGGCTATTATGAACAATGCTGCAATGAACATAGGGTTGCACATATCTTTTCTAATTAGTGTTTTCCTTCTCTTCAGATAAATACCCAGGAGTCGAATTGCCGGATCATATGGTAGTTCTACTTTTAACTTTTATGAACTCCCAAACTATTTTCCATAGTGGCTGCACCAATTTACATTCCCAGCAACAGTGCACAGGGTTTCCTTTTCTCTACATCCTTGCCAACACTTATTATTTGTTGTCTTTTTGATAACAGCCATTCTGACAGGTATGAGGTGATATTTCATTCTGGTTTTGGTTTGAATTTCCCTAATGATTTGTGATGCTGACCATCTGTATCTCTTCTTTGAAAAAATGTGTATTCAGATCCTCTGACCAATTTTTAATTAGGTTGTTTGCTTTTTTGATGTTGAGTTGTATGAATTCTCTGTATGTTTTGGATATTAACTCCTTATCTATCATCTGCAAATATCTTCTCTCATTCGGTACATGACCTTTTTGTTGATAGTTTCCTTCACCGTGCAAAAGCTTTTTAGTTTGATGTAGCCCCATCTGTTTATTTTTGTTTTCGTTTCCCTTGCTGAGGAGACATATCCAAAAAAAAATTACTAAGATTGATGTCAAAGAGCATACTACCTGTTTTCTTCTAGAAGTTTTATGGATTTAGGTCTTACATTTAAGTCTTTAATCCATTTTGAATTTATTTTTGTGTGTGGTGTGAGAAAGTAGTCCAGTTTGATTCTTTTGCATGTAGCTGTCCAGTTTTCTCCACACCATTTATTGAAAAGGCTGTCTTTTCCCCATTGTATTTTCTTGCCTCTTCAGGCATAAATTAATTGCCCGTGTAAGTGTGAGTTCATTTCTGTGCTCTCTGTTCAGTTCCATTGATCTATGTGCTGTTTTTTGTGCTAGTACCATACTGTTTTGACTGCTGTAAGTTTTGTAGTATAGTTTGAAATCAGGGAGTGTGATGTCTCCAGCTTTGTTCTTCTTTCTGAGGATTTTTTTGGCTATTCAGGGTCTTCTGTATTTCCATACAAAGTTTAGAATTATTTGTTCTAGTTCTGTGAAAAACACCTTTAGTATTTTGATAAGGATTTCACTGAATGTGTAGATTGTCTTGGGTAGTATAGTCATTTTAATAATATTAATTCTTCCAATCCATGAGCACTGTATATCCTTCCATCTGTTTGAGTCTTCAATTCCTTTCATCAGTGTCTTATAGTTTTCCAAGTACAGGTCTTTTACCTCCTTAGTTAGATTTATTTCTAGTATTTTATTCTTTTTGATGTGATTATAATTGGGAGTTTTTCCCTCAGTTTCTCTTTCTGATAGTTCATTGTTAGTGTATAGAAATGCAAGATTTCTGTACATTAATTTTATATTCTACAACATTACTGTATTCATTGATGCGTTCTGGTAGTTTTGAGGTGGCACATTTAGAATTTTCTATGTATAGTATTATGTCAACTGCAAACAGTGACAGTTTACTTCTTCCTTTACAATTTGGATGCTTTTTATTTCTTTCTCTTGTCTTACTGCTGTGGCTAGGACTTCCAATACTATGTTGATTAAAAGTGGCAAGAGTGGGCACCCTTGTCTTGTTCCTAATTTTAGAGGAAATGCTTTCAGCTTTTCACTGTTGAGTATGTTAGCTGTGAGTTTGTCACATATGGCCTTTATTTTGTTAAGGTATGTTCCTTTTATATCCACTTTGTTAAGCGTTTTTACCATAAATGGATGTTGGTTGTCAAAAGCTTTTTCTGCATCTATTGAGATGATCATATGATTTTAATTCTTCAACTTGTTAATGTGATATATCACATGAATTGATTTGCATATATTGAAGCATCCTTGAATCCCTGGGATAAATCCCACTTGATCATGGTGTATGGTCCTTTTAATGTATTGCTTAATTTGGTTTGCTAATATTTTGTTGAGGATTTTTGCATTAAGTTCATCTGGGATATTGGCCTGTAATTTGTGTGTGTGTGTGTGTGTGTGTGTGTGTGTGATATCGTTGTCTGGTTTTAGCATCAGGATGATGCTTGCCTCATAGAATGAGTTCAGAAGTGTTCCTTCCTCTGCATTTTTTTGGAATTGTTTGAGAAGGATGGGTGTTAATTCTTCTCTAAATGTTTGGTAGAAACCATCTGGTCCTGGAATTTTGTTTGTGGGGATTTTTTAAATTACTAATTCAATTTCATTACTGGCAATTTGCCTGTTCATATTTTCTATTTCTTTCTGATTCAGTCTTTGGAGATTATACATTTCTGGGAATTTGTCCTTTTCTTCTAGGTTGTCCGCTTTTGGCAAGTAATTATTCATAGTAATCTCTTAATGATCCCTTGTATTTCTGTGGTGTTGGTTGTAACCTCTTCTTTTTCATTTCTGATTTTATTGATTTGGGCCCCCTTTTTTTTTTCTTGATGAGTCAGGCTAAAGGTTATCACTTTTCTTTATCTTTTCAAAGAAATGGCTCTTACTTTCATTGAGCTTTTGTAATTTTTGTTTGTTTCTATTTCGTTTACTTCTGTTCTGATTTTTATGATTTCTTTCCTTCTAACTTTGGGTTTTGTTTGTTCTTCTTTTTCTGCTTCATTTAGGTGGAAGGTTAGATTGTTTATGTGATATTTTTCTTGTTTCCTGAAGTAGGCTTGTATCACTATAAACTTTTCTCTTAGAACTGCTTTTGCTGCATCCCATAGATTTTGGATCATTGTGTTTTCATTTTTATTTGTTTCTGGGTACTTTATTAATTTCTTCTTTGATTTCTTCAGTTATCCATTGGTTGTTTAGTAGCATATTGTTTAGCCTCCACGTGTTAGGCTCTAAGTAGGAGAATTACATAATGACATCACAAACTGTTATAAATATGGCATGTTTTCTGTACCTATTGTTATTGCATTATACTTTCTTTTGTCCTGTTAAAAGATAAACTGAGGGATATTAAACACTTTAAGAGATTATTTGAGCAAAAATAGACTCAAATCAGGCAGTGCCAAACCTGAAGTGGTCAGGAGCACTCCACTGACAGGAGCTTAGGGTAGAGACTTTCATAAAAACAGGCAGAAGCAAAGCAAGGAAATTATTTGATAGGCTATGGCTTAAGTGGGTACAGTATTTGGGAAAGCCTCCTTGGCTGTTTGAAATTCGTTTTGTTCAGTTTCCATTTCTTAACCTTGAGGCATTAAATGCTTATGTTTTGATTTGCTTATGTAGACTACTAAGATATTAGAACCACCTCAGTCTAACGGCCTCCTTAATTAATTTAACAGCCCCAATTAATCCTTTTAATTTGAATTCAACTTTACCTATTTTAATTATGATTGCAAACTTGTCAGTTTGCAATTGCCTAAAACATCTTCATCCATCCCCTTATTTACACGTTGTTACTAAGATTTAGATGCTTCTAATAGAACCTATGCAGCTGAATTTTGTTTAATTATCACAATCATAAAGCCTGAATCTTTTAATAGGAAAATCAATACCTTTAAGAACATCATTAATTGATAATGTTGTTTTGCATTCTTCTCTATTATTGTGTTTTTACTACTTACATTACTTCTTTTGTTGTCACTTCTTAATTGCCTGTATCTTTATGTTTTTTTTTTGAATTATACCTAATTCTCTTCATTCCCTTTCCTTTCTAATCCATTAACTTGGAAGTTCCACAATTCTTTTTGGTGCCACCAGTGTTTACCTTCAGATTTAACCTGAATGCCTTACAAGACAGCATTTAAGGCAAAAGCTTATATGCTAGCACCATTGGTGAGTGCAATCCCAGGGACACAAAATTTTAAAAAAAAGGAATGAGGCAGGGAAGGAAGGAATACATGGCTGAGCTGGCCACAGTTCCTTGAAGAGTGATAGAAGGGAGGATGTATCTTATCCCAAATTTTATTGTCAAAATTTGTTCTATGAGGTGTCAACTCACCAGTAGTTCTAAGATGTACATATTTGAAAGCTGTACAGGCCTCAAGATGGGGGCTGAAGGCAGGCAGCCTGGATGCAAGGCAAGATACTGTGACCAGATATAGGAGGTACACAGAGCTACTAGTGCAGTGGTCCCTCCTCCTCAGTCCCCATTCTCCAGTACTCTCATCCCATCAGTATGTAACAGCAGCAGCAGCAAACTGGCTTTATCACTCTAAGCCATTGTCAAGACTGCTTTGGCAGGAAAACAAGGCAGGTGCACAAACCTGCAGTGGTACTGAAACAAACTGTTACATCTCCCATCCTAAACTAAACCATAGTACTTCACCAGTTTCACATTTAAATTAATAATAACTGTGAATCCAACACAACAATGTTTAACTTCTTCAATTCCCTCTCACATGTTAACAAAATCTTTAGAATGTTTTTCTTTTTCCCTTCTCCTCACCACACTCCTCCTCCAACTCAAGAATTTTTAGAGGAGCAAAATTTTTTCCCAATGTCTCTTTGGTTTACCTAATCCTTGTATTACAAATTCCAAGCCACATAATTATCATATATTTATATGTAACTACATAATCCTAATATTAATATATATAATCCCAATAGCAATACTAATTTATAATTTTAATTAATGTCCTAATATTAATTTTAAAATTTTCTTCCTACTTCTACATTTTCTATATTGCTCTGCTTCAAATTTCATTTCTTTGCAGCACTTTCTCAAGTACTTTCCTCAAATTAGGTATATGACAATATACTTTCTGTGTTTGTGCTGTTTCCTTTATACTGTCTGCACCTCAGTGAGATTTTTCAAATGAAGAGTCCACTTGATTTTGATGGAATTTTTTTTTTTTTTATTGTTTCTCTTAGTTCTTATTCTCCTTTTAGAACTTCGGATATTCACACATGAGTTCTTTGGGTCTAGCTTCTGAACCAGAGCTCCCAATGTCTTTCATTTCTCTTTCACAGCATCAGTGGCCAATGGAGTAGGCTGCACATGGTAGCAGCCTGGGCACCCTGGCCACCAGAGGCCTTCACAGCTTGTGGGGAATCAATATTTCAGCACACATGTACCCCATCAGCTGCTCAACAATATGAAAAAAACCCAACAGTTGGAAAATTCTACTCTAGGGTTCTTTACTCATGCTTTTCATATTTCATGTTTCTTTCACATTGGTGACATTTCTTCCTCAACAGTGATCATAGTCTTTTTTGTTTGTTTATATAGTGACTTCTTTTCATTTGGAAATCATACTTTCTGATTCCTGAAGGATTTTGGATGAAGAGTTAATTATAAGTGCCTCTCTTGGAACATTATTAATATTTTTCTGGAAATTATCCTCTCTCTTATCATCAGTTCTGCCTCAGCAGATTCCACTTGTCTAGGTTTTTGGCTAGATGTTTATCCCTCTAGTTACTTTGATAATGATTGATACTTTTCTTTTGATTGTTTGCAATTTGGTGTTCCCACAGTACTCATTCAGGTCGGACTGTTGGATTCCCTCAGGCACTGGCAAACCAGAAATGGAGGGAGTCACATGCTTTTGTTCTAGTTGGTCAGGCAAGCTGTGAGCTCTCTTCTGAGGCAACAGAAAGAAGACCTCTCCTACCTCTCAAGCCTTCCGTTTGCAGTCAGCACACAGTCAGCCCTCTTCCAGTCACATGGAGCATTTCACTCTAGAGTGTATTCCCACTGCACGTCTCCTAAGGCCTGGAGGGACAGGTAGGCCTTTCTTATGACCGTGTGCAGGAGGGTGCATGCAAACATCCATAGCCCCTTGAAAAGAGCTTAAAATACACTCAATTCACCTCAACTTTTATCTCTGATGCCAGTCGTCAGTTTAACTTTTTCCACTGTTACTTCCTCTCCGGAGCTTTGCCATATTATAGTGTCTTATTTCAAGAATTCTTGTCCCAAGTAGCCAGTAATTTCTCTCCCACATAGAGATTATGGACAGATTCTTTCTATAAGTTCAGGACCTCAAAAGGGAGTCTACATGTAAATAAATGATTAAATTAAATTGAGAAATATATAATAGAAACCTGCATAAGAAACAGAGGAGTAGCTAATCTTTCTGAGGATGGGCCAGAGGAATCTCTAATAATAAGATGGAATTTGAACTGGGTTTTGAAGAATAACTAGGATTTTTGAAAATACATTTAAATGATATCTATATTATCATTAATTACTAATAATGATAATATTAAATGATATTATATTTTGGGTGACAGGAAACCATCAAATGTAGTTATCAACTTTGTAACAAATAATGTGCCAAATAATAATATCTGTCTTAGTTAAGCTATATTCTGTTTAATAATATACTTTAAAAAGTTACTGCATTTCGATTCATTGACTAATATAGTAAGTAATTCTATAGTAAGTAATCAGTCACTATACAGCTGAATTAATTCATAATTATTATATTTCTCTCTAGGTATATGGAAATTTTTATAGCAGTCAGAGATATTGCAAATTTCCTCCTCCATATTTCTATACAATCCATACAATGATAATGAAATAAATTATAATAATAAATGTACCACTAGGAATCCTTTCATACTTAAACCCTGACCAATAATAAGGATTATGGGTTGTCTCTATTATTTTTAGGCTGTTTTGATAGTTCTCTAAATATATTTCAATATATTTTAATTGTTTGGCCTTGAGTACATTAACTGGGCAAAATTATTCTTACACTGAATAGATCAATATACAAATAATACAGGGGCTTCCCTGGTGGCACAGTGGTTAAGAATCCGCCTGCCAATGCAGGGGACATGGGTTTGAGCCCTGGTCCAGGAAGATCCCACATGCCACGGAGCAACTAAGCCCACGCACCACAACTGCTGAAGCCCGTGCACCTAGAGCCTGCGTTCCGCAACAAGAGAAGCCACTGCAGTGAGAAGCCTACACACCGCAACAAAGAGTAGCCCCCGCTAGCCGCAACTAGAGAAAGTCTGCAAGCAGCAATGAAGACCCAACACAGCCAAAAATGAATAAAAATAAAGTAAATAAATAAATAATACATTAAATTCACACAGCATATTTAATTGGTAGTCTCTCCTCCTATCATTTGGTGCTTGATACCTTGCTCATTCTGGAAATGTGGAAGTATTCCTCCAAACTAAACAGTTGATTATACTCCCTCTTTAATACGAGTATAGTTCTGAATAAATGGAATAACCATAGTAAATATGAATGGGGAATGACAATGGTGGCATAGGTGACCTGATTTTGTATATGTTTATGGACCTATAAAGTCTAGGATGTAGTTTCTTGGTTATTTTCATTATTACAGACTAGACAGGGGAGAAATTATCTTTAGTGTGCTGTTTCAAGCCATGAATCACACTTTACAAGCCATTCTTGTCAGACTATAATGTAAACTAATCTTCTAATAAGACACTGTGTCCTTCCACATAGTTCAGTGAAGTGCATAGTAGTTTGAGCATTAATAGAAAATGATTATCTTTTCCTGAGGTGACCTTTTAACTTAGACAGAAGTCCAAGTTCATCTGTATGTTTTACTGATATAGCTCTTAATGTTGTTTTCAAGGAGTAGAGTAATACACAGGCATTATTGAGCCAGATTTCCACTATAAAATAACAAGAAACAATCTTCACAGTATAAGTAGCTTTTTTTTTTTTTTTAATAAATTTATTTATTTATTTATTTATTTATTTTTGGCTGTGTTGGGTCTTCGTTTATGTGCGAGGGCTTTCTCCAGTTGTGGCGAGCGGGGACCACTCTTCATCGCGGTGCACGGGCCTCTCACTGTCGTGGCCTCTCCCGTTGCGGAGCACAGGCTCCAGACGCGCAGGCTCAGTAGTTGTGGCTCACGGGCTTAGTTGCTCCGCGGCATGTGGGATCTTCCCAGACCAGGGCTCGAACCTGTGTCCCCTGCATTGGCAGGCAGATTCTCAACCACTGCGCCACCAGGGAAGCCCTATAAGTAGTTTTTGACTGTGTAGAGAGCTAATGTGAATGACTAGGGGTGAGGTAGTATCTATATCACCCAGAACACCTGTCTATGCTATATAACTACAATAAATAAGACTTTAATACTTCCTCTTCTTTTCTATTTTTTAAAGGTGAGTCCTTTGTGGTCCCTTGAAAATGATGATACTACTCCTCAGGATATATGACAAGGAAAATAACTTATATATTTTAATCTTGTCCTCCATGCTTTCATATAATCCAATTTGCTATAGGTCATAGCTTCTCTTACTTGCAGGAAATGTAGTTTGAGTCAATACACATGCACATACACACAGACACACACACACACACACACAGACACACACACACACACACTTACATGCCGTTCAAACTCAGCTATATATAGTAACAGGAAATAGGATATCTAAACAGCATTTAGGGAACATAAAAATTAATTCCTAAATAACATTGGAATTCAGTGTAAATGAGTTTTCTAAAGTGCTTGATATAGTTTATCCTCTTTAATATGCAACATGTTTAAGATTATATGTGAATTACTACTATTATGTAAAACTCATTTTCTTAAATATAGGAACTTGTGCCCAGACCCTTTCTGTTTCACTACAAATTCCTAACTAAGAGTGCGAAGTGATCCACAATGAAATATTTTGGTCTATTGTATCACAATATGAATTAGATGACTTAACTGTTGAAATCCTGATTTCCCCTATCAGGAACACAGAGAACAGCATGAGGGAAAGAAAATGACAATAACATGTTGTTAAATAACTACATAACACACTCATAAAAACAATTTATAATGGCCAATTAACTGTTTACAGCTCTTTAACTTTAGAGGGGTTTTCCCCCCATAAGCCTTTTTATTAGATTAAAGAAAAGAATTCTCATTCTTGCTTATTGACCTCTGTCTGCATGCCCCATAGTAACTTGGCTGGACTACTGAATATAGATCAGAGTTGAAACTGATTGGTGCCTAACAATGACAAACCTACTTCAAATCCATTTAACTGGTAGAGGCTTTAGTTCAATATATCTAACTTATTATAAACTTTAAAAATTAGATTATTTTACTAAAATAGCACAGGCATTTTTATTTCTAAAATGCTGATTCTCACAGACAGTTATGAAATACTTTAGCAGGCTTAGATGATTCACTCTGTATACATTTGTTCATTTTAGGCAACATCGAAGCCCTATTATGGCTGTTCAGTGCTTCTCCCTTATGCTATAGTTGTTTGAAAAACTCATGCCAAAAGAAAAAAGACTCTCTCTGCACAATCTATGCCAATGAAGCTTTGATAATCAGGCCAATCACCTAATTACAAGTTTGTATTTCTATTCCCACTGAGATGTGCCAATTAAAAGGATACGACTTTAATTCCAAACAACATATTAATCCTAATTACCTGATGCGTGCACTGCCTGCTTTGAATTTTTAACCCTTTGTGTGTGTGTGTGTGTGTGTGTGTGTAATAAATTACAAAGTATATCTATAACTTCAGCTATAGACCATGGTTTCAACACTGAAGCTGGTTCCAAGTTTTCAAAACAAGCTTGTATTGCTATCCAAGTAACTTGAATTAAAAAACGTAACAGCCAGGAATCACGGGTCTTGAAGGAATTACTTAAACTGTTGTCTTATTCTCTCATGTTAAAAAGCATACATAGGGCTTCCCTGGTGGCGCAGTGGTTGAGAATCCGCCTGCCAATGCAGGGGACACGGGTTCGAGCCCTGGTCTGGGAAGATCCCACATGCCCGGGAGCAACTAGGCCCGTGAGCCACAACTACTGAGCCTGCGCGTCTGGAGCCTGTGCTCCGCAACGAGAGGCCGCGATAGTGAGAGGCCCGCGCACCGCGATGAAGAGTGGCCCCCGCTTGCCACAACTATAGAGAAAGCCCTCGCACAGAAACGAAGACCCAACACAGCCATAAATAAATAAATAAATGAATAAATAAAAATTAAAAAAAAAAAGCATACATAAAACTCTGCTTCAGTTCATGATTGCCATCATTGCCTGAAGTAAATTAATTCATTTGAAATACTAACAAGGTGATTCATGTACTTATTAACTACATTCATTCTCAGCATATTGCAAATTAATTCCATTACTACAAAACTACTTATTTCTGTGTTTTAGTTGCATGGTAAGAACACTTTGCCAAGTCAAAGTCTAATGGACAGCTACAAGAAATCTAACTATTATATTTCTGAGGTAGTACTTAAAGAAGAATTCCTAGCTTTTCAATTCTCCACTGATTCCATGGTTTGGTGACTTTTCCCTTCAGCTTAGAGATCAGAAAATGACAATGCTGAGGAAGGGAAAATGGTCAGTGAAAGGAGAAGACAGATTTCAAAGACATTAATGTCTCTTGGAGACCTAGAGTCAAAGTGTAGAAAGAACTTGACTATGGGGCAGAGAAGAATAAAGCCCCTAATCAAATTAAATAATGGTTCTAGGATGTGTGAGTTGGTGAAAATTGTAGAAATCAGAGCTGATATTCAGAAGCTAGTTTAAAAGAAATATAAGGGGGAAAAAAAAGAAAGAGTAAACCTGCATCCTTTCTTCTTCAAGCTATAAACTCCAAAAAAAGGAATTTAAAAATTGAAGCAGCTACTTTCAAATGTGATTAATGTCCAGGATGTAATTAAATTTTACTCCTTTAAGACAGTTACCTTTTTTATTCTGAAAATTCCCATATTTCACAATGTATTAGATATATTTGGGTATCATCTTACAAAATGTTTGAATCCAAGTTATAATTTAAAATACATAGAGCTAAAAAAAAGGAAAAGGGGGAACTAGAAATTGAATAAATTTAAACACTGATCTTCGAATTAGAACCAGAAAGCATGAATAATACTTTGAAAAGAAATATAACACAGGGAACCAGATTCAGAAAAGGAAAAAGAAAAAAAAACTGCCTCTTACCAATGCAGATTCTCCCTCTAACCAAGATATTTTGAAGAAACTTAAGCCCTTCTGTGTTCTATAGAAAAATACAGCACAGAAAAACAGTAACTCTTTATTTCCCAACGTAGAAAGCCTCAAGACCAGGTTTGCTACACTTACTCATCCTTACTTATTATTAAAGACTTGGCTTTAGACATCTCAGTACCAGAACACTATAGATAAAAGACTTGTAAAGGAAGTTCAGAGAAGCGTAACAGAAATGATTAAGGGAATATAGGTTTCTTATGAAAGATGATTAAAGAATCGAAGTCTCTATAACTGTGCAAAAGGATGACTAACAGGTAAGATGATAAAAGCCTACAAATATCTGAAAGGTATAAGAAGAGAGAGGACAAAGAATTATTGAGCATTTCACTGAGGAGACTATTAAGGTATGAGATGAACAAATGGATTGAGTTAAAGTGAGAAAATTTGGGCCAAATATCATAAAGAAGTAACTCTTCAAATGTGTAATACTTCCTAGATTCCAGAGAGAATGGTGAGTTTACTACTTATGAGGTGTTTATCTGCTCATCTCGCCCCTGCTCTACATATGCACACTAATATCAACACATACACATGCTAAGAAGAAACACATGAGAGGCTTATTCATAATCTGAATAAAAGCAGCACAGGATTTTTTCATTTAAAATTTTGATGTTTCTTTTATCTCCAGTTTCACAGATGGTTATATTTACCTCATAATATATACGAATTACAAATCTGTGCCAAATAAATTATGTGTTAGACT
The DNA here is from genome assembly GCF_028023285.1 of Balaenoptera ricei. Lineage (NCBI taxonomy): Eukaryota > Metazoa > Chordata > Mammalia > Artiodactyla > Balaenopteridae > Balaenoptera > Balaenoptera ricei. Next base: position 81,944,309 of record NC_082641.1, read on the forward strand.
ATGATGCTGGATGAAGAATAATACTAAGAAACACACAAAATCATAGAATTTCTGAGCTTAAAGGGAAGGAACATCTATTGCTAAAGAATCAGCATCCTGACAAATAACTATCAAGCCTCTGCATGAACCTTTTCCACAATCAGAAATTTTCAAACCCTGAGACTGCCTATGTCATATACAGATTTCTCTGTTACACAGATCCTTCATTTTGTGAGCTCTGTTTCTGTCTTACTATACTTTATAATTATAGATCCTAACTCCACTAATTCCACTGTTAAAGTTGTACAAAAATGCATTTGAAGGCAGCTACCATAACACACATAGACACTCAGATAAAACCTATATCCTTCAATTATTTTTCATGTCACATTATTTCAACACATCCTTCTATCTCATCGTTATCACCTGTGTTCTTCTACTTGTTGAAGTATCTCCTTAAGTTTAATACCTAGAGCTAACCAAATACTATGAAATTATAGGCAAAAATAAAGATGAGCATCACTATCAATTCATATAAATTATTTCTATTTACTTTACTAGGAGAATATGGCAACATAAGGCTTAGGCTGTCCACTTCCAATGAGATGATTAGTATAAATTACAAAGAGATGAAACAAAAGTGGAGATGCCCTTTGACTTTAAATATAGTTATATGACATGAGGATTTTGCATTTTTCTACTTTATAAAATTTCTATAAATGACAGAGGATGCCCTCCTTTCAAATGGAAAAGCTGAAGCTGCAATTGGGGATCATCTCTGTTTATTACCTTAGGAAAGCAGGCAACTGATAAATGGATTTGGGGAAGACTGAAGAAACTTTCTGTGATCTAATCCTTTTTTTCTACATTACCTAAAATGGTGGGCAGGAGGTGGCACTCTCCTCTGCTTGTGAATGTATACATGAGTTAAAAGAAACTGACAGCTTAAAGCTGAAGAAATTGTGAATAATACTTTATTATGTAATTTACCTTAAATTTCAACAATCATATTGAAAAACGTTTTTATTGGTACATATTTCTTAGTGTTCTGCATCTTTCATTTACTACTCTTTAATTAATTGAGGACTTAGCAAAAAAACCTGGACAAATAATTAACTTAAATGCCCCACAGTGAGGTAATTAATGGCTGACTAAAATATCTATATTTTTGCATAAATTATGGCACTGGTATTTGTTCCTTTTTTTCAGTTCAAATAGAAGGTCTTATACTTATTTCTGTTAAATTTTATTTAATCAAATTCAGTTTACTCCTTCTCTCTCTACAATATTTCTGGATTCTGTCTCTAATACTAACAAAACGTTATCATCTTGAGATATATTCTAACAAAATTTTGTTACACAAAATTTGTTACACAAAATTTTTATAAATCCTCAAATTATTCAGAAAAAATGAAGAGTAAGAGAGTCATGATGAATCGTTACACAACTGGAGACACTTTTTCCCAAGTATAAGATCTATCAAGAAATTTTGGATATCATTACCAATAGCTGATGATCATTAATCAATTATTAATCCATCTAGTTGTCCTAACATCTATCACACATCAGGATTATCTACCTAACCATATAAGATCTCACGAGATAACTCATGAAATGAATAGAAGAAAGAGTCACACAGTGTTATTCATTATTTGGATAAATATTTTAAATATTAACACTCGTAACCTTATACAATAAATCAAAGAGATTTTAATCAGCATATTTGTTATAAACAGAGATCCATAGTTTATACAATATATTTGTATATACACAGGTCTGTAGTTATAGTAAACATATACAGATCCATAGTTATAAATGTTATATTCTACATGCTCACAAAATTTAAACATTTAACCTGATATATAAGTATTAAATTTAGAGCTATAAAATATTCAATTTTCTCATAATAACATGCATTAAGCAATTACTGTTGCATAATATAGATTAAGAGCATAGAGTTCAGATCAGGTGCTAAGAATCCTTGTTCTGACTGTCACAATTAGTATTTTAGAATGAGTCATTGATTATCCTTGGTCTCAGTTTATTCATAGAAACAATGAGAAAACTTCATTAGGTCATTTCTAAATTCTTGTCCTTTCCATATATTCTATGAGAGCTAAACTTATTTAAAGTAGTTATTTACATTTTTCTGAAAAAGACTGTTTTGAAAAATATTATAGCATCATTGATACTCAATGTTTTTAATATAAATACTGCCATTTTGAAATGTTATTGTTTGTTTTGCTCAAATGCATTACCATTTCAGTCTTGTAGTATTTGTTTAATTGAATATGGTGAAATTTTAAGTGGCTTCATATATTACCATTCCTTGAAACTTGAATAATTTATTTTTATATCCACCATGGTTTTTTTTTTTTTTTTTTGTCTTTTTTTCTGCAATGGACTTTGTAATACTCAAACTTTAAATTCCTTTGGCTTGAGAAAATGATATTTATCAAGTATTGAATTGTGTTATTCCACCAATACCATCGCAATTGCAAAAATGTCACACCATCTTGGCATCCTAAATGAAATGAGATATATTTGCTTTTGCTGAAATCTGTCTCCAAGTAAATGACCTAGAAAAATGCATGAAAATGTGGAATGGTATATGCAACATAATCATGAATCTTCCCGTCTAATCAGCTCTATAGGCTTTGGAGAAATGCGAACTGACACTGGCTGATTCTTATTCACCCCCATGAAGACTCTTTCCTGCCACAACAACATTTTGATGTTATTCATCGTTGTGCTTATTTGGTAGGCAGCTTAGTTTTTAAGAAATACCATAATGACCTTTGAAAAAAATATATAAAGTTTCAACATAAACTGCTTGCTTACATTCTCCCTGTTCTTCTCTACCTTATCAACATAACCTTTAAACCACGTCCTTAAACAATACTGAGAAAGTGGATACTACTGCAGCTATTTGTTACATTCTGAGTGACCATCATGCCCAACTAAAAACCTGTATGTTGAGTGACATCAGAAATACGGCAGAATAGAAAGTCCCCCATTGATATCCTCTCTCAGCAGCAATAATTTGACAGCTTATCCACAGACAAAAGTGACTTTGTGGGAGCTTTTGGATCCAGGGAGGAGATTGTGAAACCCAGTGGAGCCCAAGGCTGAGGAGGGCCTTTTGAGAAGGCAGGCCCATGCCCAGATGACAGGATCACCAACTGTGGTTCCAGATACAGACCCGAAAACAGCTCTGTCCCCCTGTAGAATCAGTTATAGCTCTGTTTGGTCTTGGTCCTGCCACCAGCACCATCTGCCAGGAACCCTCCAAGAGTCACATTCACCCATGCCACAGGTAACAAGTCCAAGCCCTCCAACCTTGGTCCCATTGGTAGACCTTGAAGTGGCCTGAAGCCTGGCTCCAGCCACTCTTGGCCACCAGTCATACTCTCATACTCACCCAGGGGCCAGTCAGCAGACACACCTGTCCATGCTGAGGCAGGCTCTCTGACCTCAGTCCAACTGCCAATCCTGAAGCAGCCCTGTAACTTGGCTCCTCTCGACCACAGACTGAGAATACTCCTGCACATCCAGGGACCTTCCAGGAGACACAGCCATCTGAACCCCAGAGGTAAGCCCACCAAACTGTGGAACTTTAAGTAGCCCTGTAACCCAACTCCAGACCCTCACTGCTGCAGTCACACAGCAATCCTGCCTACCCAGGGGTCCATTGGGAGTCATGCTGATCTGTTCCCCCAGAGGTAGACCCGTTGACCTCAGTCTCTACAGTGGATGCTGAAGCAACCCTGTGATGTTTCCAGTCCCTCTCAGCCATGGTCCAGGGCCAATCCTATCCACCCAGGGACCTGCCCAGTGACTTGTCAGGAGCCATCCCAGAGACATGTAGGGAGCCACAGCCATCCACACACCTGGTAACAGGCCCACTATCTGCAGACCCTGAAGTGGACACTTGCACTAGTGCCTGCCCTACTGGAAGTCTAGTCCACCCAAGTATCCATGTCTACCCAACACCTGTGTAACAGGCTCTCCAAACACAGATTCTAAAGTGGACCTAGCAGCAACCGCGAGATTTGGCTCCAATCCTGCTCAACTGTAATCATAAAGACAATACAGAGACAGCCCAGGGACCTAACAGGAGATCTTCACCTGCTAAAAGCAGTCTGTAAAGACTAGAAGAAGTGTTTGCTCCTTCAAATACACAGACACCAACACAAGGCGACACAGATCACAAAGAATGAGACAAACATGACACCAATAAAGGAAATTATAAAACTCCAGTAAATGACCCCAAAGAAATGGAGATCTACAAGTTGTCTGACAAATAATTCAGAATAATCATCTTAAAGAAGCTCAAAGAGATGCCATAATCCAGATGTATAAGTAAACAAAGTCAAGAAAAAAATGAATGAAAAAAAATGAGAATTTAAATGAAGAAATAGAACAATAAAAAAAGAATCAAACAAATTCTGTAGCTTAAGAATACAATAAAAAAACTGAAAAATTTAATAGAGAGCTTCAAAAGCTCACTGAGTCCTATAGAAGAAATAATAGATGAACTCAAAGACAAGCCATTTGAAATTAGCTAGTTATAGGAACAACAACAACAAAAAGAATGAAAAAGAGTGAAGAAAGCATACTTATGACATACTATCAAAAGGGCAAATTTATACACATTATGGGAATCTGAGAACTAGAAAATAGAGAAAATGATAGAAAGCATATTTAAAGAAATAATGGCTGAAAACTTCCCAAATCTTAGGAGGGATGTGGACATGCAGCTACATGAAGCTCAAAGACCAAGAAAGAGTAACCCAAAGAAGATTATGCCAAGGCACATTATAACCAAATTGTCAAAGATCAAAAGAAGAAAAAGGAATTTTGAAAGCAGTAAGAGAAAAGAGACTCATCACAAACAAGTACTGAGCCCCACTGACCCCAAGGAAATCAGCAGATTTCTCAGCAGAAACCTTGCAGAACAGGAGGGGGTAAGATGATATATTCAAAGTGCTCACAGAAAAATAAAATGCTGACCAAGAATACTATATCTGGTAAAGGCAAAGGTGACCTTCAGAAATATTCCCCAAAACAAAAGCTGAGGGAGTTCATCACCACTAGACCTGCCTTACAAGAAATCCCAAAGGAAGTTCTTCAAGTTTAAACAAAAGGACACTGAAGTAACAACATGAAAACATATGAAATTAAAAAACTCAAAGTAAACATATAGTCAAATCCTGAATACTCTAGTACTGTGATGGTGGTACATTAATCATTTTAACTTTATCATAAAAGTTAACAGACAAATGTGTTAAAAGCAAATATGCTAATTTGCTAATTACACTAATTTGCTAATGGATACAAAATATAAAAGGATCTAAAATGTGACATCAGTAGAATAAAAGGTGTGCTGGGGAGAGTAAATGTGCAGGTTTTTGCTTGTTTTGTTTCTGCAACTGAAGTTAAGGTGTTATCAGCTTAAAACAGACTGTTATAACCATAAGATGTCTTATGTAAACCTCATGGTAACCGCAAAGAAGAAACCTCGAGTAGACACACAAAAGAGAAGAAAGAAATCAAATCATGCCACTATAAAAAAATCAGCAAATCACAAAGAAATATGCTAAGAGAGGAAGGAAGAAATAAAGGAATGACAAAACAGCTAGAAAACAATTAACAAAGTGGTGATAGGAGTCTTTATCTACCAATAATTACTCTAAATGTAAATAGATTAAATTCTCCTATCTAAGGACACAAAGTGGTGGAACAGTTAAAACAAACAGGATCTAACAATATGCTACCTACAAGAGACTCACTTTAACTTTAAGAACACACATAGGCTGAAAAAGAAGGGAAGGTAAAAGATATTTTGCTAATTGCAACCAAAATAGAGCAGGGAGGCAATACTTTTATCAGACACAATAGATTTTCAGTCAAAATCAGTCACAGGAAACAAAAAAGGTCTATATTCAATGACAGATGGGTCAATTCATCAATAGGATACAACAATTGTAAATATATATACACTCAACGTTGGAGCACTTAAATATACAAAGCAAACATTAATAGAACTGAAGAAATAGATAGCAATACAATAATACAACAGGACTTTATTACCCCTCTTTCATCAATGTCTAGACCATCCAGACAGAAAATCAATAAACAGCAGACATGAATAACACTATAGAATAAATGAACCTAACAGACATGTACAATCCACTCAACAGAATTAGAGAACTCATTCTTCTCAAATATACATGGAACATAGATCATATGTTGGGCCACTAAACAAGTCTTAACAATTTTTAAAAGATGGAAATCATACCAATTATCCTTTCCTTCCACAATGGTATGAAATTAGAAATCAATAACTGGAGGGAAAATGGAAAATTTACATATATGTGGAAATTAACACACTTCTGAACAACCAAAGAAAAAATCAAAAGGGAAATCAAAAGGTATCTTGAGACAAACGAAAATGGAAATAAAACATACTAAAACTCATGGGATGCAGCAAAAGCAGTTCTAAGAGGGAAGTTTACGGCAATAATCACCTACATTAAGAAAAAAGAAAGACTCAAACAACCTAACATTATACCTCAAGGAAATATAAAAAGAAAAACAAATGCAGCCCAAAATTAGTATAAGAAAACAAATAATAAAGATAAAAGCAAAAAAAATGAAAGAGAGATTAGAAAGACAATAGAAAAGATCAATAAAAATAAAATATGCTTATTTGAAAAGATAAACAAAACTGACAAACTTTTATCTAGACTAAGAAAAAATAAGAAGGAACTCAAAATTATAAATGAAAGAAGAGGCATTCTGTTACAAAAAAAATAGAAAGGATCATAAGAGATTACTATGAATAATTATACACCAACAAATTGGATAAACAATAAGAAATGGATAAATTCTTAGAAACATACAACCTACCAAGACTGAATCATGAAAAGACAGAAAATTAAAGCACACTAATAACAAGTTAGGAGACTGAAGCAGTAAACAAAAACTTCTTCAAAGAAAAGCCCAGAACCAGATGGCTTCACAGGTGAATTCTACCAAACATTTAAAACTGAATTAATGTCAATTCTTCTCAGATTCTTCCAAAAAACTGAAGAGAGGGAACACTTCCAAACTTATTTTATGAGACCAACATCATCTTGATAACAAAGGAAGTAAAAGACAACATTAGAAAAGAAAATTACAGGCCAATATTCCCAATAAAATACAAGCCAACCTTATTCAACAGACATTAAAAGAATCATCCACCACGATAAAGTAGGATTTATCACTGGAATGCAAAAATAGTAATATGGTTCAACATATGCAAATCAATAAATGTGATTCAACATATTAAAAGAATGAAAGATAAAAACCATATGATCATCTCAATAGATAGAAAAAGTATTCAACAAAATTCAGCATCATTTTCGACAAAAACTGTCAACAAACTTGATATAGAAGGAGTGAATGTCAACATAATAAAGTCCATATATGACAAGACATCATATGACAGCTAACATCACATTCAATGGTGAAAAGCTGAAAGCTTTTTCTCTAAGATCAGGGACAAGACAAGAGTGCCCATTTTTAACACTTCTATAATTTTCAACTCTGTCTCTATTCTTTTCAAAATAGTACTGTGGTTCCTAGCCTGAGAAATTAAGAAAGAAAGAGAAATAATTGGTATCCATATCACAAAAGAAGAAGTTAAACTGTCTCTCTCTGTAGATGCCATGATCTACATAGAGATCTATATAGAGAAAACCCTAAAGACCAAAAAGCTCTGAGAACTAATAAAAAAATTCAGTAATGTTACAGGATACAAAATTAATATACAAATGTCAGCTGCATTTCTATACACAAACAACAAACTATCTGAAATGAAATTAAGAAAACAATCCCATTTACAATAGTATGAAAAAGAATGAAATACTTAGGAGTACATTAAACCAAGGAGGTAAAAGATCTGCACACTGAAAACTATCAGACACTGATGAAATAAACTGAGGCAGACACAAATAAAATGAGGAAGACATAAATGGAAAGATATCCTATGTTTGTGGTTTGCAAGCATTAATATTTTTAAACTTGCCAAATTATGCAAAGTGACCTACAGATTCCATGCAATCCCTATCAAATTTCCAATAACATTTTTCACAGAAATAGGAATAATATCATAAAACTTTCATGAAACCACAAATAGCCAAATGGACCACACACAGCCAAAGCAATCTTGAGAAAGAAAAACAAAGCTGGAGGAATTACACTTTCTGGTTTCAAATTATATTACAAAGCTCTATTAATCAAAACACTATGGCACTGGCATAAAAACAAACACATAGACTGATGGAACAGAGAGCCCAGAAATAAACCCACACATTTATATTCAACTAATCTTTGACAAGGTCACCAAGAAAAATACAAAAAGGATAGTCTCTTCAATAAATGGTGTTGGTAATTTGGATAACTACATGCAAAAGAATGAATTTGGACTCTATTTTATGCCATATATAAAATTTAATTTGAAATGGATTAAAAACTTAAATGTAAGACCCAAAATCCTAAGACTCCTAGAAAAAATAATAGGGAAAAAAAATCTCCTTTCTATTGGTCTTGGAAATGATTTTTGGATATGACACCAAAAGCAAAGGTAACAAAAACAAAAGTAAATAAGTGGGACTACATCAAACTAAATAGTTTCTATATAGCAAAAGAAACGATCAACAAAATGAAAAGGAAACCTATGGAATGAGAGGAAATATTTGCAAATGATATATCTTATAAGAGGTTAATATCCAAAATATGTAAGGAACTCATATAACTCAAGAGCAAGAAAACAAATAACCTGATTGAAAATGGTCAACAGACCTGAACAGACCAAAGAAGACATACAGATGGACAACAGGTACATGAAAAGGTGTTCAACATCATTAATCATCTAGGAAATGCAAATCAAACCCACAATCAAAATCACCTCACATCTATTGGGATAAGTAGTATTAAAAAGACAAGAGATAGCAAGTGTTCGCAAGTGTACAGAAAAAAGGGAACCCTTGTACTGTTTGTGGGAATGTAAACTGGTATAGCCACTATGAAAAACAGTGTGGAGGATCCTCAAAAAATAAAAAAATAGAACTATAATATTATCCAGAAATTCTACTTCTGGATTATCCAAAGTAAATGAAATCAATATCTCAAGGAAATACATGCAATCCCATGTTCATTGCAGAATTATTCACAAGAGCCAAATTGTGGAAACAACCTAAGTGCTCATTGACAGATAAATGGATAAAGAAAACATTATATATTTGCAATATATGTATATGTCATATATTCATTGTATATTGTATATATTATATTTTATGTATAATATATAATTAAATAATATTCAGCCATAAATAAGAAGGAAATCCTTCCATTTGTGACAACATGGTTGAACTTGGAGTACATAATGTGAAGTGAAATAAGTCAGACACAGAAAGACAAATATTGTATGATCTCACTTATTTGCATTATCTAAAAAGTTGAACTCTGTAAAGCACTGTAGAATTTAAAGAATCCTTCTATTAAAAATAAATAAATAAATAATTAACATAAATTTAAAAGTTGACCTATTAGAATCAGAGAGTAAAATGCTGGGTTCCCAGGCCTGGTAGGCGGGGGAAATGGGAAAATGTTGGTCAAAGTGTACACACTTTCAGTTATAAAATGAACTAAGTTCTGGGCATCTAATGTACAGCATGGTGATTATAGTTAATAATACTTGAAATAATAATACTATGTATACTTGAAATTTGCAAAAATAATATATCTTGTGTTCTCACCATGCACAAAAATGTGATACTATGTGAAGTGATGGGTGTATTAATTAACTTAATTGTAGTAATCATTTCATAATGTATACATATATTAAGACATCACGTTGTACACCTTTAAAAGAAAATCATGTTGTACAACCTAACAAAATAAAATGAATAGCTGCTGAGAAAAAATAAAAATAAAATCTTGCATGTTATTCACATAGTTCTAAGGCTGTCATCACCTGCACTTTTCCTCTATTCACTCATGCTTTCTTTCTCCTCGAAATAACTCTTAAACACAGCAGAAATCTTTTTGCCTCTGCTACTCTACTGTATGGCATAATAGAACTTGATTTTGAAACTTCCCTTTCAAATAGACATGTTAACTGTGGAAAGTTAAAAAAAAAAAAAAAAGAAAGAAAAAGGAAAGAAGTTTTAAAGGGAAAATAACTGGAAGTACTTGCAATATTAATCCTAATAATACTGTTGCCTTTTCCTTCCAAGTATTTCCCTTGCAATTCCATTGGGCTTCTAACTCATTAACAGTACCACCATAGCATTAATTTTACGGGTACAGAATGCTTTAATGTCAAAATCATATCAAAATGATCTTTTACCATCTGATATTCATTTCACACAACATAAAAATGAGCAAAGTGCCTATATTTACAGAAGATGAAAATAAATAAAATATGTTTAAGAACAGCTTTTTGTTAAAATAATTGTGTAACAGAAAAAGATAAAACTTGTTACTTATAATTGATATATTTTTATAAGCTAAAATGATCAAATATTCTTCTGTAAGAAACCTCAAAATACAAGCTTAGTATTACATTTTTTCTTTTCCTGTGGGCTACAAATAGCAAAAACAGGCTCTAGTTCTTTGTTTCACTAAAGTTATCCTTAGATAGTTGAAGAAAACACTTATTTTTGACATGAAACATGAAGAACTTTGCATATATTTAAAATGGTTTCAAGTTAAATACATAATTAACTTGAAGATTAGCCATTGTAAATTTATAGTACTTTATGCAATAAAAATGAAAGTAATTATTTCCTACTATTTTGGAAAAAATAAGATGTAACCACATATGTCATGTCAGAGCTAAGAGCTGAACACAGTGAGAAAACAATAATTTTCAAATTGTTTCGATTAAGTCTTCTATTCCCAAAGCTAATTAAACAGGACTTTTGTCTTGATCTAAAGTATAATGTATTAAAATATGTTGACAGAGTCTGGAAAATGTGTAATGCAAGAAATTTACACATTTCCATGTAGCTATTGCTTTTTTTGATAAGCTTTGTGTAAAAATTAGCCTTAAAGAAAAACAAGGCCAAATTTGAACATTTTTTAATGTGGATATGTGGATGTTAACTCAAGTAGATATTTGCCTGTGTATTAGTTTTCTATTGCTGTACGACAAACTACCAAAAACTCAGTGGTTTAAAACAACGCATTTTTATAATCTTATAGTTTCTTTGTCCAGGCACAGCTTGACTGGATCCTCTGACAGGGTCTCTCACAGGCTACACTCAGGGTGTTCACCTGGGCTTTACTTTCACCTGGAGACATAAGTGGGAATGAATCAACTTCCAAACTGGTGGCCCTGGATTCTTGCTGGCTGTCAGCTAAAGGCTACCCTCAGCTCCTAGAAAGAGGTCAGCCATAGTTCCCTGCCACGTGGCCCTTTTTCTTGGGCAGTTTACATATTCAAGGCCAGCAGTACAGTGGGAGCAAGACTGCTAGCAAGACAGTCTTATCAAATGTAATGTAATCGGAGGAATGACATCCTTTTTCCCATAGTCCACATGTTAAAAGCAAGTCACAGGTAAGGGGATTACACAAGGCATGAATACTCAAAAGTGGGAATCATTGGAGGGCACCTCAGGGTCTGTTTGCCACTGCAGTTTGCAAAAGCATATAATTTTCCAGATTAAGAACAAGTAGATACATTAGTAATTAGGAAGGAAGAGTTCAGAACGTATAAAATGTTAGCTGAAGAGGTCATACACTACAGTGCTGTTCTGTACCACATTATTTCTTTCAAATCACACCCTTAGCTTCAGTGAAATGGCCAAATATGGGTCAGTGGTTGTACCATTAAATGTAGGAGCTGAGTTTACTCATTTATTCTACTGATTTATAAATAGATAAATAGATAAGTAGATAGACAGACACACGCATACCCTCAGAGTACCATGTTGTGGTAAACTGGTGCAACAATTGCCTCTAATTTATTCTTGTCTCCATGACTCTCTGTATCCCTCCCCTTGCAAAATTCCATCCTGCACTGACCTTGTACTTGGCCATGTGACTTGCTCTGGCCAATGGGAGATAGTAGCAAATGTGTCACAAGCACACGCTTGAATAGTAATTAAGCACTGGGGCTTGCCTTCTCTCCATTCTTGAAACTTGTCACCATCATGGAAACAAACCTGGACTAGCCACTGGATGATGAGAGATCCATAAACCCACTTGCTGCTGTTACCCCAGCCAACAATCATTCAAACCTTAAAAGCAGAGTTGTCCACCAGACCTGCAGCTGACTGCAGATATATGAGAAGACCCAAGTTAAACCACCATGAGAACGTTCTTGCTGAGTCCAACCCAAACTGATGATGAACAGAATTAGAAGCTAAAAGAAGTGTTGTTTAAATCCACTAGGTTTTATGGTTGTTAGTTAAGCAGCAAAATATAGCCAATAAATACATCTATTGATTATATCTAATAATTATAGACACACATATATATGTATACACACACAAAAATGTGTGTATGTGTGTATAAAACCCCAGGTCCATAAATATTTCTTGATACTGGCTGTATTTTAGGAGGAAGCTAAATAAAGTGAAAATCTTTTTATAAGTATTCCTTATATTACTAAACTATAATTTCCTGTTTTCTATTTTTTTTTAGCAACAAAACAACTGTTAGGACTGTGCCCAGCAAAGATCATTACTAAACAATGAAATATTTTGACATAGGTTGTTTTTTTTTTTTCTGAGTCCTTGTTGGATTTTTTTTTTTTAATTCAGACAGAAAGTCACAGAAATTATACTCATCCTCATCAGTTCACTCAGTCCCATGTAATTAATTTTTTTTTTCATCTTGATCTTTTGTTAGCACTTTTATGAGTTCATCAGTTTTTCATTAGAGTTCTGAAAATGCTTATTCATTCATTTCTCAAGAAGGAATTGCTGATGCCTGATTGTAGTGAGCAAGTCTGTAATCAAACAAGTTCTAACAAGAATTATATTACTTCCATCATTTTTAGTAACCAGGACATTACAGCTGCCTTTACGGTGTGCAAGAAAACAACAATTTAATTAGCTATATTGTGGAAGGGGACACAGATAAGAGATATTTTAAAAGATGCATATATCAAAGAAAGAAAATTTGCTGTAGTTTTGTTTTTATGAGAAAAGGAGCTAAAATATACCTCTATCTGACAGAAAGGAATTACTACTTCATCCTTTTATAATGATGAACTAAAAGCAAAGATGTTTGTGGGTATTTTTGAAGTATGTTCTCAAAATAGTGAGGAGGATTTTAAAAGTTTTGCATATCATAAAAATGTTGGGACTTTCCTGGCACTCCAGTGGTTAAGACTGTGCGCTTCCACTGCAAGGGGTGCGGGTTCAGTCCCTGGTTGGGGAACTAAGATCCCACATGCCATGTGGCGCAGCCAAAAAAAAAAAGTTGCTGTATGCCATTTAACTGACATTAGAATTTAAATAAATCCACACTGATTAAATTTAATAAATTTTCTCTTTTTTTGTTATAATTTGTAAAACATACACTGTAATCTTAACTGCTTCTCTGTCTACTCATCAACAAAATATCTGGATGAAAGTGAAAGATTAACTATCTAGGTGTTTAAATGGTGAGCATATAAATGTAATAACCACATGTAAACACTTCAGGGAATTTTTTTAACCTAATAATTCCTGCCATCGTATTTATTTAAAGATCAGTAAGGGTCTTAAAATATAAAGTGGGTTAAAAGATCCCCTACTTCCCAATAATCACCAAATCCCAAAGATCTTGTTCCCTAAGTACCCCTTGAATCTACTTTTTCTCTCTAATTCTCCGCAATTAATTTAGATCTGGTCCTCTTCACTTTTTGCCTGGATTACTGCATTGGCTTCTTAAATTGTCTCTTCCTCCTCTTTTGTTGTTTCCTGATCTTTGGACATCACATTACAGGAAGGTAAAATTACTAGTAGTTAGTTGAATATACTATTTTATTTCATATCTTTATGCATATTTATGTGCTAAAATACCATTTATTATTATTCATTTTATGAGTACTTATTCATTCTCAGAAACTTGGCCTAGATATTTCCTCCAATTATATTAAATGGTCCAAATGGTTTAATAAATTCTGCTCTCTTCTGCATTTATATCCTCTTCATTTTTCTGTGTGTATCTTATACAAATTTTTATTGTCATGTAGGAGACTACTTTATTGATGATAATAGAAATCTTTTCAAAAACCACAGGTAAGCCCGAGCCTCAAGAGACTTTAGGAAATGGACAAAATAAATTAATAAATGTATCTTTTTAGACCTTAAGTTCACATTTCTTACATTCTTTCAATAAAATAAATTGCTAATAAAATCACATTCTCAGCAGATGCAAGAGACCCACAATTTTCCTTGGCATCTTCTTTGTCTTACTCTATGGAGTCTCATTTCTCTTGCTCTCCAACCTCGGTTAAATTTTAATGTATGCTCCTTTAGAAACTCCCTTATTAAAAGCAAAAAACAAACTCTAAATTTCTCTTTTCATGGCTCTTCTTTAATCATGACCAGGAATACGAGACCTCTGCTGTTTAACCAAGAAACAACGTAGTTCTTTACATTTACTGATTCAATAAATATCTGTGGCGCACCAACAATGCACAGTAAGATAAGCCCCTCAACTTTCTGTACTTTAGGAAGATGCTTTTTAATCTCATATGTGGGCAAATAAAGGATGACATACCTTTTTTACTTTGAGATCTATCTTACACAAAGAGTTCATTATCAAGTTCAAGGACTCATAAATAAGAATTTTTAAATCTCTATAATTTTCCAGGTGATATACAGTTACTTTCTGGTCTGCACTTTAATTCACTGCTACCAGTTCCAATAGCTCCTATCTTCTCTTCATTGCTGATAACTCATAATATCAAAGATGAACTAATTGCTTTTGTATTTTACTTTTCTTCTTTGTAATTAAAATTTGTATTTTGATGCCCAAATAATACATGGTGTAAATAAGAAAGAAGCACACAACTAGTTTTTAGGAGCATGATGTGGATGCTCAAGAAATAATAATAGTAGTTCTATTACTATTATATCTTTATCTTAATTTAACTTCATGGAATAATAAGGATTTATCATTTAATTGCTCTATTAAATATGACTTACCAATCTGAACTTAAGGTAAGAGATATAGGTCAACAAAGAATCACAGAATTTTAAGGTTGAAAGAGATCACTAAGTCCAAATCTCTCATTTTACAGACACGGAAACTTAGGTCTAAAAAGAATAACTGATTTTCCAGTGGCCAAATAGTCCTTGGAAGACCAAGACTGGGAATTTCTGACTTCAGATTCAGTTTGCTATTCAACTTTCCTTATTCAAACATATGTATATTTGCATTTTGATTAACATCGCATGTATCATACGACATTTCTTAGTTACCTTGAATAGCGTTCTTCAAAGAGTCACCTTGCTTCCAATGAATTAAATACTAAAACCCAGCTATCAGTGTTCAAACCTTGAGGATTCCTCTCTGCATTAAAGCCTGTATGTGAGCTATCTGGATCACTGGTGATATCTCTCTGCTCTACTTTCTGTACCTCGGGAGATCCAGTAAATTCTCCTCTCCATTGCCCTGTCTCAGCCTTCAGAGCTTTGGCATTACACTCCATGAAGGCTGACAGTGCTTTGGAGGGATTTTTCTCATCTCATCCTCATTCTACAACATGAGGTTTTAATGACTGATTAAACAACATATTAAATATATGTGTGATGTAGAGTACAGTTCATTATCATTGAATAACTACAATCTCATTGATATTAAGAATGTAAACTATTGATTAAGGTACTTTGGTATGTCAATTTGAGAAAAGCATCTGAAATCTCTTGCATAGTGAATTATTGTCTGACAAAATCTTCTAAAGTGAGAGAAACATAGAGCTCTTGGTCTACAGAAAAAGTGGTTTTCCAATGAAGAAATTTTGATTTGACTATATGAATTAAATTAGTACAAAAATAAATGCAGTACCATTCTCATAGCAGGCAAGAATATTAGATATGCCTTAAAGAAAATTAATGGAATATAATAAATCTCTTCCATTCTTTCTTCTTTTTTTTTTCTTGGAGAAATAAACTTAAGAAAGAAACCCAAATGACTGCATGAAAATTCATGATGTTATTTTAATCTATAGGTAAATATGGCTGTAAAACATTTATGAAGAAGTGAAATTTTTTTAAAAATTAGGGCTAAGCAACTTTTATAAACAAAACTGAGTTTTTATGAGACTAAATACTTTTATTTAACTATTTCCACTATCGATTTAAAATTATTTTAAATAAAAATTCTTTGCATATATTTTTCAAAAAGTTATTTTCATTCTTCATTCTTTGCCATTAATTGACAACTACAATTCTGAAATAGCTAGTATCTTTAAACACATCAAGTAATATCATAAAACAAAATAGACCCTAATTTAGTTAACTTTTCAACAGTGTATAAGCCATTCATAAGTAGTTCAAAGAGACTAATAATAATTGTGTATCTCAACTCCACAACAGTTCCTCTAGTCATTATTCTAAATTCCTTTATCCCCTGAACTTTCAAGTGAAAATTCTAATAAAAGTGAAAATTTTAAATGTGCTACATATATTATATGGTATATCTAAAAATGAAAGAATGACTTTTGCCATACAAATGAAATTATATACCAAACATTGTAGTAAACACAGGCAGCAAAATCAAAGCTTATGATTGACATAATTTTTCAAATTGACAACATTAAGGGTTTCTGGTGTCACCTCTTTGTGAGCAAATCTCCTTACACTTGAATAATTTAAATATTTTGGCAAGTACTTTTTTCTTCCTTATTTGACTTGTCACATATGTCAAAGATGATTGATTATCATGCCGGCAATGAATGAATAAAATGCCACACCCAGAAGTCTGTGGCAAAGAATTCTTACTACATGAATATGATATTATTTAACAAATGCAAATAGATGATGTATCTTATTTACTTACTTATACAGCTTTCATCTATTCACTCAGTATTCATAGTTTTAGTTTGTGGCTGTCAGTGTCACTGAGATACATTAGTTTCACTTACTTAATTCTCAGATTCTATTCTTTTTAACACTAATGTGAATAAAATGATATTATAACTCAGTATTGAAATGGATAACCTGTCATAAAACTTGTTTCAATCATCTTAAAATATTTTTCAGTAAAACATTTGGGGCTGTATTTTCAGTAATCTGCTCATTGATTACATTCAACTACACATAATGCTAAACAAAGGAAATGAAATCCTGGCAACAAATTCTAAGGGACTTACTGAACTACAGTTTAGAAACAGACACAGAAACAACAACAACAACAACAACAAAAAATATATATATTTATTTCTTTGCTTGCTTGTTTATTTATTTATTTATTTTACAAACTTGGTAATTATGTGCCTTAAAATGCTTTTTAACCAAATAAGAAATAGGGAACTAGAGAGATGAAATAACTTGACCAAAATCACCCAGCTAGTAAATTCTTCTCAAATTGTCACTTTAAATTGATTCTTTATCTCCAAACCTTGCATTCTTTCTTCTAGAAAATTTAGTTGATCCCTAAGCTTTAGCTGTAATATGCCTTTATACACATCAGGAGTAAATAATTGTTAACATTTCTACTAATTTCAACTACCACAGAAAACCTTACACAATATCGCACTGTCCATTAAACCACATAGTTATGAATATGACACATGTGAATTTGAAATTCAGTGAAATTAATAACAAAAAGAACCTGTTTTGCCCAGTGTGACAGTTACACTTTGCTACATAAGAAGCCACCCCAAATGCAATAGCTTAAAAAAGCAGTGTATTATTTTTCAGAAATCTTTGGTCTAAGTGGGTAATTCCTGTGCTATTTTCAACTGTGCTCCTTAATGCTGCTGCATCTAGCTGAGAAGTTGGCTGGGGTTGGGTTCATCTGCAACATTTAGAGTACCTGGGCCTCTCTCTAGGTGTCTTTTATCCTCAAGGAGACTAGATCAGGCTGAGCTTCCTCACACGCGATACCTACATTACAAGAGAGTACAAGGTCTAGTGACTGGCTCAGAAATTGCACAGCACAGAAATGTGTCATCTCTGACACATTCCATTAATCAAAGCAAGACCCAAGGCTATATTCAAAGGGGTAGAGAAATAGAATCCACCTCCCAATGGAAAGAGCATCACTGGTACATTGAACCAGGGATTTCAAACTAGGGCACAATTGTAATAACAATATTGGCTCTACAGCATGAATGCAAATGTACTCTATGTATTTCAAACTGGATTTCTGTGAGGTAAATTTTTCAATATATACTATGCAATTTCTCCTCTATGTATTTCTCTCAATTGTAAGATGCCTTCAAGACTTAAACTTAGCTCTTTGTATTCTCCTTCCTTTTTAACTTCTTTGGTGACCTTTTCCACATTTACTTTTCTTGGAAAACTATACTGGTAACCTACAAATACATTCTGTTATGTAGGTTAATGTCACTGCATCAAACCCTAAATGTCTAAAATTAGATTTATCCTAGAATTCCTAACCCTCTGTCAGTGCTACCTCTCTTTTTCAGGTTCACTTTTGATTAATAACTCAGAATAGTGGTTTTAAATGTTGTTAGCAAATGAGCAATTTTTTTAAACAAAATCTATATAGAATCTCAATATATAAAAATATAAGCATGGTAACTAGTATAAGTTTATTTTTAAGATAACATTTATAACATTCATTTATTATCATTTCAATTAATGAGAAAATTGAAGCTGTTTAGAGTTAAAAGTTTAATAATCCTTTAAGATTATTAAATGATGGTTGCTACGGTACATTAGCCTAACACCTAATGTCTTTCTTTTTGTTTGTTTTGATTGCATAATATAGATAAAATCCTGATTCAAACAGATAAGCAGCTACAACTGCTAACTTAAAATTTCAAGATATTCTTTAACTTCACATAATGCTTACAAAAAATATAACAGAAAAATGTACGCTTCAAAGCTGAATCACTATCAATAATAAAATTGCTGGCCCTCCTTATAATAAATTTGAAAGGTAAGCAAAGTTATAATAACACAGAAATATCAATAAGACAATTTCAATCCTTGATTGGTTGAATTTGTGGTGTGAAACCTGCAGATATAGAGGATCAACTGTATTCAGTGTATTACACCATTTTATATAAGAGACTTGAGCATTCTTGGATTATAGCGTCAGGGGGCTCCTAGAAACAATCCCTGGTGGATACCAAGGGACAACTGTTTTCCATGGCATGGCTTGTATTCATTTATTGTTGATAATGATTATTCCCTGACATAGATGATCCTGAGTCTTGACTGAAAGTCATTCCACTAATTTGCCTAGAAGCAATAATCTGAAGAAATAACTGAGAAAACAGTCCTTTCTTCCCTGTATTGTACTCAGTCAGAGTGCATCAGATGACAAATTTCTTTAATTGTAAAGCTCTTTCAATTTAAACATGCGGGCACACATGGGTCTCTATGCACACACAGCAAACACCTTTTCCTAACCTGTAGTAATGGCAAAAAGTTCTCACCTGTTGTTGGGAAAACTGGTAAAGTAGTCCTGTTCAGGCTTCAGAGGCAGAAGTAGGCCTCTGACCACCTTGTGACCCTGCCTGGACTGTGTGCCTGCTTGCACAGCTAACAATTGTTACTAACAAGTCAAGCAGCATGTACAATAAGAAAGGGAGTGGGTCTTGGAATTTCTTGAGCCCTGGGGACCTGGCCAGTCCCCCGGGGTCTGGAAAATCTTGTGACTCACATGGTGAAATCAACAGCATTGTTAATATTGAACCAGAGCTGCATTTTTGCATGCAAACTGATGATATCCGTTTGCAGCCTGGGATTATAAACAGAAGCCCCCAGAAATACAATCTGAAGTCTCACCCATGGAGTGGACTCACCGCCCGGGACCTTACCAACTGGGACTCCAGATTGCTGTTCAAGGGACTTCGCAGCGCTGCTTGGATCTGGATGTAGCTGCTTCCCCAATTTGGTGATGTATAAACCTCTGTCTTTACTATTCTGTTTTAGTTATACTATTCTTTTATTAATTAGTTTACTGTAATCTTTGTTAATTCAATAAACTCTCTCTAAATTCTTGTTTAACTGAGTGTTATTTTGCCAGCGAATCCTATGAACCTTGAAACCGAAAGTAAGGCTTTTGGCAAAACACCTGTCCAGTATAACGTTTTTCAGACCTATCACACATTAAAAATTGGATAAATCAAGATACTTCCTGAGTCCCTATGTAAAAAACAAAATAAAATAAACAGAATCCTCAGTTAAATAGAATCGGGAGACCAGAGGGGGAACTCTCACACCCTGCAATGAAAGCAGAGCCCAACAGGAAAAAGAAACACTCCACTTCTTTCCTGGCAGGACTTAACCAATGAAAAGCCATGAACTCTTTGTTTACTCTAGCCCTCCCAACTTCCTTCTCCTCTTTATAAAAGTGTTCTCCATTCCTTGCTGTGTGGAAACTTGCATGTGGCTCAACATGGTTACAGACCTTGAATTGCAATTCTCTGTTGATCCTGAATAAATTTATCTTTTCTGGAGAAATACTTGGCTGTCTGTTTCAGGTAAACATTTTAATGGCCTGTAGAGGAAACAGAGAAGACCCCCGAAGGCTCTGGGCCTGGTGAGCAAACAGGTGCAGTTCCCACAATTGAGCCCATTGTCACTCAATGCTTTTCTCGCTGAGCCTGGAGTTTGAACGTACATCTTTCTCCTGGATCCAAGCTCACATCCTCTTTGTTTTTGAAACTCTTCAGGCTTTATTTGGGATTAATTTTAAGCTTTCATCTTTCTGGTTAAGGTCTTATTCTGTATGCAAATGCTCCTTTGGCACTTTGGTCTGATTTTGAGATCACTGTTTCAACCAAAGCTGACTGAGAAGCCAGTGGCCTATTCCTTCCAGAACAGGGACTGCTTCACAGAAACTGTGCCAATTCAGTTATGCACCCATTCCTTTGGAATAGGGGTTGTTTTCTGTAAACTGGCTGAAAAAGCCTTTGGCTTGGATATTTCCTTAGAATTGGCTAGTACTAGCTTGCAAGCTGCTTGAGCAGAGCTATTTGAACTGTTTGAAAATTGTTCTTTACTCTAGAGAAAAACGTCTGAGAAATGGGATCCCAGTTATTTACATTTTTTAGGGGCACCCACAATACAGCCTATTTTACGTTTAAAAACCACTGTCCTTCTTCATGTGCATTTATAACAAAATGGACCAATGTGACCAAAACAAATTTAGAATATCAGTGGTCATTATGGGGAACTTTTAAAATCCCCAAATTTAATTTCCTTAAAACTGAAGTGTATTAAATAACTCAAAACTTTCTAGAATTGACTCGTATGCCTATTTTGATTGGTATTTTGAGGCTCGCAAAAGTTATCAGGAGTCTAAAATTGCGTCTTTGAAAAATAAGATTTTTAAGATCCACAGAGTCAAACAAACTATTAAAGAAAGATAAAATGGGTCTTAAAGACTCAGGCTCTTCTTCCTTGGTTTCTTTGTCTCAAGCTCCACCTCTGGCGCCATCTTGTCTCTCTCCCGTGGCTCCTTGTGGTTAGACTCTGACTTTGGTGCCATCTTCTTCTTCCTCTTTTACACTACCTATGCCTCCTCTATACCCGCTGGCCATGCATACAAATTAACTTGCTGAACTTCCCCTTTTTTTCTGAAACTCTGCCCAATACCTTTTCCTCTAAATTTGTCAGAACCTGTCCCTTTAAATTAAGCCTTCTAGGGATCCAGAAGCTAAACCCTTAATTTCTTATGTACCCTGGACTAATGCTGAACTGTGAGCCATAGTCAAAGATTTTCCCAAAGTAACTGATGATCCTCACAGATTTGCTGAGGAATTTAATACAGTCATCCAAACTTATCAACTCAGTTTCTCTGGCTCATATCAGCTAGTTCATATGCTTGTCTGTGAAGGCCAGGCCCAGCAGTGGATGGAAACTGTTAATTGGAAAAGTCCTGAAAAGTTTCTAGAATTACAAATGGGAGACAAGCCAACTAATTTATTATATGATCCAGGCTCAGGCAATCCTAAGTGACATCTTTGGGCAATTCCTAGGGCTTTTCCAAAGCCCGTTGATTGGAATAAAATTTAGGCTTGAACACAAAAATCTGATGAATCTATTCATGACTACTACAACTGACTTCAGATTATTTTTAAATTCTGGACTTTTTTCAGATGTTGATTCTACCCAGGTAGCTTTTAATTCTATGTTTATTAATGGGCTGAACGAGGACCTTTCCCTTCTAGTAAAAAGGACCAGGATGGAATGGAAAATTATGTCCACTCCAGATGTAGTTCATCTGGTAAACCAGCTCTTTCCCACTCTAGATGAGTCACCTAAAAAGAAGAATGCCAAAATTCTTCATCTTCAACTCAAGCAAATGAATGCTCCTAAGTGAAAACAAAACCCTCCTACTTTCTGCTATTATTGCAAAGAGCCAGGACATTGGAAAAGAGATAGTTACAAACTTAAGCATTTTAGATGCCTTCAGCCTTCTAACCAGCCTTTCCAATGTCCTCCCAATTCTCAATGATGGGGCTCCTAGGAAGTACAGGAGCTCTTCCCAGTCGTCCCTCTTAACTGACTTGGAAAAACATTTCTCCAGATTGGGGATGGATCTCTTCCAGTCCTAACTGGCACCAGAGCCACACTCTCAGTGCTCAACCCCACTACCATAAAACTCCCCTGCCTATGAGTGTTAAAACAGCTCAAATAGTGGGATTCTCTAGTGAACCTCAAGTGGTTTCTGTCTATGGACCTATTCGCTTTTGTTTAGGCCCTTTGAGAAATACACACCCTTTTCTCTTTGGTTTCTCTACCCCTATCCATTATTAGGCTGAGACGCCTTCGAGAAGTATCATGCTGGACTTTCTTTCTCCCAAAAGGGGAAATAAGTCTAGAATTTGACATTAATCATCAAAGTAATAAACCAGGTGAATTAAATGACCCTTTGACTTTTTTTTTTTTTGTTCTATTTCTGAGAGTACTAGAGCTGATTCTGGAAACAATCACCATTTATCCCTATCAAATCAGCTATCATCTCCCTTCTGAACAAAATCTCCACCTGATATTGGTGATATTCACAGCATACCACCCATCAAGATTCAAACAGATCCTTCAAAACTTCTTCCCAGAATTAATCAATACCTTATAAGTAAAGAAGCCCTTCAAGGCATAAAGCCCAGAATATTACAAGGCTCAAGGACTCATTATCCCTAGTACTAGCCCTTGTAACACTCCCAGTTTACTGGTGAGAAAACCTAAGGGCCAAGGGTGGAAGTTTGTCCAAGACCTCTGGTCAATAAATAACATTTTTATGCCTTGAAACTGTTGTTTCTAACTTTTATATGCTACTAACATCCATTTCCACTGGTTGCAAATTATTCACTGTAAATGATTTATGCAGTGCATTCTTTAGTATTCTAGTTGATGAAGCTAGCCAATACCTTTTTGCCTTCACTTGGGAAGAAAGACAATTCACCTGGACAGTAACACCTCAGGGTTTTACTGAGAGTCCTTTTCATTTCTCACAAATCCTGAAGGCTGAACTGAATGATATAGAGTTCCCCAGGGGTCTTATTTTGCTGCAAAATGCGAATGATTTGCTACTTTGCTCTCCTTCTCAAGCCTCCTCACAGGAAGCCAGCATCCCATTGCTAAAGCTTTTAGACTTAAAGGGACAAAAGTTCACTAAAGAAGAACTGCAGTTTGCCCAAACCCAGGTTTGATATTTAGGGCATCTGATATCAGAACAAGAACTGATATCAAGATAGATCCAGATAGAGTTCATGATGTCTTAAGTTTCCCGAAATCTAAAACTAAGCACCAACTGTAAGGTTTTCTTGAGCTAACAGGTTATTGCCAAAATTGGACTCCAAATTTCTGTCTTATGCCTAACCTCTGTATGCTTTACTAAACAATACTCCTAACCCAGTTTTATGAGGAAAACCAAACAACATAGCTTTCAAGGCCTTAAAGGAGAGTTTGATGAATCCACCTACCTTTAGGCATCCCAATGGTAAGATTTCCTTTTCATTTTTTATATGAAAATGAAGGGAATATACTTGGGGTACTCATTCAAAAACACAGGCACCACCATTGATCCATTGAGTATTACTTCCAGCAACTGGGTCCTGTGTCATGAGGACAACCCCTTTGGCTTAGACCCATTACTGCCTCTGCCCTTTTCGTTAAGACCACCAAGAAAATCATTATTGCATCCCCTTTAACCATTTTTGTACCTCACGCACTAGAAGCTCTCCTTAATTCTCATCATACTCAACATTTCTCAGTCAGCTGCCTTACCTCCCATGAAGTCCTTTTGTTAACTGCTTCTCACATAACTCTTTTACACTGTAAAAAACTTTAACCCCACTACTCTTCTCTCCTCCATCACCAATGAAGTCTCTAGTGACTGACTAACAGTGATGGACCACCTCTTGACTCCTTGTGATGATCTACAGGAAATTCCTCTGGATAACTCTGACTTGTCATGGTTCACTGTTGGTTCTTATTTAAAAGGTGACAATGGCAAATATTGTGCTGGGTATTTAACTGGCACTCCTTTTGATGCTGTTGAGGAAGCATCTTTACCTATGGCTACAACCACCCAAGAGGATAGAGTATACGCTTTTACATGGGCTTGTACTTTAGTCAAGGACAAAAATGCAATATTTATACTGATAGTAGATATGCTTTCAGAGTAGCTCATAATTTTGGAATGTCGTGGAAGCAATGTGCTTCCTTACTTCCAGTGGAAAAAATTTAAAACGGCCCCTATGTTTGGGAATTATTAGAAAAAATGCTTTTACCTGGAGCATTAAGATTCTAGGGCATTCTAAAACTTGACTCTCTGGAAGCTAAGGGAAATCACTTTGCTGATATTTCATAAGGAATGCTTCCCTTAAAGGGACCAACAGTAGCCAAACCTCTGTCATCATCCAAAGGGTTATTTCCCCCAACGATAATTTAGAAAAACTGGCTAGAGAAGCCCAAAAGTTGGCTTCAAAAAAGAAAAAAACAAGACTAGAAATTCAATAATTTTTGGTTTGATACAAAGATAAAGCTCTGAGACAAAGTCAAGATGGCATACTACAAGGATGCGGAATTCACGTCTCCTCACAACTAGGGCACCTACCAGGCACTGGTGGGGGACCACGGACACCTAAGGGGACATGAGGAATCCCCAGTGACTGGGTAGAATGTGGAGCGTGGGGTGAGTGAAGGGGGAGGGGAAGTGGAGGCAGGGAGGGACAGGCACCCCGAGGGGAGCTGGGGGAGGGGAAGGGATTCCATGCCTGAAGGGGGAAACTGGGGAACCACTGGGAGGGCAGAGTATCAAAAGGGAGCATGTCCAGGTTTCACCTGCCCACTTGGACCCACAGGAACCTGTTGAGATCCCGGGCCTGATCCTCTGCCCACCTAGGCCCCCTCAAGCTGCGCGGGTCCTGAGGGAATGGGAGGGAAGGAAGCGGGAGCAAAAGTAAAGGCCAGACCTCCAGGACTGGCACCCCTGAGGGGCAGCTGGGGGAGGCAGGAGTTCTTACACCCAGCGGGACCCACCCACAGTTAGGGGTCCAGCGGCGACGGGGGAGACCCTGGGGACGGTGGGGGCCCACTTAGGTACCGGGAAGCCTGTTGGGCTCCTGGGCCTAATATTCTGCCCTCGGAGCCTCCCTCCTGCAATGCAGTGCCCAATCCCCTCTCCTATACGCCCAGCCAGGGCCCTACCTCCACACTCGGAGACCCCCTCCAAAGAGCTGGGCCTACACCCCACCCACACACCCTCACTCAGGGCTCAACCTCCAAACTCCGGAACTCCACACTCCAGAGGCTCTCCTTTCCACGTGCTGCCTCTGCCCTTCTGTGCAGGTCCTAAGCAGAAGCCCCACCCCACACTTGAACATTGCCCTGCCTAGGCCCCGCCCCACGGTCAAACGTCACACCCCCATGAGCCTAGGTCCTGCCCCACCCTAAACCCCACCAAGGCCTAAGTTCCAGCCCCCACCTAAACTCCGCCCCCATAGCCAAGGCTTTTTTTTTTTTTTTTCTTTTCCTCTTTTAGATTGTGGTCCCGTTTTACTTTGTTGATTCACTGTTGTTGATTCTTTTATATTTTTATTTTTCCTAATAAATCTTTTATTTCTCTAATTTTATTGTATTCTTTATACTTTGTTAGCGATCTCTCCTTCTGGCTTGTTTCCCCAACCCCTTTTTTTTTGTTGTTCTTTTTTCTGTTGTGGTTTTATTTTATCTTGTTGCAGTTATTTCAAATATAGTTTTATTTGTCCTAATATATTTTTTTCTTTCAAATTTTATTTTGTTTTTTATTCTTTGATATTGTACTGATCCTTTTTTCTTTCTTTCTTCCTTTTTATTTATTTCTTTATTTATTTTTCACCTCGCCACGAAGCTTGCGGGATCTTGGTTCCCAGGCCGGTGGTTGGGCCCAAGCTCCTGTGGTGGGAGCTCCAAGTCCAAACCGCTGGACTAACAGAGAACCTCAGACCCCAGGGCATATCAATCAGAGTGAGGCCTGCCAGAGATCTTCATCACAGCACCAAGACCCAGCTCTATCCAACTGTCTGCAAACTCCAGTGCTGGACGTCTCAGGCCAAACAACCAGTAAGACAGGAATACAGCACAACCCATCACAAAAAAACCAATAAAATGACAAAAAAAATTGTTACAGACGAAGGAGCAAGGTAAAAACCTACAAGACCAAATACATGAAGATGAAATAGGCAAGTTACCTGAAAAAGAATTCAGAGCAATAATAGTAAAGATGATCCAAAATCTCGGAAACAGAATGGGGAAAACTACAAGAAGCATTAAACAAGGATCTAGAAGAACTAAAGAACAAACAGTGATGAACAACACAATTACTGAAATTAAAAATATACTACAAGGAATCAATAACAGAATAACTGAGGCAGAGGAATGGATAAATGAGCTAGAAGATAAAACGGTGGAAATAACTGCCAGGGAGCAGAATAAAGAAAAAAGAATGAAAAGAATTGAGAACAGTCTCAGAGACCTCTGGGATAACATTAAATGCATGAACATTCGAATCATAGGGGTCCCAGAAGAAGAAGAGAAAAAGAAAGGATCTGAGAAAATATTTGAAGAGATTATACTTGAAAACTTCCCTACCATGGGAAAGGAAATAGTCAATCAAGTCCAGGAAGCACAGAGAGTACCATACAGGATAAACCCAAAGAGAAAAATGCTGAGACATATATTAATCAAACTATCAAAAATTAAATACAAAGAAAAAATACTAAAAGCAGCAAGGGAAAAGCAACAAATAAAATACAAAGGAATCCCCATAAGGTTAACAGCTGATCTTTCAGCAGACTCTGCAAGCCAAAACGGAGGGGCAGGACATATTTAAAGTGATGAAAGAGAAAAACCTACAACCAAGGTTACTCTACCCAGCAAGGATCTCATTCAGATTTGATGGAGAAATTAAAACCTTTACAGACAAGCAAAAGCTAAGAGAATTCAGCACCACCAAACCAGCTTTACAACAAATACTAAAGGAACTTCTCTAGGCAGGAAACACAAGAGAAGGAAAACGCCTATAATAACAAACCCAAAACAATTAAGAAAATGGTAATAGGAACATACGTATCGATAATTACCTTAAACGAAAATGGATTAAATGCTCCAACCAAAAGACACAGACTGGCTGAATGGATACAAAAATAAGACCCATACTAATGCTGTCTACAAGAAACCCACTTCAGACCTAGGGACACATGCAGACCAAAAGTGAGGGGATGGAAAAAGATATTCCATGCAAATGGAAATCAAAAGAAAGCTGGAGTAGCAATTCTCATGTCAGGCAAAATCGACTTTAAAATAAAGAATGTTACAAGAGACAAAGAAGGACACTACATAATGATAAAGGGATCAATCCAAGAAGAAGACAGAACAATTGTAAATATTTATGCATACAACATAGGAGCACCAAAATACATAAAGCAAATGCTAACAGCCATAAAAGTGGAAATCAAAAGTACACAATCATAGTAGGGGACTTTAACACCCCACTTTCACCAATGGACAGATCATCTAAAATGAAAATAAATAAGGAAACACAAGCTTTAAATGATACATTAAACAAATGGACTTAATTGATATTTATAAGACATTCCATCCAAAAACAACAGAATACACTTTCTTCTCAAGTGTTCATGGAACTTTCTCCAGGAGAGACAATATCTTGGGTCACAAATCAAGCCTTGGTAAACTTAGGAAAACTGAAATCCTATCAAGTATCTTTTGTGACCACAACGCTATGAGACTAGATATCAAATACAGGAAAAAAACTATAAAAAACAAAAACACATGGAGGCTAAACGTTACGTTACTAAATAACCAGGACATCCCTAAAGAAATCAAAGAGGATATCAAAAAATACATAGAAACAAATGAAAATGAAAACATGACAACCCAAATCCTATGGGATGCAGCAAAAGCAGTTCTAAGAAGGAAGTTAACAGCAATACAATCCTACCTCAAGAAACAAGAAAAAATTCAAATAAACAACCTAACCTGACACCTAAAGCAATTAGAGAAACAAGAATAAAAAAACCCCAAAGATAGCAGAAGGAAAGAAATCATAAAGATCAGATCAGAGAAATAAAAAAGAAATGAAGGAAATGATAGCAAAGATCAATAAAACTAAAATCTGGTTTTTTGAGAAGATAAACAAAATTGATAAAACAAGAGCCAGATGCATCAAGAAAAAAAGGGAGAAGGCTCAAACCAACAGCATTAGAAATGAAAAAGAAGTAACAACTCACACTGAAGAAATACAAAGGATCATGAGAGATTGCTACAAGCAACTATTTGCCAATAAAATGGACAACCTGGAAGAAATGGACAAATTCCTAGAAATGCACAACCTTCAGAGCTGGAACCAGGAAGAAATAGAAAACATAAACAGACCAATTACAAGCACTGAAATTGAAACTGTGATTAAAAATCTCCCAACAAACAAAAGCCC